>NC_064433.1:70121322-70721322 GCF_023343835.1 Lagopus muta
TGGATATAATAGCAACTACTTATTCAATCAATTTTAAAATCTCTTTTAATCTCTTGAACAAGTATGTTTACAAGAAAAGTTTCAGTTTCTTTGGAAATGTGGAATGATTTAGGTTGTAAGGAACATTTGGAAACAACCTGCTCCAATCTCCTGCCCAAAGTAGACCTAACCTGATCTGGGCTTTTTTCTTTTTCTTTTTCTTTTTCTTTTCCTTTTCCTTTTCCTTTTTCTTTTTCTTTTTCTTTTTCTTTTTCTTTTTCTTTTTCTTTTTCTTTTTCTTTTTCTTTTTCTTTTTCTTTTTCTTTTTCTTTTTCTTTTTCTTTTTCTTTTTCTTTTTCTTTTTCTTTTTCTTTTCAATGGCATTATTTTAAGGCAATAGAACTTGCTCAAGAGATTGTTAAAAAAATAATGTCCACTTTCTAAATTCCTCTTTTTTATCTTCTCTGCTATGAATCTACTCTGTAGTTACTGCTGGAATCAACAATCTCTGTTATTCTTTCAGCAATTACAATTCAGAATTTATTCAGCTCCTCTTTCTTGCATTGAAAACGGAAATTTATGAAGGGTAAAATAGAGCTGTAAATATGCCGATAGGCAAAATGGCAAGATTTGGTTTGAAACACTTTGAAACCATGCTTTGTGAAAGAGACCTTTAAACTTCAGAAGGAGATGACTGCTGTGGATTTGATCATGTTTAGAAGCTATTTAAAGTAGCTATGACAACTTAGTGTTTCAAGGTCAAGATTCTGTGCACATACCAAATCTCCTACACTATCCAAGATCCTTATCCAATGTGAAGAGGAAACAGTAAAATTAGAATTGCCTAAAACAACCCCAAGAGAATATTGCTGATTCTTGGGAAGGGTTTTTCTTTACATCAGCTTTTTCTTAAGAGGTCTAAAATTAGAAAGTTGTAAAAGAAATGAAAACAGTGAAATGCATAAGACATTCACTAACACTGGAAAAGCCATTTCTTAGCAAGGCCCCTTTGTTGCTTGCTGTGATTTTCTTTAATCTTTTATCACTTAAATGGACTTGGCTGGTTTGGAAGCCTCTAAAATATACTAATCAAATCTTCTTGTTTTTATATTTTAGATGAGAGTGTTGTCTAATCTAGTTTTCAGATCTCCCCCTAATCTGGATCATCTGGGATTAATTCTCAACGCAGTCAGGAAAAGAGTGCTTGGAGTGCTGGATGCAGCAGAGATGGTTGGCCAGGGTCTGGCCAATCATTACATACCTGATCTGGACAGTTCAGCTGCTGACTGCAATTTTTGGAATAATATACTGAAATGAAACTCTCCAGATGATAAAAATATGCTTTTGTATGTGCTGAGTAAGTTACCTACAGCACATGTTGTGTGTGCTTTGTGGAAAAAGGTAGGCTCCGTGTGTAATAATTCTCTTTGTTATTTATCGCTGGTATAGTTTTTGCTTCCTTGTCACACATATAACTTTTGCAATGAGATCTTTGCATCCTGGCTGTGTTTGGTCACTTCGTGTTTTTATGAATGTAGCGGAATTTTGCAGCACATAATTTTGCACAGGAACATGGAAAATGCAGTACTGAACTAAAAGAAGGTATTTAGATGATATTTTTGTTTCATGAGCCAACTCAAGTTTTTAAATACTGTTTCAAGTAGATCCAAATCCAAACATTTTAGTAATATGTACTGTCCTTTCTTCTGTAAAATGTTTCTGGTCACTTTTAATGAAAATGAAAAGAGATAGTGTTTTATCCAGATGAAGGGAGTAGATGGCAGTTCTCCTCATTCCTGTTTTCCCCTGTCCTTCTAGTAGTAGTTCAGAGAGAAGCTACTAAGTGAACTAAAGGACAAAGTGGTCAAATCTCATCTTCAGTGATTTTGGAACAGAAAGTGCAAAATAAACATCCCATTCCAAAGGCAAAAACCTGAACCATTGTCCTGTGGGGTCAGGTTCTTCTTTTATTGAACTAATAGAGCCAAAGGATTTCCTTCGCTGATAAAAATGTTCAGATTTGTTTGCCAGATTTTACATGAATTAAGGATTGCTTTGATTTATGAAAGCTGCATTTTCAGCGAATACGTTATTCTCCAGGAAAAAATTTCCATGATGATAATGGTTCTCTGCAAGTCAATGTTAACTCAGCAGCCCTGACATTTGGCAGCAGAATTTAACTTTACTTAACGCTTATCAAGTTATTATAAATGCCCCACATTGCAAACTTTATGAAGATTTCAAGTTTTCAGTTTATTTTCTTTTAAGTCAGGAAATGCAAAAGATAGGCTTTTTTTGCAGGAATATGACTTCAACAATGTTCTATGTCATAATTCTCCTGATGTCATAATTTTCCTGGTTTGTAAAATGCAAAATGACCAGTGTTGATACTGCATTAGCACAGTTTTTCTTTTTTTATGGCACATGGCCCAAGATATCAGACTAGTCCTTGTTCATGGCATCTGTTGCGTATGTTACAGAATTTCTCTTGCTGAATATTGCTGTCTTTTAAAATCAAGTGAATCAGAAAAAGAGAAGGCTATAATACCTTTAATAACAGTGTTAAGAGTTGAGGATACACTTGGTGACAGTGGTTCAAAACAGAAATTAGTAACGCGGTATGAGCCTGACACATGTATTGGCATGACACATTCATTACCTGCTTATCCTTCTTTCCTTGTTGACAAGTCTTCTATCTGAGTCTTCTGTTAGTTATGATGGATACGATGTTTCAAAACAAAGTACTGAATTAATCCACGTACAAAGAAGAAAAAAATATCCACTTTTGACAGGAGGTACATGAAAATACCCTTTCACATCACTTTGTTTTGCTACTCAAAGCTGTTTATCAAGCAACACGGGATCTCCAGCTTATATTATATATCCTAGGAGCTTCATGCAGAAATGCTTTTTTTTCCCTCCAAGTTGCATGAGGTCCTATAGCAAAAAGATACTACATGCCAACAAGTAAACATTTTATCTGGCACTAATGTTTAATGTCTTGATTCATTTCTAAATGTATGTTAATCCTGTGTTACTTTCCCAGCCTTGTAATAGAAGTAATAGCAGGACATCTGCTAATTAGCTAAAGTCCCTTTTTAAAAAGACTTTGCAAGGCAGTGGTTCTGCTGGTTCTGAAAACAGTGGGTTTTTCAGTCTGCTCTTCAAATCTGAAGCTTATTCTACTCTAATGATGATCACAATGCTGTGTTTTTCCTGTAGCAGCAGTAATAAGAAGCTGCTTGAAGGGAAACTAAAGGGGTTTTGACATTTCTATGATCCATCAGAGTCACTGGTCTTTCCACCTCTCTTTGTTGGAGGAAATATATTAGTTGTATTGTAGATGGAATTGAAAGGCAAGCAAGCTTGTTCATACATGGAGAGGTAACTACTTTTTAGATCAGCGTTGGAGACTTTCCTCATAGAGCCTACCTTAGAAAGTTTTGTTCACGTAAGTATGTTAGCTTAGATTGAGAAGAAAAAAACCATATTAAAATCACACCTGCCCTACGAAGTTCAGCCAGCAAGTTCCTGGTGTGGACACAGCTGTGCTGCCAGGAGAAAGCTGCTGCCAGATTAACCTGCTGTGTTCTTGGCCTGCTGTGATTACAACAGCATATCTCCTTCACTTGGCACCTAACAGTGCAGAACTCTAGTGTGCTGGTGTAACTCTCACAGTGATGGCAACTGCTGACAAATCCTGTGTCTGAAGCTTACCTAGGCCAGTAGTTTAGATGTACCTTATGTGAGGACAGCGATGAAAAAAAACACAACAAAGATGCTGAGAACAGAACGCTGAGAAGGCACTAAAGGTTGCTGGCAAGGCTTGAAGTTTGGACTAGACAAGCACCTTTGGAAAGTTCCAACTCCATAAATCTTTTTTCTTGAAATTACATTTCTTGTTTATGCCAGTTTCCACTGACTGCAGAAACATCTGCTGTGATGAGGTTTTCTTTGCCTCAGAATCACTGAGCACTTATGCCCTTGCAACAGTAGCTTTTCAGTGATAAAATTCTACTCTAGGGTGATTACTACCTATAGTAGAAAGGTCTGCAGCCAGATCACAATGGGACTGTAAATGGCCCTGGTGTTTCGCAGATACTACTGTACTAATTCTCTCCGTCTGCTTCACAATCACAGTAAAAGTCTGTCCCAAAAATAATACAGCAGTATATCAGGTTCAAAGTATTTCTCCTGTCATCACATGCATCTGCCTTAGGTTATCAGAAAATCACAGGGTATTACACCAGTGAAGAAATATTTGAAGGTCAGTCCAGGATCAGCCTGGATGACAGGTGATGACTGCATTTTTACTAAGCAATCTGTCTCTGGTACCTGCTGATGTCAGAATGGTCGTGTTTCTGGGATCCAGCAGTTGCCAAACCCTTTGTTGTGTGCGGGCTTGTTTGGTTACTCTTTCTTCCTGACACGAACGCGAGAAGACTTGGACTGGCTGCAGTACTGGCAGACAGAGAAATGTGGCTGTGATGCTCTTTGACCAAAATCAATCGGCCTCTGGACTTTGGCATGAAAAAGATATCATTGTCCAGTAAAACAGGAAAAGTGAGTGAGCAGAATGAAGAAGCCAAAGAGAGACAGATTATTCACTGTTGTTTTTCAGTACAAAAAGTACTTTAAAATACTCAATGAGAAGAAATCATACTTATTTCCTCAGTGAAGCTCTTCTGATGTAAGCATCTCCGTACAATTGCATTGATCTTAGATTCCTCTTTAGGCTTCTCGCAGTAGCCATTTCTACTCATTTTTCTCAAATGAAAAACTAAATACTGTCTCTATCTGTCCCCAGAGGAGCCTGACAGAGAACTCCTGTGCAGACAAAAAGGTTAGGCTGCAGAGGGGGAGGGTATCAGTAAGGAGAAAAGGGGACGAATGCTGCCTGAAATTCAGCAAATTCTGGAGGAAGCAGAAGAGTGACTTCAGCTGAGCATACGGCATTCACATGCACTCAGTTTCCCTTATAATGGAAAGTGTTTGGGTCAAGAAACCCTGTAAAACCCTGTAAACATATGCATGTCTTTTATTCCACAAAGAATTCTCCCTTTTTTGTTCCCAGAGGATCAAGGAACTAGCTTGGAGTATGAGTTGGCCAGCTGGGGCTTGCCGTCAGCTGCGTGATGATAGGAATGACAGTCTCCTCTGATGATAAGAAGGGCAGCCATGCTGTGGTCTGCTTACTGAGAAAGGGAGTGAGAAGAACATGAGTTTTGGGTGGCCCAATGTGGAATTCTGAAGGTGGTGGCAGACCTTTCTCGGTAGCCTGCATTGCTGGGGCTGGCTGTGTTCTCTGGCCTGTCCTCAGGAGGGTCACAAGACCCAGTGACTGACTTTTCAGAACCTTTTCAGAGGGCCTTTCTTCCTTTAAAAGAAGTATGAAGGTCCATGTTTAGGGAGCTGGGTTAACAGGCCTGGACACAAGGGTCAGCCGACATGAAACAGGAAGCAGAGAGGGAAGAGGTCTCCTGTGTTGAACAACCCTCTCTGGTGCTTCACAAGGTCTTTTTTTGTTGCTCCTGCAAGGACCTGAAGTGCTCAACAGTTGTTTGTGTGAGTTTAAAAGGATTTTTTCATTAGAATATTGGTATGAAGAATATTACTGTGCTGATTTTGTAATTGAGTTATTTAACCTCAATATGTTATAGTGTCATGTTTTGACATTGTTGAAATGAAATTATTAGTAAGTCGAATTTAGTGATTTTGGCAATCTGTACTTTATGGAAATGCTTCAGTTTCCTATTCCAATTGAATATATTTATACTTATATCAAAGCATCTGAAGAAATTCTATTTTCTGAAAAACTAGTTGCTTCATACTGATGCTAAAGCCACAAGACAGAGCAGTTAAAGACTGCACTGGTGGTTGACTTACTGGGAGCAACCTGTTTGTTGGCTGGAGACTGACAGGTCAGCAAACATGTCCTGAGTCAGACTAGCTTTTGGGCAGAGCACATGTGATAAGGTCTGCTGCTTTCCCACCTTGGAGGAAGTGACCTTACACCTGCCTTGAGGCAATGGTAGAGCTCCTAACAGCTCAGATGAGAAAGAATGAGCCACAAGAGTACGTGAAGCAGTTTTTTTCTTCTGGCTAGAAAACCTTTGACCCCAAGTATTTTTAACTCGCATATTTCAGAAAATGTCAGACAATTGATGAGCAATCTGTTGCTTAAGTGATGTATTTGTCTCACGCATGGTTTCACTTAGCAGCTACAACACGTACAGCAAAGAGTTGAACAAAAATGAACTGGAACTGTATGTAACGTATTTTATTCAAAACAGATGTATTATTTGGTATACGTTTAACATTCTCCACATAATCCCAACTTGATCCTTAACCATCATGCATTAGAGTGTTGCTTTTAAAGAAGATGAAAATGGGCTGCTAAAATGCTGCCCATATAATCTGAATTATTTTCAGTCCTGTTGTTAAAGCTTAGAGATAAAATTCTCTTTTGAACTAAGGTTGAAGACATTTTGTTTGATATATTGATATAATTCCTGCAATATAAATACTTATAAATTAAGTTAGTGGTATGGTATGATTTCCTGTAATCTGTTTCCAGAATCAATATTTTATTGAATGAACTTCTTATTTTAACTTCTCACTTACTGACCCAGTGGCACAGCTGTAATGTGTGCTTGATCACTCACTCTGCTTTATTTTTTTTAAATCAGACTTGCCTCTGCAGTATAGTAGGCAGGGCATGTTTTTGGAAGCATTGCACTTAGTATTGTGCGCAGAGGGATTGAAAATGGCACTATTATGCCCCAGTGTTGAGACTTCCATCTAAACATCCTGTAGTTATTTAGAAAACAGATATATAACATTTTAGGGGCAGGAAAACTGAAGCTGTGACTATTTCTTTCTTAAAGGATACTTAACTTTAAGCACTTAGCATTACATTTACTTTTCCAGGTATGGATTTTATTTAAAATATTCTTTATATGTAGCAGTTAACATTTCATTCATTACCTAAGATTTAGTGCAAGATCCTTCTGAAACTGTAAACCTCATGTACATTTGGAAGATTATTTTGAGGAGATAAAATGATCTCACCTCTTGCACCTTACTGGGAATGTGCTAAAATGCTGAGAGAAGCAATAGATGAGGATGCTCAGCATTAGATTTGGTTGCCTGGAGGAGTCCAAATATCTGGTAGTTCAGCTTTCTACTCTGCTCTCGTGACTGCATGAACAAACCAAACTTCAAGTAGCTTGATTGCCACATGCTGTTCTGGTTTTAGCCCCTCTCATTTTTTATTACAGTAGCATAAAATATCTATTATTAGTAGTGTTATTATTAGAATTAAACCTTTCACTTTATATTTTCCCCAGCAGGCAGCACTTGCTCTTCTGATGCAGAGGCAGTGACAAAGGTAGATGGTAATTTGGAATTGTTTCTTTGGTTGACTTTCTACAAAACGATGACTGCAGAGGATCGGATTTGTGTGCTTTTCCCCAACATTGTGGTATCTGTATGTAATTATACAGTTCCTGTACATCTCTCTTTACACGTCAGCTGTACACTGTATTTCAAGGTTATCACATGAAAAAATTCTTCTAGGCTAGGGGGACTGGTAGTCAGAGGAACTTCTACCTACTCTTTAAAACCCAGCAAGAGCAAGATCAATTTTCTGGTTAAGAGTATAGAAAGACAGAAACAGTGACTTGCATTAGGGGTACATTTTAGAGGATGTACATCTAAACAAATTTTGATTTAACAAAATACAAAAACAAAACAAAAAAAAACATCAAAAAACTCTACAATCAATACTTTGTAAGCACATTTAACGCATTTGCAATGCACCATGATAACTTCTTCAGCAATTTCATCTTTGTAGTTGTGCATAACTCCTATGCTGGATCTATTTCAGGAACACAGAAATTGTTGGTAAAATGTGTTATCATCAGACGACACATACATCCAGGTTCTGCATGCTTCCTGGAGCTCGAGGTTGCTACAGCAAAATCTGTTGATACATCTTTTTGCTGCAATGCCAATGATATTCTGACCTATCTTCAAAACATTCTTTGCTACCTTTTTTCCTTTGTTCTTGTTTGCTCTGTGTCTGTGCGTTACATGCTAGACCACATTTAAACATACAGCAATTCCACTCTGGGTTTTGGGTGGGAGAGGAGAAAACAAGGAAGTAGTAGCTGAAAAAGAGCTCTTTCTGTGGTGGCCAGAAGAACTGTATTAATGTAAACGACATACATATCATTTCTTTTTAATAAACATCTAATGATTTTCTAATATGGTAAAAGCTATTATAAAGTTCAAGAAGGTAGAGGACATGAAAATACATTTTTAAAAAGGGAAAATTGGATTACTTCACAGTTAGTAATTCTGTTCCTAGCATATAATTTTTGTCATTTGATTTAGTCTGAATTCTTCTACTTGCACATCTGAGTCTGCAGTTTTATATGTGGATGATTCCGCCATGAAACTGAGACATCACAGGGCTAACAATTCACCTGTAGTCCTATAACTCAGGAATCTCTTAGAGCCAGGAAGTACTAACTTTATGTTAATATGACATGAGTCTGGCCTGCAGCCTCATTGTCCTCCATAGACTTGCCCAGTACTTTGCTCATGGCAACTTCAGACAACCCGAACTCCCAAGAAGGCTGGTCCCATTTTAAACTCCATTGGTAAGTGACATTTGCAAGGTCTGGTGTTCCCAGTGGCAGCTGTGTAATGCTCTAGCATCAAGGAAAGACACCTCCAGGTGATGCCACTCTGAGAAAAGCACAATGAAAGGCAAGTCCTGGAAAATGCATTGACACAACAACAAAAAAAAAAGCACAGTAATCTGGAAGACAGTGAATTGGAGCAGGTTGATGTTAATTGTCCCTGTATGCTTCTAGTAAATAGTTGGAAAACTTTCCACAAGGAGTTTCTGCTCAGTTTTATCTTTCAGGCATAGAAGTTCTTAATTTTGTTCCACAAAGAGCTGTCTTTACTGAACAGGCACACATTAGGGGCTTTTGAACACTGGCATAGGAAGTTATTTCTTTTGCAAAACATTCCAGCTTTGTTCTCACTTCAAACAGACTTAAGGGCATAGAACATGATCCAGTGCCTGCTGAAGTCACTGGTACCTGCTCATTGACTATTATGATCTCCAGAGTGTGTTTTCATACTCCTTTTTTATTAATTGCCATTTATACAACACTTAAAGAAGTTAAAGCAAACAGGGGATTTGGAAAGCCTACACAACAATGCATTACAACAGTTTGAGATAGCAAGTGAAGGATTCTGAATACAAGAAAACCAATCCATGACTTCCCAGCTATTTGAAGACTAAGGGTGAAGAGTTCTCCATCTCTGCATTGCCTGTATACAACCAACAGCTTACTGCCTGAACTCACGTTCCTCCTGGTAGACCACCATTCATCTAGCCTCGGTTTTACAGAAGAAAGAAACCGGATAATCAATGACATTCTCATCTGTTCATATTTAAGCACTTATGGGATGGATGTTGACAGATGATCTCAACATCTAAGCTCCCTTTGTAGTTGATGGAAGGTTGAAGACACTTCTATGTCATATTTTTCTCTATGCCTTTGCAAAGTGTGTACATATGAATAAATTTTAAAAGGTTATTTTAAACAACATCATAACAAAACTTAAGGAATATGATGATATGCTCTTTCTTAGACTTGGTTGTTGTTGTTTTGTTGTTTTTTTTTTTTTTTTTTTTTTTGCCTGCACTTGGCCAGTGCAAAGTATACTCTGTGTGCTTTGAACAGCTGGAAGTACATTTGCTGGAGTACTGCAGCAAAAATATGTAAGTTCAAGAAAAATACCAGTAAAGTTTGCGATAGGTGGCATCTTCCCATGGGTACTTACAACTGATACTCTGTTTACAAGCATCCATTATATTAAGGGTGTGGAAATGTCTACAGATATCTGACCTTAAGCTTTGTTTTGCTCGGATTCATAAGGCGTTCTGCATCCCTGTCCTGTCCTTGGCTTATAAATTACAAGACTGAAAATGATACAGTCATTACTGCAGAGGGATTGTTTTTTGTCCCATGTCCAGCCTATTAACTTTCCCTTTGTGCTTCACACTACAGTCTACCTCTAAAGGAGTTTCAGAGCCCAGAGAGTGCTTGATTTTCTGAGAATAGATGCAACTTCTGCTTTCTTTGTACAAAATCATTTATCTAAGTATAAAAGCAGCCTCTTGTCCAGGCCTAAAAACTTTCACTGTCAAGGCCAACACCAAGAATTCTCAGTCCTCATTCAACACATGGGATTTTGTTCATCATGACAGTTGCAAAAACAGCAGTTCTGGCACATCTGGAATCACAGGGAGACTGATTAAAAACCTGGAAGACAGACACTTCCTAGTCTGTTATGTCATGGAAGCAGAGACCATAATGCAAACCTGACCAACCTGTTGGAAAAAAAAAGGATGGAAAATCTCCTTGTAGTCAGTTGCTGTTTCCTAGTTGTTCGCAAACTGATGGAACTCTATAGACTCTAAAGCTGGGCCCAGGTGAACATAATAAGGTTCAACACAGCAAAGTTAAAGGTTTTGCACTTGGGCTGGAGGAATCCCAGGCATGTATACAGACTGGGAGGAGCAATCCTTGAGAGTAGTCCTGCAGAGAAGGACCTGGGGGTCTTGATGGATGAAAAACTTAATGTGAGCCAGCAGTGTGTGATTGCAGCTCAGAAAGTAAATGGTATCCTGGGCTCCATCAGAAGAGGGGTGGCCAACGTGGACAGGGAGGTGATTGTCCCCCTCTACTCTGCTCTTATGAGGCCCCATCTGGAGTACTGCATCCAGGTCTGGAGCCCACAATACAAGAAAGACAGGGAGCTGTTGGAGAAGGTCCAGAGGAGAGACACAAAGATGATCAGAGGGCTGCAGCACCTCTCCTATGAACACAGGCTGAGGGAGCTGGGCTTGTTCAGCCTGGAGAAAAGAAGGTGGGGTGACCTCACTGCAGCCTTTCAGTACCTGAAGGGAGGCAACAAACAGGAGAGGAATCAACTCTTTGAAAGGGTGGATAACAGCAGGACAAGGGGAAATGGTTTGAAGTTGAGGGAGGGAAGATGTATGTTGGATGTCAGGGGGAAGTTCTTCAAAGAGAGAGTGGTGAGGTGCTGCAACAGGCTGTCCGGAGAGGCTGTGGATGCCCCATCCCTGGAGGTGTTCAAGGCCAGGTTGGATGGGGCCCTGGGCAGCCTGGTCTAGTATTAAATGGGGAGGTTGGTGGCCCTGCATGTGGCAGGGGTTGGGAGATTCATGGTCTTTGAGGTCCCTTCCAGTCCTGGCCATTCTGTGATTCTGTGCGCTCTCTCATGTTTCATTAACGTTATCAGTGAGTCATCATTGTAAGCTGAAGAGACAGGTGGATAGATTTGGAGGAGTAATTGAATACAAACGGAAGTAATTGCTATATATTTAAGAGATCTGTGTTTTTATGATAACAGCCTAGCTCAGTTTCTAGACCTAAGGCATATCTGTGCTGGGGTGAAGTTCTGTGGCATTTTTTATTGTGATCGTGATTATTTTGGTAGGGCAAGCTAGCAGGGAAATAGTGAGAAGCAAAGCAAGCACACACAGCTTGCAGTCACATTTCTGAGGAGTGAGAGCAGATGCAGTGCTTCTACAAAAACAGCTGGATTCTTCTGAAGCCCATGCTTGTCCTCTCTTAGTCAGGGGTGACTTGAGAATCTCTGCACCCCAAAATTTCATTGCACATCGCCTGGTCGGACACCTGATTATGACTGAAAGCTGGTAATTTTCTCCTCGTCCTTGTATATTGATTGAGAAAAGACTTCACCAGGTTTGTCAAAATAGAAGTTTCATTGTTGTGAATAAAACTACTCATTCAAATCAAAAGTATAGGATTTCAGCAAACCAGCTATTTTGTCTATGGAAAACTGCCAATGTATTCATTTAAGCCATATCCCACTACTGATGTTTTCATATTTGTGCTACTTTCACTTAAAGATTACTGACAAAATATGTCTTTCCTCTTGTATGTTTATGTGTTTCATGGCTCAGCACATCTGTGGAACTATTTAGCTATCAACAATACTAATGCAAATACAAAAAATCTGATCTCACCATCTTGGTTATGGCACTTCAATTATTCCTAAGGGAGGTTTCAGCTCTAATCTGTTCCCTGCTGTCCTACCTCTTGTGAAAGAGCTCTGATCTGCTGGAGATACTTGGAATGTCTGTGGAAGATAGTGTTCTGGTGAGCTGCAGGAATCAGTGATTAGGTAAACATGAGCACACCTAATAGATGGGCAACATTTTAAGCCATGTATTGAACTTGGAATTTTATCCTAATGTGGTCTCTGAATCCCTCTTTCTACAGCCTGCAAGATACTGCATGGAGTCAGGTGGCTAATTCTCACTGATCCATAATGGGACTGGGTATTTCTTGTGTCTCTGAAATAGCACCCTGACCTGACTGGAGAAAGTCACTGTATTCTTTATTAGCAGTCAGTTCTCTTATCATGTAATTTCATTATTTTCAGCACTGTGTGAATATCAGTGAGGGCAGCATGTTCATGGATGGAGGATATATTTCAAGGGAGTGTATAGAAACAGCAGGGGGAAGGGCTGTTTATGAGGGTGGATAGTGATAGGACAAGGGGGAATGGTCTTAAACTGAGACAGAGGAGGTTTAGGTTAGATATTAGGAGGAAGTTTTTCACACAGAGGTTGGTGACACACTGGAACAGGTTGCCCAAGGAGGTTGTGGATGCCCCATCCCTGGAGGCATTCAAGGCCAGGCTGGATGTGGCTCAGGGCAGCCTGGTCTGGTGGTTGGTGATCCTGCGCATAGCAGGGGGTTGAAACTAGATGATCTATGTGGTCTTTTTCAATCAAGGCCATTCTATAATTCCGTGTGATTCTGTGATGTATTTATCTCTCTGAATGAATCTTGGTATATTGCTACATGATGGTGCTTATTCATGCTTGTGGTGAAACAGAATCCAACCAGATGCTGTACAAGCTTGCTTTGAAAATTATCTGTGGAGAAGCTTTCATGTTCATAAATGCACACAGGTGCAAGCTGATGTGGCTTGATTGTATCAGCATGAGTTTTCCTCCTAGAATTTATATGTGATGTAACTGATCCTTAGTTATGAAATCCTAATGGGTGAAAGAGGCACACATTGATGAGAACAGAGTCACATCTGAATAAGTTAAGCTGGGGGAAAACCTTGCAGTCACTCATTATGTAGCAGCTGATTCAACGTGCCTGGGAATGTTTTGGGCTCTGGGGCCAGTAGGCACAAAGCAGCCCATACTCACATTAGTAAACTCTCGGTCCCTAAAACAGAATGTTTTCACGCAAATAGCCTGTTGGGAACAGTTCCTGGAATGTTTCAACTGCCAAAGTGTAGCCAGGAATTATCTGGAAGAGTTTTAGTTGGCACAGGCCAAGCAGTGTCGGTGGATGTGGTAACAGTGCAGTTGGTCTTGTGCCAGGGCCGTCAACAGCTGAGGCATCGAATTTACTAGTCTTCAGGTAACTATTGATCTCTATCATTACTCGTTTCTCAAGCATGCTAAGCCTGTGGTGTTAATTATAGCCTTTAGTCATAGCTTCACTGCTGGAGGCTCTCTCTAGAGCTCTGAGGTGTATTTTACTTATAAATCATTGAATATTTTAAATTATTTGATGGTAGAAGTCCAGCCTTAAGAGAAGGTATGGATTCCTTCTTGATGCCAAACGCACCCTTTAAAAAAGAATATAAATAAAAAGCTGAGAGAGATTGTTCTCAATAGGTAAATCATACCTAACTGATCTTCTTGACTTCTGTGATAAAATCACAAGTCTTGCAATAGGAGAGAGAAGTGGATGCCACCTTAGCAACATTGTCTCCCACAATGGTGTAGTATCTAAGACTTAACAGTCTCGATAGGTGGATAAATAAATGCATAAAAAAATGATTGGATGGTCAGGCTCAGAGCAATGGGTCATAGGTGGAGAGCTGTCTTTAGAGAGCAATTAAAGGCCTTCCAGTGCCCACAGAGAGGTTATCAAGAAGATGAGGCCAGGCTCTTCACAGGGGTGACTGGTAAGAGGATGAGAGAAGGAGAATGTCAGTTGAAACAATGGAGTTTCATGCTGAATATAAATAAAAACCTTTTCATTATGAGGTCTGTCAAGCAAGAAAACAGGTTTTTTTGAGTGGTTTGCAGTCTTCGTGCTAAGAGTCTTTCAAGACCCAGCTGAGTGAAGCCTTGATCAGCATGGTCTGATCTCATTGTCATCCCTGCTTTAAGCAGAAGGTTGGACTGAGGTTCCTTCCTGCATGCATCTTTCTGTGCTTCCTCAAAGCAGAGTTGTGACAAGACTTTTTTGTCACAACTCTGTGACCTGCTAAAGCTCCTTCAAAAGATGATTGCTTGCTCAACTCATGGCAGCGTTAGTAAGGTGGTGGCTTGTTCAAAGCATCATCTTTACACAATGGATGAAAAATCTTTATAAATTGATAAGAAATACAGCAGATTTAAACATGAGTGTAATACATATCTGAGTTCAGTGTCAGTGGGTTAATGCTGAGAGGGAAAAGCAGAACATCAGATGTTCCTTTATACTCCTGAACCCAAGTAACTTCACAAACAAGTGAAACAACAAGAACAATCCAAAGAACTTTACAGGAACATGAAACATCATCTTAAATCTGTCAAAATATGTAAGAGGCCTAGAAAGCAATGCCAATTAGATATGTCCACTGGTGTGCCTGCAGCCAGTGGAAGACAGTTTTCATAGAGTCATAGAATCACTCAGATTGGAGAAGACCTGAAAGATCATCGAGTCATGGTTGGACTACCCATACTACCCTAACTCTAACAACCCTCTGCTGAATCATGTCCCTGAGCACCACATCCAAATGTTTTTTAAGCACATTCAGGGATGGTGACTTCCTTCCTTCTAGGTAAATCATCCATACCAGTTATGAATGAGAAAGTGAAACTGAGAATTACTCAGCCTGTTCAAGTAGGACAGCAAGGTCTCTCCAGGGCTAAATTCTTCCACTTACCTGGCACAAACTTCTACTTTTGAAATTAATGGGAACTCCTTGACTACTTAGTGTAACTAAGACACCATAATCAGGCTGATGTCTTCTGCAAATATTTCCCACTGTTCCCATCTTCAGACTGTAGCAGTGGTGAAAGACAGTAAGGCTCCTCTGGAGCGGCCTCGTAGTTACTAAGAAGTGCTAAGAAGAAGAGAGAAACCCTGGTAACAAATTTCATGCACTGACAACATGGGCTCAGTTTGAAAGATGAACCTAAAGTTATAACATTATCCATCTGGCTGTCTTTTCTTTCCCACTGATTTAAAACACAGCTCTGCACAGACTTTTTTGTTTTAGTTTGTTTTTTGTTTTTTTTGTGTGTGTGTGTGTGTGTTTTTGTGGGTTTTTTTTTGTTTGTTTGTTTGTTTTGTTTTATTTTCCCATGCAATGTGGACAGAGGTGACTCCTTTCCCCAGTTTCCTGTAGTGGCAAGGCCTGACCCAGCTGGTGCTAGATCCCTGGAGGGATGAATCCTGCAGCCTTTGATCACAGACCTCCTCTCCTAGAAATCTCATCTGTGACAGGCTGCTGAGGACTGTTGCTACTGTGATTTTCTCCTTTTTTGGTAGGGCCATGTGTGCAGGTATAAATTGATAGGCCACTTGGGCCTTATCTATCATGTGATTTTCCTGCTTGTGAAAGGTACTGGGAAACTTAAATCAATTTGATTAAATCATGCTTTGGAAGGATGTAATACAGAGATAAACCAACTAATGTGATATCTGACTGGCCACAACTCACTGGTAAAAATTAAAATAAAAATGAATCAGTATTTGATGTATCTCTTGTGGCCTTGTTGCTATTAGACATTATATTTCTTGTATCTCTTAGTTTATCTCCAGGAAAAAAAAAAAGGATTTATTTTCATTGGTAGCAATCTTACTTCATCAAAGGAAAGTTAGAGTGCTAAATTAAGAAGAAAATTGGGATTTCTCTATCAGAAAAACTGAAATATCCTTCTCTACATATAGTATTGTCCTTTAAAAAACCGACGTAGTTTGTGTAGCCATTTGATCCTTGTTTCCCTTGGAAATGCCTGTCTGTATAATCATGCCAATACACACAGCTTTCATGCTCCCTTAACTGAAGTCAGTGGCAAAATCTCCACTGCTTCTAACAGAGAAAAGAGCAGCTAGTGCCAGCACTAGTTGAAGTATGAAGAAACCTTTGAGGTGAATTTAGTGGCAGCTGGAACAAGCCCCAGCTCTCCATCTGAAATTCTGTTCCATTGAGTTTGATCTTGTATCAAAGATGTTTTCCTGCATCTGATGTTCATTTTTTGTTGGTTAAGATGTGCCAAATCTTGATTGTTGATTACATGGAGTAACCTTGCCTGACATGATAAAGCAAAGGAAACATTGGCGTCTGGCTTTTCAGCTCTTCCTCCCACTATTAAATTACATCTCTTCCTAATAAAAGAAAGCCTGACCCAAAGACTGCTGAAATCAGTGGAAAGGCATCCTCTGGAAAGGGTTTTAAATAAGGCCTGCCATTTTGAAGGCAACTAACTCACATTCAGGCAGTCCTTTGTCTTGGATATTTGCAGCTGAACCTAAGAATCGTCTTTAATATTCTTTCTTACAAATCTCTTGTAATATGTTTATTATGTCCAGTGTTAAGTTACATTTCAAATATTAAATAGGTTTATCTCTACTGAGTGTTATCAAATGTAAACACACAAAAATGCTGAGACTATTTAACCACTGCAAATGTGGTTTCAGTAGGATCTAAATTTCTGGATTGAATGATTCCCTTTTTTCGCCTTCTTTTATGTAAATTATTTTATTTAAATCTCAAGAATGATCTTCATTGGGTCTCTGCTAAATATTGGCATTGTGGTTTTTTGCTTCTCCTTTTTGTTTTAGCTATTTCTACATATTGTGCTATCATCTGAAATCATGTGTCAGTGGAGGGGAGTCTGTTCAGATACTAGTTGTCAAAATAGTATACAGTGTAAATTGTAAAGCTCTGGATAAAGTTTTATTCAGGATTGCTTCCTTGCCTCCTCTTGCAAAGCTGTTCCTAACGCAAGCAAAACCCCACCAATGACTGAGGGGCATACCAGTGTGTTTGCAGCTTGCTACTCTCCCTGTGTGCAGAAGAGGAGAGCATATGTCATTGGACTCTCTTACCCTCCTTCTCCTCCTCTCCGTAACAACTCGTATTTTGCAAAGCTGGTGTCAGCTGCCAAATCAGAATTGGTTATCTGTCCAAAACTCTCTGAAGTTTTGAACCGACGGAGAAGATTAATTTGGTCCCTTGCCCAAGCAAAAACACGTTTTGAAATCTGGACTTCAATTCTCTTTCTGAAAGCTGCGTTAGTATTAGCAAATACTCTTTACTGTTGCCGAGGGACACAGCACTTTAAATCAGTTATTTCGTGATGGAATTTTCCTTCCCTGTCTCAGAGCCTGTGAACTGCTCAATCTAAGTCAAGCAGAGCACTGAAAATGCTTGCAGCCCCATTTGGCAGCCTAACAGCAAACAGCTCTAGGCTGGGATCCTATCCCAAAACAACTATCCCCATAGGAAACAAGGAGCTAAAACAAGGAGCACCACATCTGTAATCTATACATTTCTCTTGCAGGCCTCCTAAAATAAGAACAGATAAATATAGAAACCTGTCAAGGCCAGCATGAAGTTTTTATTTAAAGTGAGGAGGACAGATCTATGGTCATGTCACTAGATTCGTAGCGTGAAATCCAAGCTTGCTTCCAACTTGCTGTGCATTTACATAATACGCATATTAGGTGGCATGTGCATGGAGGCTCTTTTTCACGTCAGCCTGGAATGGTGCCTGAGTGGAGGAGGCATGACACTAGTGCTGGAATGGGAAACAACATGTCTATATCATATCAGAAAGTATTGCCTGCTGCAACAGATTACCTCATCCCACTCTCAAGGAATATTTATAATACCAAGACTAGTAGCTTAAGCTCTGGAGGTAACCTCCAGTCATGTCATGGAGACCAGTGTCCTGTTTCTGCTACGTGCCTTTTTTGTGATTGCAGGAAAGTTGCTTCTTCATTTGACATCTATTTCTTTTTCTCCCTTTCATTGGCTAGTTGGGTGGTGCAGGGATGCACACACATTGTGCTGTAAGAAAGTTCCACCTCAGTGGATAGATAAAATTTGTAACTTTCATCTGTAGACTGTGATCTGCTTTGGGGCAGCATGTGCTACTCATGATCACCAACATGTTCAGGCAGTGCTGCTGCGTGAAACTTTCTCACTGATATGAAATGAAATACAGGAAAGTGAATGACAAGAATCTACTTGAAAAGCAAAACAGCTTGGTCACTATTCAGGCATACATGCATTGATGTTACAGAGTCTGCAGAAGGTGAGATTCCTTTTTGTTTTTCATCACTGTTCTCAACTGCAGCGTCAGCTCTCAGACAACATGACTGCAATACTAATGCCAGTAACAGGAAGTAGAGGGACATCTCACTTTAGCCTTCTCACTTCGAATTATCTGCAGTTCAGACTATTGTTAGAGCCAGGGTTATAGTTTTTACAATAGGAAAGCCACTTTCAGGCATTCACAGAGAACTCACTGGCTTCAAATCATGCACAAATTGCCCACTTCATCCAGACATGTCACAGAAAACATGTCTTTGATAACTCTTTTGGAGTCTGTATCAATAAAATTAGGATAAGAAATGTCTGCGGGGTGACTGCAAATGTAGTTCATCAAGCCCTTTGAAACTCAAAGAGAAAAGGCGCTGCAAAAGTACAAAATATTACAATCCTGAAAATCACGAGCTGTACAGATAGCATATATTAGATAAATAGAACTTCTGCTATGAAGTATTGCACCACAAGCTGCTAGACTGAGACTTGGCACTTGCAGAGATAATCGTTGGAGATTAGGCAGGGTTAAATGTTGAATTAATAGACATGATAGGTCGCTATCCTTTAGTCTTTCCTCCTTGGAGGAAGCAAATAAATATGTCAGTTTAATCTGCCATGTTAACCTTCTTCTTATTCCTACAATTTACTTAGTGGGGGATTTGCATAATCTACCTGATAAATAAGAACAGTAATTATACCTGCTCCAGAGCATTGTGAGAAATATTTGCAACAAAGCTTGAAGCTGGATTTGAAGACTGCTTTGGTTTTATTAGAAACAAAAAACTCTGGCCAGGTTTCATGGAAAATTCCATGGGGCCCAATGCAAGTGGAAGTAAATTTTCCATATGTGTGTTTGCTTAGTCAAAGTGTAGATCCAGGGTTGCACATGAATACTGGGGAGAAAGAAGTTCCAGAAATATATTTGCAGGAGCACAGTGAAGAAAAGCCTTGTCCTTCATGAAGGCAATGACTGCATTATTCCACCAAGAAGTATCATTGGGGGGGAGAAGAAACACAGCTCCATCCATCCCCTGTCTGCTAGCAGGTAGTATTGTCTTTTCCATACCTATTGTATCAAAACTTTTTTGTTTAACTTCCTTTTCAAGAGAGGAACACAAACGAGACTTGAATGATCAGAAATCAAACAATGACAACTAAAAGGAGGGAAAATAGGGCATTTTCTTGATTCAGATGAACAGAAAGCTCATATTCCCTCTCAGCAGCAAGTGAAGCCATTCCTTCCCCAAAGGTGAAAATGCTTTCCAGATTTTTCCAAGGCACATGGAAATTAGCACAGTGCCATTTGGGTGATCAGTATGTCAAGAAAAGCTTTTGCATTCTCCTGAACAAAAAGTCATATTTTTGTGCATATAGGGAAGACATACTCTTCATTCTGTCCCGAGCACTGGATAACACAGGTGTTGAACAGCATCTCTCCCACTGCAAACATAGTGAAGAAGAACAGCAACTGAAAAGAAAACAAGTCCTTTATCCTGGAAAATATTTTTCAGGGACATTTGGACACTTCCATTTATTAATATTTCTGCAAGTATCTATATTGAATGCATGTGTATGGTAAAACGTGGCAGCCCACATTCACATCCATCTGTTCAGATGGCAGAGAACTTGCTCATCTCTTCATAACTTTTGTCCCAGTATATAGGTGTTATGCAACAGGGGGGCACTTAAGCTGCACTTCAAACAATATTAAAACCATCCCCTCAGCAGGACTGCTTTCCTGGTGGGTAATTAATTGAGCTTCCAGCAGTGCTTGTCAGCTATCTGCAACAAGTTTGTTTGCGTGCATAAGCAGCTATGACGATACTAAGCACTGTCTGTCCTATGAGGTCTGAAGGCTGAAGGACTTGACTGTATTTAAAACTACTGCATACAAATGAGTCTTTGGAGTGTTCAGTTCCCATACCTATGCGTGCAGCAGACAGTGAGTGAGATTTGCTTTAAGCCAGGCTTTTTAGAGACAGAAAACTGTGTCTAGTGCAACTGGTGAGAGTTAAATGGAAGAAAGCTCAAGTACGGAAGGGTATTAAAAAGATTTAGAGAAAATTATAAAGTCGTTCACAGTTACAAAATTGTTGCAGCTGTTTTTCAAATGCTGTGCAGAAGAGTTATCTTTTCAGGGACTGTGATGGTATTGGGAGGTTCTTTTAGTGAGGTTTCCTACAGTGCCTTGCACCATGGCAACACAGTGCCTCGTAGCTGGGATCTCATAGTGCTCCTCAACTAACAATGCTTTTGAATACTTCTGCAGGTAATGTGCTCACTCCCACATGCAGACTTCAGTCTTGTACACCTAGAAATAGAGCATCGACTCTTTTAATAACAATTCCTCAAATTCTGTGCTATTTTTACTGTTACTTAAAATCTTCAGTAGCTTCTTCAACATTTACAGCACTTTCCAAACACTTGCTAATCATTCTTTAACACCACCAGAAAACCAATCAACCAAAACGAAACACAGACCAAAAAACACTCCTGATATGCTTCGTGAAGCATAGAAGAGATACAGATATTTTAGTATGTTGGCAAGTTGCCTTTGATATTGCTTAATTCACCCATTACTCATCTTTCTTTTAAAAAAAAATTAAAAAACAAAACAAAACAAAAAACTTTGTGAGTTACTTTGGTTGAGCCAGTTAGAAGATCTTTTATGACTTATGAACAGCTATGTTTACATGAATTGGTACGGTTTTTGGTGACCAAAGATAATGACTAGTCACAGATATATGGCAATACATGTGCTTGCTTGCATAAACTTCTATCAGGTCAAAAGAAGCTTTGGACCTCAGCCTAACCATTGATGCAGGTGCTACTGTTCACTTCTACAATTCTTTCTGAATGCAGAAATAATTTTGTAACAAGTGGCCAAAGTCAACCATTTTATCAATAGAAGAAGCTGCCAAACTAGGTATTACGAAGATCATTTTCACCATTTTACTGCTATCTGAGGTCTGTTAGTCCTGCGATTTTTCCTCATCTTTCACCACTGAATGGGCCAAGCAAGAGGACACAGATGACCTAGTGAACGAATAATCAATCCTGAGGAGCACAGGAAGATTATTACTTCTATGTGACCACCCCTTGCTACCATGGCAGAGATCCTGTCTCTACTATGTCAGGACCTGAGGACACCAAGAGGCCCTGACTATCCTGGACAGTCACACCTTGAGCCTCTGCCCCCTGCAAACTTCACTCATTAGTCAGTCAGGGTAGCTTGGCCTACATTTGAGGTGCATTATGGCCTGTGCTTAGGTCTGCTTTCTGTGTTTCCTTACTTGTCTTCTGAGATGGATCCTAAAGCTGTGTTGCACATAATTTTGTATCTGGTCCTGCCTCTGTTTTTTTCTCTCGGCTGAAAAATGTATGTTATTTGTAGCCATGTTTCTAGGGTTTATACCTGTTTTCTTGACTGGAGCTGGAGCCCAGGTCATCTTCTCATTTCATCTGATCAGGGAATATTAGTGGAGCTGGGCGCTGTCATTGCTCCAGCCCTGCTTATGGCCAGAGGGATGAGGGTATTGCATGGTCTTTACTGAAGTTATCCTCAACACTTGTCTTATTCTCCTAGGTGCAACAGTGACCAATGAACAGTTCTCTGTGGCTGAGTATAAATTGCTAAGGAGAGCAGGGCCTGACTTGGAGGTGTTTTAAGATCTTTCTCTCTTCTGTAGAAAAGAGAGCATTTAGATAGAATAGAAAATCAGTTTGTAGAAAGGATCAACAGAAAAAGGCAATTCTTCTAAATCTTCTGATTCATGAATTGACTCTGAATAAACTTGTAATAATGGTATTTGTTCCCATAATACCCACTGAATACAGATTAATGATTTATGTACCTGATATTCCCATCAGGATGGATTTTGAAAGTATGCATGGTTGGGGGCTTACTGTAATTGCTGGGTGGTTAAAGTCACTTGACCTTTAGCCTCTTACTGCAACCTGAGGCATACAGTAATCACCCAACCATGCACTGCCTGTCATCTTGTATTGCATAGCCATGTGTCCTGCTTAAATGGTGCCTTGTCAAAAGTCACTTTGCATTACTAGCAGGAAGGCCACCCAGAAGACAAAGCTGGGAGTACAGAGCAAAGTACTAATTAGATGTAACTGTGCTATCAACATTCTGAACAGTTCTGTATATGTTGTAGTGTAAAGCAAAAAGACTACAAAAAGACTATGCATAATGTTAGCTCTAGCCAAGTAGAAAGTTGGACTGGCAGGGATAAGAAAATTTGCCCCATCTGATCAAAGCCAATAAAACTGGAATAGCACATTCCACCAGTCCTGTGGTTTACCATCACAGGCAAGAGAAGCAAAGGTAAAAAGGAAAGAGTTTAATTATCTTCAAGTTTCTTAGTTACAGTTCAAGTGGGAGGAACATCAGAAATTGCTTTGTAAGTAAGCACTCTTGATCTCTTCAATAGATAAGATGATCAAATCTTGTTTAAATATAGGTGTAGACTTACAGGGATGGAGGGTGCAAGAAGTGTATGAGTCTCTTGTCACAGCTGTCTAGGGCTGTATCTGCCTTGCTAGCTGAGCTGCATGAAGCTTGCTGAGATTCTATAAAGGAATCAGGAAGTAAAGTCATCACAGATGGACATTTTGGTGAGAATCCTGTAGGTATCTATTGATATGTCATCTACTGATGGTATTAAGTCAGAAAAGAAAGAGCTCCAGAGATGCAAGTGGATGTGATGGAGAGGTTTTTACACAGCTGGAATAATGACAAAAAATGGAAGCCTGGATGCCTACCTGTGCCACCTACTGTAGGGAACCTGCTTTCGCAGGGGGGTTGGACTCGATCTCAGGAGATCCCTTCCAACCCCTACAATTCTGTGATTCTGTGATTCTGTGAAGTATGTACACACAAAGACTACCAAAGCCACAACGTAACATAAAGAGAAGCACTCATCTGTTACTGCAGTTCCCCGAGGCTGCTAACATGATGGAAGTGTAAGTAACAAGATTTACAGTGTATGAGGGGCTGGGAGTCTGCAAGCAAATTGCAGTTGATACTTAGCATTGGACAGTTATTTTGGTCAGATTCTTGAATTAATGCAGTTGGGATTTCTACACCTGTGCAGCATGTTGAAGAGGACATGATAACTGAGGATTCATTGTGCTCATCAATTTGGTGGCAGATGAGCAAGATAAGATTGACTGTGCAGTGTTAGCTAGGTGATGTAAACCAGAGGTTTCACAGCAGAACAGTTGCTTTCTATTTCACTACTTGCGAAGAGAGACATAGCGAGTATATTTTGTCTTCGTTATGATGATTACAGACTTTTAACCTATTGCTTCTGACACTTTTTAGACAGCTAACAACAATGCAGAAATGGTGATAATGTGAATAATATCTCTTTCAATTGTTATATGAGGCCAGTGTGCTATGATGGCATCTGTGTTAGCTTGGTTTCATTTGTGCAAAGCACCAAGTGTAGGGTTGTTGATGGATGGAGTGGTACATTGGGTATCAAGGAGACAGAGACTGGTGGGAGTTTGAATGAATATGGAGAACAAGAGGGTGGTGGTTGTTTGGTTTTGAGGGCTGTCATTCTTCTTGCACTTAGCTCAGTCCACACAGTCCTTGATCTGTTACACCTGACTGCACTGTCACAAAAAGACTGGGAAAATTGGGCAGGTGTGATTATTATGCAATGGCCGGTGATTCCTGACAACAATAATCGGAAGAATATACTGGCTTTAATAACTGGAGCTTTGCTTACTGCTAACTCTGTATTTTTGGCATTGAATTTCTTCAGGGGACCTCACTATCTTTGAAAGGAACTTCAGAGAAGTGTAGGATTGAGCTTAGAGTATAGGGAAGGGGAAAGAAAAAATCTGCTCTTCAGTATATACTTTTATCTGGAAAACAAAGACCCCGAATCTGCAGGTATTTTGATTAATATTGCGAAAGCATTCAGTAGCTATAATTCTGTGAGAATACAGATAAGGATGCAGTGAGGTACTGGAGTTATTTATTTAAGTGCTCTTGTTATTTTTATCAACGTGATACTTGTTTTGAGAGCAAGTGGAAACTAAGGGGCTTTGTGGAGTTGGTTCTTCTGTTTGCCTGTTTAGCTGCCTGCTCTATCTACAACCTACCAAGCTTGTAGCCTGTAGTTTGGGGCTGAGGGGTGCAGAAGTGTATATTAACAATTAATGTAGTGGATCCTTAATGCCCAGATGCCAAAGTGTTAAAATAAATGATATGATGCTATATCTAAGGTGGAATCCTTAATTGAAGACTGAAGTTGGTATCACGTTGTGGGGTCCAAGAAATACTGGACTTGACACATACAGATCACTAAAATGCTAGTATGGAAAGATTTATGTTGTAATGTTACAGGTATCTTGAATGTTAGGATGCAAGAAAATATCGAGAATTATGATCAAAAACTGAAGAATTTCCTGGAATCATGCAAGTGTGCCTAATATACTTTAAGCTACACACTTATACGTATTTTCTTGGTGAGGTGTTCATTTTGAAAGTAAGCTAGTGTATTTAGAAGAGAAAAAAACTGCATATTTAATTATCAATTTCTATTTAGTTTGCCTTCTTTCCTTAAGGGAAAGGATTTTTTTTCCCCAGATTTTTTTGTCTTTGAACTGACACAGCTTGCTCAGTGCAACCCATGAAAAATTAGCCTACTTGGAATCTGGTAACCTTGCAAAAACTGATTTCCTTAACACACTATTTGAAAACACCACAGTCAAGTGACTAAGGATTGCTGGGTAGGGCCTTAAATATACTTAGTCTAATAAGGATAAACCCATAGCATACAGCTCTGTCATTGTGGTTTGTCTCAATCAGTTGCAATGCCAAACTTGCCTAAGGCAACTGCTTTTTTTATTTGCACCAAACAAAGAATCTTTTGAGACGCATTTGCAAGTCTGAGACCTCACTTGCCTGACCAAGTAAATAATGTCATATGTGCACTTTGCCCTAACAAAGGAGGGGAATATCCCATTGCTGTGTTACAGCCTTTTTAGCCTCTCCCTGTGGAATGTAAGACTACACGTTTCCTCTCCTGTACAGTACAATCAGAGGTAGACTCCTGCCCACTTACTCCGCAGAGTAACCTTAGATATCTCTTCCTGATGGATCTCTAGCATGTACATGTTTGATCCCAATACTTCCACATTTACTACGGATTGAATATTTAATTGAAACTGATGCCTTTGTGTTTTCTCAAGTTGCATGCTTTTTAATGTACGGAGTGCTTTTTGTTTTCTTTTTACATGTAGCACTGTGGAATAGGATCTTGGTTCAGGGTTTAACGTTGCTATTTTATTTCAGTATAAATACCTAAGAAACAAATACTTATTAAGGGGAAGAGAGAGAAAAGGGAAGATAATTGTGCTTGCAATGCTTTGACACATGTGATTTGTTTAACTGAAATCCCATAGTATGAAACCAGAGTTTTCCTACAATGGCATGGCTAACTTCCTGTAGTAAAAATGTAACAGAAGATCCTTATGGAAAAAGCAGAATTTCAATTTAAACGTAGTAAAATTTTTGTGTTTGGAGTTAAATGTGAACACACACATTCTCTCTTCCCTTCACCTTTGTTGCAATGTCTAAATATTTATAGATAAAAACTTCTTTCCTCAGTAAGTAGTATGAAGTTTTTCAGTAAAAAGAAACATTTGCTTTTATAAAGTGTTCTTTTCCTTTTATTCTGTGCAGCAATATTTACTTCAATCTAGATGAGATTGCAGGCTTACCTGTGCTGCTCCTTTCTATGTACTCTGTTTCTAATTACGGAAAATCAGCAAACAATAATAAATGCCCACCGTGTACAAAGAAGAAAAAAACTCAAGCTTCTGAATTTGAGCCCAAATTGGTGAAAAAAATTGGTGATTAGAAGTAACCTGATCAATTTTGGCTCGCAGTAAATGAAAATCTGGCTTATTGTCTTAAACTCTCCAGAAAAATTTTTGTTGGTGGTGGTTTTTTATTTTTTGCTGAGATAGCATCACTGTAGTTATTTTAGGAAATCCCCTCGAGTTATTTCACAGCCTTACATTTAGGGCTACGTTTAACATCAGATCATTTTTTTTATCTCTTTCCTTCTCCTTTTTTCTCTGCTAGTAGGTAGCTATTGACAACTCTATACCATGTACAACCTGGAGATCTATTAAAGCATTAATTTAATACACAAAAGATGACATAGTGGAGCATCAGGTATGACTGCTGTATTTTGCAAAGTAGTCACAATGTATCTTATTACAGCAGAAAATATTTTACCTGAGAAGACTTCTGTGATGTAGTTAACCACAATTGCTTAAGTTCTCTGTGGTTATATCTCCTTTAGCTTTGCAATCTCACATGCAAAGTTGGATATGGTAGCTGTATTAAGGCAGTTACTACTTCAGGTCCTTGTAAGATAAGATTTGAAATTTGAATGGTGAGTTTTGTTCAGTGATTGCATCCAGAACAAAATTGAACTCTTTCAGGACTTGGGAGGCTCAGGTTAGTTTTAAAGCCAAGCATCATACAAAAGCGGTGGTACAAAAGGAAACACTGATCTATTTTCCCCAAACGGCTCTGATGAATAATTATGCAAGAAATGGCCTTCAAAAACGAACGTACTTGAGTGAATAATCAAATTAAAAAAGTAAGAATAAATGATTTTTTTTCCCCAAATTTGTTTAGTGTGCAAATGTTTTCCTTAGCTCATGCATAGTAAAACAGATAGAATTTGGTACTTACAGGATGTGGCCTTTGAAGTTAAGATATAGCACTGTGGAATCTCATCTCTTCTGTTTGTATGGACCACCTACAATTGAATTGGCTTTGCTTCACTGTAAGTCTATAGGATTTGCTACTTAAGTGGAATTAGATTGCCAATATATCTAAACTGCTGAGCTGTAGACAATTAGTTTGGATCCAAGCAAACTACTTTCTGGGATCATAGTATCATAGAATCACAGAACCATAGAATGATTTTGGTTGAAAAGGACCACAGTGTCCATGCAGTTTCAACTCCCCTGCTATGTGCAGGGTTGCCAACCACCAGATCAGGCTGCCCAGAGCCACATCCAGCCTGGCCTTGAATGCCTCCAGGGATGGGGCATCCACAACCTCCTTGGGCAACCTGTTCCGGTGATATAGAGGCAGAATATTTTGTGAAGTACTCTAAATCTGCTGAAGTGGATATTTAGGGTACCAGCACAGCTAAAAGAGAGCTCAGGTCAGACTTCATTACCTTATCCAAGAGCATGGTTCATGTTGTTAGCCCAGCATTACAGAATGAAGGCTTGCTGGCTGTGTTCTAGTTCAGTCAAAAGGTTTTCAGCTCAACGAACTTGCAGATAGTTGCTTGACGACTCATTATGATCCCTTATAGACTGTATCTCTATTCACTCTAGTTTCATCAGCTCTGCTGGACAGCGAGCCACTATGAAGTGACTGAATCAGATGTGAGCACCTCTCCACATTTTTATCAAATTGATTTGGGTGCAGATTGTGAAGTTATGCCACTTTTTACTTTTGAACTAGCTAGGTAGGAAGGCAGAAGATACAGAGTGTTACAGTAGCATGAAAAGGTAACCCCTCTAGTGCTGTATAGGGGAGTGATCTCATATTTTTGGAGAGCAAATTTGAACTGGCAAGGCATGCATAGAAAACAAATGCTACATCATGTATACAACATATTTTTCATCTGAAAACAAAGAAGCCACTAAGTTTGGGAAAAATCACCCTGTTTTTTGTAAGTCTTTTCCTGTAATTTCAAATATATTGAACTGGCATATGAACTTTTGTAACTGTGAACTAAAGAGTTGAATGGGAAAATGAAGCAGAATCTCCCACCTTCCTCTCCTATGTATTTGTAGAAGCATCGTTTGGTGAGAGTGACAGAAAGATCTTTATGAACCTGGCACTGGGAAAGTATTTTAATAGAATATGAAGATTTTAAGTTCTCCCTTGCCACCTACTGGATTTCTAGTATTGTAAGTGCATTGCACAAGCAGTGCTCGTATATATAGAGTTTTTTTAAGGGGCAAGAATTTAGATTTGCAAGGGCTTGGCACTGTGTAGTTTTCAGAGAAGCTCGGCAGTTCTCGCAACACTTCTGATGTTTTTAATTGGTACATGAAATTTAATTTGGTATCAGAGGCTACAGATACTAGAAATTTGTTTTCAGATTTTTAGAAAATGCTCCCATTTTTCTAGAAAGAAGCATTCTGAATCTGATTTGGTTCAATTCAGAGAACATGGATTTTTATCATTCCTCATCAGAATATCTGCAAATAGAGAGGAAAAAGGATCATTTGTGTTCAGAAGAATAATGACTGACTTAAAAATCAAAGCTAGAAGCTAATACTGGCAATTCATAATATTTTTAGATTATTCCTTGAATACATTTACAGTCAAATAGATTTATTTCATTTCTCTTTTCTTTCAAGCTTTGTCCTCCTTTTTGCTTATTGTTGGAGTAAAGCCACTGCAAGTTAAAGGAAAAGGACTATACCAAGTAGTAAAAACAACTGAATAGAACCTCCATGACTACTTTTGTGCCAGAAAGTCCATTACAGCTCTAGAGTTGGTGGTGAATTAACACTTGATGTTGCACTATTGCAAAACTAAAAATCTGCTCATTTTAAGAGTCCAGGATGGTTTGCCAGACACATGCTTTAGCTGAAACAAGGACACACTGAAGGCTGGATGGTGGAGCCATTCATTGGCCTTATTACAATAGCAGTCACATCAAAGTGAAGTTTGAAGTCCTGATGAAATACCTCCTCTTTTTTTGCCTTTCTCCCCTGTATAAATTGCATGTCAAACAACTGTAAGGTTTGTGGCAGTTTGTGCTGTTTGTACAGCTGGTGGATTGCCACATGAAAGAGGGGTTTTCTTCTGGTGGGAGGAGAGGGAAGGGCTGAGGGAGGTTCAAAGATAGTTGAGGCCAACTTATCTGAACTTGGATAGCTAAATTCTGGTTCCTGTGTCATTTGCTTTTATATCAGTTCTGGTGAATACCTGCTGAATTTATCGAAAGTATATGCAATATATTTCAAAAATATGCCCTGAATGGATTTTGGTGTTGACATAAAAAATCTTGGCCCATATTCTTGCCCTTTTCTGTGAGGTACCAGCATGGGGAAATATAAACTCAAGCCACATGGTTGTTCTAAGATTGAAACAAGCTCTAATACTCCTCAGAAACAGTTCCCAACTAATGCTTTTTTGGATGAGGGAGCATACATGTGGGTGGCCAGGTGAGACAGCTGTAGCAATTGACCTAAGGAACAAAGTTGAAGAACTTGCACAACAGTTTGAATGTCCCTGCCTTGGTCTGAGGCTTCATTTGTTCTTGGAGAAACAACTTGTCACATGTCAGGTGCTCTGCTGACAGCTCTTTGTACCTCCTTCATCGTAGGCAAATGCATGGTGGTGGCAAATCACAGCTATCACATCCTCAGGGCCATGTAATAGCCACCCCTCAAACTACTTGGAGCAGAAAATGCACGTAAAGTGAACAGGATCCTTGTAGCCAATCTGCGCTCAGCACCCATCCACTACCAGAAACCAGGCTGTAGTGCCTGCTCCAGGATTTGAACAGTGTTGGAAGATAGTCTCCTGCAGTGCTAGGAAAGAGACATTCTCTATCTCTTTTAGAGTTCTGGGGAGGATCTGTTCAGCTCGGGTGCCAGGAAATTCATTCATTTGAAGGGAGAGGAAACTCCTTGCCTGAGTGACCATGGAAGTCCAAAGGCTTAATCTGTGGACTTGGGGAATATTCAGCAGGCAAAGAACCATAAAGATACGCTCACAAAGGCATTAAGGAGGCTCAGAGACTCGATAGACAGAGGGAGGAATTCTGAAGTGTAGATCACTGTGGAAGGTCAGATTATGGACATACTGTGGAAGTGGGATAGATAGAGAAATGAAAAGTAGAAATTAGTAAGATTCTCCCCTTGATAAAAATACCTGAGGTGAACAAATTTGAGGAAGTGTCCTGAAAAATGCCAGTAACAGAATATTGTTATCACTGTTTGTATTCAATATCCTGTCCAGAACTATCTGGAACAAAATGGAAGTGGAATTATTTGCAGCTGAAAACAGATCACAGAATCACAGAATTGCAGGGGCTGGAAGGGACCTTCAGAGATCAAGTCCAACCCCCCTGCAAAGCAGGTTTCCTAGGCCAGGCTGCACATGTAGGTGTCCAGGCGGGTCTTGAATACCTCCAGAGAAGGAGACTCCACAATCTCCCTGGGCAGCCTGTTCCAGTGCTCCCTCATCCTCACCTTTGGGTTCCTTTGCATATCGGTGCGGAACTTCATATGCTCCGGTTTATGACTGTTTCCCCTTGTCCTATCCCCACAGACACAGGAAAGTGACATGCCCCAAAAGCAGTAAATGTGGATAGCTTGGGGTGTATGCATTGACCTTTGATGTTAGCACGCATTCACATCTTGCTTGACAACTGTCAATCAGCTCACAAGTGGACAGCAACTGAATCATGAATGAAAAAGAAAATAGAGGAGTGTAAGATAGAGGAACTTATCTGACTAAAATAGAGAATGAGTTAATGAGTCATACTAGTGATTTAAACGATGTGCCAGCACTCCTGGAAAAAGTACAGAAGGACTTAAATAGTCAGGGGAAAAGCTGAAATTGAAAAATAGCTAGCAGTATAAATACACTTTCCCTGTTAATCTGAAGAGATACCGCCCTCTAAACCTGGTGGCTCAAGGTGGGTGAGCTTGTCCTTGGATTACTTGATTTAAAAATAAGAATCACTTGCAAATGCAGAAGAAAGCTGCTATTTAGAAAAGTCTGCAGTGTTTTTTTTAACATTAGTTAATTGCATTACATTACATTAGTAGAAGGGGGTACAAAAATGTTTGTGTCTTCCAATGACTGTTCCTTGAAATAAAATGTAGAACAACAAGTAATGCATATTAATGACCAATGGCATAATGACTTGCTCAGGATACTGTCAGCTGACCGTGAATTGAGCTTAAAGTTTGGAATCTTCATTGCTTGGGGAGAATGAATGAATCCACACCTGCACAGTGCCACCGCATTTAGAGTCCTCTTCAGAAATCTTAAACAAAGAGGAGTAGGTACTCACAGTTGTTCTGGCACAGTCTCAATCCGGTCCAAGGAGAACAGCTCTGCTGCTAATGTGGGTGAAAATGGACAACCAAAATGACGTGCATTAATTACTTTACAGTGAAAAACTTCTTACAGGAGAGTGAAACAGAAGGGTGGAGATCCCAGGATCCCTCCATTTCCGTTTTGTGAAGTGAATGATGGTCCTGGCCAGATTAGAGAAAGCTTTGGGGGTTATGCTACCATGAAGTGGGATGTGAACACTTACAAATGTTAATTATGAAGTCTATTTTTCCTGTTACAAATGGGATATTTCTATACTGACACTCATTTCAGAACAGCTCCATCTTAAATATTCTTGGTAAAATAGACAGTTTGAAGTTTTTATTCATGCTACAGAATTAATAATTGCTATGTTTTGCCATGTGTGCTGTAATTCTTTTAATAGCTTCATTCCATTATCAACTATTTATTAAAAAGATTTCACCACAGATACAGGCTTTACAGAGATTACTGTGCACTATACTTAATTACCAGATGTTCAGTATGTTTACAGTATATCTGGTATTCAAGTAAACTTCTCTGTGTGAAAACCATCTAAAATGAACGGTTAAAATACCACTGTAAAGCTTTGTATTATAATAACTTGAAATGGAAATTCCAGCTGGGCAGTGTTATGAAACAAACTAGAAAGAATTTTCAGCCTTGCTCCAAAACAGTATTATTAAACACCAGTGAAAATGTGTTTCACTGTCTGAATTTACCTCCTACAATCAGTCTGTCAGATAAACCATCACCCATGTGCTTTTCATAGTCTTTTAGCTAGTTTAATGCTATCTTTCATCAAAGCTATATAAACTTGAATGTGTGCCCAAGTTTGTAAAAAAAAAAAGCTTCAGAGTTTTATGGTGAGGGAGGTTTAAAATTAAGAGGTGCCAAAACTAAGGGCGAGTGTTACACTGTCTCAGTTCCATTTTGCAGCTTCCTTAAAACAGGTTTTCATGCAATTTTTTAATACTAATTCTCTTCTAATCTACCTGTTTTGGGACACATGACTAGCAAATACCCCCAAGCCTGAGGCTCATCTGTTGTAAGCTTGCATTACCACCTAAAAAGTAGAGAGATTTTGCTTAGTGTTTCAACAAGCTGGCTGATCCAGAATCATTTTTTTCTGGTTTTGGTCCCAGTTTTTGTCATATTTTATCATCTTCTGCTGGGATGAAATTGTTTTTCATTTAAACGATTCTTTTCTTCTTCTATTGATCTTGAGGAGTTGTAGTCCTGTATATTCACTACTGAGTCTTAAACCAAGGCTGCACAGGTCAGACTCTCTTCCAGTCTACTTTAAATTCCTCTGCTCACATGTTTTTCTCTTTTTGTCTTCATATGACCAGAAGCACACAAAGATAATCTGCATGAAGTCTCATAAGTGCTCTTGTAATAAATTTCACAATTATTTTTCAGGGAAACATTAATATATCCCAATATCTTTCCATGGCTGCATCATATCAGCAATTCGCAATCAACATGTGATAAAATAACCAGATAACTCTTCTCATTTCTACTTTAAGAGCCCCTAGTTTGGATCCAAAATGTTTGCCCCTATGTTCTGCATATACAATATAGCATTCTTTCATTCCTTTTTTCTGACTCTACCAAACAAAAAAAATGTATCCAGACTCCCCTCTCCATAATGTGCAGCTTTGTCAAACTGTCATGAACATTAAAGTGATCTTTCTGCAATTACCTTTCTATCACATATTCACTATTTACCAAAACCAACTCTGAAGATTCAGTTTCCTTGACAAATCTGCTACTTCTGTTCTAGAATAACAAAATCCTACCTGCTGTGCTGTCATTTTCCTCCTATTTTTGTTTGCTGCCAAAGGTCTCTAATAACCCAATTCTTAATATAACCTAATTCAATAGCAATATTCTATTACTATTCAAATATCAATAACATGTATTTCTGCCTATATTCAGCTTCATATTTCTGTCTGTTTTTGCTTCTGGAAGCAGATCATGATGCTGTTTCAGGAAAACTTTTTGCAGATCTCTTCCAGTCTGAGCCTTAACCGTTTCACTTCTAGCGTTACCTCTTCTCATTTCTTTCAAGCCCAACAGTGCTGTCTAACTTTGTTATTATCTTTTACTTTATTTTGTTTTCTGTGAACTTAAGGTAGCTGGATCTTGCCTGTACAACAATCCCTTCAGCCCTCAGTGTAACTATTCCCTGAAGAGCTGCACAGGAAGAGCATAACGGCAAAATCTGGGGCAGTGTGTTTTTTGTTCTGTTGCTTTCTTGTAGGCTTCTCATTCAGATAATAGGCTTTTTTCTTCTTCTTTTTTTTTTTTTTTCCCCTTGTCATGACTTTATTAGACAGGATATCACTATAGATACAGGATCTAAATGGACTACTGCATAGTAAATGTAATTACATATTTCTCAGCATGTTTCCAGAATTTGGCAGTGAACCACAATGGGCTTGATACTTTATGTATCTTTCATTGTAACTTCTGCAAGTCTCAAAGTATCATATTATGCAAAATAAAATAAAATTATAAAGAAATCATTGATGTATTGACACACAACTAATTATTAACTAACTTGTGTTTCAAACATTTTTAAGGTCTTGTGTTAGCTTTGCAGTATAAACACTTTGGCGGGATTATTTCCCAACAGAATAACTTGGCTGCATATAAGTTGTGCCAAAATAATTATTGTAGTAGTGTAGCAATAAAGTTGACTGAAATATTAAGCATTCCTCACTAAAGATTCTCAGCTCTCGCTGCTGTTATTGAGACCGATCTGCTTCGTTCTGCCTTCTAAAGTAGAATACTCCAAAGTGTTCAGTAATCATTTTTAAGATGAAAATAGCCAGTCAAAATCATAGGATTGCTTTTTAAACTTTGAGAGAAAATTTAACCAAAATGTAAAGTATGCTATGAAAAATCAAAGTCAAGTGACAATGTTATGTGTTGTGATTATCAGCATTCATACAATACTTTTGACAGGACTCAGGTGCTATTCCAGCAGAACAAAAAGGCATTTTATAATCTTGAGAGGAATACAGAGAGTCATAGCTAGGTTATTTTTCGTATTGGTAATGCCAGTCATGGTACTGTATGACAAACAATTCATTATGTTTAAATTAAAAAGGAAAAGCATTATAATGTTCATGGGTTGAGGCTTATTTGTTTATTTTGAGAGAAAAGATTGATCCTGAAGTTCAAAAAAAAAAAAAAAATCACAGAAAGAAAGAAAATGATTCTACAGTGTTCTGGTTTTAGGAAGTCTCTGCACTTCAAATTATCATCGTGATCTCTTACAGTCTAAGACTGGCGAGGCTGTTTGTACCAGGCTGCAGGTAAGCTGTCACTGAAAAATGGAGTAGCATGTTACCTGTGATAAGAGCCAGGCAGGGAGGTGTGGATGTGGAATAATTAGCATTCTTGCAGGAGCAGTAAGAAGTAGTGTTTTGAGAAGTAAGCCAGGATGTTATAAGAAATTTGGAAATGCGGTTGCAAAGGAGAGATATAAACTCATGTATGTACTGGAATATGTGAAAAGGAAGAAGCAGCATGAAGAATATGGCAAGGCATAAAAGGAAAATGTGAAGTGTAGGAAACTGGAGAGAGGAAAATGTGAAGGGGAGGCTGGCAGGGGATGAGTGATTGTCGGGAGAGCGTTAGAGAAAAGTGAGCCGGGCAGCTGCCTAGCCTGACTGGCTGGGGATAGGGCTGCAAACACAGCAAGCCCCACTCTGTACCCTGCAAAGGGGGAGCACAGGAGAGGTGCATTCATCCAAGTTACGGCAAGTTACTGTTGTGGCAGATGATATGCATCACCAAAATGAGTCTGGGTATGCTTTGTGAGGCCCTTCTTAACAATACTCCAAGTTGCACACTGAGGTATCTTTTGCAAGGGGTGGTAGAATATAAGCTTTTCAAATATAGAGTGGCTGTAATTACTTCAGGTGGAAAAACGGAAAAAAACCCCTCCTCTTGGTGTAACACTGCTCTGCTAGAGATTTGCTCAGTTCAGCATAAGCTGGGAGTGATAAGCTGACTTGTGTTTTAAGTGACACCCAGAGCTAAGCTGCATGTGACACAAGTGACAGCAGGACAGGCCCATCAGTGTTTCATACTTCAAGAGCAAGAACAGCCTGACAGCTTTCTCTGAGACTAATTCAGAGGTTTCATTCAAAACTGTCAAGTCTACATTTATATCTAAACTTCATTTTCCAAGGCTTATTTATTATGGAGTGTTTTAGGTGTCTGTAGAAGTTTGTATGGGGACAGAAATTCTTTTACATCACTGCACGGAAGTGTGACTAGTTTTTTTCCTAGTTTATGTTTAGTGTGCTACAGTTACCACTCCTAAGATCTGAGACTTCATATGTAGCAACATAGCATCTAATTGGAACCATGAAGTCTTTGGTTTAGATTTATCAGTGTTTCTTTGAATGGGATGTACAAAGCAGGGAAGCCTGCTCAGTGTGTTCATCCTGCCACACTTCACTGGTCTTCACTCACTCAGAATCCTAGTTTTGTGAAAAAAGGCTGTTTTCCATGCATTTCCATGGTGCTCCACTTTCAAAGCCTTTTTGGCATGGCATTAGGACAAATAAGTGATTAGTATTTATCACTTCTAGCTTGTCTTTTGCACCTGGTCAAAGTGCAAGGGAGCAATAAGAGCAGGAAGCAATCAGTATTGTGGCAGATAAGACAGGATATGAACCCTCTGGCCTTCTTACATTTGCTTTCCACAAAGAACAGATTATTTTTCCATCCCTTTCACTTTGGAAATGACAATCAACAAGTGAAATAAAGAAGAAGGAAACCAGAACTCAGCCCCTGGATTTTATTGGCTGATGGTGGGCAGCCGGCATAGGTGAGGATGGTTTTGGGACTTTTTTGTCATCTTCCAGTATCTTAAAGTGCTGGCTCCCAGGATTTACATAGTCAGGAATCTTGTAATCTAAACTTTAATTCTTTAATACCTCTGTGCCTACTGGTGAGGGAAAGAGAAGTATTTGTTCTGTGTTCATTGAATGGGGTCTTAGCTGAATCAAGCTGCCTTCACAAGGTTGTAGAATGGGATATTTTATTCCAAGTTCTTCCAGAAATGTTGATAGTTGAAGCCCTGCCTCAGATATGCAGACTATAAAGAAACACCGAAAAAGTCTTTCTTGCTTTAATTTCTTATTTCCTGTTACACACATCACATTTGCCCTTTTTTTTTTTTTTTTTTTAAGTTATTATTTGGGAGTTCAAATTCTAGGCATGTCACCATGATCAATGCAAAAGCTCTTTGACTTCCACAGCTAAGATATTGCATCAAAAATATGGTACTGATTAGAAGCATCTGAGTCCCTTACCACCTTACAGTTCTTGTTTCAATGTAATGTCTAGTGCAATTGAACTTGATGCTAAATTAAGTTAAACTCTTATACTGAATTATATTAGACTGATAGTTACAATACTTATCTTGGATTTAGATACTAAGCAAACTGCATTCTTCTGGAAAGAAGAAAACTTCTGACTATCCTGACATTTCTTGCACACTGAATGGCTCAATTATGTAAAGATATTTCTCCAAAAGAAAATTACATGAGCTTTGAGATTTAATTTTCCAGCCAGTATTGCAGTAAGTCTTCCAACTACTTCCAATAACTTTGTGTCCTACATAAATACAAAATGCACATGTTCTGAGAAGGTGTATCAAAATGTGTTACGCAGTGACGCTGGATTTCTTAAAATATTTTCCATATTTTCATCTTGTCAGATAAAGCAAAAATTATACCAATATGCGCTCCCTCAACTGAGTTGTTCACAAACATATTTTAAATGCCTCAGATCCACACGTGTTAAACAGTCAAATGTCAAAATAGTTTTTTTTTTACAGCTTTGATCATTCTTATGGTTTTCTGGATTGCTAACATTTTCTGTTATGACTTGTTAGCTTTCCATACAGTTCTAACAAGTACAGTTCTCTTCAGGATTATTATTCATGTTCCCTGTTGCAATTTAATTCTGTTGAATAAGGATTTATTTTCTTATGAAAATAAATAAATAATAAGGATTTAAGAAAATAAATAAAAATAAGGATTTCTTTTCTTTAGGATAAATAATATTAATATTGTTATTAATAATAATAATAAATGAAAAGAGTCAGCTTGCCTTTGTGTCTTAAAATGAACCTCTTTTTTTTTGTTATTGCCCAGCAATTTGTTACACACAGTGTTCAATATTTATGATAACTTTTTACAGCCCTTCTTGTAGAGGGGAGTCACATCAGCAAGCCTCCAATCCTCTGGGACCTCTGGGAATAAATTATATAGAATCATAGAATCACAAGGTTGGAAATGACCTGCAAGATCATCCAGTCCAACCATCTCCTCGTTACCATTGCTACCACAAACTAAACCATACCACGTAGCTCCTCATCGAGACGCCTCTTGAACACTGCCAGGGACAGTGACTCCACCACCTCCCTGGGCAGCCATTCCAGTGCCTGACCACTCTCTGAGACAGAAAGTTTTTCCTCATGTCTAACCTAAACCTCCTCTGGTACAACTTGTGACCATTTCCTCAGGTTATGTTTGTTGCTTGGGAAAAGAGGCCAAACCCCTCCTCACCACAACCTCCTTTTAGGAAGTTGTACAGTGCAATGAGGTCTCTCCTGAGCCTCCTCTTCTCCAGACTGAACAATCCCAGCTCCCTCAGCCGCTCCTCATTAAAATTTGTGCTCCAGACCCCTCACCAGTTTCGTTGTCCTTTTCTGGACACACTTCATGGCCTCAATGTCTTTCTTGTAGTGAGGGGCCCAAAACTGAACCAATAATCAAGGTGTGGCCTCGCCAGTGCTGAGTACATGGAGATGATCACCCCCCTGCTCCTGCTGGCCACACTATTTCTAATGTAGGCCAGGATGCCATTGGCCCTCTTGGCCACCTGGGCACACACTCAGCTCATGTTCAGCTGAGCGTTACCCCCCCCAGGTCCCTTTCCTCTTCACACTCATCCAGCCACTCATCCCCAAGGCTGTAGTGCTGCATGGGGTTGTTGTGCCCAAAGTGCAGGACCCAGCACTTGACCTTGTTGAACCTCATCCCATTCACCTCAGCCCAGTGATCCAGCTTATCTAAATCCCTCTGAAGGGCCTCCCTACCCTCAGGCAAATCAATACCACCTCCCAGCGCGGTGTCATCCGCAAACTTACTGAGGATGCACTCAGTCCCCTCATCTAGGTCATCAATAAAGATATTAAACAAGATGGGCCCCAGTACCGACCCTTGGGGGACACCACTTGTAATGGGTCGCCAGCTGGACTTAGCTCCATTCACCACTACCCATTGGGCACAGCCCTTAGCCAGTTCCTTACCCAAAGAAGGGTACACCTGTCCAGGCCATGGGCAGCCAGTTTCCACTGGAGAATGCTGTGAGAGACCGTGTCAAAGGCTTTGCTGAAGTCTAGGTAGATCACATCAACAGCCTTTCCCTCATCTACCAGTCTGGTCACCCAGTTGTAGGAGGATATGAAGTTGGTCAGGTACAACCTGCCTTTCATGAACCCGTGCTGGCTGAGCCTGATCCCCTGGACGCCATGCATGTGCCGTGTGATCTCACCCAAGATGATGTGCTCCATAACTTTCCCTGGTACTGAGATCAGGCTGACAGGCCTGTAGATCCCTGAATCCTCCTTACAGCCCTTCTTGTAGAGGGGAGTCACATCAGCAAGCCTTCAATCCTCTGGGACCTCTCCAGTTAACCAGAAGCTCTGATAGATGGCCGAGAGCAGCTCAGCAATCACTCCCACCAGCTCCCTCAGCACCCTAGGATGAAGCCCGTCCAGTCCCATGGACTTGTGGCAGTCCAGATAGAGAAGGAGCTCTCTTACTGTCTCTATCTGAATCGCTGGAGGTGTATTCTGAGTAGCATCCCAGACTTCCAGATCAGGGTGTAAAGTGCTCTGAAGATAACTGATCTGCCTATTAAAGGCAGGCTTCTGTGAGCTGCTCACAGAATGCCTCGTCCATCGCTTCATCCTGATTAGGCGGTCTGTAACAGCCCACCACCAAGATGTCACCCCTACAGGCCTTCCCCCTGATCCTTACCCATTGACACTCAACTCTGTCATTCCAAACCCAAGCTCTTCAACATCAAAACAGTCTTTAATATAAAGGGCCACACCACCACCCCTTTCCTCATCTATCCCTTTTGAAGAGCTTGTAGCCATCCATCACAGCAATCCAGTCATGGGAGTTTCAGTAATAGCAACTTGGTCATAATTAGTCTGACTCACAATCGCTTCCAACTCTTCCTGCTTATTGCTCATGCTGCTTGCATTGGTATAGATGCATTTCAGTCGAGTCACCTGCCTCATCCGCAGCTCAAGCATTGTTCCCCTGGGCTCATCTCTTATGTAATATAATTGCAGTGTTCAAGACACAATTTGTTCCCTAGTTGCATTTTAACCTATTTTGCAGTCTTTTCCAATGTATATATTAACAGCCAGTAACAGTCTTGATCCAGAAAAGTTTTTACACATGCACCTAGCTCTGAGCAGGTGACTGGATTCTTGATACTTGCTGTTCTTTGCTGGATTATGCTTTAAATGAAAATCAATCGTTCTCCTTGCAAGTGGTTTTAAGATTCTGTTCATTTTCAGACCTGCAAGTCTGCAAAAATGCTTTTTATCTTAGATTTACTTTTTATCCTCTCATGGAAATGTCATTTTCATTGTAAACTTTCTGCTACTAAAGTGCATTTGTCTTGTTTTAGTGCAGTTCAGAGATAGACAGCTCTGGAGCTACAGCTTCTCTGCTCAGTCACAGCATTAGTACCATTATCATATTTGACTCAAGTCAGCTATCCTATTTCTGAAGTAGATCTGACCAGGAAAATTTTCCTGGAAAAGAAACTCTTGATGTCTTATCTCCCTGAAGAACACCCAGAAAATGGCACCCCTTGCAGTGACAAGATCTTTGACTGTGTCTTGTACAGCACATGTACTTGTACATACACGTACAAACCCTCCTTAATGCACTTTTTCATGTTTTGTGACCATCTTCATTGTCACTTTGTTTAATGAACATAGCTTCTTATAGCTAGACTTCATTTATAATTCACTGTCTTCACCTCTCTAGCCTATAAACAGGACAGGCAATGCAACACTAAAGTGTTTTGGATGCTGTGTGCTTCCCTGGTATATTCCCCGCTAATATAGACATAGGAGATCTCAGGAAGGAGTCTATGGTCAGATTCTACTGAAATTACAGGTGTGTATAAAGAATGAGAGATCAGACATCTGTGACGCTACAGCACTTGGTGGACTGCGAACAACGCAGAATTCAATTTTGATGCATCCAAAACTAGATGTTCTGTAGAAGAGCAGGCAAGTAATTAATAAGGCAGTGAAAGATTAATCAACAGTTAAATCAGTATTTCTAATCTCAAAGTGAGTATTTAACAAACACAGAAGTTAGCTGGTATTAAAACAGGTAAATTCAGGAGGCTTTTTGGCCTCCTGAAGAAGTAAATGTTTCTCTTATGGTTTCAGTCATCATCCAGTGATTTCTATTTGGCTTACTATATTATTCAATCACACGAAACCAGCTAAACTTGAAAATTCTGAGGTATACTATTGTGGATGTATGTATGTTTATATGGGATGCTTCATCAGCTGAAGTGACTTCTGTTAGGTTCCTGTAACAGCTCTCTTATTACTAGCTACTACTAGCTGAGATTGACACCTGATAGGGCTCTAGAACCTGAATTAAAGATTTTAGAGTCCAGGGATTTAGAATCCAGATTTTAGGATTCCAAGATAGGAGACTGCAAAATTTGTCTCTGATGCATTTTGATAAGTCTTGTTAAGACAGAGCTCCAACTGCTTGCATTTAAGCTGCTTTTTGTACTCTAAGAAAACTAAGTAAAGAAATAAAAAAAAAAATGGGTCCCTGGCAATTCTATTATAATGCTCTTTTCACATGAATATACTCCAATGTGTCTTTTATATATATAATATATTGCATGTTCAATTATCAAAATACTACTTTTAGGCCAGAAGTTTTGTTCTCAGGGTATGTGGAAGACTAAAAAATCCACCATTATTTTTGCATGTACTCCATAGGGTCTGCCTTTTCGCTGTTTCACAAACCTTAAAGTCTTTATAAGCCTGACAAATGTCTTCCTCACTTAATTTTTCTTCCCAACTGAGTTGGAGAATGAAGGCATAATACCTGTGATCTTTTATCATGCAGTAAAAGCAACGCTTGCATGGTGACAGTCAGGACTTGCTGCTTGCCCCTGGCTGTATCCGACAAGGATCAGTGATTAGGTTCTCACTTGACACTTCTCACTGATTTTCTTCAGTTTGTTTTCCATTTGCTCAAAATTCAGAGGTTATTTGGAATACTTTTTTCCCTTACTTGTACTTGCCTCTGATTCTCTGCAACTAAAATGCCCAGTAGACGATGGAAAGCAAGAGCCTATTTCTGCTATCTTATTTGGCCATACAGTAGTCAAACTGTTCAATTTGAGAGAGATTACAGATATCAAAATATTGCGGAACTTGGGATCTATCCTTACTTATTAAGAAAAGTAACCTTACATTTTAAGCTTCTCAGGAAGTACAGTGCAGAAATTTGGTTCATTAGATACAACATTTTTGTAACTGGTTAGGTTAGGGATTTGGTTCAGCATTAGTCTATGGAGTTATAAAATGAAATAATCTTCTATGCTTTTGGTTTGGGATTCATGCTAAATAGTTCTAAACATGACATTTTATCAAATCTTACATTCGGATGTACAAGGCAGTACTGAAGACATCGTTCTGACTGTAATGAAACTAAATTTCTGTTCCAACATTTGGATGAGAGATGTGTATGAGGACTCATATGTGTAAATGGCCTATGTGAAGAGTGAGGGTAGTCCACTTTTGGCTGTTCTTCTACAAGTTCACAGCGGAAAGGAAATTTTTATGGAATATTTATTTATATATTACATTTCCTCATTTTCATAACGTTGGGACCCCTAGATTTCCTCAAAATTAGTACAGTGCAACTTCATTCAGCTCTTGAGTGTATTGGGAAGAGGAAAGGTATTCTTTCAGCCCCTCTTTACTAATATTATCTGAAACTTGTTCATATGTTTACACAGGACTTACCTAGGGTGTCTGAAGTCTAAAAGTCTGAACTTCTGTAAAATGAGATCGTACCCTGAAAAGCACCATTATAAATTGATTCTGTGGCGGTTTCGCTTTGTTTTTTTTTTTTCCTCTGTGACTATAAAAGATTGAGTTAGCATTAGGACAGTGAGGAACAGCTACAGAACATTTATTTGAAAGTTGCAGACTACAAAACAGCAACTACATTTTTAGTCCTCTTTCAACAATCTCAAATACACAGCCCAGCTGAAATAAATGACCCTAAATTGGGAGGAGATGTTGACACCCTTGAGGGTAGAAAGACCTTGCAGGGATCTTGACCAGTTGGAGGGTTGGGCAACCACCAATTGCATGAAGTTTAACAAGAGCAAGTGCTGTATTATGCATCTGGGACAGGGCAACTCTGGGTATGTGTACAGACTGGAGAATAAGCATCTGGAAAGTAGCCCTTGGAAAGGGATCTAGGGGTTCTTGTTGATGTAGTGTTGAATCTGAGCCAGCAGTATTCCCTGGCAGCCAAAAAAGCCGACTGTACCCTGGGATGCATCCCAACACTGTGAGCTGGGTGAGGAAAGAGATTGTCTCACTCTGCTCTGCGTGGTGCTGCCTCACCTCAAGCACTGTGCGCAGGTTTGGGATCCAAAATAAAAGGACATAATTCTATGAAAGAGCACCCAAAGGAGAACTACAAAGATGGGGAAGGTTCTAGAGGGCAAGGTGTCTGAGGAGTGGCTGAGGTCCCTTGGTGTGCTCAGAGCAGAGCTGATGAGGGGAGACCTGATGGCGGCTGCAGCTCCTCACAGGAAGCAGAGGGGCAGCGCTGAGCTCTGCTCTGTGTGACAGCGACAGGGCCCGAGGGAACGGTATGGAGCTGCGTCAGGGGAGGGCAGCTGGGGGGAAGGCACAGGGTCTGCAGCACAGGGTGCTCAGGCTGTGGAACAAACTGCCCAGAGCACTGGCTGCCTACTGCTGGAGTTCGTGGACAGTGCTCTCGGACACAGGGTTTGGATTTGGGGTGAAGATGGGAGTGTGAAGCTGGGAGTTGGACTCAGTGATCCTTGTGGGTCCCCTCCAAATTGATTCTATGGAATGTGGGGCTTCTGTCTGTTTTTTAGGATTGAAGTGTGTATAGTGGTTTCCTCCTTAGTATTGCATAAGGGTGGTTGTACAAAGATGTGGCTGAATCAAGATTTGTGAATACCTTATCAAATCAGTTAATGTAGTTGGAAGTAATGATAATTCTAGGCATACAAGCCCTTTTTTAGATCTGATGATACGTAAGAGCCTGTGTACCAAATACACAAAAGTGTACAATCTGACACTGGGAAAAACTGTGCTCTGGTTTAACAAGTGCTCAGAAGCTGTGCAGCTGTACAGCCTGATGTCTTACAAGTTCACATTCTTGATGTTTTCTGCTCTGCTGGGCTGTGCCCAAGTTTGCACTCGGGGTGGCAGAAGAGGAGTTGCTGAGCAGTAATCCTGCGCAAGAACATCCTGCTGTGCTCGGTGGATGAGGCATGGAGTTGAGGTCTTAAAATGAGGGATCATTTTTTTAAATACAAACTTGATGCTGTTACTAATAAAGAGTGGATCATTGGACAGATCATCTTAATGCAAAATTTTAGACTTATTGGCTTAGAAATGGTCTCTGCATCCAGCTTGTACAAGGAGACAGTACCAAAGCAGTTACCATTGTGATCTTGTTTTTCTCATGATGTCGGTTAACTATTTGCTATAATTAGAGGTTACACCACTTCTTTACACGTGAAGACAAGATTCCTTTTGGGAAATAGCACTCTCTCTTTCTTCTTAGGCAGCTATATGGAGGCAGCAGTGGGTGTTGCAGCTGACAAACGTAAATATCAGGCCATAAAAGCAGGTGTTTGGGACAGCATGCCTTCAGATACTGGCTTCCCTGTGGTCATCACAGCTCTTCTAAAGTGAAGGCAGTTGCAACAGAATTATTCAGTGTAAAGTGTTGGTGGTACTAATCTATTTTATCTATTCAGTTATTATTTGTAGCTGCCATAGCTAAAAGATATCAGAAACACAAAGAAAAAATTCATTAAATTGTATCTGCTTTTAAATATTTGCTTAAGTAAACCTGTGTTCCTTTTTACAATTGGCAGTGAAAGAAATCAAGCATGAGTTGATACATACACCATGTAAAATATCAGAATGCAGAAGCCAAGAACTCAGAAATCAGACTGAATATGATCACAACAGTCTTTGCTCTAAGCATTGTGCAAACATTCTGCATAGAAGACCAACTGTTTCTTGAGATTATCTGAAATACCTCAAGTAACAAGTACTGAAATAAGTACAAAGGGAAAGCTGCAAATGTGCTTGAAATCTCAATTTTGCCCTCCTTGGCTTTTGCCTGTTGCAGACATACCGTATTAGCATAAAATTGAATTTTTAAAATTTTCACATAGTTAAAAATGACTAGATGAAGTAATTTATAGCAGCACTCCAGACTATTTGTTGGTTGTTTTTTTGTTTATCCACCTGTTTTCTGACTCCTTGAATAAATTCTTTCTTTTATTATTAAAAAAAAAAAAAAAAAGGAAAGAAAAGAAAAGAAAAAGCCTGCTGTTACTGAAACAAATAGGTACTGTAGGGCACTTGAGTTCCACTCTTTGTTTTGCTGCCTGCATTAGGTGGGTTTAGGGGCCAGATGCACTGAACTTTGCAACAGACAGTCCTGGGACCATCTGTGCGGAGTTGGGGGGTGTCAAAGAAAGGCTGTTTGTGTAAGTCGTGGGAAATGTAGTGGCCTGCCTGCCAGTGTGCTACATGAATTGAACTAATTGAAGATTATACCCTAGAGCTTGCCGTAGCTGAGTGAGAGGATAATCCTTCATCAGCTGCAGTCGCAGCCAGTAATTGGAGCTTATTACAGGGAGGAGTTCCCCTGCAGTGCTGCAGAAACTGAGAGGCTTTAGTGTTTAATTACTATCTTTCAATAGAGATGGGAGGGGGAAAAAAAAAAAGGCTAGGGTAGGAAAGTCCGGGAATAAGAGGAGGGGCATGCAGTGTAATGCAATTTCTGATAGTCTAGGCTAGACATTTAACAAGCGGGAGCTTCTTTTGTGTGTGAGAACAACATTGTGGAATGTATAATGAACTTCTGTTGTTTGTAATTAACCCCCACATCACCACAAAGTCTTTGTTTGGGATATTAGAGATTGTTCTCTACACCTCCAGAGCAGTTAAAAAGACTATAAGGGTTTGACTTGCCATATTCATGTCAGCCCTACTTTTAAAAGGGATTTCTAGTTTATTGTGGTCCTAAGTGAAGGTGACACTTCCATTTGACTGTGGCTCCATATTCATATTAGAAGTAGGTGACGATTAATGTAAATATATACTTGCATGTATCTATGTAAAGACAGTTGAATAATCTTTGATTTCTGTAAGTAAAACAAATAATAATTTAGTTAAACAAACATGTTACTAGCTTTTACTGATTTTTGGATTTTCCTGATATAAATGATTTTTTAAAACTGATATAGTAACACTTCTGAAGTCCTCATAGGTGCAATTCCTTTCTTTACAGATATAGCTTCAACTTACTCCCTCTCCTTAAATAATGATAATAAAGAAGTACGTTGTATAGAGTACATTAAGATGAGGCACACTGTTCCATGATTTGGACTATGGTTGGTGCAATAACTTCCAAATGTTAATGATATCCAAGCAAGTTATGTTGCTAGTTTAGACAGGCAATCTAATCCTGCTTGACCAGAATAAATGTTGGGGTCCCAGTGGGCAGATCTAGACATCTCAGAGGTTTGCATTCTCACCTGCTGCCTTCCTTGTAGAAAATATTTCTGCTGAGTAAAGTACAGAATTGGCTGACATTGTTTTTGAAATGATCTGTCAGGAATGATGTTCTCTGGCTGTATTTGCAGAGCAGATTGTATGTTATGTGAGTGCTGTTACAAATTACGTGATTGATCATGGTATTCATAGCACTTATGGAGCAAAATGAATATCGTGCAACAGATACATATCAGGAACTTACATCATCTTTAAAACAGATTCTTAGTGGCCACTTTGTTTTACAGGATACTTCTGAGATCTTATCCTTGTCTTCCTGTAACGTGGACAGTGAAGTCCATGTCCACCCTTGGTCTTCCTAGTGCTTCCAGAGAGCCCACACTGCATCACATCTGGGCAAACTAACTATGATCATGGCCTGGAAATGTTAAAACTCACCAAAGAGGGGCAACTCTGTTCAAGTCTTTCCAGATCAGCCTCCACGAAGACTGCCCTAAGAGGTAACACAGGCACATGATAGCTTCAGATGATTTCTCTGAAGCCAGGAAGGCATGCAGGAGCCACTGACCTTTGGATGTGCGTGGGCATGAAAGTAGTATGGCTGGAAGTAGAAGTAACTTTCAAGGGAGGTCCTACCCATATCCAGTTTACATTCTGAGAAGAAACAAGGATCATATTATACTCAATTGGAATGGTTTCCAGTATACTTACAGATCGTATTGGCTGGTATCAGATTCTGGAGCAAAACACGGGCTTTACCTTGGCCCTCAGCTGCAAGACATGTAAGTGGACAGACCAACATGTTAAGGCAGAGAAGTGGGCAAGAGAGCAAGCAGCACTGTGTGTAAATAAAGGCCACCCCTTTTCAGTTTTTTTTTTTTCAGCCATAATTGCCTGCATGTCAGTTGCCTAAAGGCAGCTCCCTTGGCTGACTGGAGACAAAGAAAAAGGCCTTTGGACAGAACAGGCTAGCACTCTTTTGATATTATAGTAGTTACAAAGCATGACTGCTTTTAAAAGAGTGTTTCAAGCTTTCATTGTATGTTTGTCAACACATTGCTCCCTTTTCAGCACATGTATGGAAAGGGGTAGAGAGGAAGGCATGTTGATTGTTCTGTAGTGTCACAAGCAGATAAACTCAGAAATGCAATAATTAAATAAGAATAATATCCATGGAAAAAAAAAATCTATGTAGTTCCATAGATTAATTCTGAAAATGTACTGTGAACATACTGAAACTTATTTTTATTACTTGTATTATTTTTATTGTGGGTTTCCTTAGAAACTCCTGGTAATCAACTCTGTGCCTGCCTAAAACCTAAAGGCTGCATTAGCAGGTAAGTACTTGCTCAAATTCATTAGAGCTTTATGCTGCTCATTAATAATAATTTCTTGTGGCATTGGATGACTAGCAGGTACCTGGGTAAAGTCAGTGTGCCATGAGGAAACCATCATCTTGTCAGAAGCTGCTAGGAGATAGGAAAGCTGTCAAAATAAAACAGAATTTTGCCATGAAACAACTAATTGAACATGAACAGTGTAAACATCAGGCCACAGCTTTTTTCTTTGTCTTTTTTTGTTGTTATTCTTGTTATCTAACATTCAAGCCCATTAGCGTTCGGTATGCAAAAACAGTATCTGGTATATCTGGGAGAATCATTATTATTGTTATCTGGTATATCTGGGTATATCATTATTCAATTATAATGAAGTGGAAGGAAAATATTCCAGTCTGCCATGATGTATTAGTCTCCGGTATCTTCTCCCCCAAGCTGTAGAACAAACAATGGAATAGCTGCCACTAGCTAGCTAGCTGCCTGAACAACCAACAGCCCTAGCCTCTTACGATGGAACAAGCATATAGAAACAAAATTAATCAGAAGTAAACCTTTAAATTGATGTCATGTAGAGAACAGAAACAGCCCTGGAATGGCTTGGATTAATCCAGCCTTGGAAAAGCAAACATACAGCTAAACCATAACGTGACAAAATCTGTTAAGAAGAAAGGATAAGCTAAACAAAACCCAAGCCATGCTCAAACCAAACAGGCTAGAATCTGGCTGAGCAGGAGCTTTCTTGAGTGTGCTACAAGAGCTGCTCCAAAAGTAATGCCTCCTATTTTATTATGTTGACCTGTGACATCAGAGGCAGATGTTGGTAGTAGGATATTTAACGTTGAATCTTCCCACCAATATTCCATTATATTTTGTTGCTGTGTGACAGATGGCAACAGAGAAGCAGTCTAACAAAATTGGTGTCCGACCATTTTGTGTACAATTTTGCTGGGGTACAAAGCAAAGCTGTGCCATTCAGGGTCCACATGGAAAAATGGCACCCGCTGACATCCATAGATGCCTTTTGGATGCTTATGGAGACCAAACTCTCGATATTAGCATGATGACACAGAGGGTGATGCCTTCCAGCAGTGGCAGTAGTGATGTTAAAGACAAGCCATGTTCTGACAGCCATACGCAGCTGTCACACCACAAAATGAAGATTGCCTTGATCAGTCCAACCAGGCTAATTGGTGGATTACAAGCAGGGAACTGAGTGCAGAGCTCCAGATTGGTCCCACAAATGCTTACACAGGAACAGAAAGAACATCATATGCAAGTTTGTCAGGACCTATTGATCCAATATGAGGTTGAAAATGACCACTTCCTGGATTGTATTGTTGCTGGTGAGACACTTCACTGTGATGAGCTGAAGTCAAAACAGCAGTCTATGGAGTGATGATATGTGAATTTCCAATCAAAGAAAAATTTCAAGACACAGGTTTCAGCAGGCAAAGTGATGTGTGCAGTCTTTTGGGATAGGTAAGGGGCAATACTGGGTTTCCTGGAACCCAGACAAACTATCTACTCAGGCCACTACATCATAATGCTGACTAAGCTGAAGGCTCAAACTTCCAGAGTCAGGCCAGAGAAAACAGACAACTTTCTCCTGTAACATAACACCAGGCTCCAATATCAGTTTGAAGACTGTGGAGCACACTGCCAATCTCAGTTGGACTGCTCTATCACACCTACTGCATAGTCCAGATTTGGCTCCTTCTGACTTCCATCCGTTTGAGATACTGAATGACGTACTGTGTGGGCAACATTTTCTTAGCAATGATACCATCATAGTAGCTGTGAAACAGTGGGTCATCTCCACTGGAACAGACTTTTTTGAGCATAACATGCAGGCTCCTGCTGGCAAAAATGCATAGCTATGTTGAGAAATGATATTTCGTAATTTAGAATTTTCTTTATCAAATTGTGTTATTGCATTCTTTGTAGCTGTTGTAGTTTCCACAGGCATTACTTTTGGAGCAACCTACATAGAATGGGTCATTTCTCATTGCAATCATTTTTGTCTGTTCATCCTCGTTTTCCTCACACTCAACCAAGATACTGTTAAAATGTCTGTACAAGTGTACACTTATGCTACATGTGTAACATCAGTAACTTCACTTTTGGAAACTACTTAATCTGATTATAGTAATAATGATAAAAAACTAGATCTTTTCTCACACTTAAAAGTCATAAAAGGTTGTTCTGAAAGAATCTACATTTAGATAAAATAAACACCTTTTCAATTTTTCTGTCTGGAAGCAAAAAGTCTTTATGCAAATGATCTTTTTTCAGGTGTATTTATGCCGTTTAATGTAGTGTTTGCTTGGCAATTTTGAAATATCCAATGTTTTTGTTCAAAATTTGGGAAACTTGTAATAAGTAGATATTTTATAACTTCTAGTGCTTCCGAAACATCAGTAGCTCTTAGGAATTATAAGCTGCTAGATGAAAAGAAGCAATATTCTCATTATGGATTATAAGTATAATAAAGACTAGTAATGGTTCTTCTCTTGCCTCAGGTGGGCCTGAGACTGATCTTGTTTGAGCAGTTGTGCTGAGTGATTTGTTAGATATATGATAATTGCACTATTAAGCTGAGATACATTCAGGCAGCAACAAACATTAAGCGAAGGGCATAATTACAGCTAGTTCCAGTAAAACAGATTGATCACTTAAATTAGCTTGTATCAGTGGAAGCTGCATGTTTGTCTCACCTCTTAAACTTGTGACAGAAGACAGAAATGTCATCTCCTAAAACAAAATATATTTTAATTAGCATTTTTAGTTTTTATGGCTATAGGAAAAGCCTCTGAATGCAGTTTTGACTTCATTACTATCTGTATGTTTAGAAACAGAGAAATCATGCAAGATATTTTTAACAATCTTGTTATTTTTAGGTTGTCATCTGTAAGAATGACTTCTACTTTTGAGTGTCTAGTGTTGATAATACCAGAAAACTGTGTGAAGCCACATGGAGGAGCACTGACACAGGTTGTCTAGAGGCTGTAGTGTTGTCTTCGTGGAGATTCCAAAGCCATCTCCATGTGGTTGGGGCAACCTATTCTAGGTGGCCCAGATGGACTCTGGTTGGTCCCTGCCAACCTCTGCCACTATGTGATTGTGAACCACGTCAGTAAATCTAAAACATGTAAATTAAAATACTATTTGAATCAGAATGTTAAATATTTAGTTACTGGCCCCTTGTCTCCCTCTTACTGCAAGTCCTCCGTGTAACTCCTCAGCCAGGATGCCTTAGTTCAGACATCCTCCTTTGTTTGTGTTCCTTACAATTATTCTAGATGACAACTGCCTTAAACATGACTAGTTTTTACAACTTTTTCTTCAACAATTCTTTTTCTTATTAAGGCCTTAAATTTGTCCTCTAGCTCTTCTTTCATTAACAGAGGTAATAATTACTACTTGGTGGTTTTCATCCATTGTCTGTTTCTGCTCTGCATCATGCTCTACTCAACACGCAAACAAGATTTTACAACATCTAGCTATAAGAAACTGCTGCTTAAGGTGATTTGAGACAGAAACAAAGAAGACTGGTTTAGTAGTTCATAAGAAGAATAACTGCTCTTCATTGATGTCTTCTGATTAATTTCAAAGCTGTGAAAACGAAGTGTAACATTTTCCCAGCAATATAACCATAGTTCCTCTGAGATTATATCCTACAAATTTAGAGTCTTGGTACATGGAGCAATTCTACATTGAGCCATGTGTGGTGGCCAAAATTTACTACCTATCCATACAGATCTCTTATTGATCATAAATTAGTTTTCTGTAAGAAGTCAGAAAACGTATAAACACTGCATTGCCATTAATGAAATATTGATTTGTGTGGGGGGATCTTCTGCTGTCTGCAAGATTAAAAAGTAGCACTTTATAGGATCTGTTTGCTCAAATTTATTAGCTTTGGAAGCTCCCTTTCTTCTGAAATATAATGATTATAATTGAAGGGTCACTATCCTAATAAATATATATTTTATTCTCAGCTATATTACTGACTCATTTTTAATGAATTTGGCTAATTTTGTTCTATAAATTTCCTAAAATATTGCTTTAATTCTCACATGCCCTCTGGCTTACTGACTGCAGTCAGAAATTTTTTGTTCATAGTGATTGCCCTATTAAAATGGCTTTAAAGTGAGTTTTAATCTGGTATTTAACTAGGGAGGGTCTGTAAATTACTTTTACTGCTAACAGTTACCATCAGAAAATAAATCATATCAGCCAATCTTAAAAGAAGTTAGGCTATATTTCCAAACTTTTAAAAAAGTGTATTTTAACAATAGCACACTGTGGGAAGGAGGTGCATGTATGGGAATGGCTGTGGGTACAATTTGATTATCAAAACTTGCTTTACATGATAGTTAAAACTCTCCATTATGTAATACACGGGATTTTTATCTCAGTCTATCAATATGAACCTGACTAACAGAATCACAGAAGCACAGAACGGCCTGGGCTGGAAGGGACCATAAGGATCATGAATCTCCTGCCCCCCTGCCACATGCAGGGTCACCAACCTCCACATTCAATACTAGACCAGGCTGCCCACGGCCCCATCCAATCTGGCCTTGAACACCTCCAGGGACAGCTCTGGGCTGTCTGTTCCAGCACCTCACCACTCTCTCTGTGAAGAACTTCCCCCTGACATCCAACCTAAATCTTCCCTCACTCAACTTAAAACCATTTCCCCTTGTCCTGCAGTTATCTACCCTTTCAAAGAGTTGACTCCCCTCCTGTTTGTAGGCTCCCTTTAGGTACTGAAAGATTGCAATGAGGTCACCCTGCAGTCTTCTTTTCTCCAGGCTGAACAAGCCCAGCTCCCTCAGCCTGTCTTCTCAGCCTGTAGGGTAGGTGCTCCGGCCTTCTGATCATCTTTGTGTCTGTCCTCTGGACCCTCTCCAACAGCTCTCTGTCTTTCTTATACTGTGGGCTCCAGACCTGGACACAGAACTCCAGATGGGGCCTCAGAAGAGCAGAGTAGAGGGGCCCAATCTCCTCCCTGTCCCTGCTGGCCACCCCTCTTCTGATGGAACATTTGTGGAACAATCATTTTGAAAACAGCTGCTGCTTGCTGTGTTTTTCTTCTTTTATTATTTACCTATGAAATACTGTAACTTGTAAAATAATTTTACTTGTGAATAGATTTCAACTGTACAACTGGTATCTTTGTAACATTCCCAGTATACTTCCTGGGTCACAAAATACTTTACCAGTTAGGATCTGGTTTGAGAGCTAAGACTGGCAGACAGTTCAGTTTTTGATTTCAGTTTTTTTGCTTGACCCTAAATAAATCTTGCTGATGAGTACCACAAAGAACTTGAGGCAGGATTTGGGTCTTGTGTTCAGTTACGAGCACTTAGTGCAGACAGAAGCTCTTAGTTTAGCTTTTTTCCAGCCTGGAAAGTAATATTCAGAGTAGGCTCAGCTGTGACCACGGAAGATGTGGTTGAGTGTGATATGTAGACTTTAGGCTAAAGATATGGAGGGAAAATAGACCTAACTTCAGAAGCTTATAATTTTGATCTCATGATTGTTTTGACTGGGCAAATCAACCAAAAATTTGGGAATAATCCAAGCACTTAGCTTGTATAGGATCACTTAAGCCTTGGACTTAATCAATTAAAGTTTCTTTACTCTTACTGTCCTAGCATGACTGAGCTACTCTAAACTCCTGCGGAGACTTAAGAATCTAAAGTGTCTTAGCATAGTTAGGATTTCTTCCCTCATCACAAAGACTTAACTGTAATATAGTTCCTTAAATATTTAACAAAGTTTATATTCACTGTAGTTCCTAATTTCCTTATTAATTTCAAAACAAGATTAATGATGAATCATACTGCACAATTCTTTGCATTCATTTTGAGAGGCCAAGCTCTTGAGAAATTCAAGAAGCTACCTTCAAAAGTTAGCTCAGTCATCATAACTTCATAGATCGCTTTATTTGAATAGAAACCTTCAAATGGCATACGATATGCTGTAAGAGGCAGCTCTTCTGTGTTGCTAAATTACCAGTGTTGCATTACTTAACTTTTTTGAACTTCCTAAACACAGACCTTCATTTTTAACTAAGAATTTCATTGCTGTTTTCCTTACATTTAATTCTATAGGATGAAGATTCATACTAATGAATATTTTAGCAACTTATGTGCATACATAAATACATGTATTTACACAAGTCAAAAACTATAAAGCCTATAGATGAAAGACACCTAAACTAGGACAGGCTGCTTAATGGCACTGAGTTCTTTCTCCTCTAGTTCACGGAATTTTAAGTTGAAAAGTTTCAAATTGTCAATATGCAAAAACAAAGACTGCCTGATGGTCAGCAGTCACAAATTTCAGATGCCTAATTCAAGGTTTCTGAGCTTTTAGAGCTCACAGCTTCATTGTACTTCATATGCTTAAGCTGCAGTTCTCAATTATTTTAGCTCTAGCTGTGGCAGCTCTGCATTTTTGCGCATCTTGTCCTTGAATCCAGTCAGAAACGCACCACACGATTAGGTGTCTGGCTGTGGAAAACATTTCTTTTACCACACACGACCTCTACAGGAGATGCAAATCTTGTTCTTTGTCCGATTTCTGTCACATCTGTAGCACTTCTCTACAGTTAATGCTGTTGCTTTGCCCCTGAACTCAAGGCATACTAACTAGGTCTTTTCCACTTGCAATTTTGTTACCTTATCATACTAGAGATCTTCAGTTTCTTAATACTTGTAAGTGATGATAAAGCACACAGAATCTGGAGCAAGAACATAGAACATGCAGTTGATGTGGTTCACTCTGTAACCATGGCGTGTGGCAGCTATAGAATGCAGATGAGAAGAAAACAAATGATTAGTAACTTTTCTGCCTGACCAGTAGTGGTTCTAGAATTTCTACATGCAAAAATAATTTCACATGAACTCACCCCAAACCTCTTCAACCACTGCATTTATTGTAATAGCCTGAACTGGTACAGAAATGAGCTGTGATTGCTACTTTGAAGTTGGTTCTCAGTCTTCACTGGGTCTGTGGCTAGTACAGTCAGTGTCAAATGTTGGGCTGATGGCAGCTAACTATTTTATGCCCTTGTAACAACAGGTTTTCATTAACATAAAGTCCCTTCATAAAATAGCAGAGAACAATGTTCTGGCCTCACTTGGAGTGACTGTGTCTGTATATTGCCTCTCTGAAGAAACCTCAAAGTGCTAAAAAACGTAACTACAGTACACCATGAGAAAGCTTCATGGAACGTGGGCAAAATTGGCTAACAATACCAAAATAGGAATCAGTGGCATAGAACAGGTTCAGGTAAGTTGAAATTTTTATCTTTCTTGATGGCATATCCTCATAATGACTTCAGTGCCCATCACGATTCTGGGGCACTGCCTGCTTTTTGTCATGACTTTCAAAACTGAGTATCAACGAAGTCAGTCTTTGCAAACAGCTATTTTGTGGTTGCAGAAAAGTGTTGGCTTCTATCTCTGAAAGGCTGATGGCAGGACAGCCTTGCCTCTGAGATCATTTGGATATCAAAGTTAAAAATGCCATGTGTGTGCCATATGTGGGTTGTTGTGCGCTGCAGTTTTCTCTTGTCCCTACAAGACCCATACTCAGACCAACCCATTTCTCTTCTGTCTTGATTCCCTTTGTTCACATATATTGCTGCTGCTGCAGGCCTATGTCTTGTTCCCCTTGGTTACTGAATTAATCACTTTCCTTAATCAGCAGCAGTGGGTCACTGAAAATACTGGAGAGACATTTTCTGTTCACAAATATGGCCTGGTCATGCCCTGGCCAGAGATGAATATCTAGTTCTTTCTCATGTAGAGTGGGTATAATTGCTAGTAATAGTTCCTGGTGAAACACAAGTCCATATCTGGAGTCAAGAGGAATCTTCTTCCCCCTACATCAAGTTGCAGAGTGCCATTGCACTCCCCCGTAAACTGAAGTCTGCCGAGCTGTCTGGTCCTTAGGTCACCTGGAAGTTTCCTTCTATATTAGCAATTTCTCCCCACCAGTATTTTTACTACTCTTTTTTTCTGTTTTTTTTTCTGCAAATGGGATCCTGGGCTCCATCAGGAGAGGGGTGGTCAGCAGGGACAGGGAGGTGATTGTCCCTCTCTACTCGGCTCTTGTGAGGCCCCATCTGGAGTACTGTGTCCAGGTGTGGAGCCCTCAGTACAAGAAAGACATAGAGATTTTGGAAAGGGTCCAGAGGAGGGCGACTAAGATGATCAGGGGGCTGGAGCACCTCCCCTATGAGGACAGGCTGAGGGAGTTGGGCTTGTTCAGCCTGGAGAAGAGAAGGCTGCGGGGTGACCTCATTGCAGCCTATCAATACCTGAAGGGAACCTACGCCCAGGAGGGGAGTAAACTCTTCAAAAGGGCTGACAACAGCAGGACTAGGGGAAATGGATCCAAGTTAAAGGAGGGAAGATTTAGGTTGGATGTTAGGGGGAAGTTCTTTACTAGGAGAGTGGTTAGACCCTGGAACGGGCTGCCCAGGGAGGTTGTGGATGCCCCGTCCTTGGACGTGTTCAAGGCCAGGTTGGACGGGGTCCTGGGCAACCTGATCTGAATGTGGATGTTTGGTGGCCCTGCTAGGCAGGGGTGTTGGAACTACATGATCCTTGAGGTCCCTTCCAACCCGGGTGATTCTGTGATTCTGTGATTCTGTGATCTGTTTGCATACTGACATAATGTATTTAATTTCATTCTTCATGTTCTCGGTATGCTATAACAGTTTCATAAAGTGTTTTGTGGCCAAGGGCTTACAAGAGTTCTTGCCAAGATTCTGTAGAGCTCTCGGACCTGCACATTTGTCACGATTGCATGGGACTCCATTCAAACCATTGGGCAATTCCTTCCAATCTCATGCTGTAGTAAAGTATATGGGCCGTAACTTTTCAAGGGCTGATAAGTAGCCCTTAATATATATATATATAGGTTGATTTTCATGGGGAAACAGCAAACTCCCTAACAAAAGGATTGCTTCCTACCAATTTCAGGGCAGTGCATGGCAACAAGTGAGCTTTTCAGTGAAAATGACTGAGTTTGTTTTCCTTTTTTCATGAGTGAAACATTGATTTCCCCCCTACCGTCTTTCTTGGAAATAGCTGTATTTTTGTAGCTGAAACTTTCCGACACATCTCAGCTTGAGGCACAGGCATTGAATGGAAAATTTCAGTCCAAACATTTAACATTTGGCAAAGTGATAAGCAACTAGAGCTTAAAATTGGGAAGTCTGGCAATATAGGATATGCTAACAGCCATTTTCCTAATGAGCATGCTTGTACAATGGCTAATATACCCCCAAACAAGTCTAAAAGAGTAGACTAAAAACAATGTTGGTATCCTACCTTAACTTTCTAGACTTTATGGAAAAGTACTTTGAAAAATCATTGGAAAGTAAAGCTGTATGAGTAAAACAGATATAAATCTAACTATAATTTTCTGGTAGGCTTAATAGTTGAAATACTGTTTTCAGCTTCAGTGGTGATATTACCAAAATGCAGCGTAGCGCTAGAAAAGCTTCCGAAAAGGAAATTGAGAATGATCCCCAGAGAGAAAAGAATGTGCAAGATGCAGAAAAGAAATTTGCATAAAAATTGTTAGATTGGTATTTAATTGAATAATATTGGAGCTTATGCCTTATAGATAATGTCAGTTTGAGTTACTATTCTGGGTTATTATAGACTGGTGTATTATTAAAAAAACTGTATTACTGAAACAAGTTTTGACAACGTGCTTACCTGGTAAAGTCATCTTTTTAAAGCACTCGTGCTTTCTAATGTAGTGAAATATGAGATCACTAAATAAAACCTGTTAAATTTGTAGTTTCCATCATTCTTATTATAGATCTCTCCCGAAGGTACATAAAATGTTTCCAGCTGATTCAGTTTCAAGAGCAGGCCAAAACATGTTAACATTTGGTAGATATTGCCGATTTTACCATATAATTATAGTACAATAAATTCTTTCCTTTTTTCCCCCTTGTTGTTCAGCTATTAAGCTAATATTGCCAGGTTAAAAACAGTCTTTAAAGCTGCTTGCATATATGTTGGCAGCACTGCTCTAACACATTCAAATGGAAGAATGCTAAACCTAATACAAATCCTTATGCTTGTTTCTGTTTGATGCTCTGAGTAACCAGAATGTTGATAACACAGATTTGGTCTATTAAATTAAAAAAATTACTTTTCTCGTAAGGGAGATAACCTTTTCCTGTGTCAATTTAACCAACTGTACAATGCTCAATTCAGGGCTGACCTAACTCTGATTATGGTTAATTCACACAGTGAAGAAGAAAAAAAGTAACTCCTGCTCTAAATAGGAATAAACGTATGTTTTTGACAATTGAGAATGATTAAGAAATGTTTTGGGTTTTTTTAGAAAAGCTTGAGTTTTGGACATTCTGTTCTATAAGTGATAGTTTTATTTTCCTACTCATTTATGGTAACCTAAAGAACTGAAAGCTGTAACTGTGTTGGACTCTTAAGATACGAAATACAGCATGTGAATAAATACTTACGTGTATGTGAATAAATACATACATTTTTTGTATGATTATTAACCAGTGGACATTATATTACTGTCCTCTTGCATTACAAATAAAACAGCAATGTCTGAGCTTATATTTTTAATCATACTCAAGCTCTGTTTTAATCTTCTGGGCCTCTGTGGTTCCACGTCAGCGCTGACGAAAATTGTACAGATCTTTACCAGTGCAGCAGTTAGAAGACCTTACGCTTCGAATACTCTTAATCTCAGCACTCTCAGCGACCTTCTTATGGAGCACAATATTCTAGTCCCTTTTGTGACACAGTATATGCTGAAGTGGATCAAGTTATAATCGGTGTGCTGACTGCTGTTAATCATGCCAGATGCACGGCACTTAATGACTGTAGCAGCCACAGAAAATTGATGCTTCTGATTTTTGTGGGAAACTGGGTTTCAGTCACTTTTTAACATTTCTACTTATTTCACTGTAATTGTAGGTATGGTTTAAACAAAAGCTTTTCCGTTCTGATTTTCTCTCCATGAATCTTGATCCTGTAAGCTCCAAGGGATATTTTGCTGTGTGGCTTATCTACGTAGCCAACTGAGAGAGGATTAAAAAAGCTGAACATGGGCTTTATTATAAACTTATCAAGATCTGATGGAGATTTTGCCATTATTTGTACTAATGTTTTTCAGTGAGATGCAGCCCTTTGAGGCTGAATGAAAACAGTGTTGAAGAAGGCTAGATAATCAGACTGCAGTCTATGACATCAACCATGCAGTCAGGTCTATGCAGGTGGATTTCCATAGCCTGCTGAAACCCTTTCACCCGTGGATTTTCAGAGGTGTATAAACTCACTTTCTTGGCTCAGATTGCCCATATAGCATATGCAGAAACTCTTATGAAATTTTAGAAACATATAAACAGATTTTTATCTTCTGCTTCAGCATTTTGGGGTTTAAGAACAGATTTCTTTGAAAACATGCATGCATCAGGACTCTTCTTTCTGAAATAGCCAGCAAGTCAGGAAGGAAAAAAGTAAGCAACCAAAAGAGTTTTCTAGACAATTATGCCTAGCCAGGTCGTACTGAAAACAATTACAGTACTTCTCCTCAATTGCTGCATCAAATAAGCAGCATTTCTCTCTCAGCATTCTTGGAAACACTGACAGGTACATGGGGAATTGGAGTCTTACTGGACTAGAAAGCGAAAAACAAAGTGAGAATGACCTGGTAACTTAGTGTTGTAGGCACTGAGGAGAAGGTCTGTGTTCTAGTTGGTGGTCAGAAGTGCTCTTTTGTTTTATGTTAAAAGAACATGTGAGGGACATGTGAAGAACATGTGTAAAAAGATGAAAACCTATTTCTCTGGTTGCCTTCAAAAAATGATTTGCCACTTTTTTTGAAAGAAAATATGGATGCATATATTTAGGCATCAGTGTGGGATTTCTCTTTTGCAAGTTTTAAGGTATCTAAGGCTGTGATATATGTACCTTTCCAGTTTAATTTCCGTTTAATTTCTAGTATTTATTAATATAATCAGTTCCTGTTCAGTCGGAACCTGATTATTTGTCCTATGCTAGGTCAGCCTGAATTGTGGCGAGGACTTAGTTCAGAGACTTCAGTGAGAGACTTGTTCAGAAATAAGTGTCAAGTAATCCAGAATTGCAATGCATTGTTTTTTTTATCTAGATCCTAATTCAAATGTGTGTTGCTGACGTCTGTTTTGATTTATCTGACCCGATGCTAATCCTGTATTAGGTCTCCCTGACATCTATTTTGACTTAGATCTCTTGTTAGGTTTTGTGAATTTTTAAGTTTGAAGGAGAGAGCTAATGAAAATGATTATCATCTAATACCCTCATATATTCAATTCTTCTTGCCCAAATTATTGCTTTTCATTTTCAAAATCTCTTTAACTATGGTAATGGGATTTTGCCATGACATGATGCAAAATTCTTATGTTGCTCATTTTAAAATTGCCCTCTGTTCATCATTTCCAGCTGATCCTCCCAAGAAATTCTGCTCTCAACTCCCGTTTCATAATTATAATGAAGCCAGTGCCAATAGCTTGTGATTATCTAGCTTGGTACAGGAGCCATGATCTGGTATCCAATCTTGGGAAATAACAAAATATTAGCTTTCTTAAAGGCAGCTAGTTTAACCAGCAGCATAGTCAAAATTTTATGAGCTCTCTAAGGTTTTTGTGCTTTTTTCCAGTATATCTATATAACTTCAAAATTCATTAAAAATGAATGAAAAGACAAAATGCTGTTCTTACATAGATAGATAGATAGATAGATACATAGATAGATAGATTTTTTTAACATGATTTCAGAATGGAAGATTTGGAGATGGCAGCGTCACTATCTATTTCAAACATCTTTTACAAAAAAATGCTACTGTTGCCTTTTGCTTCCTGAGGTTGCCTAGACAGATATGCCAAGGAAATGGTTCTTTCCACAGTTAGATAGAAGTTGCCGTTTTTATTCAATCCCTAATTTAACTTCTGTACACTCCAGAGTTCTTTGAAGGGGCTTGACTTGGAAATGGCATACAGAAAGTGAAGAAAAATGGATGCAAATTACTAAAGGAGGCTTTTGAGAGAACTCTGCTGTGTCTGTGCAGTGTACCTCCTACATAGCTTGCCTTGACTTCCAATCAGCAGGGGTGGTTGACAGTGTAGAAAGCCTTTTATAACTCTTTGAAGTAGATTTAACAGAACGTAGACTTGAGTTTAACATCTTAATCTAAGGATGGCTGATTTCTTAAGGACCTGCATAAATGAAAAGAGCCTAATACTAAAGAGAATCACTGCTAGTAAATTAATTCAGTTGAGTCTTCATATATGTCCTTGGTGGGAAGATATATATGAATTTTCCAGCATTGGTTATGAAGCTAACAAACAAACAAACAAAAAAGTCAAAACAAACAAACGACAAACACATAAAATACATACATATATATATATATATATATATATATATATATATATATACATGAAAAACTATTTATGTGGGATAGAAACAAAAAAAATCGGGAAGTTAAAGAAAGTTTCGAGCCAGTGATAAATAGAACTGAAATTTGACTGTACCAATATATATTTTTTTGTTCTAACATGTGCATAAACATATAGAGCAGGTATAAAAAAAGTAGCAAGTAGGGTTATGTATGCTCATAGCTTAATATATTACTATGAAATTCTAAATGCATGCTTAGTGGAATCACTACATACAATAACAAAGATTAAAGACTATACAATTCTTGCTAAAGCAAATTCTATGGTACTGTTTGAAGGCTGCTAGTAGACTTGCATTGTATAGTGTATAATTTTTTTCAAACAAATACTTATTATCACTTCTTTGCAATCATGAAAAGATACAGTGCTTTCAACAGGGAAAATAGCTGAGATGCTTGGCTTGAATAAATGAAGACACTTATACAAATTATGACTTATGACAAAGTGTGACTTTTAAAATATTAGGCATTTCTGCATCATTTGATATAGAAAATATTTGATATCTAAGCTAAAAAAGGCACTATGGAAAGCACACTTATTTGACATACCTAATGTTTTAAAGGTTCTTCTTTGATAAGATAAACTGCATCTATGCCACATTTTATTTATACATATATTTCTTTGTTTGTTTTCTGCAAAAACTACTGCTATATGGAATTCAGTTCAAATACAGAGCTCCTTATTTTTTCAAACTTTAGTTATCAACAGATGTGCATTGGGTTGCATGTGGAAGGACCATGCCATCTCTTTGGGCTGGTTGCAAAAGATGTACAAAATACACGGGAAATACCAATGCTTGACATCTTAATGAAGATTTGAATGAAGTAATTTGATGAATTCTTTAATATGATACACTCAGAATTGAGGTATTGAATATTTTCTTGTGTTTAATTCTTTTTTTTTCCAAGTTAGGCTGGGGCAAATGATCCATTTTACTTCTTGCATAAAGGCTGAACAACATAAAGAAAGCCAGGTGATGCCCCTTCCAGTATCAGCAGACTGATCACCCTGGCTTGCCCCAAGTCCATTCAACTGTAATCTTTCTCAGAGCTGAATTAAACACGTTGGATCAAAAATCACCTTTTCTGCTACGGCTTGCCCCTCTTCCTAATAGAATCATAGAGTGATAGAAAGGCTTGGGTTAGTAGGGACCTTAAAGCCCATCAGGTACAACCCCCTGCTATGGGCAAGTTGCTGCTCACTACACTAGGCTTCTGGGGTGCTGCTTTTTATCCTGAAGTGCCCATGGCTTGTTGAGGACACAGTCCCCTATAAACTTGGATCTTGTGAATGCCCACAGCCTGCCGTAGGTCCTTGCATGGAGACGCTCTGCAGACCAGAGACACGGCTGTGCCTTGTAAACTGGGTTGAATTGAAGGTGCTGCAGAGATGTTGGAATAGTGTTTTTCAGATGAGCTTTCGTTAGTAGGAAATATATTCAAATGCCTTTCATCAGTCTCTTCAGTGTTTCCAAAGTTCATTTTAAGAGATGTGCTGCCCGAGCATCTCCCCAAATATCCCTGAAATCACAAGAAAGCTCAGGCTGAGCGTCGCTCTGCGATGCCCTGCCGAGTTCTGTCACAGCGTCCCGCGGAACTACCGCTGCCCCGGCCTGCCTTCCCGCCGCCTCAGCACCCCTCAGGCGCTCGCTGCGGGCGCGGCTCACTAAGCGGAGCGCCGTCCTGCGAGCTCTCCAAGTTTCCTGCTTCTCAGGCTTGAAGCTAAGCTGCCGCATTACCGGCCCTCGGATTTAATTTCGACTTCCCAGACCTGCTCCCCGCTCGCTCCCCCCTCCCTGCAGCCGCTGCCCAACAGCCGCCGGCAGCAGGTGCGTGCGGCGCCGCTCCGTGCCGCCTGAGTCGTGCCCGAGGTGAGTGAGGCGAGGTAGGGAGCTGCCCCGCGCCTCTCCTGGGTGAGCAGCGGCGGGGGGGACAGGTGAGATGGCGGCGCTGAGCTCCGGGCTGAGGGGTCAAGGCTGCTTCCCGCCCTCGGCGGTGCTCTCGGAGCCGCGAACGGGTGCTTCTGGGCTGCCGGAGGGGCTGTGAAGGGGGCATTGCGTTGAAGGGAATCAGCGTTAGAATTCCGAAGAGCCTTCGCCAAGTCCATCAAGTAATCGTATCATAGAATCCTTCCCGCCACACAGAATAAAGGATAGGTTTTCTTCTCCGGAGCGGGACTGGGGGGAGTCCACGGCAGCTCGGCTGTGTCTGGAGGGAGGCTCCTCAGGAGAAGGGGCTGGGAGCTGCCGGAAGCGGGTGGCTGAGGAAGGTATCCCCTCCACCCGGGTGTGAGGGTCACTGGGTGATGGGAATACAGAAGGTTTGAGGAAGGTCTGTGGTGGAAGAGGGGAAGACTGCCTGGTGAGCAGGGCTGTGCGAAGGAGCTGTGTACTGGCTGGGTGGGGAGACAGGTGTGTGTGGGTGCCTTCGCTAAGGATGGAGGGGGCAATAAGGCAGGCTGACGGCAGTCATTTTCCTCTGCTGGGTGGCTTGGTTGCCTGCTCTTCATAAGTGGAAGTTGTCTCAGAGCAGAAGTAGGGATTTCCTTCTGAGCTTTAAATTGGCCAGGTGGGGTGTAGAGGGATGAAGAATAATACGGAATTAATTGTTGATGGTGCTTCTCTATTTTTCTTAATTTATCCCTCTTCTGTTGGCTCTTTGAATTAAGTCTGAATGCATTTGTAACTCCCAGCTAGCTGCTGGCAGTGTAAGAGTAATTTTATTTATTTATTTATTCTTATTGGTTCATTCTCTTTTTTGGTTGTTGTAGAACTTTGCACTTTGAAGACCAGTTTTGATCTGTTTTTCCTTCTTAAAGAATAGGTTAAGTAATGAAAAATATTCAGTTCTGTGGGGCTCAGCATGATGTCTTTTCCCAAGCTACTGTTAATACCTGCTGCCAAGCTGGCCTGAAAATGGGCAGTTTCTATCTCTCTCTCTTTGGTCAGTCTTTAGTTAGGTCATATATAATGAAGAAATTAATGTCATGTAACAATGAATTACCAGTTTATTAAACTTTCTGAACTTTTCAATATTTGATCAGCTTAGGTGGTGTTGAATGGTGATGAACCTAAATTTTCCTCAATTCTGAGTTTTCAATAAACCACTGCTACTGTAGTTAACAAGAATTTTTATTTGCATATCTTGTGTGTCTTCATCACAAATAAACGTTAACCACCCATACTGCCTGTTGGCTTGCCCTTGTAATCTGTAGCTGCTTCAACAAGATACGTTAGCTATCATTTCACGAAACAGTGGACACAAAGCACGTTTGCTGTCTCTACAGCAAGGTAGTTTAATGAAACTTTGCCTCCGTATAGGACTTCATACCAAGATGACTGTTGAAAATGTAACTGTCAGTGAATGCAAAGGTTAGTACTTCAGGCTGCCCTGATAAACACGATATGGGCACAGAGCATCTCCCTGTCCCACAGCAGCTTGGAGGACAAGGCTGCTTGAGGGGAATGGGGGAGGAAGCCTCTGCTAAATCAGCCCATTCTGCAGTGTTTCTGCAGTTATTTACTGTAAAGTGTGATAACAAATAAGTGTGTTATAATATAAAAGGACTGATAATAAAAAGCATATTTTAATTCTGACATAAGATAAACTAAATTTTCTAATTTATTCTTAACTTTAAAATACAATTTCTTTATTTTTTTAGTTCCTGGCACAGATGAGCACCTGAGCTGAATATAACTGCAAAAATGTAGAAATGGGAAGCTGCAGCATTGTATATGTCTTGAAAGCTATAGGTTTTCCAAAAGCAACAGGTGAAGTTGTAAATTTGAAACACCTGAAAATAACTAGTGGTTTTTAAAACTAAAACCACCCTGCTGGTATTCTTTTGACCACACTTCCAGAAGTTTCATGCTGAAAGTGTACATTGGTATTGCCTTCTTTCAAGTACTGTTTGATATGTTTGCCCAATACATAATTAGAAGGCCTGCTGGAAAAAGTGTCTTTTTCAGATAAAAGAATACGTGAAAAGGATGGGATTGGGTGAAAATTGCTTTCAAAACAAGTTGGGAAACTATTCTAAAACTAAGTATAATGAATATATATATAATGAAGGTTTGTTTTACTATCTTTCACAGGTAGCTTACTTTCAGGTTTATCACAGAATCGCAGAAACACTAAGGTTGGAAAAGGCCTACAAGATCATCCAGTCCAACCATCCCCCTATCACCAATAGTTCTCACTAAACCATGTCCTTCAACACAAAATCCAAACGTTCCTTGAGCACCTTCAGGGTTGGTGACTCCACCACCTCCCTGAGCAGCCCATTCCTGTGCCTGACCACTCTTTCAGAAAAGAAGAAAACTTGTCATAATCTTTGAAAAATAGCATGGTTCTGGTTTCAGATGTGTTTAATTGCATTAATCAGCTCTTATCACAAGATGATGTAGATTCTCTTTAGTAACGAAGCAGTGAATAGGGTAGATGAGCATTTCACTGGGTGAACAAATACATACAGCTTGAGTTCATCTGCTTTTGTGCACTCAAAAAGAAAAACTTACTACTGTGCTACTTTTAATTGCAGTGGCAAAGTTCCTCAAGGTGCTGGGGGGAAGGTGTGGTAATCAGCAATCATTATCAGCTGCAGGTGTAAGCGCTCCTTGTATGGCCCTTCAGGAACTAAGCTGCTGTTAGCAGTTTGAGGGAGCTGGTAGTTCACTGGCTGATATAAATATGTACAGCTTCTGATGCCCCTGGAGGAAGTGAGCTTCTTCCAGCTGTAAATCAAGGTAGTTTGGTTTTATTGTTTGCTTTTGTTACTACTTAATAGCTTAGTTTTTAATTAAGTCTTCCCCTACCTATCCACAACTCCTACCCACCCTTTCTATCCTCTTCATTGAGGGTTGTGGTTCAGTATGAGAAGCACTGGGCTAGGTCATTACTTTCGTTCAAAAAGGTGAGTTGAATCCAGATGGTAGCACCTCTGTTGTTCTACCAAATACTACTTTGTCTTGCCTAAAACAACTGTTTCTTGAAGATTCACAGACACATGTTTGTGGCCCAACAGTAAAAGAGTGTACATTGATGACTACTAGTATTGTAATTTCTATTACTGGGGTAAAGATCTGATCAGCAGAGCAAGATTAGAGATGTCTGATTCCTATTTGAGACAATTATTAGTGTCTTAGTTCCAGTAAAATAAACCTTACAGATTTTACTGTAGGTTTTTTGGAGGAAAGTGATTAAGAGAAGAGGGAATGCTGAAAGGTCTAATTTTTACATTGAATTTCAAAATGCAAACAGCTGAGCATGGTCTTGTGTCTGTTTCTCCTTTTATTTTTTAGTAATTTCTTAATACTTGCTGGTATTTTAACCTGAAGGAAAAACAAACAAACAAAAAAAAACCAAAACACAAAAACAGGAGTGGATATTGTTTGGCTTTTAAATAAAAAATCTTCACCTAGATATTGTATCTCCATGACCACAATAAAACAGCAATCTATTTGCTTTCAGTGCTACATGTAGTTGCTGGCAACTTTCCATCATCCTGCGTATGATAAAAATGCAGGCTCTGAATATAGTAAGAGTGGAATGCGCATTAAATATCCAACTTCTGGCTTGTCAGTCTCTTTTTATTAGCCATATGTTTTTTCTAGTTTCTAAAGGAGATGCCTGTATCTACATAAGAAGCAACTGGTAGCTGTGAATGGAATCAAATATTTTCTAGTAGCTGTGGAAGAATCAGGCAGGCAAGTGCTGACTTTTTTCCTGTTCAGATGTGTAGCTGTCTCCCTACAGAATGGAGCCAAGTAGTAACTTCTGCAGTGGACAGAAGGGGTGAAGCCTTGCTCACTGCCTGCCCTGTAAAATCTGAAGAGATCCCACTGAACATTTCTGGTAATGGGGAAAAAGATCTCCCAGTACGATTTATTTTAATGATGTAAGATAGGGTTGGTCATGCTCCTGGCTACAACTGCTACGTGGCTGCCAACTAAACTTGTTTGCAGTTGCCTTTTATTCTGTTTTGTTTTGCTTTTAACTTTGGCAAGGGCTACCACTCTTCAGTTCAGCTGACATAGCTATAGGAGTAGCTGCTCCAGCCTACTGTGTCAAAATAGTCTTGGCTAGCTTAAAAGTTTGTAGCAGGACTTCTTAAGAAATGATACCTATGGCTGATTTGTTCAGCCGAGTCTTATCATTATCAGGATTAATGTATTGTCTTTCATATGCAATACAGTGATAGTGAGTGATATTTTAACGGGCAGTCTTAAGTTTGAATTATGTCCTTCTCCAGAGACCAGGCATGCACTAATTTATCTCTGCTCTGCTTGTGCAAATCAAAATTGATTTTAAATATGGATAAAAATATATTACTTGCTGAACTAGCTCGTGAAAAACACAATCCTTCAGCTACATGTGTTGGTTACTTCACACCTATAAGTGGAGTGGTGGCACACTGTTATTATCAGAGCCCTTATATGTAGTATTGTGCAAAAAATGCTGCTTGTTTATCACACGCTACACTAGGAAAAGATTTTCTTACATTAAAGGATTTTTGTTAACTCAGCCCTTGAAACTTTTCAGAATTATCACTCTGATGAGTTCAAAATAGGCTCTTTTATTGTGTATCATGGCTCTGGAGTCCAACTGTTAACAAGTCATTGCCCTGTCCTGCTCAGTGGAGGTCGGTGTTGATAATTTCAGTGTTTTGATTCCTCTGGTTTTCTGTGTGTATCCTTAAAGTAAACCAAAAAATCCTTTTAGTAGGAGTGAGATGCTTAGTGATGAATGATTGCTTAACAATATATATACCGGCAAGGTTCTGCTGTAATCCAGCACTCAGTTGTCTTATTTATGTAACATTTTTTACTTTCAAGAAGTGTTACAGCTGGCGGAGGTTATAAAAACATTGGATTCACATGGTGTGCCGAGAGTGAAGGCTGTTCTCTGCGTAGATAAACTAGAGAGAAACTAAGTTATCTGTACCCTACCAGTGATACTGGGAAGAGGCATATAAGGAGAGGTGAAGTAGGTACATACTGTCTGTTCACAGGCTTCTCTCTCGCTTTGCAGCAACAGAAGTGTTGAAGTGTTGAAATGCTTTATAGTAGCTTAGGCCGTGTTGGCTTCTTAAGAATATATTGCAATTACGGCCTCTGTATTTCTGCATGTTATCCTGTGTCACCTTTCAGAAATGTTAAAATATGAGGGCAACTCTGAAAGTGATTCTGCCTATTTTATTGTGTTGGCCCACAACATCAGAGGCAGATGTTGGTGGTATTGCAGTAGAGGTTGAACCTTCCTACCAGTATTCTATCAAATTTTGTTGCCGTGTGACGGATGGCAGCAGAAGGGTAGTCTAACAAAATGCCATCTGACATGGAAGTGAGTACGAAATGAAATGTGGTGGTTGGTGCTTTTCAGCAGTGGTGACATTGGGTCACCTCCACCACTGCGGAAGTTTGAGCGTGGCAAGCAGGCTCTTGTTCATACTGGCAAAAATGCATAGCTAATAGTGATGACTACACTGAATACTAGTGTTTTGTAGCTGAGAATTGGCTCTATCAAATAGTGGTGTTGTGCTGTTGGCATTTGTAGTGGTTTCCAAGAAAATCAGTAGGAGGCATTACTTTGTGCGTGATGTACGTATATCCTAGAGCTAAGTGATTTACTTGTGAATCTGCCTTAGTACCCAGCAGCAAGTCTGTGAGCATACAGATCTGCTTTATGTAATGTGAAATTACTGAGACTCAGTAGTTTTATGGCAATGGAGTCAGCATAGTTGAGTGTACTAGTTTTGAATTGTATGTAATGTACATTAAACCAGAGTAGATGGTGCTCTTTGGTGCTCCTTTAATTCTGCATTATAGGATCTGCACTATAGGAGTCTTTTTGAGATGAATCAGTGCCCTTTTACAGTACAAGACCATCATCTTGAAAAATATATTTAAAAAAAAAAAAAAAAAAGAATCTGATGCATTGCAGCTATAGAAAATAGCACGAAACTGTTGGCTATGTGGGAAAAAAAATGTCTTAGAAGTACACATTGTTGTAGCTAACAAGTAGAATTCTTACTGCAATGAAAATTTCACAGCAGGAATGCTGTAGAATGTCAGATGTTTTGAATTTGATACAATGGAAAGACTTGCTGATTTGAGGAGGGGGGAAGATACTATGCTCCATATATTTATTTTTCTTTAAAACAGAAGTCATGTACAGCAGATAAAAAGCGTTTGTGACAAATATTGTTCTTATCTTAATTTTAAGAATCTTTTGGATCAGAGTTCTGGAAGTCTTCAACAAGGAAGAAAATTGGAATAGTTCCAAAATGAACTCCAGAATGTCTAGCGTGTAAAAGCCTTTTATTTCATTAAAAATGTAGAAAAGCAATTAATTTTAAAAGTCTGTTGGTGAATTTGGCGTGGCCCGCTTCTTTATCATTGAATCTTGCTATGTTCATTTGAAGAGTCTAAGGAAAATTTACTTTTTAGATGCAGTTTTTCTAGACGTTTATTTTTTTGGAAGTCAGAAGCGGCTTGCTTGGTTCTAAGGTCTTTTTATACATTTTGCTACAGAGCAGTTTGTGGCAGCACTTCAGTTATCAGATAGTCCTCTTCAGGGATTTACAACTTTTTCCATAAATACTTTGCTCTGGTTGTAGATTCGTACTGTGGTTTCTGCCTAGGAGCACTTTTTTTCTGGCTGAAATAGGGAAGGCTAGGATTTTAGAAACTAGATAGAAAATCTTTGTAGCTTAAAAGATCTTAATTTAAGATTTTCTTGAGTTTAAAAGTGGAGAGATTAATCAGTATTAATGTGTATTCTTTATTTTAAATGCAGTCTATTTTTCATTGGAGAGGAATTAAAGTTTAATGATACCCTTTTAAATGCAAGGATGTGAAATCCCTGTCTAATTTCCATTAGTTAGTTGAAGCAAGTTATTGTAGAATTATGGAAAGCACAGCTGAGGAATCATCTAAACTGTCATTTAAGTGTCACCCAGAGGAGAGTAAGCCTCTGTAGAATGTCAGTCAGTGTCTATCTTGAGAAACCTTTAGTATTCAAATGTTCTACGACCTCCTGGCAATAATTCTAGTGTTGAAAAACATTGAGCTAATGTGTCAGTGAAAGCTCTTTTTCTGCAGGTTTTTATTGGCTCCCAGGACCGTGCAGTGAGACAAAGCTCATTACGAGGCAAATACAGGATGGTCCCATGCTAAGAAAACATTTTTTGGCCTCCCTCAAAGGGAGCTCCAGGGGAGTTCAATGGTTGATGGTGTAAGTGCAGAAGTATTAAACGTCCTATGCACTCAACAAGATCAGGATAGATTTTGGTCTTACATGATCAGTATTTCTCTGAAATTCTACTTAATAGAAAACCAATATTGAAGAAAAAGAGAGTGGTTTATGTCCATAAAGTCTATGTCCACATGCTAAAATCTACTGAAGTTACAGAATTCTAAAGGGATTTCCTGCATGGAACTGGCTGAGAAAGAGGTCACAGCCAGAACTGTTCCCAACAAAGAGGATTTTAAAATGAGAAACGGAGTATTTCATGCTATGATTATAAAAATAAGTTTATTTGCTCTATGGTCTTGGTTTTCTAGGTGGATCACGTGTCAGTAATGCATTCAAATGCAGATACTTCTCACAAAAAGAAAAAGGAGGGGGAAAAAAAGGAAGAATATACTGAAGAGCTGTTTTACTGCTGAGGAACAACTTCCTCAGTGTGGAAGTATTTTGACTAAGTCTGTCTCAGTGGAAACACATTCATTCCTCATGCATCCGGAGTTCGGCATTTGGCTTTCTGAAATCATCAATGCACATAGCTGGAGAGCAATTGGTATAATAGATTTCCTGTACAGAATCCAATCTCTGTATGTTAATCTTGGATCTGCTAGATAACACACAGTGTATTTAGTGATACAGCCTGCCAGTACTCTTCCCCTCTCAGAAGATTACCAGATATGTTTGAGTTCTTGGTTCTTTTAGTTCACTTTGTTGCCAAAGAATTTGCTCTGATTGAACTCAGTGGAAAGAGGAAAAAGCTGAAGATTGAGTTTCACGCTGCTCTTTGTCGTTAATAGTGCTGGTACTTTTTGTTGCAGGCAGTGACCACAGTGCACTGTTGCATTATTTGCATGGCTATTCCAGACATGTGGAGTTCAGGAGGCATCCCAATGTGGATGATATAGGATGTCAGGCTGGATTGTGTGCTAACTGTGGTGCATCCATTCTTCATGCCTGCATTTCTCAGGTAATTGTAAGTGTGGTTACAAGAATTCTGTCCAAAGAGAATGTGGATATCTGTCTCTTCACGTTAAGCACAGAGCATCTTTGTGGAAGACTGTGCAACTGAGCATAGTGAGGACCAGTGGCAGAACTAGCTGTGCGCCTACCACTCGGTTCTGAAGCCTGATCTGGGCTTCAAAATATAAAATAAAGTCATACACTTAATTTCAAAAACTTGTTAATTTGAAAATATGTTGAGAGGGTAATAATGCTTTGTAGTAGGCCAGCTGGTGACATGGAAAAATGTACTGAGATTTCAGATGCACCAACTTTTTTTCAGGCCTCCAGTAGAAGTGAGCATGTGCCTGAAATAATCTCTACTAATTTGTCTATGATGTCTTCTTTGACCACAGTGGTTATAGTAACGTTATTGCTACAATGTGTGCACAGCACTTCTTGAACTGGTCTTGCCTTCATTACAGCTCTACAGGAGTTTTTTCACCTCTCTTCTCTGCCTGATTAAAATGATGGGAAGGAGAAAGGGCAGCTTCTCTCCTCCCCCCGACCAACAACAGCAAGAAAAAAAGCAGACCAAAGAGAGCTTTTCTGGAGAATCAGAATCAGTAGGCTAGCACTCTTTACAGTCTTCTGGGAGGAGAGTTGCCAGCGGTGAGCTGCTCCTTTGTGTCGATTAACTGCTCTGCTTTACCCATCTTTAGGTTGGGAAGAAAAAGAATGATTTGTGCCACTGCTGCCTTTTCCAAACTATAACTTTCTTCTCTTCCTGTTATAAGGAAGAATGGATGAACGTGTCTTGCTTAATTTCGAATCCACTTAAAGTTCATGAGTTTCAAATCAAAAACAGAACTCAAGTCCTATGAGGTTTGTGTTCTGTTAGGAGCTGGCCTTTTGCCAATACATGTCTATTCATTTAACTTTTACCCCTTTTATATGTATTAAATACATATCACTTTGCTCTTCTAGGTCATTTATATTTCTTCATATTCTTATCTGTACATGTTTTTTTTCTGCTTGTTTTTGTGTTTTTTTTTACAAAGTTGCTAGCATAGCTGTTCACTCTCATGAGCATAAAACTTTTGCTTTGCTTCTTCATCTTAAATTCCTGTAGTTTTATGTTTAGCTCATGATGTGTGCCTTCTTGCCTACTCTTGCATCCAAGTTAGTAAATGAAGGATGAAATCTGCTCTAGATAAAGGAGTATTTTAGATGCCATATGCTTTGAATATGGAATTCATAGTCTGTTCTGAAGTTTGTTTTATCCACCATGGCAGCTATTCCAGATTGAGAGATGAAGCAGTCACAGAAACCGTACCAAACACTGAGCAACTGGATCTTTTTAGTGCTGAAGTGTGATTCCATTAAAAAAAATAATTCTGGATTGTAACTTGTCTTATATATAATGCAGATTTCATCCCTACTGACTTGCATCATGCAAGTGCATCATGGAATGCCATGCAACCCTGATGCAAGAGATAATGGAAGGCTGCTGTGTTGATACCACATCATCTGTGATCTTTTTTTTCTGGATTAATTTAACAGTGGTCTGCTGGTTCCATATAGATTCACTTCTTCTTCCCCCCCCCCCCCCCTTTCCCCGCTTAGTATTTGGAACTATTAAAAAAAATTAAAGAACTGGGGTTTATATGTGTATATGGAGGTACATATATACACCTACCTTTAAACTCTGTCATTACTGACATATCATAATTGTGTTGACAGGTATTTTGAAGGGGAATATTTTGAAGGGGAATTTATTAGTTTAATAAAGTATATCTATGCTTTCCATTGGTAAGCAGAAAGTGGGTTTTTTTCTTCTTCAGTGTTTAATTCTGTGATTAAATGAACCTGCTGTGATTGATAGCAATTCATAGCAATTCACTTAAATATAATCCCTTTGTTCAGAGATTATCTGTGAATCGGATGCCATTTACTTAGGTTTGTTTTTTGCAGACATCTGATGAAAAGCCTATAAATAGCTCTCGGTCCATCTTGTTTCTGCTGATACTATGTGAAATAGAGATTATTTAAATTGCAATGTGAATTTCATGACACATGATCTCTGAGTGTGGGAAATGAGATTTTAATATCAGCATTTCTGATTATGACCTTTAACATGTTTTCAGTGTTTATCTGTAATATTTACTTAGCAATTGCTTTTTGAATAAATATTCGAGTGAGTTATCACATGCTTGTCGCAGAAAACATTGCTTAACACACACAAGTACACTTTTTAAACTGCTGTTAATGATATATTTTAGAGATGTTTTTCTAGATTAAAGAACTCTAATATCATAAACTTTTTATAGTTGACATTGAGTAAGGATTCATTGTTGCTATCATTCTCTGCTTTTAAAACAGGATTACAGCAGACTCTTATAATGCTACCTTAGAAGCCAATGAAAGTTATGCTTTAAATAAAAAAAAATAATTATAAAAGGTGCTATTTTTTACAAGGTCAACAATTTAACCCTAGATAATTCTCACATGAAAAACTTGAGTGTTGGGAGGTGTTGACGTTGGCACCATCAGAAGTTGTCTTTTTTTCCTCAATAAATTTTTACAATTTCACATGTTTTCTTCAAGATCTTGGGGTGAAAATATGGAGATAGTTCTTGTTAGAGATCTGCTATTTCAACACTGTAATTGTCCTTCAGTGTCCTGCCAGCTGTTATGTACTGCAGTCTGTGCAACTTATAATCGTACATTTTATAAATCTCATTATTTGTCTTTCTCCAAATTTGCCCACTTCTCAAGAAAGAACATGCCAGTCTGAATCCTAAAGGGCCTTCTGTGAAGAACAGAAAACTGTGGGTATCCTGAAAACTGGGGACCTTTTCTGGTTCAAGTGATGAATGGAGGATCAGCAGAAGAGTACATACAGATATATAGGAGGAGTGTAGAATCACTGCTGAATTTGGAGGCTGGCTATCCCTAGCCAGTGTTTATTTTGAAGATGGCTCTTGATTTCAGTATGCAAAAATGAGTATGACAGGTACAGAACTGGGATGAATTTCTTCTCCATTTAAATAACAAACAAGAAATTTTAATCACAATTTTGTATCACCCTAGCTACAATCTAGCCATTCTCTTAAGAAAATAGAGGGCAGCTGATTAAATTTAGTGTGTTTGTTTGTTTGTTTTTGCCTGCTGTCTAGATAGTTGGTTTGGTTCCCATTCCTCCATCCGCAGCTTGCTTTCTTGGTTGTAGAACTTAGAGGGCTCTTAACCATTCTGTTGTCATTTGAGCAGCGTGTTCATGGGGGTGGCACGCAGTATGCAGGGGAGGGCTTTTTTCTCTCATGTCTTCAATGAAGAATGTGGTATGGATAAATAAGTACATAGTTTCTGCTAAAGCTGGGTCTATATTAGAGTGAAAACTTATCAGCTCCAGCTTTAACTGTCCCATTGTTCTACTCCCAGAACTTAGATGAGTCTTTTCTCTTTATTCTTGCAGAAGTGGGGCTCTCTTATACTCTCTCCTCCTAACTAGTTTTCATGTACATTAGAAGTCAGCAAAACAAATAGGAAAGTCCCCAAAATGACACCCAATGAAGAAAAAAAAAAAAATCCACTCTTTCTATTTTTATTCTTTGTGTGTAATTTCTAGGTTAGAACTGGGGAAGTATGTATTTTTCCACTGGATAAATATGGGACGTGAGTTGACAGTTCAACAAAAAGTGCTTAAAAATACTGTGTTCATATATGCAGTCTTTTGTAAATGACATTAGGCTTATGGCTGAAGACAACCAAATGCAGAATATTTGAGGATTGCCTCAAAACAGTAGCATGTCTTTGTTAGCACAAAGCTTTGCTTGCAGACAGCCAGTTTGGAGAGCAGGCAGAGCTTGTGTACATTTGTTTAGAAATGCGTTGCTGCGCATGTAACAACATCTAAGGTTTCCACTGGCCTCAGGATAGTCGATAGTTGTGCTGCTTGGTGCATTTTCATATTGTGCCTCTAGGGCTAAGCCAGAGTTCATTTGGGGGAGTTGCAGTTCAGTCAGGAAGCAGGAATCTTTCGTGGAGTGTATATTTAAGGGACTTTAAATTGAATTTTCATGAGATACCACAATGATTCAGATGAAGCAGAGCTTTGTGTCAGGCCCACACAAAACTAAAATTCTAATTTTTGCTCTGGATACCTGGTGGATGTCCTTTTACCAGATATATTGTGAGCTTCCACTGTGATTTTTATTTATAGTTAGTGCGTATTAGTTTAAAAAAAAAAAAAAAAAAAAAAAGCTATATGCCCTTTGCTCTTGCAACTAAATGTATTTTTGGTGTGACATCAGTGAAACACGCTTGTGTTTCACTGTGAATCTCTTGTGAATACTCACTTACTGAGCATCAATATATGTAGGCTGCTCCAAAAGTAATGTCTCCTGCTTATTTCTGTGGAGACTACAGCAGGTACAAAGAGCACAATAATAATATTTGATAGCAAATTCTAACCTATTCAGAACACTATTTTTCAATGTAGCCACCACCATCAGTTATGCATTTTGGCCAGTGATGAATGATCCTGCATGCTGTGCTTATAAGCATCTGCGCCAGCAGAGGTGAATCCCCATTGCCACTGCTGAATCGCACTGCTCAGTGTGCTCGTATCTACTGTTTTGTCTCAATAAACATCCAACAAGCATTGATGGATGTTAGTAGGTCCCATTTTTTTCCCCCCTATGAAAGACTTAATGACAGACCGCTGCCTCATGTGCACTTCCATGTCAGAAGCCGTTTTGTTGACTGCCCCTCTGTTGCCATTTGTTGCATGACAACGAAATGTAACAGAATATTGGCGGGAAGATTCAACCTCTGTTGCCATATCACCAACATCCGCCTCTGATGTCATGGGCCGCATAATAAAATAAGAGGTATTACTTTTGGAGCAGCCCTTGTAGACAATCTGTTATCCACCCCTTTAAAGTTGCAGGGATTTGCTAAATAATCAAATTTATTAGCGGCCCATTCTTGTGTACTTTCTGGGCCTACTTTCCGGGCCTACTTTCCTCCCTTTCTTTTTTTCTTCCTGTATTTTTGATTGGCTGGCTTTTTGTTTTGTTTTCCCTTGTTTTATTCGCAGGACCAGCCCACACCTACACAGATGCCATCTGTTCTGTATTTAAATTTACTGTACCTGCTACTGTTTTCCTTTCAGAACCTGGAAACCCCAAATGTCAGTGTCATGAAAATTGTCTCAGAAACTCTTGTTGTTTCTGCCCCACTACTGGATGATCTAGTTTTCACTGGCTCCAACTAGAGTTCCGTTTTGCCACATCTCTTTGAGTCAATTCATGCAGCAGTTCCTCTGAAGATCATGTTTAAACCCTCAGTGACTTTATGGTCTTTTCTGCACTTTTCCAAAGCTGCGTGGCTTCTAGTGCTTGGCCTTACAAATGCTTTGAAATTCAACCCTCCCAAAGCCTACCTTTCTTTACATTCAACATTTCTTTACGTTCTTTCATAGGAAAGCAAAACAGTTAATGTTTTTTTCAGGTGCGCTGTGCCTTTCTTGAGTGAAGGAGATAGCCCATGTTTTGCCATTTTTATTTTCTGTCCAATTTGGAGACATGCTTTGGCAAAGGTTGTTCTTTGACTCTTGTTAATAAGACAGAGGTGTTGTGCAGTTTCTGGATACTTTCTGCAGGTTATATAGGTTGACTTTAACACAATGGAAAGGAAATGCTGACATAGCTAGCTTTTAATTCCAAAGAAGGACTAATGCAGCACAGAGGACAATATCCTCTTCAAAATCTATTTTTGTCTTTCCCTCCACTTTGCTATAAAGCTTCCAGACTTTCCCCCAGACCCATCCCGCCTGACTTCCTGTTGTAAATGTGAGGAAACATTTGCACGCATCCTCACAGAGAAGCTTTACATCTTTGTTGGCAGTTACTCATTGTTTTCATGGCATTGTTTGCTGGTTAAGCCCCTCTAAATAAAATAAATAATCATTTTTGCAGGAACAAAATGAGAGTTTTAATAAGCGGGATTCTTTTGGCTTAGAGGTCGGCTCAGGCTTACTGCCAGTGAGAATGTTTAAAACTGTATTGTGAAGGAGGAGGAAAAAAGTTAGTCTTAAACCAAATTGCATATTGTGTGGTGTGAGAGATTCCACATGTTGTTACTTCATACAAATGTTTTCTCCCAAGAAGCAGAACAAAGTATGATATTCAAAAGAGCGTAAAAATGAAACATATGGATTAAAAAAAAATGTCAGCTCAAATGAGCAGTATCATTCTTTAGCTCGCCTCCAGTGGGTCTGAGATGTTCATAGGCTGTTTTAAAATATGATGAGTTCATTCTAGGACAGAGAGGGTTTTCTGTTTTTTATGTCTTCCTGTGTAAATCATTGGGGGAGGGAGAAGGGTGGAATTATGCTCTGGATGCTGATGTCTTTGCATTTTTGGCGTTATGCCTTCTTACTGTTTTATTGTCTATTTTGGCTGAACTTGGAGTTCCAGCTGTGCTCCCCGCCAAAAAGAGGAGGAAAAAAAAAAAAAAAAGAAAGCCAGGTCCTTTAAGGATACTGAAAAATGAAGCCAGTTTTTGAATCTGCCACGTCCTGTAAGCAAATAAAAATGAATCTCTATGGAGCTCAGACGTTACTTCCTGTTCTCCTTTCGATTCCAAGCAGGAATAGAGTAATTTTTCTCTGCATCTAGAAAAAAAGAGGGGGAGAAAGACAGGGTTTCAAAGCAGTATGGGAGAAATCTTCAAGGGTCTTTTATGTGGTTAACTTTTAAAATATGTATAAATGGCCTCGCACATTTAGCGATATATGTCCATACTTGAGAAGTGTCCCACAAATCCTTCTCCCTCTTCCAGCCCCAGCAATAATTTCTTGTAAGAGAGTGGACAAATTAAAAACGCACAATTTTTTTATTATTATTTCCCTTTTCTACTGGTCATGTAACCATTACTATCAAGCTTTCAAATGTTCTGGTATTGATAGCACATGAGGAGTAACTGTAACCAAAGCAGACTAGTCAAGCTTCAGATTCACTGTGGACAGATGTTCTTTGTGCATAATTCTAGAGGAAACTATTTTTTGTTACTAAATGTATGTAATCATTAACACATGATGGGGCCACTGTTAAGCACAAAGGCCGAAGCATGAATGCTTCCAGCACCCAAGAGGTGCTTTTCTGCTTTATTTTATAAACTGTCTAGAACGTGCTATTGGTTTTACTTTTTTAAGTATTTCTTAATTTTATGCTAGCAAAGTAATTTTGAAATTGTTTTTAGAAGAGAAAGAGTTGACTTCTTTTTCTCAGAAGAGACAAAATGAAGTATCTCAAAAAATTGTTCTGTTGCAGTGAAATAGCGAATGGAACACACAGAAGAATTGCTTGAGATCCTTAGGCATCCTGAAACACATTGGCAGTTTTCGATGTATATATCTACTTGTGCTTGTCAAGTGAAGTTAAATTATTTAAGAGACTTCTTTGATTTTTGGATAGTAGTAGAAATTACTAGTTTGTAGCAGAGTCAAAGTCTTAGAGATCTTCTGACATTCCAAGGCATCATTTGATTTCTCATTTCAGAGTGCAGAAAGACACAGAAGAGCTGTCAGCACCATAAACCTGATCACAGCAGTTTTCTGAAAGTACCTTCTAGCACTACCGCGTCCATAACCTCACTGAGCCTCTGGTCTGAGTTTCAAGGAGGATTCAGAATTGATAGGGAAAAGAAGAAATAACGATACCAATGCTCAAAGATTGCCTAAATGGTATTGAAAGCTTCATTGGATCCAATATGAAGCTAATATTACTTCTTGGATGGTGAAAAGATGACATACGTTGCTCTGCTGTTTTTGGTTGCATGGATAATTGGGTAAAAGCTTTCTTCTGCCCCTTTAGAATGTCTTCCGGATATTTACTGTTGGATGCTCACGTGTACTGGTATAAAATATACTTATAAGCATGAGCTGTTTCTGTGGATCCATGGAAAGATTTAGGAGTTGGTAGCTCTCTACTGCATGTTCCTGTTCTCTGTCAGTCCTTATTCAGGTAGCCAGTAAACTGGGTGAAGTCCCAGTTCCATGATAGTCAGTGAAAATTTAATCTTAATTAAATTGATGATTTTTAGACCTTGATTGATTGCCTAGGCCTGCGTTTCTTTATCTCTGACAGAGGATAATGAAGTTAATAACATTATAATGGATATAGACCTTTTACTTTTTTTTTTTTCAGGTCTGAACTCAGAAGGGTTATACAAACAGTAACTAGTGGGAATAAGATTTACATCCACATGGAGTATTAAATCTGATCTTTACATCTGGAAGCATTTACAGTATCAGACCCTATCTGGCATTGTAACTCAACCAAGGAACACAATGGGAAACAAAGAAAACAGCACTAGCAACTCAGAAAACTTTTTTTTAATTATTGTTTAGTTTTTCTTGTGTTTTGTTTTTTTTAATGATTACTATTTTTGTGGGTGGGTGGTTTTTTTTTTTTTTTTTAGCAAATTAGTTCTAAAATTCATTCATATAAATTAATATTGATGGCTTGCAGAAAATTTGAGATAATACTTATTTCAGCTGCTCTGTTGTCTTTAAAGCCAGTTTGGTCAATGATTATTGATGGACTCCATAAATAGCTAGCAATCGTTTTAAAACATCCCATCTTCCATGCACCTCAGAAGTGCTACTATAATTCTTTCTCATTTTGAAACTTAAGCTTTTAGACTACACAGTGCAGCACTATTTTAGAGTTCTGACTTGCACAATTTCAGAGAAAAATATCTTCTGCCCCAAACTTCTATTTTGACCTGATATCCTGACATGTGAATTACCCTCCTGTCTGTCTTTCATGCTCCTATTAGGAACTTTGAAACTGATTATCAGGTTTTAGACAAATTTGACAGAAGTGGCTGTTTTGATATTACTATTTGACCCAAGGTCTGCCTGATAAGCATTGATGTGTCAGAGATGCAAAGTGCCATGTATTGTGGGTACAAGATAGACTGCTGCTTGCCCAGGAAGTATGCAAGCCAAAAATAATTTCTGACTATGGGGAACATGGGAATTATCAAAAGGACTTGAGGTGTGTTGTGATGAAGAAAAGCATGGCCCACTGCTGATGGATTGAAATTCTTAGATGATCATTTGCTTAAGTTGGGAAAGCTTTTATTATAATTCTGGAAAAAGGAATTCTCTGAATTACAGCAGAGAGCTTGCGCTGTTATCCTCACTATGTGTGAGCTCAGCCTTTATTAGACACTAAAAAAAAATCTTTTGCTGTTGTACTGCCTCTCCTGGAGATTCTTACATGTCTGAAAAAGGCAGTATTCATGCTGCAGCCTTCCAGTGCGCTTCCAAGTGCAGACTAATGCAAACTTCTAAGTCTACCTAAGTGAACGCTGATAGAAATGGAGTCTCCTTTGCTCAGTTTCTAATGGAACTTTGTCATGTGGTTCTCCTTTACGGATCCGTAAGCCAGTAAATTGCAGAGTTAAATTTTCAAAGTGTATATTTCAAAAATAAAAACTCTCCTAGCTAAAATATACTTGTGCCAATTTCCATTTCAGATCATACATTTATGGCCAGGTCCCACAGTCTGTCTTACTAAGGGAACAGAAAACTTCATTGGAAATTCTTAAATTCATACCACCTGACGTGCAGATTTTATAAAGATGTTCTTGAATAATAGCAAATAAAAAATGCTATGTTCATGAAAATAAAGTATACTTGTAAGTATTTTTTAAATATATATCAGCATGTATAGGGATTTTATAAATCTTTATATCAGAAAACTAATTTATCAATAGCAACCATTAAAATTGGTTTTAATGACACCTCACTGACTGTCTGTTCTGTGACCCTGTTTGTAGCTTCAGAATCAATTCAGTTCTTATCCTGGCTATTTATTTCTCTCATTCCCAGTTTTCATATTTTAATCCCAAATGTTAAAAGGATGACAGTGGGAATGGAGTGCATCACAACCTCTTTGTGGATGAAATAATTGTATTTGAATGAGCCAGCCTTACAAGGAGTATAAATTCTCTGAAGGACGAGGTAAATGGTGCAGATCAAAAGATACATCCTAAATGGGCCTAAGCAGTCACCTTCCTAGAGCCAGGGCAGTCTCCCCAAAGAGGTTTCACACTGTCCTGCTAATGTGTCGTTTCACATTTTGTGGACTGAGAGGTCACGTAATTGTGGTGTTCTTGTGGTGTATTGAGTCTGGGGAGAAGAGAAAAATAAACACACCAGAGCAAATGTAGAGAATAATACAGGAAGCAGGGACAGTTCGAAATTGCTGCAGCAGGTCCTGTGGAAAATATTTTATCACTGTCTGTGGGAGGGACTGTGTGCTTTGGATCTGATGCTGATGGCAAGCTGAGAGAAAGCAAAGCATGCTCTTGAGTTCAGTATTCAGAAAGAGCAGTGATATATGGCGTCAGCTATGTCCTACACTCTTCAGCGGGAAGATGGTATTTCTTTACTGTTACCAGTACAAAATCCCTGCTTTCAGTTAGAGGTGTATTCTTTAGTGAAACTTGTCCAGCAGCAGCCAAATATATATCGTTTGTACTGTTGAATATGACATGTTTTTGAAAAGGTAAAATTTGTACTTGAAATCATTAAATTTTGGACAAAATGTTTGCTGCAGTCCAAGAAACAAGTATTGCATGGTGTTGTTGGGCTTTCCTTAGATTGGACAGAGCGACTGATTGCAATTCCAGTCCCTGGTGGCAGATATCTGAATACTCAGCTCTTTAGGTGTCATCTGCTGGGTGCGAAGGCACTGTAGTAGCTTTGAAACTGCATTAGAACATACAGAGTTTATGCTGCCCACTTAGTAAGTATATTTTTTATGTTATACTTAAGCGTAAGGATGATGTGTGGCACATTTCTATGCTGGAGTTAACCTACTGCTAATTCAAAACAATTTTTTTTCTATAATGTCTTATTTTAGATTTTGTTTAAATCTACCTGATAAAGTCACCTTTCTGCAGCATACTTACCGAAACAGTGATACAGTGGTTTACTGAAACTTTGACAGCAGATTAACTGTGATAACATCTTTTCTGAGGGAGCAACTGAAGGAAGGACATTTTATTTGCTTACCTGGAGGCTGCAGACAGAGGTGTAATCTTCTGTGCAGAAATACTTGAAAATAAAGAACAAAGGGAACTGATAATAGAGGGAATATTCTGTTCCAGTTACAGAACTGATCACTCTGGAGAAGTTAAGTCTAGGTTCCTACTTCAGCCGTGCTGTGTACAAGTTGGCTGCCACTGGCACAATGAAGTCAGATCCCACACTGCAGTCTTAAGTGTTACTTATTTTGCAGAATTATTAATTTCATTAGTAAGATAATTAATGCAATGTGTGAATAATAGCTCGTTTTCCTTAGATTCAGTTCTATTGCCTCATTCGCACGTAGACAGTGGCAAAGTGAAATAAGCAATCTTGTCTGGGAGAGCTGCAGCTTCGGTATTAGAAGTGTTGTGTTGAAACGGTAAGCGGATACATTCGCGTGTGAAGGTTTGTTAATGGCTGGGCTTTGGGGTTATTACAGCTTAAGATCTTCAATGAAATATTTGATGGTGCCTTTGGGAGGGGTGTCAGCTGTGATATTTAGTATTCTGTTTCTCATGTAACCCAGTGGGAATATGATACTGTTGTAAATCAGGTTAACTATATCAAGAGGTTTGGAATTAACTATGATGTCATAGTGTCTAAAAAGTGCTAAACTGGAACAAATCATGCACAAATCCTTATCACAAATCCTACTTAATCCTTTTTATATTGCTTGTTATAAACAGACATGTTTCACCATATACAGAGATTATACATAATAAATTATTATATATATTCCCCTACAGAGAAAACTTAGCAGAGGATTCCGTGCGACTCTTACCACAGAAAATTCTAATTACGACTTGGTGAATATAGCATGAGTGATCAGCCAACATTTTCTTAAATAAAAAGTGAGAATTTGCTTTGATGTTCGTGACCACTTATTAGTTTTCTGAAGGTATCTGCAAAATCAATATTTTGATTATGAAAACACGGATGAAATGAAGTAATAATGTAACTAATATTTCAGTTAATATGCATTTTGGTCAAAGGTTTCATTCTGAAGTATGGGATCATTATGAAGCCTTTACTTGTGTGTAAAGTCGTTGTATTTTTTAATTGTAATTTGGCATAGAATCACAGAATAGAAAAGAATAATTGTGTATCCAAGGTGACTAATCATCACAAACAGTATAAAAGCACACTAGAAGCTGATAGCAGAACTCAGAAATCAGGAAGCCGATATGAAAGAAAAAAGTTGTCACTCTTCCTTATTAGCAGAAAAAATCTTTAGTCATTCTGGGACTGGCAGACCTAAATCAACAATGCACCCTTTGGGTATTTTGCCTTCCATTTCTATACATAACAAACCGTAATCTCATATCAAATCAGTGTTCTGTTTATGGGATACTTTCCCTGCTGGTGAGTATCTAATTGACCTTTGTGAGCTAAGTGAGTGTGAAAAAACTGAATTCCTCTTCTCTATCTATGTATTATGAATGTCTTGGAGCTTTTCAGTCTGTGCTTCACTGCTTGGTCTGTAACATTTCTTCAGGAAAAAAGATTACTAGATAGTTATTATGAAATGGCTTAGTGTGTGTATTTTATTTCACTAGGAAGTAATATGTACTGACTCTTGGTGTGCAGTATTCATGCAAATCAGAAGCTCACTGTATATTATTATACATATTATATATATTTCTGAAGGCTGTCATATGCAGCTTGTGTGTTTTTCTCAGTAGGCTTTGGACTGCGCTCAAGTTTAAAACATGTATAATTCTAAAAAATCCTTGAGTTTTGTAATGCACCAATGGTGCTGGAATCTGCTGGAAATTATTGCATATTTCATAACACATTTTAATTTAAAATACTTCATTTTGTTTCCATAAAATTGGCCAAAGTACCAACTTATTGGTAGTCTTATTATTTATATTAATATTTTTCATGTAAGCTTAATATCCCCACCAAAAATACTTCATTACATTCAAGCTAATTCACACATGTTATCAGATTTACTGCCTCCTACATCCTTTGATCCTGTCCTGTGGTTGGTGATGTGACTGTATCTGACAGGTGTCTTGTCCTAAACAAAAACAAGGAGCAGAAGAGTGTTTGTGTGGCCACTACCAGTACAAGCCCAAAGAAGTCATGCTATTGTTACATTGTCAAGTCAGTCTTCCTCATTGTATTTCATAAAAGGTTGTTGCTAAGTTAACATTGTTAACATTTACTGTTGACTTTGAACTGGAAGTCCTAAAAGAACTTGAAGAACTGATGAAATTAATCATTTATTCCATTCTACAGTTGAAAGTAAGGGTGTTTTCTGCACCCCTGCTCTTAAAGGTCATAGAGCAGTATTTTAACAGATGCCCTTCTGTGTTTTATATGTCAGTAGCAGGTTTTCATGCTCCTCCTTTTCAAGAAGGGAGAAGATCAGCGTGGAATTCCAGTGGCTAAATTGCTTTTCTTTGTAATTGGAGCCAAATGGTTTATTTGCTTCACATTTTATTTAGTTGCAATAGTGATGATTTAAGTGCTGTCTTTCATCATTTCTCTGTATGTTATTTTAATGATGTCAAAATCGATCAGTTCAAAATGCTCTTATTTAAGTGATGCACCATTTCACAGACTGAGAGAAGTGGAAAGCTGGTCATTTATTGTTGCTTCAGAAGAGAAAAAATCAGGTGAGAACTGCCTCCATTCTCCTGAAAATCATCTCTAAATCTTGCATGACAGGTGACAGGCAGCAGGCGGCATCGAGGTCTATATAAACCCTACATCAAAATCTGTCACAGAATGTCTGAAGTAATTTCCTGAAGAACTTTTCCATGTCCTTTTGCAGTGCTTTTCCCCATGTATGTTATGAGATGTCTCTGTCCCTGCACTTTGCATGCTCATTTGTGCCTTTCCTTGCACTTCGCCCCGCTACTACAGGGAATGAGCTACTGCTGTTTGCTCATTCCCTGTGCTGGTGACTTTCTTCCTTTCCCAGCAACTCTACCCAGTGTGTTGTTTTCTCTTGGAGTTATCCTCTGTACCTCTCAATAATCTTTTGTGTCAATAGAGTTCTGTTAACAGCCTATTTTTCTCTATAATGATAAAGAATTGTGATACCTCTTTGTCAGGGCTATACCCAGTTTGCCACCTTTCCCTTTGCATTTCTTGAAGGCAAAGCCATTTTCTTCTTCCAGGAATATGGAGAGAGACTCGCTTTCTATAATGGGGTCTTCAATTAAGAAGTTTGCATGTAAAGACAGGATGCATTTGAAAATTGCAGAAATGTCAGCCAAAATAAATGCACATAGTCACTTGCTCCTGCAGTAAAGAAATTGCTTGGACAGTCCATGAAGCCTGCTATAAGGTGTAAGTCCTACAAAGCATAGGACTGTTATCTCCACTAGTGTACGACTCTATATGAAAACCAAAGAAGTTGTAATAGCAGAATTCATTCATCTTTCCTTCCTCTTTTTATGAAGTGGACTTAACAAAACTCGCTGAAAGGGTTGGTAAATTGCATATTACGTCCTGAATTTACCGTCACTGAAGCAATAATGGTGATAAATGGAGGCAGATAGGAAAGTTAGAGAAACTGTAATGACTTTCAGATCTTCTTGAGCTTCTTTCGCAGTGAGAATATGTGTCCCTGACAAAACCTGCCAGAGAGAAGTAGAAAAGGTTATTAAATTGCTGTCTCTCTTCAGGCAGTGAATTGTCCCATCAATACTTATTGAGATTAGAGTAGTATCACAGAAACAAGAACTCTAATTTACTGAGCAGACTTTCCAATATGTAAGTTAAAATAGCTTTGTTTGTTGATGTGAAATTATACTGATGAATACACCCTATGTACATGGACACTCCAACAAAGGTCTCCGGCTTTTTTTTTTTTTTTTTTTTTAAATAAATTATATTTTTTAAAGCAGATTTGAGCTATGTGTGTAACAATTATTACTTTCACTGCCTTAAACACATCTGAGAATTAGTAAGATTCTTTGGGAGTATTATATTACTAAATTACATGAAGTTTGCTTCCGACTTCAGTTTTGTCCCCTTTTCATAATTGGTAGGTCTGTTCTTATTCTTGCTTCAGGGCAGGGAAGTTCTGTTTTTGTAATTGTGCTCTCAACCTGGGGCCACCTGTGCTATGGGAGTGCTGGGCAGCCTGCTATCTGTCCCAAGCACAGAGGCTATAGAAGCAGAGTCTTTCAGTTGCACTACATGGGCTGTCAGAGCTCCATGGACTGGGCCTGTTAGTCATTTTGAGCCTGAAGAACTCCTTTAGCAGAACTTTAATAATGATGCTGAATTCTTTCTATCATAACTGTATAGATGTAAAACATACAGTCTTGCACCTATTGAAAAAACGGCTGAAGTTCATTTTGTTAGATGGTTGTTTTAAGGTTAGCATCCTATCAGTTAACTTAATCCCTCAGCACAGCTTGAGGGAACAAAATCTAACTTTTTGCAGCAGGTAGATATTGCCATAAAGCAGCAAAATGAGAGGAAAATGATAGTGGGGAGTTCAGTATTCCTACTTTTGTCACACGTTTGAGGTGATGAAACCATGAGTGGATCAACTCTGTTGAACTGTTCCATTTTCCGGGGTAAAAATGAAGTAAAAAATCTAGTGGATATTGTGGTTTTATGTATGTGTAGTGGTGTGTGAATGTATGGTGTATTTCTTTTGTAATAGTTTGTAAGCTTCACTTAAAAACACAATCTAAGTATCTGTGGAGTAGTGATCCTTATTCTGACTTCCAATAAAAATAGTCAATACATTTAAAGTATTTTCAAGGGGCTTATTTGTTCTCTCACTTTAGTGTGGTGGGTCAAATTTGTACCCATTCAGGGGTAGGCAGGTGAAGCACTATTGAACTGATAGCCTTTGCAAAGCTGTCACTCACTCATTTTAGAATGATGTTAACACTTCCCCCCTTTGGGACTTTTAGAAGAATGGTACTGAAACAACACTTAATAAGTCATAATGTGCAAATAGTAACTGAAAAGAATATGGATGCTGTGTTTTACTACCACATAGAAAAGCCAGGAGTATTATTACTTTGATCCCAAAGTCATTACATGTTCCAGACATACTCTAGTGAGTTAAAAACTGTTCCTAAACATGAAGTATAAGTAGTAAATATACATCTTTATACTTTATTGGAGGTTAGATGAACTCTACCTTGATCTTCCATTTTGCTGCCATTGGCTTTTCTTCTTAATACAGACTACAAGACTTAGTGTTTGCTTCAAGGCCATTACCACCTGTTTAGTGAAAGTGTTCTGGCCATGTCTGTCTTCCCTTCTGCAGTGTGATCCTTCCATTTACATCTGTGAACCTGAGGTTCCCCTGTGAACAAAACGGGTGTTTTCTGATAGAAGATAAATCTAGAGTAATCATAAGAATCAATTCAAATTGTCATGAGAAATCGTTGCTGTATTTAATTTTATAATTTCAATTTACTTATACTATCTATCATGTAGGCTTTCTTAGTGGCTTTCTAGAATTAAAAAGTCAAGTGCAAAATCAAGGAAACAAGCAAATGCTGATGTATCTGATTCTGTTTGCAGTTCATATGAAATAAAAGCAAATGGGTGAAATATGGTTATTAATTTATGATGAAAAAATATTTTTTGCAGATACTGTGGTAATTAAAGGAATAGTTCTGCATTTTTCAATTAAATGCATTGGTGTAAAGACTTGTCACAAAATCTAAATATACAGACTCGTAGCAAAGAACACTGAGGAAACCTAATTACATTAACTCTAACATCACACTAATAGGGTGTTTGGTAAAAATCTTACAGTTACATATTAACTTTTGGGACAGTTATTTAATTATGCTAGTGTGTCGGATGGACACATCCCCATATAAAATGTTCTGTTCTTGATATTAGAAAGAATTCTATTGACTGTTGGGATTTGAGGAGGAATGCAGGAGAGTGTTGGAATAATATAACAACATCAAAAACCACTCGTTAGTTTGATTTCTGCATACTGGGAAACAATGCAGTTCCATGTGCTGATTTCTGTGAAGTTGATTTTCCTGTCACTTCTATAATAGGCCCGCTACGTTTTTGGGGTTTCATTCGTTTCTGTCTGCTGTGTGCCCTGGAATTGACAATGTATTTCCAGTTACTGCTGGGAAAAACTCTGCTTCTTATTGAGGTATTCGTTGGCTTATTGCAGCTGGTCACTGTGTGGCTTTGAGTTCTTTGTTTTGTGTGTGTGTGCGTGCTGTTTTGTTGCTTTTTCCCTTTTTTTCCTCTCTCCATATTTTTATCCAGTTTTACAGCATGTCTGGCACCCAGATTTTGGATCTGTACTTTCTTTTGTCCTCAACAGACAATATTTTTCCATGTGTGAAAGAACACTTCTGGTACTTAGGATGCATGTATGTAATTTGCTACAGCCTTGCATATACAACAAAGATTCCTTGCTTCAAAGTTTGTCTCTAATCAAAGTCTGGCACAGCAGAATTACTTATATCTCAATGATTGTTGGGCATGTTGTTATGATCTTGCCAGAGTGTCTGTCAGAATCTTACCTGGCATTTTCCAAGCCTTCATTAGAAATTAATTCAGTAACCACAGAGTCTGGAAGTACATATGTCTTTGTCTCATGTTTATACTTCCCCTTAATGTTGCATTAAGTGATGTTTGCCAGATGGCACTGTGAAAAGCAATGATTTTACAGTATTGGTAGAATCTCAGTCCTTCATTCTGCTGTTCCCATTAATCTGAATTTACTTATGTACTTACTTCCTGTTTGTCTTCCCTGTGTGTAACAAAAACTGACACATGCAGTCTTAAAAAGCGGCCATTCATGGTGTAGTATTGCAGTCACCTGGAAGAGAAATTTATGCTCCTTTCAGATCTCTTACCACAACAACTGTATCAAGAATATGTAACACAACTTCAACTAACTTGGAGGGAGGGTGAGAACAAATCCGTGTAACATTGCTTGACTTATTATTAAGTTTGTAAATTAATTGATTGAGCTTGGCTGACTGCAAGCTTCGCTGAAGGGGCACAGATTTTATTGTACCAATTTGGCAGAATGCTTTTCCTGGTGGACCTCACATGTGATGCACTGTAGTTACAATATTTGGTGTGTCTCTATTTTAATCTTTCATTTACTCTGTATCTATTTGTAGCCTTAATTCCTCAATAAGGAAAACCCTGCAAAAAACTTGTAGGTGTGAGGGTAATATTTATTTTAATCATTTTCGTCAGAAGTAGTTTGTGTAGCTACTCTAAAGATCATTTAGAAGCAATTTAATCTTCAAACTTTGCACAGCTTTGTCTTATTCTTCAAGCTGGAATTGTATTGTGTTCTATTGTTGTTTTGCTTGCTTGTTTTGAATAGTTCCATTGATGGAATTTGTCTTCTGTAAAATTACCTTTGCTTGCGGAAGTATTACATGTATTTCTTTACCATATATTGTATTATTATCGTGAACTGCAAAGTCAGTTGCAGAAGGAAGGCTCTTCTTGGAGATGCATGACGATAGGGCAATGAGCAATGGCCTAAACTAAAATGTAGAAAGTTCTGTAGTAACATGTGGAAGAACTTCACAGTAAGATGATGTTGCACTGGAACAGGTTGTCCAGAGGAATTGTGGAGTCTCCTTCTATAGAAATACTGAACATCGGATTCAGTCTGGATTCCTACCTGTGTGACCTATTGTAGGGTACCTGCTTTAGCAGAGTTGTTGAACTCAATGATCTCTTGAGGTTCTTTCCAACCCATGTGATTCTGCGAAGCTGAAAGACGCTGCGAAGAATGGTTGTGGAATCTCTATCTGTTGAGATGGTCAAAACCTGACTCAGTCCTGGGTAAGCTGTGCTAGGTGTCCGTGCTTGAACAGGGTTGGACTGCATTTATGGTAAGTTTAGCATACTCTTAGAGTTGTGTGTTTTCTTACTTATGGGTAGGAAGGAAAAAAAAGATTAACTTTTTTTTGTATTTTTCCCTTTTCCTTGGCATTAAAGTTTACCTATTGTTCTGGTTGTTCTGACAGTCTTTCTTTTGCTTCCTTTCCCCCTCCCCTCACCCCAGGTGTTTTCTGCTTTAGTTAATGAGCTATGTATCAATTTTATTTTGTTACTATCCCAGCTCATTTTGATCTTAGAACTGCACCACGTAGATTTAAGGAGGTGTTAAAGAGAAATGGTAAATAAGCCCTACCCTTGGGTCAAAATGCATCCTTTCAGGTATCTATAATTTCACTGCCAATGAAGCATTTTTACCAGAGTTTGCTGGGAACACATTCTAACCTAAACAAATGTGCTTTCTCTTAGCAGCATTTTCTAAGCGGATGTAGCCCAGCAACTGAACTTTCCAGATTGTGTATCAGAACTGGGGTATTTCAGCTATATTCAATTAATGTTAATGGCAGTTAACTAATTGCACAAAAAAATATAACCTGAAATTGTGAGGAAATAAAAGTTAGTATTTCTGTTTCTGCTTTTTTTTTTTCTTGTTGATATTTTAAAAGGGAAAGTGATGCCATTTGTCTTCAGTTCAATTTTTCAAATCCACAATTCTTCTAGAGCTTGTTATAAATGGTTGCAAAAAAAAAAAAACAACAAAACAGTGCGCATATATTTGAAAGAAGTTGTGGTCAAAAAGGCTCATAGAATAACTTTCATTTTTTCAAAATAATTGTATTTTCTCAAACTCTGGCATTTGAATAAACATTAAACAGGTTGAGAAAGTTGAAAATCATGTTACCATTCTTCCAGCCTGATTTGAATTATACATCCAGCACTTAAGTTCTCACATTGTTCTTATTGATCTGGACAGCAATTACAGAGGTCATATTTATAGGGAACTGGAGTCTGAACAATTTATCTATTACATTAGAAGCAAAGGAACTTTACTTTTTGTACCCACATACAACTAGGAGTCTTAATTTTTAAAGTAAAATATCCTATAGCCATTGCAAGTGGGAACATTGTATATGTATTTAATTCTTTCAAGTACCATGAACAAAATCACTTGAGTCTGGATGTTTGGTTTTTTGTTTTAATAAAAAAAAAAAAGCTCTGTGAATGTGTATCTTGCTGAAGTCTGCCGTGTCTACTCAGGGATGGATTACCGAGAGCCTTTTTTGTGTGTGCGTACCAAGAACAGTATTTTGTCATATGCTGTGTCATGTGCAGTAGTCTTCAGTGCACTGAGTGTAGATAAACAGCTGTGCAGGTAATCACTCCTACAGAGAAGTAGGCAAGATATATTCCTAGAAGAGCAGCAACACTGAGTATTTGATGTCTGCTTTTAGGCAAGTACAATTATAATTCAGTATGTTTTTCTTTTAATATGGGCTTTTTAGTGGTAATGTGTGGTAAAGCTAGGACTAGCTGGGATTATGTCACAGTACTTTTACAATATATTTGACTTTTGTTGTTGAACATGCATTTTTTATATACAGGTAAATTTAAAAATAATAAGCTATTACCAACCCCTTAAACTCAATAATTAGCGTGATGTACATGGCACATTTACTTATGAAGTTCTTATTCAGCTTAGGTGCTATTTTGTGATATAGACTCACCTTTTCTCTTCACCTCCTTCCCTATTTCACAGTTCAGTTGAAGTGACTTATTCTGTCCTTTTTTGCACTGGTAATATGATGGTAAGAAATTGTGATGTGCTTCCAATTCATTTTTGTGGAAGAATGGTTTGGGACTGCTTTGGATGTTGAAGTAAGAGTTCTCTTTAGATCAGGCAAATAGAACTTCACTTTTCCTTCAACTGTTGTAATCAGAGTATCTCCATTGCCAAGGGGGAATAGGTATCCAGTACAGTTTCCATAGCAGCAAGTTGAACCAGTAAAGATTTTTTTTCAGTGCAGTGTGTCTAATTGTAGAAGGTGAAATTCAAAATGCATGAAGAGCATTTCCTCTCCCTTTCTATAGAGCTCTTTGTATAGTTTCTTTCTTGAGTAAAGTCCAGACTTTTGCTTATTAAATGTATTGAAGGCTGCAGGCAGTTCTCTCTTACTCTCAGGACATTTTTGAATATTCTATCAAAAGGATTTTAGCTAGTCATGGACATCTTTTGTCAGACTTCTGTACTGACTAGGTTTTCCCCAGTTGAAATAAGGAAGAGTCTACTGCACTGAGAAAATATTTTTTGGGGTTCTTTTTTAAAAATTAAGATTTCCTGTGTAGAGCTGGTAACCTGTAGGAAATACAGGGGATGAACAGATAAGACCCACACTCAAGCAGCTCAGAGCCTCTTCAAATATTCTTCATGAAGTTGCCAACAGGGATGATTCGTTTCGGGGAGCTATCCGATGACAGTGAGGATTCAGCTACCAACTGCACAAAAGTTTGTGAAGCACCAGAAATTCATAAGGGAACTCTTCAGATATTCTGGAGACTTGAGGTTCATTGTGCCATTAGCAGCCCCATGATTTATTCACGACACATAGATGTTTCAGTTTGTCAAGGAGTACCAAATGGATATCGGATTTTTTTTGCCCTTACGAAGTAATTTTGTTTGGCAGCTATAATAGCTAGTAACTTTAGGTTTTTAATTTATGTTAGCTTGTCTGGAGATAACATTTATTTTCTTTCATGAAAAAGAAGTAAGATATAGGCTAGCACTTCCTAATTAACTTTATGCTACAGAATGACTACAGGTGGTGGTGAGAGATTCTTAAAGATATTAGTATGGAAAAAAATTATTGCATGTGTCATGTTCTGTATGGTATAGTATCCAAAGAGATCATTTAAAGTCTGCTTCATCTTAATGTTTTATATTGAAAGTAATTCATTAGCCTGCAAATATTTCAGGAGTTTGTACAAGGTTGTTATGGTCCATGTATTTTTTATGACTGATAATAGTGTAAGTGTTTATGTAGGGTTTCATTCAGATGTAATATCATTTTAGTATAAACTGTCAAGGTCTTATTATTTAAAGTCAATATTTAAGAATTTGATTTAGATACGATTTAATTTTACAAGATACATGCCTTTAACAAATATGAAAGTATTCCTTCAGTCTGTATTTTTCACCTATAAATTGTGTACAAGTTCATTCTCACCTGGAGAAAAGAGCCACCTGTATTTGGGCTTAGCTTTCTCAGAGTGCTTTGCATGGTGTTTCAACTGAGTGCTTTTTGACAGCTCAAGCTTGTCATTCCTAACCAAAACATTTTGGGTTAGAGGTTGAATTCAGTGAAATATCAAAACTTTGAGTGAATGTAGACTTCTTGTATATTCACACTCTATGCTGAATTTAAATGCTCCTCTGTTATTTTTAAATGGTGGTATTGTTTAACTTTCTGAATGTGATAATTATGAGGTCCAAGTTAAACAGTTGCCAGAATGTTCGGTAGCAGAGGAAGGAAGCAATCTCTGTAGCAAATTGGTTCTGTCACTGTCACCAGCAGATTGACCAGTCCCTAAATGTTGTCTTTTGTTTGAGTCCATTGACTGTGAACAACTCTAACTTTGGTCCAAGATTTATTGCCACAGGTAGCTTTTTTTCACACTACACTTTTAATCTCTTAGATTTAGTTTGAATTACAATATTTCCCGGACTGTTCTAAGTTTTGAACTTTCAGCTTCAGAATTGTTTTTAAGTAACTACTTTCAACATATCATTATTTAAAAATACTTCAAGCTTTGTGTAATGTGCTAATCTTCAAATAGGCTTCAGGTATGGTTTTGTACAACTAACTCTTCATTGAATATTTACACTTAATTCTGTACATAACGTATACACACGTTCATAAAATTTTATTAATAGTTATAGAAAAATAACTGTTATAGATTTGTAAGCATATTTTCCCTGTTTTTTTTTGTATGGAATTATTTTCATTTATGTGACAGATGGGCATATTGGCTAGAAATTTTTATTAAGTAGTATACAAAAATATGTGGCAATATACAGTGCCAAGATGATTTGGCATAATGTTCTGACAATGTGCTTGAGAAATATGCAGACTTAATTCTTCCCTTCAGATCTCGGTGTTCAACTGGCTAAGCCTAAATGAGGTCGCCATACTTTTTTGCCCTTCCTATCACAGAACAAACCAAAAGATAAATTGCACAGAAGAGCAGTGTGATTGATAGGATGGCATTAAAGGTATTTGTGTGTCCAAACATTGCAAATGTGGATGCTGATGAGATTTTTTTCTGCTTTTTTTTTTTTTTTTTAATGCCTTGCTTTCGGACTGGTTAAGTGCCTGAATCGGATTACCATCTAGAACATAAGCGTGCAGTGTCCAGATCTCACCCAGATCTCACCTTGATGACAGGTATGTGGCATATCCTTTGTACTGATGAGAGAAACTGTATGTTTTAGTCCTGTACCCATTTTTTTAGAGTATATGCAACATGCCATAGCGTTTTTTTCCCATGAAAGTGCTTTTCATTATTTGCTTGATCCAGCAGGCTTCTTGCTGAAAAGACATCTGCAATTTTACCCAGAGGTTATCAGCAACGTTGGATTGAATGACCTTTCCTATAGTTGCTGGGTTTACCTGGTCCTGTCTGAAACCATTCCTTCTAAGACATTATAATTTGTCTTCTAAAATGTATTTAGTTATTTAGAAAGATAAGAGAATCTAGCCTTTTTTTTTTTTTTTAATTTAAGAAAAGTAATTTAGTAAAACCAATATAGGAAACTGAAAGGAGAGGAAGGTGAATTCCTGGAGAAAAAGGAGTCATGTACAAATTTGAGTAAATATAAATATGAAACAGCTGAAGGAAGCTTTTAACATTCAGGCTTGTGCCTGTATTATAGAAAAAGATCATTGCATTCTTTTTGACTTTACTGTAGAATTCCTGGCTTGTTCTGCCTTTTCCCTAATTATGCATTAGCTTTTGATGGGATGGCAATGAAGTATGAGATCTTTCTTTTTTTTTAAGGCCTCATTTAACAAATATTTCTCACACAAGTTAATATAAACTTTTTTGTAATATGTGAGTTTTGTCCTTATTAGGTCATTCGGTTCATTTGCTTTGTAAAGAAGAAATAAAACATCTTTTTCATAAGCTACATTTTTACTTCATAAGCTACATTTTTACTTCTTTTACTCTAGTTGATTTTTCCATGAGTATCCATTTCTAAAATTATGTGCTCGAACAGCAAACCAAAGAAATATGGTGATCATCCTAGGGTACATGTGGAGCCTTTTTCAAAACCTCCTATTTTGTTCTTCATTTTTATATTAGTTGAAGATTTTTTAAAAATTAACGTTAAATATATATAAATCATTTGATAAAAGTTTACCCACCCTTGTTACTGGAAGTGATCTTCATACTCTCAGTGCTCCATTAAGTGCAGTATTTAAAAATATATTTTTTAAGATTTTTCAAGAAAGCCGGGGTCTGTGGTTGGAAAAGCCAGATTTCAGAATCTAACCAGCTCAGAACGAATGTAGCTCTTCACTGTGACCCTGCAGTCTTCCAGGGAAAATAGACAAAATAGGAACAGAAAACCCCAGACTTTTGTTGTGTATGGTTTTAGCCATCTGAAAGCTTTGTGCCTCTCCCTTTGAGGTCGGAGGAAGTAGTGAATCATGCTACCCTAAAATCAGTGCTCCCAGTAGGGAGAATCGGTTTGCTGCTGGAATGACAGGCAAAGAAGTAGAATGAAATTCTTAGAACAGGTGTTCAGTTTTTTTGACTGATGCAGGTAACTGAGGTGAATGCCTCTTTGAATGTTTTTAAGTTCAAGATCTCAGTTATACCTTCCCTTCATTGTTTTCATAGAGATTACCATTTTATTAAAGTATTTCTATTTATATTCTATAATCTGAAAACACTATCCTGTCATATTTATTTTGTCCTATGTTCTCCTCTTTATTCTCATATTTTTGCTGTTCCCCTGGTTTATGCCTACTCATTTTTTTTCCAGCTGAAGGAATAGTAGCAATAGCAAATACAGATTTACTTGAACTCCTGAATTTGCTTGTGTGGGCTTAGTAGATAAAAGCAAATGTTTAGACATATTTCACACACTGCAAGTGCATAGTTTCTTTCATGATATAATTCATATTGCTTGTAGCTTAGTGGTATGTATTAAACCTTGAAGTGTGGACAATTGTATTCAAAATGTAACTGCAATCTTTAACTTATTTTCTAGTTACATTCATAACATGGTCTTGCATTAATAGAATTAATTGTTAGTCAGTATGTGGAGTTTCATCATGTGATTACACATGATCATGTACTGATTCTAATGCCTAAATAAACTGTTACTCTTATCCAGAAGAAGAAAAGAAGAATTGTTTCCAAAAGTAGAACAAGTGCCATCTTGGTCTATTAGTGGTGTTATGGGTAATAAAGTCAATAGTGTATGATTCCTTTTACTTGAGTAAATCAGGGAGCATAGTTACCTCCTTTTGTTCATGTTTTTCACACTGTTTGGGATTTTAACTTAGTAACCAAGACATCAACAAGGGTTTAAAATACAACACACATCTGTTTGCAATTGCCTGATTTTGATGGTGGATTTCCTGGAGAGTTATGGTAATATAAAGAATTGTGAGAGGATTAGAAGATGTTTGAAATTTCCAGTTAGCCTTCTCTTAGTGTGCTATGCTTCCTTTTGGATTCATGCAATCACTTGCATTAAGGCCAGCTGTTTTTAAAATACTCACAGGAACATAAAACTTTTCTGAGTTATAAGAGTTTTTTGTGATGACTCTAAATGTCAGTAACTCACATTTTTAGCATTAAACAATCAACTTATAGGAAGACTCCCAGGCTAGCTAACTAGCTACAACATGGAAATGGATTAGCTTTTTTGACTGCAGCATAAATAATGTAACAGCAGCTTACAATTAATTACACATTTCAGCACTATAAACTTGAAGAGATGTAGCTAATAGATTGCAGGACTGCTTGTTGACCTAATGAATGTATCAGGAGTGTTGACACATAAGGACCAGTAAACTGATAAATTGAAGATTATCTGCTTTCTCTCAACCTCTGGTCATTCACTCAGCAACCCAGACATCACCTGTCTGCTGCTGTTGCTGCTGGATACTGCTTGTCTAGGATAGCTGTGGTTGGTTGTAGTTTTTTGGTTTTGATGCTGTTTTGTTTTGTTTTGTTTTCTTCTTCAAAAGAGACTGGAAGATATTCTTGATGGACTTTTTTCAGGCTGTTGATTATATCTGATTGTAAGTACTAGGATAACAGCAATGATGATGATTCTATTGCTTGTTTGAGGGAATCTCTGCTGTACCTAATGGTGGTCGTCTTAAAAACATTGGAGAATTTTGTTATGGCCAGTGATAAAATATTAAATCATAATAGAGGGAATAAAAAATACACGCAAGTATGAGTGTTGCAAAGTTGCTCTCCTATTCCTTTTTCAGATACATTTTCCAGGGTCTTCTGCTGGTGTATTCCCATGTTCCTTCCTCCACCACCAGGTCCTCACTCGTTTACAGTGTTCCCTTTTCTGAGGAGCTTTTATTTATTTTTTTTCTGTACATTCATAATTGTCTCCTTATCTTGTTTCTGTCACCTTGTTTACATTCTTTCCCTGTTTGCGAGACCTTTAACTCATTCTCTTGTCAAAAGTAGCTCCCCATTTTTCCCCCTGTTTAATGAACTCCAAGCCATTTGTTCAGCCCAGAAGCCTAAAGCCCATATTATGTAGTGATGGCCATTGATGGTTGAGAGTTTGTAATGAGATGGGAGGGTCACTTTCTTGGGTTAGTGAAGGGAATTAGCAACGTTCAGAAACTGCAACTTTTGTTGGAGGAGAACGTGAGAGAAGCTTCTGACTGTTTACTCAGGTGATACGTGCTTCCCACTTTGAGATTTTTCTGTCCCACCTGTGGAAAAGGTATCACCAACTGTATTCTCAGGGGCTAGGTAAACACATATAAAAGAATTCAGCAATTAAATACAAAACTGCTGTCTCGAGATGTAAGTGAATCTAATAGAAGAGTAGTCTTAGTTAAATAATAGAGATGTGTAACCACTCTCTCAAAATATGTATTGTTGAAATTGCTATACATACTTGATCATTAAAAAAGTGCAACATGCTAACTTAACAGCAGTGCTGTTGCAAAACATATCAGAAAGTAAGTCTCTTACCAGACAAATTCCCGGAAAAGCAGTAGTTGATTTTAACTTAAAATAAGTTAAAACTCAAGAAATTCAATATCATAAAATGTTTTTAGGGTGTTTTTGTTGGTTGTTTTTTATTATAATGGTGGAATATTTGCTAAATTATGCTGTAGCATAAATTTAAAAACTTAACATGAATGAAATCGAAGACTGATTTAAGTCACATAAAATGTGATGCATACATTTGTACTAAAATTTAAAAACAAGAAAAAGATACATCTCTGTATTAAAATAACTGATGGCATAAAGCAAAAGTTGTGTTGGTGATTCCAGCAAGTGAATTACCCATTTTCTGTTGTAACTGTTAAAACTTCCTTGCCTCAATATAAGCAGAAATAGGGTAATAGGCATCATCCTAAAGAGCACTTCAGCCTTTAATGCAATCTCCTAGATGACCAGAATTTTTAAAAACAAAGATGGTTATTTTTGGTTTGAAAGTATGATGTATGCATTCAGTTTAGGAAACATTGTCGCTGGTGCTTTGGAAGCTTCAGATAAGAGTATTTTTTTGCCACTAGTATTAGGGTGTGTTGTAAGTGCTTTGTGTAATGTCCACCAGATATGGGGTGGCCACCTTTCTGAAAGCGCTTCTCCTTGCCATAATATAATGTCATAGAATCTGTTCATAATGCTTTATACTCAGTTTTACCTGCTTTTTTAACATCATGCTGCACTGACTGAATGATTCCCATAAGCATCTTTTGAAAATTTGCTTCAAGGTTTTTCCAGTGTGATTTGTTCAGTATATATCATAGCCCTTCATTAAATGTCTGCAGGAAGGTAAGTTCCTTATCTGGGGCTTTAGTAAATGGGCGCCTTGAATTACATTTCAAACAACTTAGAGAATTATGGTGGAGTTTTTAGGGGCTTCATATAATGAGTTTTGAGGACTGAGAGATATTCTGTTTACCATTTTGATGAAGGTAGAGTTGACTGGCTTCTTCCTGTACTTCATTTTCATTGTAATCTCCTCCCTGAAATAAGAAACTACACATAGGCCCTCTGAACTGAATGACTCTTTCTAGTCCATTAGGATAAATTTCACAGTGAACAAATAAATGAGAGTGTTGTCATTTTCAAATAACGAAGTTGGTTTAATGATACTTTAGACTTGATGATACTTCTGCCTTTAACCTAGAGTGTTGGAGGACAGTGCTGCATGCACCAACATGCACTATTTTTCTATTTCTTTTCTTTTAAGTTCCTCTCTTTGATAAGACACTCCCATCTAGTGACAGAAAGGTGGGTTATGAAAAAGTGATAGGGGAGGACCACAGTGCTAATCCACAGCAGAGGTCTATTTTTCCTAGTAGAATTCCTCTGAACGCTTGGTCCAGATTGCTGCAACCACAATACATGCTGCTGTCCAGTGCTGCAGCCTCTCTCCAGCTTCTACCCACCCATGTTTTCAAGTGGATTTAGGGAATAATAATAGTGTCTAGCAGTGCAGTCGTGTGTTATATAGGTGTAATTGCAGAGAAAAGCTTGCTGAGAGCCATTTTCATGTGTCTTACTCTCAGTGGATGTGTTCTGAGCATTTTATACTTCAAAGAGGAATTTCAGGTTTCTTAATCAGATCAAAGCTTTTGTTTCTCCTTACATTAGCGAGACGTTAGTTACATAACCTCTTGGGAATCTCTGCTTCGTGATGTATTGTATTAAGACCTCCCCCTTCAAATACAAATTATCTTGTAGTAAGACAGCAGCAGTGGAAGGAGTGAATTAGAAAACAGATTTGTGGGTATATTGTGGTTTATCTCGGCAGGCATCTAAGCACCACACAGTTGTTCATTCACTTCACAGTATCACTGAGAGAATCAGGAAAAAAAGCCAACAAAGTAGAACTTGTGGGTTGAGATAAAAGCTATTTAGTAAGACAGAAAAGGAAAAGAAAAGGAGAATAATAATAATAAGAATGTAACACATGTCTTCAAAACAAGTGATGCAAAATGCAGTTGCTCGCCACCTGCCAATGGATGCAGCAGCTCTGAGCAGCAGCTGGCCCCTCACTAACTCCTCACAGTTTTTAAAGTTTTTTTTTGCATGATGTCATGTGTTATGGAATATGCCTTTGACCTGTTCAGGTCAACTGTCCTGGTTCTGTCCCCTCCCAGCTTTTTTCATCCCCCAGCCCCTTGCTGGCTAGACAGTATGAAAAGTTGAAATGCCCTTGGCTCTGTGCAGTCACTGCTCAACAACTAAAACGTGAGTGAATTATACACACCGTTTTACCAAGACACAATACAAGCTTGAAAAGTGGGCCCACATGAACACAATGAGGTTCAATGAGGCCTCGAGCAGGTTACCCAGAGAAGCTGTGATGCTCCATCCCTGGAAGCATTCATGGCCAGCTTGGATGAGGCCCTGGGCCTCATCCAACTCCTGAACTCATTAGTGGTTAACAACACTGCCCGTGGCTGGGGAGATGGAGCTAGATGATCTTTAAGGTTCCTCCTAACTCAAGCTATTCTGTAAATAATATTATCTTACTAATTATTTCTTCCTGTTAGCAAATAAAATACAATTTTGGAGCATGAGTCTTTTGTTGATAGTATTTGTTCTTACATTCTTCAGTATTTGCATACTTTGCCTAAGCAGGTCAGCAATAGTTGTAATGATCAGTTGAAAAAGAAACCAAAGCTACCTCTTTTGGCATTGGCTTTTAACTCTTCAAGAAAGAAATGGTGTATATTTTGCTACACTTTTCCTTCTCGCCTGCTTTTTCAGTCAGACTGTGAAGAGCAGGGAGGTAATCATCCCCCTGTACTCAGCACTTGTGAGGCTGCACCTCAAGTATTATGTTCAGTTTTGGGCCTCTCATTACAAGAAAAACATTGAGGCCCTGGAACATGTCCAAAGAAAGGCAGTGAATCTGGTGAGGGGTCTGGAGCACAAGTCTTATGGAGAGTGGCTGAGGAAACTGGAACTGTTTAGTCTGGAGAAGAGGAGGCTCAGAGGAGACCTCACTGCACTCTACAACTTCCTGAAGGCAGATTGTGATTAGGAGGGGTTTGGCCTCTTCTCCCAGGCAACAAACAGGACCCGAGGAAATGGTCAGAAGTTGTTCCAGAGGAGGTTTAGGTTAGACATGAGGAAAAACTTTTTGTCTCAGAGTAGTCAGGCACTGCAATGGCTGCCCAGGGAGGTGGTGGAGTCACTGTCCCTGGCAGTGTTCAAGAGGTGTCTGGATGAGGAGCTACGAGATATGGTTCAGTGCTTGTGGTAGCAATGGTAATGGGAGGGTGGTTGGACTAGATGATCTTCCAACCTTGTGATTCTATTATTCTGTGAATTAACTGTTGGAAAAAATATTGCAGTGACCACATTAATGCACAGCATTCCTGGATAACTACAGAGCAATTCCAAATTTGACACACGCTGCAATGAAAAGGTTGCTTAGGATGGAGCCTGCTGTGTATGCCATGCTGTATGCCTCTCTGGTAACTGTTCCTATCTGCTCTCACTTAGTTGCTGTCTATCAGAAGCTGGTATATCTGAGCATTGGTCTCACAAGTTTGTGCATTTGGTTTTGTGCTCATTTCAGCTACCAGAGAGACAGAATGTGAGATGAGAAGATCTTGGAGCTTGTTCTCAATTGTGAAACTTCTCATCTGGCTTTTGAGTTACAGAGTTAGAAAGCCATATCTCTATTTTGTTAATTCTTTTCCCAGTCTTTATGTAAGAGCTAGTAGAGCTGGTAGAATTAGACTTGTTTTCATATTTAGCTGAAATTATTGTAAATGAACATTTTTCTTAGTCAAAGCATAGTAATGATAATAATAATAATCCGTTCTCTCAGAAATGTTTCTGAAATGGTGAGTGGGATTCAGGTGTCTACATATAAGCACCTGATGATGTTTTTCTTATGGCCTTGGGTATGAGACACCCGGAAAGGGCTGGCAGACATGAAATACACTTAAAGGAGATCTGGCAGGACACCTTGGTTTTTTAAGAATAGCAATATGTTTTGGCACCTAAATCACGCTTCTCTCATCACTCTGTCAGGTTCACATTCTTCTTTCTAACTCTTCTAGAAATTAACCACAAACCCTTGCAAACACTTGAAATACTGCCAAACAAGGCCTCTGAGCACAGGGCATGCTTGACTTATCTGCATCAGTCTTGCTTCCAGTGTCACACACAGCCTAATATGGACTTGGTGTAAGTGTAGTAGCCAGGTGTCCAGGTCAATCCTTCAGAGCAATTGCCATCCATTTTACATTATTATTTTTCCTTGCTATTATCTGTAACCCATTTTTATAAAATTAAGGGCAACTGTTCTTAAACCTAGGCTCCTATCTTTCTCTACTAAACTAGCAAGTCTTGTATGCTAGAAGTTAGCAACTGAAATGAGGCAGATGGCATCTGTGCCTCAGGCCTGTCCCAGTGCATGTCCTTCCTTCTGTTGCAGCATCAGGCAGAGCAGTTGAGCCCTTACCATTCCCCAGAGCAGCATCCAAGGACTAGCTCATATATTCCTTCTAGGAGGTGTAGCCGGAAAGACCTGGTGGTCTTGATAGATGAAAAGCTTAACATGAGCCAGCAGTGTGTCCTTGCAGCTCATTAGAAAGCAAATGGTATCCTGGGCTCCATCAGAAGAGGGGTGGCCAGCAGGGACAGGGAGGTGATTGTCCCTCTCTGCTCTTTTGATGCCCCATCTGGAGTACTGCATCCGGGTCTGGAGCCCGCAGTACAAGAAAGACAGGGAGCTGTTGGAGAGCGTCCAGAGGACAGACACAAAGATGATCAGAGGGCTGCAGCACCTCCACTACAAAGACAGGCTGAGGGAGCTGGGCTTGTTCAGCCTGGAGAAAAGAAGGCTGTGGGGTGACCTCACTGCAGCCTTTCAGTATCTAAAGGAAGCCTACAAACAGGAGGGGAGTCAACTTTTTGAAAGGGTAGATAGTAGGACAAGGGGAAATGGTTTTAAGTTGAGTGAGGGAAGATTTAGGTTGGATGCGAAGGGGAAGTTCTTTACAGAGAGAGTGGTGAGGTGCTGGAACAGGCTGCCCAGAGAGGCTGTGGATGCCCCATCCCTGGAGGTGTTCAAGGCCAGATTGGATGGGGCCCTGGGCAGCCTAGTCTAGTATTAAATGGGGAAGTTGGTGGCCCTGCTCGTGGCAGGGAGTTGGAGATTCATGATCCTTAAAGTCCCTTCCAGTCCTGGCCATTCTGTGTGTCTTTAAAAATATGCTCACAGAAGCATCAGGACATCTTACAAACTGTATACTGAGCCAAGTAGCGTTTACACAAAAACTAAAGCAATAAGCTCTAGGGAAAGGCCAGCATTTCTCTCAGGTCTGAGGCCTGGATGCATGTCAGCTGCCTGCAATTCTTGGGTACCTTTCCATGTCTTTTTATGCTGCAGGCTATGCTCAGAGTGCAACTTTTATACTCTCTTTCACTTCCTCTGCACTTTGCAGACTTTCATCAGTTGAATAGTCTAAATGACATTCAAGGTCCAAATACAATTATCAATTTTAATGAGAATCTCTGTAATGCAATTATCTTAAAAGTATTGGCACTCTTACAATTATATCTATCTAAGCTGTGCAGCTAAACTATGTGACTTTAATGCAAGTAAGCCTTGCATTACTTAACAACCTTTAGGGGAAAAAGGAAGAGAGAGAAATGGACAGAGAAAAAGATCACCAGTTCTGGTTCCAGCATTGGTCCATCCAGTGGGAAGTCTTCATTCTGTGAGTGTACTTGTCCAGAAGTTTTGAAGTTCTGGAGTCCTTAAGTCCTTCCTGAATTTCTCTTTGCATCCTTTTCTACCTGCTGATGTTCTGGGGTCTGTAGTCAAAAGTCTGCAGTCAACAAGTGCATTATCCTCTTGAACAGGGGAGTCTAGGCTAGAGCAACACTGTCCAGTCTCTACAGGGTTCCTTTCTCCAGCTTTAGCAGTTCATCTGTTGTCATGGCAGTCTTACTTTGAAAGTGCTTGAGACAACTCCAGGCATACCACACATAAAATGTTTTTTGTTGGTTTGCTACAACATCACTCAATCTTAAAAACGAGTGGCTCCACTAAGACAGATTGGTACCATTTTTGTGCATACTGTGTTTTTTTTTGTCAGCCCTATTGCCTATTCAGAAAAGCTCTGCTAATTTGCTGGTGATGGAAGGAGGGGCACGTCAATCAGATAATTAGCATAGCTGGATTTTATACTTTCTAGAAACAAAATACAGGTATGTAAATCTGTCAGTTATGTCACACGAAGCTGCTTTTTTCTTGTCCTGAGCTCAAGCGTAGGTGGCATGTGAGCAGCTTGATGTTGTGTAGTAGTGGTGGTCTTGGTGTTTATCTAGATATTTAAGGCAAGTCCAACAGTGCTGTTTCCTGAAGAAAAAGCAGTTTGTATATGTGTGTGTATGTATACATATGCATGTGCATTTTAGAGAGAGTTCATGTGCAGTAACTGTTTTGATAAGCCGTCTTTTGTAGTAAAAATAGAGTAAGCTCTAGATCTGCTCGTCACGGTATTCTTTCATTTGGGTAGTATCTTAAGGGTTTTCTCTGTGATATACGATATTTTTCCTAGGTAGCATCAGTGGTCCAATAAGTGACAGGACTAGGTATCTTGCCAGTGCTGTGATGTTTTTGGAGAAATGCACAGCAGTGAGTTTCGGAGATGTAGCTTGAGAGATGTGTAGTAAGCATCTTGGCAATTAAGCTGAGCACATAGCACATGGTTGCCCTACCTTTTGGCTTTCCTTGGCCACACTGGGTGAAGAGGAATTGTCGTGGGTGGAATATACATAGGTCACACCAAAATTAATGCCTCCTATTTATTTCCATGGGAGCAACAATGGAAACAAAGAGTACAATAATACTCTTTGATTGAGCAAATTCTCAGCTACGAAACACTATTTTTCCACATAGTCACCATCATTAGCTTTGCATTTTTGCCAGTGATGAACATGATATCTCTGCCAACAGAGGTGACCCACTGTTGCTGTTGTCACTGCTGAAAAGAACCACCCACCACTTCACTGTGCTCATGTTCAATGTTTGATCTCTACAGACATTCAGTAAGTGTCAATGAATGTCAGCAGCTGCCATTTTTTCTGCATGGAGGAATTCAATTCCACACCTTTGCTTCATATGCACTTCCAAGTCAGGCGCCGTCTTGTCAGACTGCCCCTCTGCTGTCATGTGTCACATGGCAACAAAATGTAATAGAATACTGGTGGGAATGTTCAACTTCTACTGCCATCTCACCAACATTTGCCTCTGACATCCTGGGCCAACATAATAATGTAGGAGGCATTACTTTCTGAACAGCCTCATTAAATTTATAATATAGTTAATGTGTATAAAGTAACAAAGCTTATTTTTATTTTTAATGGTTTTTTTATTAAAATATTAAAAAAAGAGCAACAAAAACATAAAACTAGTAGAATATTCAATTTTGTTTCTATGATACTAATGCATCAGTCTGGTTTGGTGGCAGTGGTTTTGATTCTTAGTGAGGTCTAAAGGTGTTCAATAGAGATTTATGATCTTTCAGTATACTTTGTCCTTGAGAACAGTTGTTCACAAATGTACGTACTGCCAAAACGCAATGACACAAATGTACATACCACCAAAAGGCATGATTGTGAAGTGAGAGATAATCCTCTCCAGTAAGAGAGGTCTTGCAAAAGTCTAGTAAAGAGACGTGATCAAATTTTTAATTGCAAGTCTATAAATCCTGTTTGAAAATTCACAAGTTATGTATTTATGTTGACTGAAAATGGAGTATCACATATTAAAAAATGGACGACTTTTTCAGCAATCTTGAAACCTATTCCAAATTTCTTTGCCAAAATGGAAAGCATGGCATCACATTTTTTGCTGTTCACAGGACTGTGTTCAGCCAGTGTATTGAAATGCATAATCTTATTTGCCATAACTTGAGCTGTCACTGCACTGTACCTTGTGCCCTGGTTTCAGCCCAGATAGGGTTCACAGCATGCCCATGTTTAGTTGGTGCTGAGGGGTTGCGCTGAGCTGGGAAGAGCTGCTACCATGATGGTGTGAGGCAGGGAGTCCCCGTCATGAGCTGGGCCAGGCTGCTTGTGGCCCATTAGATTAGACATACCTGGGCATAGCATGTCCTAAAGCCCAGTCCAAGAATTAGTATTAATGGTTTGGAATGGGGAAGCTATTAATCTGTTTGTAGGCTGAATTAGCTTCTAAATTGTAGAAGGAAGAGCTGGATAAATTAGGGGCTGGATAAATTGGTTCAGTATACTCATATAAATATTTATATACAGAGTTCAGCAACAGTGTGCTTGTTCTTAAGGTGAGAAGAAGCAATGAAAATTTATCTGGGACAGCATTAGCTTTATGTCTCATCTTAGAGGAGAATCCCATTTTTACCAGGGCTTATGTAAAATAGCTGTGGATATTAACTTTTTATAATATAATAGTTTTGAAAAGCTGAACATCTAGCCTAAACAACTAGAGAGGCTTCAGGGATGTAGGAAAGAAAAACAAAGATCTCAATACATCTCTGTAGTATTGTGTTTGCTTATCCAAACATGCTCATTATTTTAGTATGACATTAGAAGCTTGTATTTTCTCTGTAATAGTATTGCTTTCATTTTCTTACCAGCAGTCTTGATTGATTAGATTGGGATTGTGAAGTTCAAAGAAAGTAAGACCACTACCTTCTTTTAAACAGCCATTAAAATTGAGTGAACTGTAGTTATAGTCAATTTAAATCCTTATTCATTATTAGTATTGTTAAATAGTTACATACAGCTTTAAATTCAGGACTGGCTTTTATTTGGTAATAAAACCCAGCATTTCATTCTCTTGAGAATTTCAGTGACTGATCTGTCATTGGAGGAATAGTGCAGTTCTGCATGCTTGCCACCACTGAGATAAGATGTTCAAGTACAGTAGCATCAGCTAGTGACATAATTGTGAGGTCATATTGCCAAAGAGAAAATGGTGGTAGCTCAGGCAAGTACATGGCACCAAGGAGAACTTCAGACTCAAGCCAATTTATTTCATGTCACGTATCCTGATAGGGCAGAATTATAGTTCACTAATACTCCTATCACTCAGCTAGACATGATAGTCATTTAGTCCAAGCGATAATAGTTTTGTTACATTGCACAATTATATTTTATAGAATTTATGAAGGAAATGAAGATGGAAAATCTTTGATATCCATTTTTTATTTTTGAGCTGATATGCATATTGAAATTGAAGAATAAGTGTCAGCCTTCTAATGTTTCATTCTTATTTGGGGAGTTTGAAGTATTCTTGTTTCTGGGATCATTTAAGTTAGCTATCTGTGGATTCCTACCCATATTGTCCACCCCTAAATGCAGTATTACAACTGGGAGATTTTATGCAAATATTTCTAATCTATTTAATGCTAAATAGTGGCTGAGTTGCAAAGAATGGATTTCTTAGCTACATACTATTTGTTGTGTATAAACTGATACAGCTCATGATTTATATTTTACTTCAGAGAAAGGCAGAAGATGCTATGATTAAATAACAAAACATTAAAGCTGCAAGTAAAATAGATGTAGACATTTAGTTGAACATTCCATACTGGAATTTCAGAGCTAGAGTTTGATTTAGGGGAAACTAATGTGACAGAAGTAAGGCATGTTTAATACATCTAATACCACGCAACTACTACATAACTAAATTAGGTATTTAATATCCTGCCTTGGCATAACTCCAATGCCTGTTATGCATTTTGTTGCAAATTGTTTGCATATATTCACTTTGTCCGTTTCATTTTTTCCCCAACTTGAAAGAATACCCTTCTGTTCTTCAATTTAACTAAACTTACATGCTAACACTAAGCGCAAAACTCAGAAAGACAGACATACTGGTATTCCTGGTGATTTAATAGACAGCATATCTATCAAACACTATTGCCCAAAGCAAAAGTTTGCAACTAAGTCTGCTAATGAGGGTGAGAGCTGAAATAGCAGTGGGTGCCTATCTGCATCTTTAGTTACCAAGGTAGAATCATAGAATGGTTTGGATGAAAAAGAACCTTTAAGATCATCTAGTTACAACCCTCCTGCTTATCAGGGACACCTCCCTCTAGACCAGACTGTTCAAAGCCTGTTCAGCCTGGCCTTGAATGCTTCCAGGGAGAGAGCATCCACAACCACACTGAGCAACTTGATAGTGTTTCACTACCCTCAAAGTAAAGAATTTCATCCTAATATCTAGTCTAATTCTGCCCTCTTCCAATTTAAAGCCATTTCTCCTCATCTTGTTGTTACACGCCCTTCTAAAAAGTCCCTGCCCATCTTTCCTGTAGGCCCCTTTCAGGTACTGGAAGGCCTCTTCAAGGTCACTCCAGGGTCTTCTGTAGGCTGAAGAGCTCTAACTTTCTCAGCCTGTTCCCGCAGGGGAGGTGCTCCAGCCTTCTGATCACCTTCATGGCCCTCCTCTGGACTCACTCCAACAACTCTATGTCCTTCTTGCATTGGGGGTCCCAGAAGTGGATGCAGTACTTCAGTTGGAGCCTCACAAGAGCAGAGTAGAGGGACAGAATCACCTCTGCTCGACCTGCTGGTCACGTGTCTTTTGATACAACTCAGGATATGGTTTGCTTTCTGGGCTGCAAGCACACATTTGCCAGCTCACTTTGGGTCTTTCACACTCCCAAATCCTTCCCCTCAAGGCTTCTCTCAAGCCAATTTTCAACTGTACCTGTGCTTGAGATTGCCCTGACCTAGATTCATCACCTTACACTTGGCCTTGCTGAACTTCATGAGGTTGGCATGGGCCCACCTCTCAAGCCTGTCCAGGTCCCAGCATGTCAATTACACCTCTCAGCTTGATCAAACTTGCTGAGGGTGCATCCCATTGTCAGTGTCGCCTACACAGATGTCATCATCTATGTCATTGATGAAGATATTAAAGAGCACCGGTCCTAAGACTGACTCCTGAGGGACACTGCTTGTGAATGGCCTCCACCCTGACACAGAACCATTGATCACAACCCTTTGGCTGCATCCAGCAACCAATTCCTAATCCATTGAACAGTCCATCCTTCAAGTCCATCCTCTTCATGAAGGATGTGGTGAGGGACCGTGTCAAAGGCTGTGCAGAAGTCCAGGTAGATGACATCCATCGCCCTTCCCCTGTTCACCAACGCTGTCACTCCATCATAGAAGGCCACCAGATTGGTCAGGCACGATCTACCCTTGGTGAAGCCATGCTGGCTGTCTTGAATCACCTCTTTATCTTGTATGTGCCTTAAGTGCCTTAGCATAGCTTCTAGGAGGATCTGCTCCATGATCTTCCCAGGCACAGAGGTGAGGCTCACAGCCCTGATGTTAAATAACACTGATTCCTGAGGAATGCCACTCTTCACCGATCTCCACTTGGACATCAAGCTGTTGACTGGAACTCTCTGAATGCAATCATCCAGCCAATTCGTTATCCAGTGAGTGGTCCACCTATCAAATTCTTTTTTCTCCTATTTGGTGACCAGGATATCATGCAGGACAGTGTCAAATGCTTTGCATAAGTCCAGGTAGATGATGTCATTCGCTCTTCCTTTATCCACTGTGCTGCAACTCCATCATAAAGGGCCACCAGGTTTGTGAGGCATGACTTGCCCTTGGTTAAACCATGATGGTTACCACCAATCACCTCATCTTTATTTTCCATGTGCTTTATTAAGACCTTGAGGAGTATCTGTTCCATGATCTTGCCAGGCACAGAAATGACAATAGCCTGTTGTTGCTTATATTTTCTTTTTTTTCCTTTCTTGAAAAGAGAATTATGTTAGGATTATGTTTCTCCTTTTCCAATCAGTGGGATCTTCACTAGACTGCCATGACTTTGCAAATATGATGCATAGCGGCTTGGCAACTTTATCCACCAGTTCCCTGAGAATGTGTAGATGGAACTCATCAGGTTTCACAGACTTGTGCACCTTCAGGCTCTTTAGATGGTCTTGAACCTGATCTTCACTTACAGTGGGCAGATCTTCCTCTCACAGTTTTTACCTTTGCTTTCTGCAGCTAAAGTGAGTCCAGGAACTCCTTGTTGATCCATGGAGGCTTCCTGGCATTCTTGCTTGCCTTCTTTTTTCTTGGGATGCACTGCTTCTGGGCTTGGAGGAAATGGTCCTTGAATGCTGACCAGCTTTCTTGTGTTCCTCTTGTGTTCCCTCCAGGGCTTTCCCCCATGTCACCCTGCAAAGTAGTTCTCCAAAGAGTTCAAAGTCTACTCTCCTGAAGTCCAGAGCAGCAAGCATGCTGTGCACCCTCTTCGATGCCCTAAGGATCCTGAACTCCATCATTTCGTGGTCACTACAGCCTAGGCTGCCCTTGAGCTTCACATTACTCACAAACTTCTCCTCATTGGTGAGGACAAGGTCCAGCAAAGCACCTTTCCTTGTGGTTCCTGTATCCCTCACTTTTAAAATACAACCCCTAATCTCTCTTTCATTTGTGAGATTGAAATTATAATAATCTCTAACTTTGCAATTATAACATGAAGATAAAGATTGTGAGATACCTAGCTACTGCTATAGAAAGGGGCCAAAAAACAGGAGCATCCTTCCTATGTCTCAGTCTCTTTCATTCTCGTTAAGCCAGCCTATCCCGCTGACATTATGGTATTTGTCACAGTAAGTGCACTTCAGCTAAAGGATCACTTTACTTTTTTTTTTTTTCTTGTTTAAAGTATAACCCATTTAGCAGAAGGAATTTCTAAGATTCAGAGAAGGTGTATAAAGAAAGAGCCTATTTTGCACTGAGTGTTCTTACATGACGTGTAGTTCTTACTGTCTGCAAGCTACCATTTTTACATTAATTGAGAGATGGAAAAAAAATTGAATCTAATAATTGTTCTTAAAACAGTTACTGTGCTGGTTGACCAAGCATGATTTTACATAGACACTCACTGTGATTTCATTGTGCTCTTACTAAAACTGTGATTCCAGCTGTTGCGAACTGTGTTTTTCCTATGTATCAAATTACTTTATCACTGTCAAGAAATGAAAGTTACATACATTGGATGGACTGTTTGCATGGAGGAAACTGTGAGGAATATCTTAAGCATTCCAATCTCCTTGCAAAATATCAGGATCTTTACCTTAGGAACTCATGACACTGTATGAAAGGAACATTAATGTAAAGCTAAGCTGAATAGGTAACTGCTCATAAGTATGTTAATTGTCAAGAAAGAATGAGTATTCTTTAAAAACTTCCTGAAGGATTTAATCATTTTTCCCTGTGACTCATACAGAATAATTACAAAATACAATTTGACTGCACATATTTTAGTATCTGTATGAAATTAATGGTTTATTAAGGAGAAATTAAACCAAAATCTGCTTGTTTCATATCTAGAATGATAAATCTAATAGTATCCTTTTAAAGGTAAGATACATCTCTGCTTAATTCAAGTGTAATTAATCTGTCTAGGAAAGGAATATGGACAGTTGTTTTCTCTGTAGGAAGTATTTTCTTTTTCTCTTCAGTCTGGAGGCCTTTACTCAAAGAAAGAAATTATTTTGATGATGCTACATGAAGTTTTCTACATTTAATTTATTTACATATCTGAATATGTTCATTAGGTACATATATATGTTCATTTCTTTATGTATGTTCATATGTAAGGAAAGAGGTTTTTTAGTACAAAAAGGAGTCAGTGTGAGTTTAGATGGCTTTATTTCCATAAAACTGATAATTATTTTAATTATAGCAGCTGTGTTGTAAGTTACAATCGCCAATTAGGGCATATTCTGTTACAGAGTTACGTGTGTGTGTCTGCATTTTAAGAGGTGCTTCAGCACCTGAATGGCTCAGTTACAACTGGGAACAAAAAACTATCTTCAGGAATTGAAAAAATGCTTTAAAATATGGAAATGTTTAAAAGTGTGTCAAAGTAGTCTATAGTTGAAACAAATATGAAGACATTTGGCTTTCTAAAGTCGAAATGAAACTGTTAAATGAAAAGTTACAGATTATTGTCTTCTTATACAGCCAGATAGAAACTTACGTCTTAAAGTTTCATAGATTCATAAACCTTTCGCATTTGACATCTTCAGTGTAGCTGTAACATGAGAAGTAGGACGCATTCCTACCTAATGGGCTCTGGCTTTGAAATTGGAGATGACAAATCATTTCCTTAAACCAGTTAGTTAGTACAGCCTAGGAAACAAACTGAAAAGTGTATACAAGAAGTGCGATCTAGAGGTGGTAGTTCCCAAGTGAAAAGCTTGGATGGAAGGGGAGGTGGATTTAGCAGAACTTGAAGAGAAGCCCTTAGATTGTTCTGAAACACAGAAATAAATGGCATCAAAAGAAAATAGGAACTGTAGTGAAAATATTAAAAGTGACCATTTTTTTCCACAGAAAATTTGAAAAAAGATTCAAAAGCTGTACATCATTTGATTCATCTAATGTGGTACCCTATAACAGTAGTTGCCTTTTAGAAAAGATACCTACAAACAGAAAATGGATATACGTTTTGCAGACTCTATCTGGAAGTGCAGAGAAATGCCTACGTGAAGATGTAAAGAAATGAAAAGCATTATTTATATATCCTGGTTTCAGCTGAACCAGGATTAATTTCATGCCAGTGTTGGGTTGTTGCTGAGCAGTGGGAAGAGCAGGCACCATAATGATGTGAGGCAGGGGAGAAGTTTAGCTGGGACACAGCCTGAATGAGGCCAGAGGTTTCCGAGCTGTGTGACACCACATGGATGGCACTGACACTGCAGGGAGGTGGCAGGGGTTGGTTGCAGGAGGTCAATAGGCAGGGGGTGAGTGATTGCATTGCAGCTGTGTATATTGTTAGAGTTGTAGTTTTGTTTCACTTTTCCTCTTCTGTCTCAGTAAATAGTTTCTATCTCAGCCCAGAAGTTCTGTTTTGTTTCCAGTTCTTTCCTTTCTACAGGTCTAAATCAGATTTCAAATCTCAATGAGAAAAGACTACTAATAGTAATAGATTATACTCTGGTTGTGCTGCCAAACATGGTGTCACCAGAGTTGGAGCTGGCATTGGTAGGGGGAAGGCAACATTGCCCTTGTAGGTTGCAGCGCTGAGGCGTGGGGACGAGTTTCTATTTAGGAGTGCTGAGCATCAGCTTGACACCAGGTCTGAGCTGGGTTCTGACTGCTACTAGGCTGCACCAGCCTGATTGTACCCCATGGAGTAGCAGAGATCAGTGGCTCACATCTGTTGCTCTGTTTCAGCCCCATACCTTGCAGAAATAGCAGGCTGCAGCTGAGCAGAAGCGGGTTCCTATAGGGCAAGGTGACCCCTTTGAATACATTTGTCTAATCATGCAGGCCATTTATTTAAGCTGTTACCTTTCTCCAAGGATTTGACGCTGAGGGAAGTTTTCTCCTTTTTTTAGTTTTCACATTCAGCATTTCACAGGTGGTTCAGCTTTCGGCTACTCCAGGGCCTCTGAAGAAGTCACTTGGTCCTGACAGTGGCCCTGCCACAAACCTCTGAGCCCACTTTTCTCTTCTGCTTCATGCAGAATGAATTTGACCTGCTGCAGTCCACCTCTAGACCTGTGTTTAAGTTGCGTTTTTTTTGTGTGTGTCTCAGTGGAAAGAGGGAAATAAGTGTTAAAATAAAAATTTCAAGGAGGATGTGTCAAAATCAAGAGTGGAGTCAGCTCTGGTAAAAATTACTACAGCTCCATTGATTTCAGTGCCTCACCTGGGTTAATCTCCTCTGTTCTTTGCTATGATGTTAGTCATATTTCCTATAATTATTCTTTTTCCCTAGAGAGGATTTTTTCTGTACATATACATGTGTGCACATAAAGAAAATTAAGATGGATATCTTAAATATCGGGTGACGGTGTCTATCCGCCCAATTCAAGATGTAACCACTTAGAGCAGCGATTAAAGGTCAGTGTTTAGAAAGAGTATTACCTGACAGTAACAAAATTGTTTTAGGAGATTTACAGGGTGATGGCCGATGGGTGACAGGTCAGTGCGGGGCTGATAGATTATTTTTAAATAGCTGCTTGTCTCTGCACGTGTATCCTTAAGGAGAATTAAAGAATTTCCTTTGCAGATAAAGGAGGAGGAAAAAAACCTAAAAATACTGTAACATCTAGAGAATTCTTAGCTTAGAATTTTAAACCTGTCAGTTGTTATGTTTGGAGATTTAACAAGTAATCCAAGGAACAACATCAATGGAGCTAGAAAACAGTAATATCACGTAAACAATGTTGAATGTCCAGCTTGAACCTTTAGATCTTTCACTGCCCTGCTTTTCTTTTAAAAGCCCATTTCTTCACATTATGACAAAGCTTTAATATTGTTAAAAAGCATTTTTTCTTCCTCCAGTTGCAAAGCTTTCTTCATAGAAGCCACAGAACATAGGGTTGAAAGAGACACTCAGATGTTATGTTAACCGCTCCTTTGCCCAGAGAGCAGATAAGAAGTATTTACTTCATTCCCAAAAGATGTCTGTCTAACCTGTTCATAAAAACCTCTGAGTGAGATTCCACAATCTCCCTAGGGAATTCTCAATAGTGATTCCTGTGTTTATCCTTAATTTTATCTCTCCCTGCCCCTCTGGAGTCCCCTAAATCTTCTCCATCATGTATTATGATGATTTGGGATGCAGTGCTATTTGCTTTTAGAAAACTCCATAAGCAACCTGGCTGCTAGATAACTGTTCAGTTCCTTTGGCAGTCCCATACTTCAATTCTACAATACTAAATTCTTGCCAGTTCTTTGTGATTTTCATATCTGCCTTACTTGGTGTTTTTCCAGAATCTGCAGTTATTAAGTCACAAATCTTCACTTGTATTTTATGAAGGAAAAAAAATTAAGGTGTCTATCACATTGTGCCCTCTCCACCTCAGCTGGAGGAATATGCTTGCATGGGCTTAAAAAGCAGAAGACAAAGAAATTAGCAGCTGCTTTTTAAAGCTTGCTTTATAACATTTTTAGCCTTTTAAAATCCTTGTGCCACATGTTGTTAGAGGTTTTGATCCTTCACTTATGTGAAGATCTTCCCCAGTTTCTGTGCAAGCACAGAAGTCAACCCAGAGAATAGAATTCTAAACCTTTGTAATCTATAACCATAAAAAGATGTTTCTGCTTCTTGCAGACTCCTCATTGAGTACTATGTTGTCCTGAAGAGCTGTTCATAAATGCTATTTTATGAAACCATGGGAAATGGTGTTTGCAATCGTAGCATCATAGCATTATCAAATCATACTAAGGAGTGTAGCACCACCCAAAAGGAATTAAAGACTAAAGTGATTTGGAAAGGTTGGTATGTGGCAGATGTGGCAGATCATTCAACTTCTTCAAACTCAATTTCAGAAGATATATGGAAAGTTGTTCCCTGCTTCGTCACATTTGTCATTTGTTTTTAAATCTAAGTATTACTTCATTTTCAGGTATTTTTCATGCAAACATACTTTCTATGGCATAAAATAACTTCATATGCATGTGAGAGTATCAATACTAAACCATAAGAACCTGTGACTTAAAAGTAACATTCAGGAATTTTTAGATCTGCATTCACGTGGACTTGCTTGTTTCAGAGGAGTTTTGCAAAGTTCTTCAAAAATTCTATTAAATAAGGTGTTGAGGGGAGAGAATTCCCAACTGTCCCTCAGTTTGTGTACTATTAACACATAACAGATGTCTCTTTTATAGGACAGATTATGAGTTGTGACTGAATGAATTTTATTACAAAACTGGAACTTCTCAGATTATTGAAATACTAAAAGCTCCATGTATTTTGTCTGCGTATCATTTTTAGATTGTTACAATTCTCAAAATAGTTAATTTTGTCCTCCCTCTGCCCCAAAACCCAAATACATCTGGTGTTTGTTGGCTTTCTGCAAATGATGGCTGGACTTAGTGGCTTTGACCCTGTTTCATTGTGATTAAGCTTGTTAAGATTTTATGTTTTTAGTATCTGTTTTACGACATTTTCATTACTGTGTATTTTATTAAGGTTCAAGTGGCTTGTATTTTTATGGTCGCATCTGGTCTGTGTAAACCGTGCTCCAGTTTAAAAAGCTACTTGTCTCAGTACTGGGCATGAGGGAATTTTGAAGTGAAGTGGGACACGTGTGTGTCAATTATATGGTGGTACCTAGAAAACTCCTCCCGGTTTGGCTACCTAAAAGCGTGGCAAAGCATGCATGTCTGTGTTCATGTCCATGTTTGTTTATTCTTGCATATTTCTTATTTCTACATATCAGTATTTTTAAATGTTCTCTTTGAAAATAAGAATAGTTGTTACGGAAAGGTTGTTCAAAATGTCTTCAAGCTAAATTTTAGCAGATACAAATAGAATATGTTATTGGAATGATGTCGTTCTCCAGGAAGAGAATAAAAGAAATTCTATCTATATCACTACAGTCAAGGAATCTTGGTTTAGTTTCCCATAGTAATCATAGAAGTTAGATCACCTTGGTATTAAAGTGGCTGTGTTTACTGCAATAGTTCTAATGCACCAGGATGACAGCTTGCAGAAGTGCACAAATGTTTAATGAGATGGAATGGTCAGCGTTCTCTCTTCAAATTCTTCTCTCTAAAATCCAGTAACATACCTGTGGATGTAATGAAGGATCTGATATGTGTTCAGAGGTAAGCTACTCTTTAACTGTTGTATCTGAGCTTTACTTCCTCTGCTTGGCTCTACTCCAGCCATTGAAAATTGGACATCCTACATCAACTTTTCAAAGAGCAGATTGTTCAAATCTTGCTGCTGTTGAAGTTCTCTTGAAAATTATAGCTCTTGTTGTTGAAGTACCTCAAAACTTTACCAAAATTCTTACTTTATTATTTTATAGATTTTTCTTTTGCTTTTCCAGTACAGAGTCCCTATCCTTAGCCATCAGTCATTCCTACTTTCTCCTATGAGATTAATTTTGCTATTGCCTTAAGCGAGGGTATTTCAGTATGCCCTACATATATAAACATGCATATGTGAGCATAGATATTTTTGTGAACACAGGTTTTCATAAAATGTAGGATTATATTAAAATGTTTATCGATGCTGATAAATAAATAGCACTTAGAGGACTCTAGTAGTTTTCCAGCTTGTAGTTTCAGATTAGTCCAAACACATGAGATACAGAGCTGGTCTTTACCAGCAAGATTTGTACCAGCCTAGTCACTCACAAGGCCTTTTGCCTTTTGGAGGCCCTTTGCTGAGAAGCCTTCTGACTTCTTAGTGAAAAGTTGTGTCCAGTGCTGAGGCAGCAGAAATGCCTCAGTCCAGTCATGCTTGGGTCATGCAGCTTTGGGAGAAATCACAGGATGCGTTCTGTTTGGAATAAAGCTGTAACAGTGCTTTGTTTGTGTTACGATCTACTCTACTTGGGATCCCTCAGTTCTCCTGCATGAGAAGGTAAAAATTCAGTAACAAAAGCTTTTGTGGACTTTAGCTGGGGAAAATCATAGCCAAAGATCTATGTGATGCCTCATTGTGGTCCATACAGAATATGTGAGAACTAAATTTCTCTTAGCCAAATCAGTGTGATGAATAAAGAAAGAGCTTGTCAAGTGCCTTGAAAGTGACAGCAAATTTTCAAGCGCACAGTGCAGCCGTTCAGTTCTGTGCATTTGTAGTTTCAGAAGAACTTTGCAAAGTTTGCATCTTTTTGCCACAGAATGGTAATGAAACAAAGAACAACAGCTCAGTAAAGACACACAGGCTCCTTGCAGATCTGTCAGTATAATCCTTGGGACAGCACTGCACATACTGAACTTCTAGCTACTGGCTATTGAAAAGAGTGCCTTGCTTTCTGTAGTGAGATTTAAAATGCTTCTCCACGGGCAAAGAGACAGAAGCTGCCTTCATTAAGCATGAAGGTTTTTGTGTGTGTGTGTGTGTGTGTCTGTGTATGGTTATCTCTGTAACTTCTACAAAACCAACAATGCTGCCTCCTACACTATTGAGCTATAACAACTATACAGCTATAGTCCAGGGGCTCATCCTCATAACTCTTCAGTGAAATAATGCTTAATTTTTCTGATTAGAAAGTACTGTGTTATGCAAGTAGTGTTCCAAAGTGTTTTGCCTACATAAAAACATTTTTCTTTTTTTTCATTGCTCAGGCACTATCTGAAGCATAAACATGATGTTTATAATTTAGTAGATTATAGCACACTTTATTATTACTTTCTTAAAGTGGAATTCTAATTAGAAACTAGTTAGCTTAAAAGTACTGCATGCTGCACAAGTTATTACGCTTATTTTTCTGGAATTACGATGAATTTTATTTATGCTTGGAGGTCTCAGGATAACATTTTAGTGCTAGTGTGAATTTTATCTGACAGTGCACAAAACCTCACGAGAAAGTGGTTGCATATAAACTTCCAGATAGTATATTGCACTTGACAAAGCAACTAGGAGATAAAGAGAGTTCTACTAGTGTTTAAAAATATGTGTACAGTCTTGATGTGAAAAAAAAGGATTTTTTTAACTACGAGTATAAGATATTTCATGCACAGCATTTTAGAAGCATACTTTTTGATAGCCAAGAAAGTCTTGTCGATCCTTAAATACAGCCAGTTGATGTTGAGAATGTCTGAGTTGGAAGTTTAACAACAGTTGATCGTTTGGTCAAGAAACATGGAAAATAAGGTCCTTATTTTTAGTGTTAAGTACAGCAAGAGACTATCAAACTGCCTGCTGCCGTGTAGAAAAAGGGTGCTGCCAGCAGATGGCAGCAGAATGGAAAAATAAGCACATAGAGATGAGATAGCGGACAAAAGAACTGAGATTTCTAGCAGCTTAGTTTCACTAGCTGTTTTTGACTATGCAAGGTAAGTTCAGGTTTAATTGGAAAGGGGAAATGTCCAAGGTAGGCTGACTTTTGATATATAACCTTGGAGTGGAAAGGGCTCTAACTACTCACTTCTGATTTCTGACAGAAGTTTTAAAACGAAACTTAGTTTGTGTATTTTTACACTGGTGTTTGTCTGTAAAACTTCTGACATCTCACTAGTCTTATTATGTGAAAAATGATTAATTCTGATGTTCTGCTGAACAAATTCACTGTAGCAGAAGAAACTGGAGAAGTATTAATTGTAACTGAGGCTGTCAACTTATGCCCAGTTCAGAAAAGAAAGAAAGCCTCTAAGTTGTTTCTCTCTCACGTTTCTTACTTAGTGTTTCTCTCTCACTCTTCTTAGTTAGATTGCCCAGTGTGAGAAGCTGCAAGTAACTTATACACTGTGAATGTGTTTGATATTGCTTTTTCTTTGGTGCTGTGTGTGGGTGTGTGTGTGTATTCCCAGAAGAGAAACAAGGAGGAGTGAATGAGGTTTAATTTTCATCTTTATCTTAAAATCTGCTTTAGAACCATCTGCACTTTAGAGAGAACATGCAATACTGTCATTCTTCTGCATGCTTTACAGTTTTCTACTATGCTACTATGATTTTTTTATTTTTTATTTTTATTTATTTTTTTTGTATTGAAGAAAGTGCAGGATTGAAACTACAAATATGTGCCTTTTAGTGGTGTGCATATACAGTTAATGCGACATTTGTAATTTGTAGTATTGTCAGGCACGCCGCTTCAAAGTTATGTTTTAAAAAAGGATGTTTTAAATAGACAAATATTAACCATGGCCCACCAGAGATGAGAAAGGTAAGGGAGAGATGTTATTACTTCTATTAATTTTTTTTTTTAATTTGTCTTTGCTTTTTTTCAATTTCACATTTTTAAAATTCTTTTTTAAGACAAGATATATGCATTTAAAATAATAATAATAATAATAATTAAAAAAACAAAAACACCACAACTTTGCCAAATATAAATCGAAGTCTTGGGGATTGTTTTAAAACTCCAAGTCTGCATCACATAACCTTCAAATACTTAGCTGATGAAATTCTGCAAAGAAAACAGAGTAGAGAACTTACGTCGATCTGCCTGTGTATCTATTTGTATATCTGTACGAGTTGTTTATGGTTATCTTGCTTCATGTGGCACAAGCTTGTGCTGTGTTGAAGTTCTGCTTACTGAGAGTTCTCTTTTTGAGGTTTTATAGGCTTTGCCCGATATATTTGTGGGTTAAATAGCTGGAGACAGATAGCTCACTTTTTTCATAATTTGTGCAAAGAAATGACCCTGTGATATTTTAATAGTTCCATTGACCTGCCACTATGTTTCTAGAGATTTTCAACTGCTGGATTTCCTTTTTGTCAGGTCAAATGAAACAGAACATTTTTTTTTCCCCAACTTCATTCAGTTCTAACAGTGTGCAGTGAAGTAGCTTGCTTTTAATTGACCTCAAAGTAATTTTAAACAAATAATTATCCAACGTTTCAGACAGATTCTGTTGTTTAAGGCACTGTTAAGAAGGAATATCACTTGTTAATTAAAACCAGCACTTGCAGTTGGGTGGCTCTTAGGGAAGCAGTGGAACAATGAGGGCCTGCCCCTGCCCTACTGCAGTGAGCGGGGCGCAGCGAGCGTCACGCTGCAGCTTACCAGCCGCCGTGTAGGAGAGCAGCAAAAGTGTAATTGCTGTGACCCGTGTATCATTTGCACGTATCTGTATTTTTTGCAGTTCATTGCTTTTTTTCTAGTGTTACTGTGAAATGTTGTCTATCTGTTTATTGACCATATGAACCTCTAAAACCTGGAAGCAAAGCGGCAAGTTAGTGGGGGCTAAGAAATCCCACTGACCCAGTTAAATATAATTACAAGTTTAGAACCGAGGCCAGGATAGTTGAGTTCTACATGTAACATTTCACTGCTCGGCCCCTTTTGAATGGCATTACCTCATCTTGAATCCATTCAGGAAAAGAGTTGCAAATCCCACAAGAACAGATCTGAGTTATCCAAGGTCACTGTATGAACAGAATGTGGACAATTCTTTTCACATTTCTGGGTTCAAAAGGATGCTTTAAAATATATGTGAAGCAGCATTTTATGTATTAGTATTAGTTGGGTTTGGGCAAAAATGTACTTGTTAGACGTGATTTTTTTTTTGGTGCTGTTTTTCTCATGTGTTTGACATGTCATGTGCGACTGAGTCTGATCTGAGTGTTAGGAGGAAGGAAAGTATAAATATGCTAAGGTGCTTTGTAAAATAATGGCTTTATGTGAGCAAATGACATCAATTGGAACAAATTACATACTGCTTCCAATGATGTAATCCAGAAAGTTTGAATTGCTTTTAATGCTTTCAGTCTGAATAAATTCCTTTTCTTTCGAGTTCTTCCCAGTAATCAGCTTTTATATTGCAAGCAGCAGGCTTGATTTTTGTTCATTCCTTCATTTTGAACATTTTGCAATAGAAAAGACAGGTAGGGGAAAAAAATTATATGAAGTTATTAGGCAGTCAGAAATATTTGGAGGTTTAGTTCTGTTTTTTTTTAAACATTGGTTAGTGAGCTCTAGCACTCCTGTTTTTTTATGCACATGTTTTTATAATGCCTCTGAATAATGAAAGACATAATAGGCTAAGTACAAATTTGAAAAATTATTAGCCAGGAGATTTTTTTAATCTATATTCATTTTTCTGTATGCAGACATAAATATCAATGTAATGTAATGAGGCAGTGAAGCAGCGTGTTGTGTAAAGGTACAAATGAATGTACAAATATAGAGTTTTAGTATATGTAAGAGGTGAACGTATGATTAGTCGTAGAAAACATGGAATTTCAAAGTGATTACTAAAAATAGGGCATTTTTTAGATATTGAAATAATGCTCATTGCCATTTACATTTTGATGAAAATAATTCATAGTTCTGAGATCAGGATTTAGAACTACTTTCAGATTATCTAAGACTTTTCTGAAACTTACATTACCTTCTGTTGTTTTATTTTAAAGTCTATCGCCGTGAAATGCAACTACAGCCAAGATGCTGTATCAGTTTCTGGCACAACATCTATGTATTTTTAATTATTTCTTATCCAGTAATGGCTTTCAATGTAAGAGTGTTGATTAATATTTTTAGTTTCTTATTCAAATACAATAAAAAAATAATACTGAATGGTATATGAGTTTTGAGATTGTAATCAAAAATAAAATCTCCTAATTGTGCTAACATTCCAGGGCTTTTCTTCTACCTCCAGAGGATCAGGTAGTTTACATATATCCAACTTGAGTAGCATCCCTCCTCAGAAGGCACACCATTGACTCCACTAGACCCTTTGTGAGGATAATGTGTGATTGCATATGAAGTTGTCTAACAAAGTACTCACTGCTTCAAAGAAATTATGTACTTTTCAGAAGCTGTTACAACTCTTTTGTGATTTTCTTTTTTTCTTTTATTTCTATTTTCAGTCAAACCCAGTCATTTTTAAGGGCTCAATCAACTCTTATTATTGAGATTTTTGGTATAATAGTCTCTGATAGTTTGACTTGTAAGAATATTACCAAATTTTATGAAAAACTGCTTGCTGAAATACAAAAGGGATCTGAAACTTTATTTCTGTACTTTTCCTCATGTCACATGGATATCTACATCTATTAAGCATTCTTAAAAGCATGGTCTTCCCTTAAGTGAGCATAAATAAAATTTAATTATTTTTATAAAAAGAGAGTGAGAAATAAATTTTCTTCTTCCTTTGTATTTGACTGTAAGGTAAGCAGTAATAATAATGCACAATCAGTTATTTAAAAAACAGAACAAAACAAAACAAAACAAAAACACAAAAAGGACCCCCACCCCTATAATTCTGCAGATGTTAAAAAGTATATTTTCTGAAATTACTCAAGTAAATAATGCTTTTCATTAGAATACCCTCCTTTGCTGCAGGTTATGGAGAAATTTATTCCAAACTATTTTTGCAGAATATAAAAAAGCCTTCCAGTGTTCAATTTTTAAATAGTTAGAGAACTAGACTAACAGTAGACTAATAATGGTAGATTATGCATACATAATACCATTTAGATTTTTCGAAAGAGTTCAATTTGTGATAGAAGAGGTAAAGTGTCTTAGAAGAAGGTGAAATACAGGATATCTTCTCAGAAAAATAAGTGTTTTCCCATGTGCTCTGGTGGATTAAGCCGAGATTGAAAAAAGAGAATGTTACCGTTAAAAAAAAATCAGTTAGAGTCACTTGTCCTGAAGTTGAATCGCTGGCAAATCATTGTTCCTGAATGGGTTTATGTGCACGACCCTAATTTTTTTAGTATAGTCATGGTGCTCAGTTGATTAAGCTGTAGGCATTCTAAGGAGTGGAAACGCTGAGAAGATGCTGGTTGATATGCAGGCAGAACTGAAATTCTGCACAGTTGTCTTGGGTAAATGCATGTAGACATTATGATATACATAAAATCAGGCTGACAGAAGATGTATTTCACCTTTTGATTTTTCGTCAATTGTAATTCAACACCATGACATTGATTTTAAGACTTTAACTGTGTGAATTTCAAGCCACTGCCACTACAATAAGTGATGGGAAAAAAGGAAAAAGACAGTACTGTTTTATTCTCCCTCAGTGGAATATGGAATTTCCTGCATTGTTTTCTGTGCGTCTGAGGTCGAGGACAGGCAAAACTCATATGTGGTTCAGTAACACATTTTGGATTAATATTTATGTTAGAATTCTAAAAAAATCTTTTTTTTTTCTTTTTTTTTTCTTTTTTTTTTTTTTGGTTTCCTGTTTCATTGCTAGAAACAAAAAGAAGCTTTGTACAACTGAAAAACAATTTACTGGCTTCCTTTGGTTGCAAATCCCAGTATATAGTGTTTCTCACAGACTCATAGAATCATACAATCTTTAGAGTTGGAAGGGACCTCTGAAGACCATCTAGTTCATCTCCCCTGCAATGAATAGGGACACCACAGCTAGATCAGGTTGCCCAGGGCTTTATGCTCCAAGGACAGAGCATCAACTGCATCACTGGGCAACCTGTTCCAGTGCCTCTCCACCCTCACTATAAAAGACTTCTTCTTTATACCTAACCTAAATATACCCTCTTTGAGCTTGAAACTATTTCCCCTTGTTCTGTTACTACAGACCCTGTCCCCTTCTTTCCTGTGGCTCTCCTTTAGATGCTGAAAGGCCGCAGTCAGAACTCCTTGAAGCCTTCTCTTCTCCAGGCTGAACAGCCCCAGCTGTCTTGGCCTGTCCTCATAGGAGAGTTCCATTCCATGGATCATTGTTGTGGCCCTCTCTAGACACACTCCAAAACAGGTCCATGTCTCTCCTGTACTCAGGACTCCACATCTGGATGCAGTATTCTAGATGAGGTCTCACCAGCACAGAGCTAGATGAGCAGAATCATCTTCTTCGACCTGCTGGCCATGCTTCTTTTGATGCTGCCCAGTATACAGTTGGCTTTCAACATAAAACATCACATTGTGTGCTTCTTTATAACATATTTTACATATTATTAATTTTGACGTTTATTTCTCTCTGATCTGTGCTTGATTAAATCAATTGTCCAAATTACTTTGCTGTTTTATGCAGAAACGTGGACATCTTGTGTAATACATATTGTTTGATGGACAAAATGGTAAATTCAACTGAACTACAGGTCTTGCTGCTTTAAATACTGTTAGAATGCACACACTTAAGAAGTGTGCTATATAATTTAGATTGCTTTTATTTTTCTACTAACTCAGTTAAATAACCTTTATGTGATTAGTAATACAAGTGGGGTAAAATCTCATTTTGCTGTCAGTAACATAATCTTACCGGTATACCGTTCCAGGTGGTAGATGTTATAAAGAGCATCTTATATTTTGCACTGAATAGAAGGTATCTCTCTTGAATAGAATAGAATCATTACATTTTAAAAAGACCACTAAGATGAGCTAGTCCAACCAGCAGCCCATCACTGCCATGCCCTTTAACTGTGTCCCTCAGTGTCACATCCACCCATTTCTTAAAAACTTACAGGAATGGTGGCTCCACCACTTTGGCAGCCAGTTCCAATGCACTGCCACTCTTTCTGAAAAGAACTTTTTTCTAATATCCAAACTGAACCTCTCCTGGTGCAGCTTAAGGCATGCAGTATTCGGGCATTAACATTAGGTAATTGCTAGGTAGGATTCTCCTGTTCATCAGTCCCTAAGAGGTGCTACCGAAGGATCTTTGTTCCGAAGAAATACATGCCTATAAGCTGTTTTTTATACAGCTGCATAAATCATGCTTTGTGAAGTTTGTCATATGAAATCACTGTCTAGCTTTACAGCAACAAAGTCAAGATTTTATTGTACATAGGTGGTTGTTTGGTTGTATATCCTTACATGGAAAGAAACTCAGAGATAAAATAATTTTCTTTGCGGCAGATCTGTGCTCTTCCTAAGCCTTTATGTAACTGTTCTTATTTGCTATTGCAGTAAGGCTGTCATTTTATTTCTATTCCTTTTCAGCTTCTCCATCTAGGGGCAATGAGGCCTGGTCAGTAAAATAGATGACTTGATTCTGATCCTGCTAATGTCTGCTGTGGTTAGTAAACAATTCACTTTTCTATGCTTCCTTTTTCTCATCATTTAAATGGGAATAATGATAATTCCTTCCTGCACAAAGTCTATGAATAGTATACCTGTATATAAGCTTTCTTTTTTAAAGAATTCATAGTCTTTGAAAATCAAATATTTCAAACCACAGGAAATCAAAACGTAGCAAAAACAGTCTTTGTAAAGCCCTGTTCTTTAAGCACACACACGTGGTCACCTAGCAGCCTGCATAATTTCCCTGGCTAATAGGGCTGCCTATCAAATATGATCTGAGATGATGCACCCCAGTTTCAGAAATCATTTTTTGCCTAGAGATTTCAGTCTGCTTATGTTTTTACTGCAATTCTGCCTCACTGGCTCTAGTCTGGATGTAATCAGTGATCTCATTCACGCTTTAAGTCTCCAGAGAAGGGATAAACTGTACATCGTGTCCTCATCCGTGTCTTAAATGATGTAATCAAATCATTGGTTGAGTGCAGTCTAAATCCACTGGTTGACTTGCGTGGCATCAGTATCAGTGCTAAATACACTTCATTGCCACTGCTTCATTGGCATACCTCTGTGGAAATGTTCTGCAATGTGTTCTGCATTTTGTCAAGGGACCTGTGGATTGCACTTATGTCAGCTGTCAAGCTTATAGATGTAGCCTCTGTGTTTTATTTTGCTTTCTGTAGATTATGGTTCTATTACCTAAGCCATCTAATCTCTCTGAATGTTACTGGCAGTAGCGATTTTGACATGCTGGAGTATAGCTTTTATTCGTCAGTGTCTTCAATAGCTGGTAACTTCAATAGCTAGTGACTTGAGAAACTAGTAACTGACAAGTTGATGAATGGCAAGTCTCTTCTAAAAACTCTTTTCAGTGCCTGAATGTCAGTATTGATGTCAGTCAACAGGTTTATACAGTTTTTGACACAGAACACCAAAACATAAACAGCACACCTGCTGCTTAGTAATCTAGTCAGTTGAAGGCAATTTTTTGTACCTATTCACTAGTATTATGTGGAAGACTTAAATACTATAAGTGATCTATAACAGTGCAATACAGTTTGAGGTACTGTTTGCAGAGTTGAGAGATGGGAGATTACTTGAGCAGAGAACTGCCAAGAATGTACTAATGCCATTGTGCCCTATTCAAGCCTTACCTTAAGATCATAGCTATTTCAAGGTACAGTAATTGATCTTGCTTTGAGACAACTAGTAGATATAAAGGAAAAGAAGTGATCTCTCATCATATTGTTTTATGTTCTTCACTACTCAGATAATGATTTATTACCTGGAACTTGCTGTTCAGGAAAAACATTTATACTTAGAATAAGATGTATTTCAATTGCCTCAGTCAGCATGGCCAGGAAGTAAGACATGGGGATAAGCACACTTGGCAGGCATCTCTTTTCTCTTTACATTCTCTGTTCACCCACAGAAATGATCATTTCAGTCTGATACAAAGCAAATTCAAAGAAATATAGTGGAAAATAGAGTGTAACTACAGTTACAGGCTAGTAGGGAAACAATATCTGGTAAGTTTGTGTTTCAATGAAACGTCAACCTAAAAAGATGCTGAAAAAGAGGGTTAAGGTAGGGTTCAGCATTCTGTTACTCTTTAAACCTTAGCTGGTCTTCAAAAGATGGACGTGGGCTGTGGGCTGCCAGAGTGAAGGCAAAAACAAAGCCTTGTATTTATATTGCTTAAGTGCCTCAAGTCTGGGGACATGACTCCTAAAGATGAACCAGAAATCTTGCTGAAATCTGAGAGGTGACTTAATGCAGTATTCTGTAAGCCCCTGCATGCTTTAGAAGTAACACTGCAAAATATGCTCAGCTTTCTCAGGGATTCCTCGAGGTTTCAAAGATCAGTAAGATCACTTACTGATCCATATTCTGTACCGTCCTAAAGCATGCACAATAAAATTCTCAACTGCATTAATTGTTTCAAGATAGCAGTGTTTTGAAGACCTTTCACCTAGCCTCTTTCCAAGCCATGAGGATCTTGTTGTACTCATATGCAGGGAAATCATTTGCAGTCCACTTGTTTTGACCAATTAATGTTAGTATATAAGATCGATGATGTTTAAATGAAAAACTACAAAAATGGCAAACTATCATCTCTGAAAATAAAACAATCAAATAATAGAAAGAAAGATTTCTAACAAATAATTCAGTAAATTGCCTACTTTAAAGAAGCATTGAGGGCAAGATGCTGAGATTGATACCTACCACTTTTCCTTAAGGGTAAGTTAAGGAAAATTCTATTTTTAGTAGCTGCAGAGGAAAACAATTCTGTAGGTTTTTAGTGTTAAAAGAGACTGGGTATTTATGTTCTGAAATGTGCCTTTCTAAGAAGTTATTTCACCTGCTTGAACACGGCCCAGTGCTGCCACTGTTTGTGACATATAAGAGGTTATTTTAACTAAGATGTGAAAGATCAGCTGCATTCTTAGTTTAAAAGTATCTTTAAAAATGATCTCTAAAAACATTAAACGAATCTTTGTTGGGTTTGATTTGGTTAGGTTCTGTTGAAGTTCAGTTTCACAAAGACAAAAAGGTAGCACTTCTTTCTCCTTAAGGAAAAAGAACAGAAACTAGAGTTGTGTCAAACATTGGGCAAAAAGACTACCAAGAACAAGAACAAGAATAGTCATTTTATGAGGTAGGGATTTTCCCATGGATGAGTGTAACTTCTGCAGTCTTTCTTAAGGCATAGTCCTGGTGGAGAAAGACATGATATGTCAAGATTTTATCAACAGTGATTTGAAATAACCTGTAAGAGTACCTACGATTTTATCACTTGTGGGTAGTACTGAAAGTCTGTTCCGGTGCCAGGAGAACTTGTGTGGCACTGCAGTGTCTTGTTTTCCTGATGCATTATTTCTATAGAAGCAATGTTTAATGATGTACAGTGACTCAGCTGGATGACCTGAGTTGATAATGCACTGTTTTCATCTAAAAACAGCAATCTGTGAAAATCTGTTTAAGCCAAAAGTTCCAATTTTATCCCCAGGAAAACAACAACTTCCTTAGGATACGGCAAATATTTGTCAGTGCTATTTCTCATCCTTGTTTTCTGTGTGTCCAGGCACAGGGAATATACTGGAAGTGTATCTGGGGAAGGCAAGGAATTGTTCTGTGGTGTGTATAGGGGCATGCCAGTTAGCATCTTTTCACATCCTAGCATAGCTGAAATGTTGTTTAAATCTATGAAGTTGGTGATGATGAAATTGAGTTAAAAGGCCAGATAGAAGGAAAAATTCCACCTACCTTGAGGCACTTGAATTAGAACTTGCTTGTATCATCAAGAAGGCTAGTCATTACCAGGAGGATATTCAGATATTAGAAGTGTGTGTCTTGACAATAGGTAATTACTGAGAAGCATGCTTATAATTCACATGCCTTATTATGGGATGATTCTGGGCTCCAGAATTTATTCTCTGCATATTAACACTTCTTATATCTCAGCTGTCTTATTCATTCTGGATTTTAATACACTTTTTTTTTTTTCACTGTTAAAAGGAATCCTTTCTTCCACTATAGCTGTGCTACTAAAAATTTACCAGTTTACTTCTGGAGGCTTTCATTCTCTCATTTTAAGATAACAATTGAGCGCAGAAAAGAAAATAACAAAAACAAGAAATGCGTCCTCCCGGAAAAAGGATTTTTTTGTGTGTGTGCTGATCCATAAAATATAGGATATAAAAACAGGTAAAATACCAGCAATTTTAGGACTGTTTGCTCTTAAATTGAGTTAATCCATTCCGTGTATGTTTCAGATAATGTTCTGCTCTATTCCGCAATATTCTGCAATGCAATTTTTAGGTTGGTGATTTTTTTCTAATATCTGGCAGGTTTTCAGTATGTTTGACATAAATTGCTTACTTGCGAAAAGTTATAATCCAGGAAGCAATCACTCATTTCTATCAGGTTTTTATAACTTAGCAAAATTAGGCTGAAATGGATTATTTTATAAAAAAAAATAAAGCTTGATTTTCTTCTTTAAATAGAAATTGTAAAATGATCACAAATCATTAACACTGGAAATTCCATCAATAGAGTGTAGGACTCTGTGAACAAAAACAAGTGTCTGGATGACAGCACAGTATTACTATGCATTTTTCAAGCTTGTGGTGAGGATATTGAGAGAGTATATAACATGCAATATTAGAAATTACTGTTACAATATCTTTGCTCTCTTCTGAGATTATTAGAACACTTTAAAAACCAGTGCTTTTAAAAAGTTGTAATACATTACTTGTACATACAATTAGATTGAAGTATACAGTTATTTTCACCTGCCACAGAAATACAATGAATCCACAGTGATGTACAACAGCTGTTTAAAATCACCCAGCAAATCTGTGCAAACTGCACTGGTTTTGGGACAGAAAGGCGGAAGGGAAATATTCCACTGAAACTGAAGGAGAAGTAGGGGATTTAACACCAGTATTTGGCCACAGCACCACAGTGACTCATATACAGAAACAGGATTGAAGCACTCTGTTACCCAGGTCATGTGTTTTCTCGATTAAAAAGCTTTTGCCTAATACCACCTTCTGGGTCCTCTCCAAGAATGGGAACAGTTGCTCCCATGTTCTGTCCTTAATAGCCTGTAGCCATGACAGCCAAAGCACCTTGTGATTACCTCAAGCCGAGCACTGTGTTTGCAGAAGTAACTTCGCTGAAGTTATTTAACAGTTTTGTAACGTGCTGGCATATATTCTTGGCAAAGTCTGTATTAAAGAATTAAAGTTGAGCCTAAATATCTATGACTCCAGGCCACAAAACATTACAGGACTATTTTAGATACTTCAGCAAGCAAGAATTACAAAACAGAGGGATTTTAGGGTTGCACGCAACTATTAAGAGATCTTCACACAATAAAAGATAGATCACAGTCACTGAATGCACGAACAAGTCCTCCTCATCTGTCACATTGTTCTGTACATGTTCTGAATGCTACAGATGAAGTTCATTGATAAAAATGCTTCAGAGCCTGTACCCTCCACATTTTTCTTTACATTTCTCTTGGTGTTTTTTCCTCCATGGCACCATTTATTGTTCTGTTGGCCTTACCCTCTTCTCTTTTATTTTTCTTCAGTACTAGGTGATCGTATGCTTAAAGAATCATTTTTCTCATTCAGTAACTCAGAATCCAGCTTATTTCAACTTCATGATTTATCATTTTTGCCTATTTTTCTTTCTTAAATTGATTTTTTCAAGAAGCTTTGTGTCCACTGATAGTTCTATATAGGAAGGCCATTTTAGAATGAAATCCTTGAAACTGCAATTACTCTTTGCATAGTCTTTGAGCAGATCAGTCAGAAGGTGGGGACTGGAAGCAAAGACCAGGATTGCAGCCACCTGAGGAATCTGGACATCCACAAGTCTGTGCTTCCTAGAGTATGAGATGCATCCTAGAGTACTGAGGGAATGGGCTGTTGTAATCGCCAACCCACTCTCAATGATACTTGAAAAGTCATGGCAGTCAGGTGAAGTACCATTTTTTAAGAAGGGTAGGAAGGACAACCTTCAGGAAGTACTGACCTGCAATCCTCACCTCTGTGCCAGGGAAAGTTATGGAACAGATCCTCCTGGAAACTATGCTGAGGCACACAGAAGAGAGGGGACAATCAGCATGGCTTCATCAATGGCAAGTCCTGTCTGACCAATCTAGTGGCCTTCTGTGATGGCATAACTGCATCAGTAGACAAGGAATGAGCCACTGGTGTCATACATCTGGACTTATAACATCCTTCTCTCTAAATTAGAAAGAAGTGGATTTGATGGGTGAACTGTTCAATGGGCAAAGAGTGAATTGCTAGGTCATACTCAGAGAATGGTGGTGTATGGGAACTGCTGAGTCACGGCCTGAACCTCTGATTAATCACCTGAGGTGAGCCTTGAGTCAGCCAAAGGAGCACAGGTGAAGGCAATTCACCTGTGCTGCCGGAAGGGGTGGAGCTAGGCTCCAGCCCTCCTGGACCTATTTAAGAGCTGGCTACCTGAGGGGAAGGATCTCTTCTGGAGATCCCCTCTTTTGGTATCTTCTAGTGAGCTCAACCCAAGGGTAAGCTCTTCCACTTATTCTCTTTTGTGATCCTTGTTTGCTTTGCCTTACTCTTTGATTATATTGCGATTATAACATCTTGATATCTATTGATTATACACAATTATATTGTGATTATAACATCTTGGTTATACAGGTGGTCAATGTCTCAATGTCTGGATGGAGTTCGATGCTTTTTAATATTTTCATCCAGTGATGTCAGCAATGGGATTGAGTGCACCCTCAGCAAGTTTACTGCTGACACCAAACTGTGCAGTGTAGTTGACATGTCATCTGGAGAGACCTAGACAAGCTCAAGGAATGGGCCCAGGAAAACCTCACAAGGTTAGTGTGTGTGTTAGCATTAGAGCTAAGTGTGAAGTCTTGCTCCTGGGGTGTGGCAACCCCCACTATCAGTACAAGCTGGAGGAAGAAAGGACAGAGCACAAAAAAAAAAACCAACAAGGCCTGTTAAAAAAGGCTTGGAGGTACTGGTGGATATCAAGCTGGACATGAGCCAGCAAAGTGTCCTTGCAGCCCAGAAAGACAACTGTATCCTAGACCGCATCGAAAGAAGTGTGGCCAGCAGGTTGAGGGAGGTGATCCTGCCCATCTGCTCTGTGCTGGTGAGACCTCATCTAGAATACTGCATCCAGATGTGGAGTCCTGAGTACAGGAGAGACATGGACCTGTTGGAGTGTGTCTAGTGAGGGCCACAAAAATGATCCGTGGAATAGAACAACTCTCCTATGAGGACAGGCCAAGACAGCTGGGGCTGTTCAGCCTGGAGAAGAGAAGGCTTTGAGGAGATCTGACTGTGGCGTTTCAGCATCTAAAGGAAGGCTATAAAAAATAAAGGGACAGACTCTTTAGCAGGATCTGTTGCTGTAAAAAAAGGGGAAATGGCTTCAAAGTAAAAGAGGAAAGATTTAGACTGGATGTAAGGAAGAAATCTTTTATAGTGAAGGTGGTGACAAGGTGGAAAGGAACAGAGAGGGACAGGCAGTTGTGCTCACTTAGTGGTCTGTTTGCACCCTACTTCTCTTGCATGTAAAGAAATTTGTTTTTTTAGAAAAATTGCATAATTGAAGGTAATGTCTTGATATCCTGGAAGTCCACGAAAATAAAATACATTTCAGTAGTTGACAGTTTTAAGGAAAGTGTCTAGAGAAAAATACTTGGCCTGAATGCAAAAAAAAAAAAAAAGGCTGTTATTTGTTATGAAAACCTCACAGAGCTAACACAGAGAATTTGAGTAAAGCCTGAATACACGATTTCAGTGAGTTTTAACTTCACAATAAGTCTAATCAGTCTGTTTTGTTCTGCCAACGGTCTTAGGAATGATACTGTTGAATTTCTTCAAAGACCAATTTTATATTCACTTTGTCTTGCATACAAATTGATTTACCTTTGAGAGGGAAAAACAGATGCCATAGAGACATATGCTTTACTTTCCTACTCTAAGAGGAAAAGCTATTTTATTAACAGTCTGTATTTTTACATTCCTGAACTGTAAAGAACAAAGCAACAGAACAAAAAACAACAACAAAAAACGCCTTTAGAAGGGAGTATAATGCCTACAAACATTAATCATGCAACATCTTACTTCTGAGAGGTGCTTATTTAGCCTGTTTTTTTTTAAAATTCTAACAGTGCGTGTTCCACAGCTTTATTTGAGTAACCTGTTTTAGTGAATCTCTTTCTTCATGCTTTCATAAGAGCTAGACAACCAAAGTTTCCCTTTCTGTAAAGTAATGTCATTAACCCCATGGGATAAAACTCCCACATGTTCTACCACGTGGGCATTGCAAAACTGGATATTCACTGTCTTAATCATAGAATCATAAAATCATTTGTGTTGGAAGGTCCTTAAAGGTCTTGTAGTACAACTCTCTTCCAGTGAACAGGGATATCTACAGCCAGACCAGGTTGCTCAGAGCTGGCCTAGCCTACTTTGCCCAGCTTGTCCTGACAGCAGTGTTTGCCATGACCCAGGTGTAAAACCTTGCTGTTCAATTTGTTGAAACTCATGAGGTTTACCTGGGCCCACTGCTGAAGATTGTCTAGGTCTCTCTGGATCGCATCCTGTTCCTCAGGCATGTCTAATCCAACACATAACTTGGTGTCAATCAAGCTGTCATTAATAACCATCTTCACATTGCTGTCATTAATAACCATTTTCAAGTGCATTTATGATCATGATAATACCTTCTCAACTTTTTCTTGCTAGCATAGAGATGCCCAATCCACTCCAGCTGGAAAGTACTGTTTTCTAAGGTTCCTGTCATTCTTTTCATCTTCTGAGTTCTTTCATTTGTCTGCATCTGTCTGTCATTACTGTGTGCATTACAGGCACAACATTTCAGTCAAACTTTGCCAGCTTGGTTGAAGGAACCATTCCACTCTGATAAGGACAAAGTCATCTCAAGTTAACTTAGGGCTTTAAGAAACAGAACAGCAGCTCTCAATATGGTTACTTAATTGTATCCATGTTCAATGCGATGAATAACATTTCCCATGTACAGAGACCAAAATTAGCAGACAAATGCCCTTCTTCCTCCCAATGTGGGGGTGGAGAGGAACGTATAAATATGTTGTATCTATGAAAACAGATGTGTTATTTATTTAAATGGTGCAAGCTAAACAAGGAACAGTTAAGGTTAACTTTCTGTCATCTGAAGTTCTTAAAACCACATAAGAGAACAGTGTCTTAGGCATACGGAAATGATTTAAGTTCAATTGTTACTTGCTCAATTTGCCTGACTTAATGGAAAATAGTTTAGTTAGTTTTCTTTAAGGTGGTAGGTTTAAATAGATACTACATTTTTCATGTGTCACTCCTGTTTCTGTTTTCAATGCAATTCTTTGGAAGTGCATAATTTTACCTGTATAAATACTGAAACATTCTACTAGAATTGAATGATCAATTCATTAAAAAAGTTAAAAATATAAAATTACCTTTCCCAGAAGAATCTCATCTGGTTTCAAGTTTTAATCCTAAGTTTTCTTGCTGTATATTAAAGGTGAACTCTATTTTTTTAGTATCAAGGATGCTTCTAGAAAGGGAACCCTTTTTGAATGTGGCATACTTGCATTTTTTTCTTGAAAATGGTAAGAAGGGAGTTTCTGAAGTTGTTCTCCCACCAAAGCAAATCTGACTGGTAAGTATGACAAGAGATCTCTATGTATATCAAGCTGTGAATTGTGTTCTGGAAACATCCCCTCTGATTTAAAGAAGTTATTGAGAGCTGGATGTTTTAGAAAAAGTGCTCTTTATGTAAGTTATCATCCATTAAAATTCATGTGCCTCAGGTGATTTATATTGATTGAAGTTGCTTGTACTCCCCTAACCAGCCTTCCCTGGCTTTGGCACTTCATTCAGAAATGAGTGGAAATTTTTCTTGTTGCTAAATTATGCAGGGCTCTTCTGGTGATGTAAATGTCTCTTTCCATTGCATATTCCTGCCAAACAAAGCTGCAAGAGAAATGTGCATGTCTAATTTTCTGCTCTGCACAGAATGGGTGGTTGTTTTTACTTCCTAGGATAGATCAATTCTGTATCTATGCCCAAATGTGAAGATGACTGCTAATAAAAATAAAGGTACTTGTTTACTTAAATGCCTGCAAAGTACCTTATCTGTGGAAGGTCTTGTACACAACTACTGTAGCATTTTATAGAAATACATATTCCAAGCTATCTTTCACAGAAGGCAACACAAGTGTCTGCTTGTATTACTAGTGTCTAGATTCATGTATGTTGTTTCCTTTCCTTTGTTTAAAAGATTAGCTTGGAAACATAAACCAATTATCATAACATAGGGTCATAGAATGGCTTATTTTGGAGGGGACCTTAAAAATCATCTATTTCCAACCCCCATGCCACAGGCAGAGTTGCCAGCTCCAGATCAGGCTGCCCACAATCCCATCCACCTGGCCTTGAATGCTTCCAGAGATGGGGCATCCTCAAGCTCTCTGGGCAACACGTTCCAGCGTGTCACCAACCTCTGAGTGAAAAAAATTCTTCCTGACATCTAACCTAAATCTCCCTTCCTTTAGTTTAAAGCTATTCCCCCTCATCCTATCATTATCAGACCCTATTAAAAGTTGGTCCGTCTCCTGACTGTAGGCTCCCTTCAAGTACTGGAAGGCTACAGCAAAATCTCCCCAGCCTTCTCCAGGCTGAACACACCCAACTCCCTCAACCTTTCTTCATTAGTAGAGGTGCTCCAGCCCTTTGAATATCTTTGTGGCCTTCCCTGCATCCTTCCAGTACTGGGGGCCTCAGGCTTGGACATGATACTCAGATGGGGCCTGACAAGGGCACTGTAAAGGAGGTCAATTACTTCTCTCTCCTGCTGGCCACTCCTCTTTTTATGCAGCCCAGGATACTGTTGGCCTTCTGGTCTTCAGGAGCACACTGCTGGTTTATGTCTAGCTTTTCTTCCATCAGGACCCCTAAGTCCTTCTCCACGAGGCTATTCTCAATGAGCTCTTCTCCTAGTCTGTACTCATATTTAGGATTGCCTCGACCCTGGTGCAATATTTTGCACTTGGTTTGTTAAAACTCATTATGTGCTCACTTTTCAAGCCTGTCCAGGTCCCCCTGGATGGTGTCCCTCCCTTCTGTTGTGCCAACTGCACCAATCAGCAATCCCTTTTCCAGTCACTGGGAACTTTGCCTGACAGACTCAGTTTTTCAAATATGACGGAGAGCAGCTTGGAAATCACATCAGTGAGTTCCTCTGGGATCCATTGATGAACAACTGCTCCTACCTCTCCTACCTTGCCTATCCCTTCTAAAAAGCTTATAGCTCTTAATCATGGTATTTCAGTTATGAGAGTCATCCCACCATGTGTCTGTGACAGAATTAAGATCATAGTTTTCCAAGTGTGCCATGGTCTCCTATTCCTACTACTTATATCCCATGCTGCATGCATTGGTATAGAGACACTTCAGCTGGGCTTTCAGCTGCATTGTTTTCCTGGAGGAGATATCTCAAAAACCTCTGGGACCAATCTGAGGTTTTCCCCTGCTAATTCATAAAGCAACAGTCTTTCCTGACTCTTCTCTGTTTCTCAGCACTATATCCTCTTCCCCCATCAAGTCTAGTTTAAAATCCTAAGGTTTTAAGGCTCAGCTAACTTGCTGCTTCATTTATTCTTTCCTCTTCTGGTCAGTTGTGTTATATCCCATGTCAACCTCAGTTTATCAGAGGTTTGTCCTAGATCATAGAAACCAAAGACTTGGGCATGACTTCTATGATCTAAGACAAGCCTTCAATAAAATTAAATGTTTTTTTTTGTTTTTTTTTTTTTTAAAGGAATAGAATTTATAGTACTTCCCCCACATTGGAAGGCAGCCCTGAAACAGTTTCTGATTGTCATGAACTTAAAGATGCCTCAGAACGGTGTTTAAAGCCATGAAAAATGTTCTCTCTTTTTCATTTTTGAGGATGGAGAAAAGCAAAGTCAGCATGGAATTTGTGGCCTCATACTTGAAAAGGAATAAGGGAGCATTGTATGATCTATGCAGAAGGAGAAAGAAAAACTTGTGTCCCTCTTATTCCAATTGGATTTGTAGAGCTGTGGAAATTTTGTAGACCAGAGGTATGATCTGCTGAAGATTTGATAGTCCTTAATGTAGTCATTTGAGTTCTGTGTTGTATTAGATCCCTTAAAGCAAGACTGAGTGTGGCTTTGCTTTTCCAAGGTGGTTTTCTAGTGGTTGGCAATCCTGTTCACAGCAGGGGAGTGCTGAAACTAGATGATCTTTAAGACCTTTTTCAACCCAGGGCATTCTATGATTCTGTGACATGATAAGGTGCTGGTGCTGCACAATGCTGGTGTGGAAGAGGGTTTGTCCAGAATAATCTTCAAGTTTTTGTCTGAATGTCTGTGTGACTGGAAATTTTCTGAGAGTTTTCTGAGGGGGGAGGGAAGAAATTAGGATACACCAGAAGAGATAGTTGACCAGTGTAATCTGTCAGGTATTCAGCTGGCTTGAAATCTTTTTGAAGAGTTAGACAGCATGGGGACTTTCACCTGGGTCTCCTACTTCCTAGATAAGTGTCTGAATCATCAGACTGTGAAAATCCATCTCTGCAGCCCAATGAACATGTAATTAAGTATGCAAACAGTAAAACATGAATAGAAAAGAATACCAGGCATAACATGAAGCATTTGTAAGCCATATCCCCTACAGTGCAGATGAGTGTATTAATGACTGAGCCATTGTCTGCTGTAGGGGGTTGTTCTCTCTAACTAGAAATTTTATCTGGTGCGTGAAAACTCCTTAGAGTGACCTGGCATTTCCAAATGAAGTAACATGTTGACAGAATATTCCCAATCTTGTAGATTTCTAGATTACATGAATGCACTGACCCTGAGACCACCCTTCAAAATGAAGTAGGTTGTATGTATTATAAGATACTATAATTTATTATTATATTAGGTCTAATCCCAGAAGTCCTTACGCTTACGCTGACTTACGCTGAGTTCTCTTTAACTCATTTCAGTTTTTCCTTAGATATTATAAAACATAATGAGACTACCGACTTCAAATAAGGCCTATTAAATAGTCTGATTATGCTTTTATAGGAAGCACTTTGTCCTTCCTAAGGACTGATTCCATTTAGCACAAGTTCACGTTTTCTTTGAATATACAAAGGGAAAGAGTAACAAAACAGTGGAACACTTGTGTGCTGAAAGAAGGAGCAAGGAAGAAGTATCATTTACTCTAGAGCATACCATTGTGCACCTTATCTGTGATCAGGAAATTTGTTTCTTTCAGTATATTCTGCCTAAAGATTCTTTAGTGTGTTTTGCAATACCTTGTTGATTACTTCAAATAATGCATCACAGTGAAAACATTTTGAAGGGATTTCCCCTGCTTGCTTCTGTGTTGTGTTCAGGAATCTTGATTTCCTGAATAGACATGATCTCCAGCCTTCTGTCTCCTCTCCATTCTTTCACTTTGTTTCCCTCTTTCTTGTCCTCTCTTCTGAACTTTTCTAACTTTTCCTATTAAGTAGTTTGAAATATGAAAGTTGTAAAAAGTTAGAAGAGTTAGACTATTGTATTTGAAATCTTTAACAGTAGGCTGTAGTAATGCATGCTGTGCAAGATGTCTTTGAGGAGAGGAAGCATTTAGTAAAATCATCCATTAAATCTTCGGTAAAGAAAATGCACTTGCAACAAAGTATGCAATAAAGATCACTTATCTCTTAATCAATTATAATTGCATAATTGAGATCAGGGTTATATTGTCAATGATGTCTTCCCAACTATGAGTATACATGAACCTTGAAAGATTGATTAAGACTAAAGATGAATTGAACATCATTCAATATGCAAAAAAGAGCTGTTCCTGAATAATGATGTAGTGCTACATGGTGTCAGTGTGTGTTCCCTTAGAAAATTTTCTTCTGAAGTAATCTCTCAACATGAGGAAAGGACAATTAGTAATGGTGCTTTGAATGTAATTCATCTAAAATGACGTCAGTCTTTCAGAGGCAGGAAAGATAGAAGTTTAAAAACTTGATGTAATAAAGATTGGACCACGGGCATTAGATTTATGGAATGCTTTAGGAAGAGGTATGAAATTAACAATGAGTCATCAGATTAGCTTGCAGGTGAAACTAGCATGAACTTGTCTCAATCTCTTTCCTTGTTTTCTTATAGGGAGCATAAAGCATCAAAGACTGATTTTCCAGCCTAATCAAGGGAGCAATGTACTGAACAGTAGTATTGTGCTGCCTGGAGATCACAGTCCACATAGTTTCTATGTTTTTAGTTTCTAGTTTTAGTCTCCTACATGCATTCATTTCTGTGAACCATTGCCAGAAACATTTTGAAATATACAGAAAAGCAGAAGTGGCCCAGCAAGTCTTCTATCCATTGAGTGATACTACTTTCTATTTCGTTTTCTGGATTTATTATTTGAAGTCTTTGAGTGTTTTCAGTGTATATGTTGGAGAGAAAGAATCTGGATGTAGATAAAGACTTTGACTGTCCTAGTAGAATAAGGCAAAAGTTGTCCAGAGAATATAAGGAAGGGAGTTGCAAAGTCAGTATTATTCATTCTTCAGACTAACAAATTGCCCGGCCTTTTGGATGCTGTGTGTATAATATAAGGAACTTAATCTCGGTACATTTATGGCAGTGGGTCTACAGGGAGCACTGTGGGTATAAATAGACAGTTTTCTGTGATAGTTTAAGTATGCAGGATTTGTGTAAGCTTTGGTGGCATTTCCTACAGTGTGGAGCCATGCTTAAACATTTCACGTAACAGATATTAATTAGGTCACCTAACTTCTTGGCTAACAAAGAACAGAAAGTACAATACTGACTTGAAGTCTGACTCTGAATGGATCATTCCCATTGAAGTACCCCAAATGATGAGACAAAGTTATAAAATGAAGGAAAAGTTGAGAGAAACTGGTGACAACTCAGTGGCAGTTCTCCATAGGTCAGAAAGTTTTCAGTAAGATTAAAAAAATAGTAATTATTTGTGTTTTTAAATTATTGGCTCTGTAGTCTAACACGTATGTTCAATAATACTTAAAGTATGGCACAGAAAAGAGATAAAATATTCCATCATAGAAAGCTTTGTTTATAACGAATTTGCTTTTCACTCCGGTAGAATAACAAAGCAAAGACCAGAGGAATAGAGTCAAGACGCCTTCAATGAGAAAATCAGGTCAGGTTTGCCATGTATTCACGGCCCTGGATTCAAATTGGAAAAGTCTCACTCAGGTACCTAGGAAGAAAAGCAGATGAGGAGAGGAGAGGAGAGGAGAGGAGAGGAGAGGAGAGGAGAGGAGAGGAGAGGAGAGGAGGAACAACAGCACGAGAAACCACCAACAAAAACAAAAAGCCATTGCTAGTTGTAACCAATTAACTAGAGATGGAAATGAATAATGATTATACATACAATACAATATATTGTTAATAACAGCCGCTACTGAGAGAAGGTGAGTTTGCAGACTGAATCACATACAGGCTAAGAAGTGTTTGTATGTGGCTGTTGTAATATACATATGTTGTAATATTTCATTTAAAAAAAAAAAAAAGATTATTTAGTCAGTTAGCATTGTCTTTGCATCTAGTAAGTGTTGCTTTATGTGAACACATACTGCCATTCTCAGAGCTGAGATATAAAAGATGATTTTGCAAATGGATGTGAAATATTGTTGGTCAGGCAATGTTAAAATCACCAATAATGCCAAAGTCTATTACATGAAATGTGGCATAATGGATGGAGTACCTGTATCAGGAGAATGGAAATAAGACAGAAGACATTTGATAAGTGGTAATTTGATAATTTCACATCAGGTCATGGATTTGCTTGATAAAACTGATTCACTTCAAGTTTTAAAGATTCTTTTAGATGATATTTCTGTATTTCAAGCTATCTATATTTTTTTAAATCTTAGTCTTACTAACAAAATTATAAACCATGAGGCTAAAAAGGAGTCACGCAGATGGTTTATGCACTGTGCCACAGCTCTTTGTCTCAGATTCACACAGACTTTAGGTGGGTGCATATTTTCCTTCTCCTTTGTGTGCTTCCAAATTGTTACATCTGGCTTTCAGGTGCCAGATGCATTTCTCTTATGAAACATAGGCACTTTATTTCTTTTCATCCTAGCAATTGCTAGCATCCCTTTCAATTCCTGGAAACAGATTCTTAACTCTAGTGATGGCCAGTCAGGGAGAAAGGCACAGTTATCTTTCAGGACAAGAGCCAGTGCAACCAGTCAGGTGATGTGACTATTCCCTCCTGTCCAAAAATAAAGAAGAAAATGAAATGGAAGTGAAAAGCAGAACTTGAAAACAAAGGAATGGCCTTAGGCAGCTTATAATGACTGATTTTCTTCTTAGAAGAATATGGGTGAAGAACGGAAGTTACGTTCTTTAACTCACACTGGCTTTGACAGCTGGAAATGGTCAAGTGGAAAGAGTAGAAGGAAAAAGAATTAGGGGGAATTAAAGTGGAAAAGGGCATAACAGTAGTGTGTACAATGGCCATCACCATGTAACTTGTCACATTCATTGTAAGTCTGAATGTGTATTAGTTGATTACACATTCATCAAAAGTTTTGTCAGCACTAATTTTACATATATGCTCTTCCCAGAGTAACTGGAAATTCCAAGTCTTCTGTAATTGCAATCCTTAAGAATGCTCCATGTGCAATTATTTCCATTGATAAACAGTATATAACAAATACATATTTTACTAGAGTCATTATAGGGCAGCTTATCTCGTGTATAAATAGAAGCTGTTATTACTGTAAGGTTATTGTGAAAGAGAGGTTATGAATGCAGTAAACTAGACATCAGCATCACACGGTATATCTAATGGTAGTTGGTAGACAAAAGGTCTTTTTATACGACAAGCAAGGATGGGAGAAAACGAAGGCATTTGGTGATTCTGATGGCAAAATGGATCACCAGACCACTAAATAGCTAAACTGTCTGATTCCTGAATAATTACAGTAATTCAGCAAGTTTGTGAGTTTTTTGCATTTGCTTTATAGAAAGGAGAAGTCAGGGGAAGATAGATTTGTTTCTCTGATTCCAGAGGAAGGATTTGAGTATCTGCCCAAGAGCTTTTTATTCATGTTCTTGAAAATAATCAGTTCTAGTCTGTGGAGAGTTTTACTTATCATATTACCAAAACAACCTGCTTACAAATCTGTTTGGAACTGGAGAGCATTTAAACAATAAGTACGCCATCATTAGAAGAGAAATCACAATAAAATTATGCATGCCTCAATCCAGTGCTACTATTCTATGTTTTCTTAATTTGGATTGAGCATTTACTTTTAGTGGGCTTCCCATTGTGCTGTTAAAGAGGGAGGAGGGGATAGCAGGAATATTTGAATGGGCACAGTCTGAGGAAAAGATTTTGAAAGCATTTAGGCTCTTAAATCTGAATTTTCCACTTACTCCAGGTGACAGCTTTTCAGAATATCGATCCTGGCTTCCAAAAGTGCACTCTTGATCAAGTATGTCTATATATCTATCATGGCAGTAAAAGCCACAAAACAATTATGCAGTTCTTCACAAAGATGAAATTTTTTAGCCCTTTCTGAATATTTAACTCTGTAATTCAAATAAGCTTTGTAAATAAATTCCCAGCTTCTGTTCTCTTCTTTCAGAGACACTGCTGCAGTGGGGCAGATGCTTAACAGTGCTAGATATAGAGTCAAGTATTCAGGTTTGCTTACAGTCCAGCAACATTTCTTTTGAAATATAATTGCTGTTATACTCTGTTATTTCTATGAGAAGGTTTCCTTTCCAGGAAGTAGAAAAGGCTTCAACCCAGTTTCTTCCATTTTCATTCTTTCGTTATCAATTTTTTCAGCAGGAATCAGAATTATAGAATCACAGAATGGCTTCTGTTGAAAGGAACCTTAAAGATCATCTTTTTCCTAGCTCCGTACCATGAGCAGGGTTGCCATCCATTAGATACAGGCTGTCCAGGATCCCACCCAACTGTGGGCATCCACAACTTCTGTGGGCAAATTATTCTAGCACCTCACCATGTTCTGAATCAAAAACTTCCTCATAACACATAACCTAAACCTCCCCTCTTTTAGTTTAAAGCCATTCCCCCTTGTCTTATCAGTCTGACTTTGTAAAAAGTCGATCCATCAAATCCTCTGTGTAAGAAATAATTATGCACTGTGCTATTTCTTGCTAATAATTGTTGCTTTAATTTTCAGACAATAATACAGTTTCTTGTGTTATTACAGCTTTACACTATGTTTTACTGTTTGTTTTTTTTTGTTGTTTCATTTGGGTTTTTTTGCTTGTTTGGGGTTATTCAGTCACTCATTGTATTGACAAAGTTGAAGTGATTTGGTCAAACTTCATAATGGTTTTGGGGGACACACTGCTCTTTTAGTTTCAGACTGACATCCTTCCGTGCAATCTAAATATGATTCTAAAGTCTTGTTTGCATGGGAATATTTTCTGGAATTGCTATACCAGTGTAATTATATGAACATATAAACAAATAGTTTAATGCTTGATGTGTTTAATCCTAGGTTAAAGGGATAACTTTTAGTTCAGCTTAGTTCACTTTCTTGACGTAATCTAAATGAAACAAATTTAGTTTTAACTAAAATAAGAATATGCAGGCAGTCATTTACAGGAATTTTACTAAAATTGTTTAAAACACCCCTGAAATATTTGGTGTAATGAGAACACAGACAAGTCTGCTAGCTTTGCATCTGGTCTCTCTGAACTCAATGGCAAATCATCTACTAACTTCAGTAGGAACTGGACAGAGATTTATATTGTATTTACTTAAAGTGGGCATCTCATTACGTTTAAGTTTCTGTCACCTAAATCTAACTTTGAAGTATGTGGATTTAAAAATCCATCATAGATAATGGTCTCAAGCTCTCTGATCTTTATGCTTGTATTGGTTTTTCCCCCTGAATTTATTAGATATGATTGTAACAGTAGAGAATATCTGTTTGCAAATATGTTTGCTATCATCAAGATTTGAGCATTTGATCCCATGCCTAGACTACATTCTATATCTTTTCCTATGCTTATATTTACTACGTTTACAGCCATGAATTGCCCTGAAGATCTTGTTTCACAATGAAGAAATGACTCCATTCATAAGAGAACCACTTGCATCATCTCCCACTTTCTTAACAAGAAACAGGAACCCGTTAAATTCAGAGACTGTGAAAGTTACAGATGTGCTTACATCCTAGAATGTATTTGAGTAATTATATGACAAGCAGTCATCAAATAGTTTCATTGTAGGCCAGATGAAAGTCATCTGTGGTAAGCCACCAAAAAGACAAAAAGGGAAGTGGGCAAGGAGAGCTGTTAGCATTCTTTAAAGGGTTTAGCTAAATGAATAGACAAACTGGAAAAAAACAGTTTAATTTTTATCATTATGTTGTCCCAAATGTAATGCACATGTGCATTCTTTTGATTTATGCTTCTCTTTGTATTTCATGTAATTGTGCTTTTATAATGCAATACCAGTAAATGGAATTACCAGCTTACATCAGAGGAGTGGGGCATATATGTTAGAGAAATATATTTAGGTTAGAGACATCAACTTCTGGATGAAAAGGAAAGGCCAACACAGTTTGCAGGAGCACATAATGTGGCCGCGACTTTTCATTTTAGAAGTCACTTCTTCCAACTTGTTTTTAATAACTGTTTTCAGGGATCAGAATATTTATTCATTTTTTCAATGTAAGAGAGTTCTAGTGAGTGAATTGTACACAATTTATTTCTACTCCACAAGTGTCTGGATTACAAAAATTCCCACAAAAAATAGTGTAAGTCAGTCCATTTGTTGGCAGCCTAGCAGCAGCTGAACTGATACAGAAATTATATAAACCTTCAACATTGCAATGTTAAGCAATGAGTTCCATACTTTTTGATGGGTTAAAAGAGAGTTGCTACCCACAAGTAGGGCTTAAAAGATGCAAAGGAAAACACATGAACAGGATGGCAGATCTAGTATTCCATTATAATTGACTTGAGAGTGCAACTTAAGTTACAGTTCTGCTTATTTATTTCAGTACTAAATTCTGTTTCAAAGAAGAGAGAGCTCTATCTGTTTATCTCTTTGGAAAGGATACAAAGGAAGAAAACATTTTCTCAGCTGATATGGATATTATTATTTTCCTTGGACAAAATTTCTCTGTGCTGAGAAAGAATGGAAAGAACCATGGCACAGTCTCTCCACTGATTTGAGTGTCTGGTGACTGTAGTCATCCAAACTTACAAGTGCTGCTCTTCATACCCAAAGCAGCAGGGCTCTGATCCCTAACTGTGACAGTTAAGTACTACTAGACAAATAGTAAACCACACAGCCTGTCACTGATGTTTTTATTTCCTGCATAAAATTTCCCATCAGGTTATTCCTTGTCTTTATACTTTCCCATTCAGAAATCAATACAGATATGTAGCATTTTGGTCTAAACTTAATCACAAAGGTAAACTTTGTACCTCCTGATAGACTTAGAAGTCTGATGTAAGATTCATCAGCATTGTAGTTCAGTCCTTGTTAGAGTGCACCCCTTGCAACCCTATAGACTCTCTCTGTCTCAGGACTGCTGCAGCTCAGATAAGATATTTCTTTTTCTGTGAGACTTCTGTGGTTTGTAGTTTTGTAGAAAGGCATTAACTACAAGTCTGTTTCTCTACTGTGCATGAGTGCTAATTCTTTCCAAAGTGTGTTAATGGTTGGAAGAATGACTAAGCATGACATCCTGGGAATTTTGTATTTAATTCATTCCCTTCTCTAATCTTCGTTTCTTTCTCTCAATGATTTACAGATTCACTTTATTACAAATCAGCAAAGGGTTGAATTTGAAAACCACTCTGTGTTCATTCAGTGCTGCATTCACTGGCCATAAGATTCTCCAGTTGGAATTTAGCTGACTGGTTGTGGCTAATGCCCACAGCAGAATACGGCTCAAGTACTTTCACAGTCTTACTGTTTATAGTATAATAACTAGTGAAACCCCAGGATACTTTTTTTTTCAGTTATAAATAAGCATTGAAATTGTTCAGGATCCAAAGTGCTGAATACTACGATACTAATTTTTATATGCTCAGTCACCTTATCTGAACAGACATAGGTAGGAACCTCATGTAAAAACAGATAGGAAGCTGCTATTTACTGCTTTGCTAAGCAGGAGCATCTGTAAAGCTTTTCTTAGAGATGATTGAATAAGTCCTAACCTTTCATAACTTTTCAACAGTAGGCAGCATTGGATTGTATCAGTTTTTAGGAGCTATGCAGCTGGTACCACCAAAGTTCTGGATTTGCTTCAGTGACCTATATTGCTTCTCTTCCCCTCATCTCTCTGAAGAGCGTGGATATTTGCTCAGTGCAATGCACTTGTACATCTCCTGTAAGTTCTTAACTTTCTGTACAAGAAAAACAAACTTCACATGAAGTAACTCTTGCATCTCAGCACATACAATTCAGACAAGAGCAGAGTAGTAGTCATAACCAAGAAATCAGTTGTTCTTGAAATTAGGTCTACAGATGTTTATCTTCCCTTTAGTTGCCATAGGAATCCCTAGAGAAATACTTAATTTTTCTTTTTTCCACTTGCTCTTGAAACTTCATGGACCCTATGATTTTCAACAAAGCTTAGTATAGATTTCCATATAGACACTATTTTCTGAGGTGCCTGTTAGCATTCTGCTGACACTGCTGGTTCTCCAACACAAGTTTCCTATTTTGTGCTGAGGAGCCAGGTATCAACATCCAAGTCCATCTGGAAAGCAAGTTAACATCTATCCTGCCAAAATAATTGGGGCCAAGATACAGGTGATTCAAACAATGGATATTCATCACATGCTATTAAATTGGAAGTGTGCTCCCTGGCACAATTTTAGTCCCTGTAAACTCTCTCCTAGAAAATGCCTGAGAATATTTATTCTTCTAAAGTTCAGCCTATGGACAGTAAAACCATCTGACCTGTATGTGCGAGCTCACTTGAGTTCAGATCTGAAGAGCAGCCTAATTTTCCTCACACAACTGCCTATGTTGGCACAGTTCTTGGTCTACTTTTCTTTCAGTTACAGAGCCAGTGGAAAACAGTGTGGAGAAGGGGCTGTTCTTCCCACCACTGGCACATCATGCCAGCCTAACTGCTGTCTAAGTTACTGATCACAAAACTTCCACTTAGATGTTACACCTCAGTCTGTGTAAGTATTCTGCATATAGTGCTAGTTATCATCCTTTTAGTAATAAAAGAAGAGAAAACGGATGCTTCCTTTCTTCTTATTCAGCTCTATTTGCCTAGTAGGAACTAACAGGTTTACCATAGCTGTTTTTTGTTGTTGTTGACTTTCATTTAAGATCATGGAAGGAATTTGGGCTTCTACTAACCATGGCTATTATATGTTGCATTTGTCTTCAAGAACCAGCTGTACGCTGTAGCGCTACTTCCAAGTTTAGAAAACTGCATCTTTGATATGTGCTTGGTAACTGTCCCAGTAGAGATTATTTAATCACTAAACAGCAGTGACACCTATCTCTAATGAGCAGCCTGTAGCAGATGTGTTATCTCACACAAAACTGAGAAGTTCTGCTATTCCGGGCATTTCCTTTGACGGCCAACCTAAATGATGAAGACTTCTTACGCAGTGTCTGAAGAGAAACTTATCTTCAGCGTGTCAGTGGTAGAATGGAAATAAAGCCCAAGTCCTACCTTTCTGTTGACAAGCTATGTTGGGTTTGAAGTTTGTGCTATCTTCTGTCACAGAGAAGGTAAAGAAGCAGTGCAGTTCACATTAAAAAATAAAATAAAAAAAAAGTATTAAAGTATTGTTTTTCAAAGACTGCATGTCCTTAAGTCAATTTTTATTTTTCTTTAAGCAACTGTAGTAGAAAAGAAAAACTGCCAGACAGTTTTGCAACACTTCTTTAGCATAATAAAAAATGAGATAAACATAAATAGGATTAGAAAATAAGTGGTGAATAGCTTTGAATCACATTTCAAAAAGTGAAGTAATTTTTTTTTAATATTAGTAAATTTATAGAGAATAAATTACATATTGTTTATTTTTCATCCTGCACAACTGTTGCTTTGCTAAAGTTTGTGGGAGTTTTTTGTCTGCTCGTTCATCTTAATTGTTCTTATGAGCAAAGTATTTAGATTTGGTCAAAATATTTATGATACATTGTCTCAGCCTGTAAAATAGAAACAGGAGCAGTAAGCTATTTTACACCCCATCTTTATCTGGGTTAACTCTAAAACTCAGGGTGAATTTATCAAATTAGTATTTGTTTATGTTTCTAGCAGATCTCTTTTTTCAGCTCATCTCAGAACAGGATTGCTGCACATATAGTTAGATATTTGGGTAATGCTTTTTTAAGGAGGTTGTCATGTTGGAAAAGCATTGTGAATTGTCCAGCTAAGGATGGGATTAGTTACTGAACAGTACATTACTTTCGTACTACACTGATACAGCTTTCTGTTGGGCCAAGCATGTGTTTAGTCTTAGATCTTTGGGGAAAATAAAGTTTGCAGAGTGTTTTATTTCTGAGCTATTTATTGTACCGTTGTTCTTTTTCTCTTTTAAAGTTTTGAATTTGATCTTTGTAGAAGGCTTTTAGGTTTTCCTGTATGTTTTCCTTTAGTTTACATTTAATCTAGGTCACATTAGAAAAATAAACTGCTTTTTGCATTTGCATAAACTTTGGAAGAAGTGAATATTTTTGGCTAGGCAAGCCAGAGTTTCTGTACAACTGTCTTCACAACTTAGCAGCAATAAAGCTTCAATTTGTGTTTTGCAGTGCTACAACTGGATTTAAAAGTTATTAATGCAAATGGCAGCACAACAAATTGTAACAGGTGCTTTCCAGATGTTTTAGTCTTTAGCCTTTACTTCCCTTTTCTTACATGCTACACTGGGAATAGTAAAAACAAACCTGGAAAGTATTGTCCACAGGTTGGATTTGAGGAATCTCCTCATGGTTAAACATGGTAAAATCAGGCTATATCTGCTGACACCATAGGGCCAATAAGGTTCAGCAGTGTAACTCAACTCAAATCAGACAAGCTAATATCTTACCTACCTGTGGGGTTTCTTCTGGATGAAATACAGCTTTCTGGAGCCCTCACTGTGTTAGTTTCTCACCTCTGGGAACTGGCCTTAAGCTCTTGTCTTGGAAAATTTGCTGTCAAAAAAACAAAACATGGTTTTCCAACAAAGGTGTGGAATTGTCATAAAAGCTCCACTAGGAACAGAAGTGAATTAAGATTAAGATGATCATTGCCCAATTCTGAGTTGGGAAAAGGCAACAAACTGCCCTGTCTACCACCAGAGTCCTTGAAGAGGGAAAACCACACTGATACTTTGGAAGAGAAGTAAAACAAATGTTGCTTTTTTGGTGTTAGTGTATATGATACCTCTCTATTGTGAACCCATAAGGTGTCCCAAGATGAGCATATTGGGTTTGGGCCGGTAATTGGATGCAGGATGCTTCTTGTTTTGCTACAGAACATTTTACCATTATATTTGACAAAACAGTAGTGCAGTGTCACATGAGCATGGTGATGGGGCTCATTGTCGTGCGTGGAACTCCTTGGCACCTCTATAATTCCTTAGTGAGCCATTAAAGCAGGACTATTGCTACTGCAGTGATGATCATCTAACTTCCTTCTGCTTTTCATTGTTTTTGTGAAATAAACCATCCAATGCCAAAACATAACTTTTGTTCCATTTAAGAAGTTATGAGCATAAGTTGTGAATCAGGAGATGCCCAACTATATGTAATACAAACGATTTTAAGAAAGAACATAGGTGCTCCTGCAGCTGGTTTGGCTGCATGAGCATGCTTTGTGTGCATATGCACTAACTTTTGAAAATAAGAGTTTTTAACTTGTTTAGAAGTTTTCATGTTTTGTTAGTTTTCAATAGCCCCTGCAGACATTTGAGCTGTACTGGAGAGTAGAGATGGTATGTACTTCTTCAGAACAGATAAAATTGTTCACATTTTCAAAACCTATCAGACCAGACACTATTAAATTGTTTGCTTGAGCTCTGCTCTATATACTTGAAGACACTGGAGACAGAAGACCTCTATGACTGCTTTCCCATCTGGACTGTATAGGCAACTCTTTCTGTATGTGTGTACAAGTTTTCTGAAGGTTTAAATTCTTGACTAATGCTGGTAATAACTGCAGTGCCAATTCAGACAGAAGAATGCTGGAAAAGTGGAAAAACAATGATACCCTGGGATTGTAGAAAGATGAGATCACTCATGGATATGTTGAATGCTAATATTATGTGACTGCTGATGACCATACCTTCCCAGGGGCAGAATCACTCACTCAACTTTCAGTGGCTAAAGAGAAAAGTTTCTGGATACAACTCCTAAAGCTGCAAGAATAATTTGTCCAGGGATAGGTTCATTTTCATTTGACAGATTTTTCAGTGCTCTGCTTGAAGAGCAAGAGAATCAAGGCGATTCAGTATGCTTCTACTTCCAGTGATTCAGAAAAAAAACAATAAAACTACAGAAAATGAATTTTAGAAAGTACCTCCAAACCACAAGACTGCAGAAAAATACTAAGAGGCTGGAGAGAAAGACACAACTCATATACTTTCCTTTTGAATTACAAGATACTTGCCTGTGTTGCCTTTCTTCTCTCCTCTTCCAAAAATATAACTCTATAAAACACTGCTGCATGACTTAGAGGCTGTTTGGGATTTGCTCTCCTTGAATTACTGCAAGTGATGTTGTACAGAAGTGGAGACCTCAAGACTTCTGTGGAACACTTTGGGGGTCGCTTAATGGTACAACATCTGAACACAAAGTGTTAGCTTGCATGACTGCTCTTAAAATCTCTTTTCCATCTTTTGCACATTTACTTTCTTCCTTGTTCGACATTAGTCTTTCTGGATAGCATTTTCCTGTTTTCAGCACTAACGGCACTATTATAGCTAATAACCCAGGACTTTGAATGATTTGAAAGACACAGTTGTTAGTCTGCAGCTTTCTTCTGCACATGAGTTCTTAAGTAGCCTCTTTCTTATTTTAGATACAATACTATGGATTTGGTTTTAAATCATGGTAAAATGCTAATAGAGTGGGTGACTACCCATTGGCCTTGACAGAGATTATAAAATACTTGTTTTTAGTTCTTTTTAAAGCATGTTTCTTTCTAAATGAGCCTTTAGTAGTCTTACAGAAAGGCAAAAACAGTATGTTTGTTAGAATTGCAAGTAGAAAGGCCAATAAGAGCATACCTTACCTTTGAATAGTAAGACATGAATTTTTGTAGGAGAAATGTTACATAGTTCTGGTTTCTGTTCTGCATGGATATAGCAAAACTCAAGCAAAAAATTCTAGAAAGTTTTAAAAACTGAGACTTTGTTTCAAGAATAATCCCTGAGTACAGTGCATTGTACTCGAGGTTCAATGTATATTGTGCAAGAACATTTCACAGAAGAGACAGATATCAGAGTTGAGTAAGGGGAAGCAAAAAAGCTTTTTCATTCTTTGTGCAAAGGGACAGCAGAGTGAGATGTAAGACTTGATGGCATGCTTTTTTAAAAGCAACTTGATAAAATAGAAGCATGAAAGCATTTAATTTGTGAAGCAGAATTATAAAACAGAACATACATGGAAAAGCAAAGGAGAAAAAGCCGAATTACTGATATCCATTATGTGTAGGGGGAGAAGAAAGAAGGAATCAAATGTGAAATTGAGCTGGCAATTTGGTATCTTCATTAGCATCATTGGAAAAGAAGGATTTTGATGCGTGTATGCTCATCATAGTGAGTTTTCATAGCATGTAGACGTTGCATGACATGACACATCCAGTGTGATATGGTGGAAAAAAGCATTATTCGCTGGTTTCTGTCTCATTGGCTTGTTTCATAGTAGCACATAGCTGCTGAACTTTTGAAAGATAACATGAAACATAGCAGGAAGCAAGAGTTTGCTTTTTTTTTTTCCTTCTCTTTTCCTTTTTTTTTAAGAAGTGGATTTTATTCTCGTCTTCCTCTAGTAAAGCAATGTTTCTATGGGAAGTCAATGATTAAATCAACACAAACGTTTATCCAACTTCTCATGCTCCTGTTGCCTATGAGACTTGAATAATTTATTCAGTCTGATACCATATATAAGGACAAGATAAAAATGAATTCTGATTTTTAAATACCTCATCAATTGGTCTATATTTTTAAATACATCATGTCTTTGATTTATTCCATGACATTTTTGCCAACATACAGTATTTTTAGTGCAAGAAGTTAAAAGTAATCTTCTGGTTCATTTTGATCAAAGAGTTTCAAGATTTAATCATATTCTGCACATTCTGCAATCCCAAAAGTAACTCCTATTTCATTTTCTCCAGTAAGTCACTGAATGCTAGAAATAAATGCTTGCACCTATAGAAAGGGTTTGAGGGGATGGAAAGGTGGGTCTGTTTTGTTCAGATGACACAGTCATGAGTTCTAGAAAGCTGGTCAACCTTTGAGTTACGTGACTACAGTCATGTTTGTGCAAAGGTACTTTGCACAACTTTTCATTATATTTCTGAAGGAAAGTGGCAGTAATGCTTCTAGAAGAGCAGGGGAAACAAGTCATGAATTAGGTATGTGCTAGCAATACCCTCTAAGCAGCAGCAGCTTTGAGCCAGCCAGGTTCTCCAACATGCCCAGGAATGTCCACACTTGTCCAAAGAACTCCAGAGAGGATTTCCAGAGTTCTCTGCCTGAGTTTGAACATCAAAGTGTGCAGCCCAGAAATGAGGCCAGTGTTTTGCTGTCAGAGTTCCCACACCATTTATACATTTTGTTCATTCAGAATTTCATACAGATTGCTTCCTTGGAGAGAGATCCTAAGGTAGGGAATGTGGACAAGAACTACCAGAGGGACTTATTCTTAGACAGATTCTTGTTCACCAGCTTGCAAACCTGCTTTTGTAGTCATTCTTCTTTATGCCTACCATGGATCTCACATCTATTTTTGAAGAATAAAATGGCTTCACCAACTTTTCTGTTCTGCTGGCTGGGGGTGCTGTACAAATGGGCATAGTGCAGCCTAAAGCTGAGGAGGTAACTGAACACTCTATTCCACTTTCTGTGCACATAGTTAGGTCTAGTCTATTATGTAAACCTGTGTAGCACCACAGATCGTATTTATTAGTGATTAAAGGCTGTTTTGTTTCATGCTGAGCTAAATATATGCAGGTAACACTAGTGCATGAACTGAGTATATAATGAATTCCTAGTTTATAAATCTAAGTTGTAGACAAAGGAACTAAGATGCTGATGTCAGGTGAAATTAAGGGCTTATGGCGGGAGTAAGAAATCCAGATATATAAGTAACTAAATGAGTAGAAAAGAAGGTGCTTATGGGAATGTTGTTATCAAAATGTTATTATCAAGATAGGTTTTTGGAATTCCACTTGTAGACCTGAACATCTGAATGATACCTGAAAGGAACTTTTCTTAGTGTTCTTCGTGGAATTCATTTTAGTTATTCATGAAGATGTGAGGAGAACATCATATTATAATAAAGTGCAAAAAAAAAAAGTATTGGCCAGTTTCAGATTCTATGGAAATATATGATTATGTAATACAGAAAATTAATATGAATTTATGAGACAGAAAGTTGCTTCCAATATGGGATAGTATTCAAAATGCATACAGTAAGTGAGGTTTTAGATCTAATGTTCACGGTTGGAATTTCTTTTATTGTCCCCCTGACAACATTTGAATAAGCATCTCCAAGAAGGCAATGGTAAAGTTCTTCTTCACTTCTTACTTTTTGAAACAGTCCCTCATATTAGAGACAGTGATACTAAGTCAGAGGCACTAAATTTACAGAACTCTTGCATAGAGTTAAAAGGTACTGCCAAATTCAGCTGAATGCATGCTTTGCTGAAATAAAGACTCTTACTCCTAGATAATTGCATCCTGGTCGAATAGAATACTACCTTTTGAAAATACTGTGCAAGCTCCTATATAAGTACTGCCAAAATTTGCTACTGAAAAATCCTGCAACATTTCCCGTTCCTTTGGAAAAAATCTCTGTGGCTAGTATTTCAAGTTCTAAGAGGTACAGAAGGAAGTCAGGTGGGGAAAGGATACATGTTCAAGCAGATGAATCTCCTGTGGGAGGCTAAAGCCAGTTCTTATCACAAAAGTAATGCCCATCTGAAAACCAAAGTCTGTTCAATAGCCTCCCACTGTCTTCTGAAAAACGTGGTTTTGTCAGGACAGGCATGGGGTTCTGACATGTCCTTGGAGTTTAAATGTTGTCTCGGCTTTCTCAGTATGTGAAAGAGATTTCATGTCATCTGTGCTGACGACAACTTTGAAAACTCGTTTGTTTTAACAATGTTTCCTTCTCAGTAGTCTCGTCGTTAATCCGGTCAGAAAGCCTGGAGAATAACTGAGAATTGGTGTTTTACAGGAAAGTAAGGCATTAACTTCAGTTGGAAATAGAGTATTTAACTAAAGAATTCAAATGTTTGCGTGTACAAAGAAAATGTCTGTGTATCAGAAGGGAAAATAACGGTCCTGAGAGACTGATAACATATTGCTTAACCTTGTACTGTGTAATCATAGTTACTTAATGATCGCAGGTTTGATTCTGTTATAGCTGCTTGTAGTTCCCAGTCTACTTCCTCTTCTTCAATTCAACCGTGGTATTGCTCTCTATTGCAAATGTTTGTTTCCAGACGTATATTTATGTTGCTAGGATGAAGATTTGGTTGCCTTTCACTCACCTGTTTTGCACTTGCCTTATCTCATCTGACCAGACTACTTTTGCCTTTAGAAAGGAGTAAAAATACCAGTACTCAAAAGCAATGCTATAAGAAGGAGCAGTGCCTGCGTACAGAGGTTTATTATTTAAGAGGTTTGATTACAGAAAATAAGGGTTGGGTTTTTTTTTTTTTGCTTTGTTTTAATGTAACAATGGACTGTGTCACATCCTCTTAAAATGTACGGAGCTGTGTGTTATGCAACTAACTTTAGTGTAATAGATTGCACTGCTGACTGTATCACGGGCTGCATCAAAAGTGGTGTGGCAGGAGGGGTGAGGAAGGTGACTGTGCCCTCTGCTCTGCCTTCACGAGGCCCCATCCGCAGTACTGAATCCAGGCCTGGGGCCCCAGCACAGGAGGGATGTGGAGCTGTTGGAGCAGGGCCAGAGGGGGGCCACAAAGATGATCAGAAGGCTGGAACATCTCTTCTGTATGGAAAAGGTGAGGGAGCTGGGCTTGTTCAACCTGGAGAAGAGAAAACTCTGAGGAGATCTTACTGTAGCCTTCCAATACTTAAAGGGAGCTTATAAACAGAAAGGAGATATTCTTTTCAGAAGGGTAGTTAGTGATAGGACCAGGGGGAATGGCTTTAAACTAAAAGAAGGGAGATTTAGGTAGATGTCATAAGGAAGATTTTAATCAGAAGGTGGTGGGGCACTGAAGAGCTTCTCTGTGCCCAGAGAAGCTGTGGACACCCCACCTCTGGAGGTATTCAAGGCCAGGTTTCATGGGGCCCTCAGCAGCCTGATCTATTAGCAGGCAACTCTGTCCAGGGCACAAGGTTGGAACAAAACAGTCTTTAAGGTCCCTCCAACCCAATCCATTCTATGATACCCTGTCTTTTTTACAGTGTTTTTAAAATCTTTTGCCTTATTCTTGACAAAGGTTGAGAGATGTTACTGCAGTGTCGTCTGAACTTCTAAACAAAAAATAAATCCCACAGTTGTTTATCATTTGCTTTTGCTTGCTGTTCTCATTTCCCATTTTGAAGTTTCTCAAACATTAACTAAGAGTTTAAAAGCTTGCTTACTGAAATGCTTGGCACTATTTTTGAAACAGACTCTTAGTGGGGTCTGTTAGCTATCTCAAACTTCTGAAATGCACTATTGTCAAAGTGCAAAATTTTGCTTATAGTCAGAAAATACTATTTAGTGCATTTTTTTTAACGTTCATATTGCAAACATCTGTGAAGCTAATGTAAAGATACCTAAGCTTTAGGTAACTCCTTCTCTACTGTGTAGTAGAGAAGAGCTTCTGATAATGCAGTATATTTGAATTCACAGAATCACAGAATCACAGAATTGTAGGGGTTGGAAGGGACCTCCAGAGATCATCGAGTCCAACCCCCCTGCCAAAGCAGGTTCCCTACAGCAGGTCGCACAGGTAGGCATCCAGGCAGGTCTTGAACATCTCCAGAGAAGGATTTGTACATGTTGTACATTTGTACATGAATATGAAGAATTGTACATGAAGAATTGTACATGTTTTTCTAGGTACAGCTTCTTCTGAAGTTGAGATCTGCGTGATGTAACTGAAATCTAATAACTTTTTTAAAAGTGCTCCTGGAAAACTGAGCAAACAGTTTGTACTACTATATCTCATGGGCATTCTGTTTTGACTCTTTCAATCACCTCATAAAGAATCCTTCATGTTATATATCAACAGGGGACTACTTTGTTTTTGAGTGCAAAAGCAAGACAAAATTTGAAAAAAAATCCATAGCCGTTAATCAAGATGCAACCAATATATTTAAAATAAAATAACACACAGAAAAGACAGAATAAAATAGAAAGGTACAATAAATTTTAATCTATTATAGGCTTACATCAAAAGTAACTGACGTTTATCTGTTTATCAGTCACTGCATGTGTGACAAAGATGCACTGAAATCATGCATAAAAAAATGTAATCTTGCCATTACTAAGACTCTAACACTAAATGGATCGCCAAGACAATTTGCTCTCAAATATGTTTTCCTTCAAGTCACCAAGGTAGAAACCATGCTGAATGTCTCAAATTAGTAGTGTTAATTTCCCCAGTATTTAATGGTACAAGATGTGAGGTTTCCTCGGTTGTCATATGCTAATGAGAATGAATTAGCTTATTTGTGTTTATCAAGACAGCAGCAATTTTATAAATGTGAGCAGAAAAAAAACAGCAGCCTGAATTCTTTTGATAGATTTAAACATTTAAAAACCTTAGTGCATTTAGAAAGGTCAGCTTTCCTTTGCTTCATATTACATATCTCATAGTATGGTCAGTTTATCACTTTTGGCAACAATTCTTATCCCAGTCAGATGTAGAATACTGCAGAGTTTTATGCTTCTACCTAAGGTTTCCATTATATGATTTTGCTGCTTCCAGGTACTTGACTTCTAAATTTGGTTTTCAATTACCATTTTTATGCTGTGACATCCATGTGTTGAGAATTTATTTCTTTTCGTGTGGAAGAAGCAGTCTTGGAAAATACTTATCAGATGGTCTGTATTACAAATTTATATAACACCTACCAGCAGAAACAAGAATGTAGTCTCAAGAGTATGCAGGTATAAGACTTGCTAAAAAAAACAGGGTTGCATGTGTTATTTTTCATTTCAGGCAGTATCCCTCTGTGGGAAAAGGCTGTAGAAATTTACTGAGATTATATAAATCTGTGCTTTTCTATGGAAATTATTTTTAAGTGTATATATTTCATTACTGTGCTTTTGTTTTAGAGCCATTTAATTAATTGATCATCTCTAATTCTTTATTGGCCAGAACTACAATATGCAACTGTTGGTAGTTAACTGCATAATAAATGCTATAGAGTGCTTTTATGAGAGCTGAAGTACATATTGTAGTACATAGTGTATATATGTTAGAATTGTTATTAGTATTTATTATTTTGAAAGCAATATGAAATACTTTGTCGTAATCTTTGCAGTTAGAGTGCACAGTAGTACAGTAGTATGCTTAAAATACTTCAGCAAATCAGAACTGACAGAACGAACTTTAACAGTTCATGAAAAATGAAGGAAAATGACTGAGTGGTTTATCTTGTTATTTTTACACACAAATATATATGCATCTGTACATATACATGTATACATATGCATAAACCTTTTTTCTTGACTGAAGCTGAATACTTTGGCAAGTGTCGAGTAGCAAAGTTTTATATGGTGCAAAGAAACTTCGGTCACAGTGTGTACAGACATGAAAATATTTCTTGAAGCAGCACTTCTGCTACTAATTTCAGTAACAAAGCCTGTGTGCTCTTACCTACTACATGCATTCAACTCACTGATGACATTTTAGGGCACTGAGTAAACAATCAACAGTAGTATATTGTTTGAAAGGAGAAGAAAGTGACTGGAAACACTCCAGGTGGATTTATCCAGGCTACACTAATTGCCTTCCATGATAAGTCAGCTGGATGAAGCTGTGGATGAGGAAGGGAGAGCGGTAGAATATCATTTATCATAAAATTAACAAGACTTTTTTTTTAACAAAGTCTCCCAAGTATCCTTGCGTCTAATATAGGCATCCTTGGCTGTATTTGCAAGAGCATAGTCAGTAGATTGAGGGAAGATCAACCTTTCCCCTTACATGCCATTCTTTAGTCTTTATCTAGAAAACTGCATCAAGTTTACGGCCCTTGCGTATAAGAAAGGCTCTGGTAAGCAGTAGAGTAGAGAATGCCTTAGTGAGAGTGCCTTGATGAAGATGTTACAGAGAGTTGAAATCTGGAGCCTAATTCTGTACCACACTACATGCACTACAAATCTGTGCATGAGGTACAAGCTCCAGCAGCTTTCTTGTGAGGAAGAAGAGTTGAGCCCATCTTACCATGAGGCCAAGGAATAGCCTTCCTTCCATTAAAGCTGGAAGGAGGCGTGACTCAGGCTGTCCTCAGTGAGTCTGTCTGTCCTGAGGTCACTGTAAAATGCCTGGCATGAGGCCAAACATGTAGGCTTTTTCAGCCAGAGTCCCAAACTCACGTACATTGAAGGCAGGTGACACTGCAGATAGCCTCAGCTAAGGCTGGGTTTTCATTTCTGAGTATGTGCTGCCATGGAGTGGTATGATCTTATGGAGGTGGGTCAGAGAGCATGCTGGCTTCTCGGTCATATCCTGTCTCTGTTTCCATATCCAAATTGCTCTCCTAATTTGTATATTTTGGCTTATGCTTCTTTTTCAAAATATGCCATTCTTAATAATGTTAAATACCTTATGTGTTTCCATATGTAAGATTTAAAAATGCATGTGTAGATTTTCTTGGCTAGGAATATTTAGCAAAAAAAAAAAGTCCTTTTTCCAATACAGAATGAAAATGACTGTGTGTTTGACATGAAATTACTACTCTGACTCTAAAAATTAGCAATGTGTACAGAAGCAATTTCAGTTCTGATCCAGTTTGCTGTATTTTTTATGTCTGTTTAGAATGGAAAGTACACAGCTCTTCTGGGGTTCAGCTTTCATCCTTTTTTTCTTCTGAGTTAATTGTTAAGAGACTTGCAGTAACTAAGAGTTGTCAGTGTGCAGTGTGCTATTTAACTTCCAGCTTACAAGAAAGATACAAGCTCATATGTTTCTGCTTGGACTTATTATTTAGGAAGTCTTCTACGGCCTAATCCAAAACCAAGTGAAACCCCCAGAATAATTTTTTTCATTAGACCTTTCAGCAGTCCAGAATGCAACACATTCATGAGTTTTGCTTTGTTGGGTTCTGTTTCTTTCTTTCTTTCTTTCTTTTTTTTTTTCTGTGATAAGCACAAGATATTTTTCAGACATAAATCAGGATAGTCTTCATCTTTCTGTCCAAGAAAATGAAAGTAGTAGGAAGCAACTTGGTCAAGCTACTCACTGCCAAATTCTTCTCAGACCGACTTTAGAAGGTAGGAGCAGAATCATGCCGAGATGACTCATCACAAAGTCATCAGAAAAATGTAGCATTCATCTACCAAGAAGGCACCTGATGGGCATTTTGCCAACATTGATAAACCCATTTAGTCAAGCTTCGAGTTATGCCCCATTTAATGTTCCTCCCTTTGTCTGCAATTGGTCAGAAAAAGCGGTGATCACACTGCAAAACCTATGTTATCCTTTCATCTACACGACTCAACAGTGCAGGAGAGAATGGAAAGTGTGCAGAAATTTTTGGCAATAAAATGGAGTTCTTTATTTTTCCATATATACAAAACTAGAGTGCCTAAACATATGGGTATATGGTCATGAAAGAGTAGGTGATATAGTGTAACTTCTGAGGCAGTAGACGGGTAGCTGTTAATATGATTTGAGCAGTATATTTTCTCACTGCTATTACTGAGTTTACAGTGAAGCTTATATTATGCCAAATACTTGTACTTTGTTTTCAGTATGATTTCCTTTATTTAAGAGCTTTCCTGAACAAGTCAGTACAGTAGTGCATACATGATGTTGTAAAGAAGGAGCAATTTTCACCCTTTTATTGAACCACTCTTTTTGTCATGGGATTCCTGGTTCTGAGCAAGCTTCTAGGTGACAGCATTTACCTAACTAAAACCTTACATTACATGTTTTTGCCAACTCTTACATTCTTTGAGACAGGAGTATTAAGTGTGAACTTCTATCATCTTAATTAAATGTTTTTAAAATTTGCTTTTTATAGTAGAAAGAGTGCTGGTTTTGAAAGTATATTTTAATGCTTTGTTTATGACCTTCTACAGCAGACATGCACCAAATCATCCCTCATGTGTGAGGATTCATTCTGAAAGAGTTACACACATTTAGACAATTCCTAACTTTGGTCTTCAGGAGACTTCAGGGAGGACCTGTGTTTAATACAGTAAGAGGAAATAATTCCTTTCACAGCTTTGTTGTAGAGCTCCTTGTGCTAACGTTGATTAAATTACTTATCCGTAATTCGCATCAGCATCAGTTTTGTAATCTGTAAAAAATACAAGAAATCCTTTATGAAGCATATAAGTATTCTGGTGCAAAATTAAATCCTACACTGAGGTCTGCCTGGCCCTGTGAGCTCCCATGGATTCATCAGGGATTCTTGAGATCAGGCTGCTTCTGCTAATTCTCTTAATGTGATTTATGCAGTCCCATGTGTCCCATCTCTTCTTCAGAGTGGGGAACATCTAGTTTTCATAAAAAGGCATAGATTATATGTTCCAGTAAATAATTCTTCCAAAGGAACGCTGCTGAACATAGTGAGGACTTCGATGATAACCAGCAAAGCAGGCTTAACAGTTATTAGAAATATTGTCCATGCTACTGCAAGTATCAGTCTATTCTTTACCACAATTTCCAATAGCAGTTTTCTGTGCTACACAATTAATGTTTGAATGTGAGGTTTTCAAGTCTTGGATAAAACAAAAACAAAAAAGCCCTATCTGTCAAATACTATTTCAGGTGAAGTCATTGTTTTTGTTGTGGGATTTTGCATCTTGGATTAGAAAGTTGCAATCTCTCCTGGCTGTGTCTAGTAAAGTAAAACCAGTTGTGTTCACATGAAGACTCTTCAGTTCTTCAAGATAATGGCAAAAAACAAACATCCCCCTTTTAGATGGATTAGGACGGTAAGATTTCAACAAGGAAAAATGAAATCTGAGCAGAGTGGCTAGTAGGATGTCTAGTTAAGTCTGTAATTGAAGGAGTGAAGAAAAAAAACTGGAAGGAGTTAGTTATTCTCAACCATCAACCTCCTTCTCTTACTCTCCCAGCAGTCATGCTGTGTGAGTCTACGAAGGTATAAAGCAGATGTCTATGAATGAATGTGTGACTTGTGTTCACACTCAAGCAGCTTCTTGCCATTTACACAATTCAGCTGGCTAGCAGATCCCTAAGAAGACCTGACAGCAGGGACTTCTGAATAACAGGGCAGAAGGAGAACCTGGTCTGGGTCAGAGACATCAGCATCAGTCCCAGAAAATGACCTGTAGGATCACCCTTACACGAGGATAGAGAATCAAAATGTGAACATGCTGTATTAATGTAAGGTAACAGATTGTCGAGAGGGACTTTTAAAAACCTGAATATTTTTGGCTGTCTGTGTGACTAGGCTCAAGGTCATTCATGTGCAGTTGATGGAACGACAAATCTCTAAAATGGGCAGGTCGTGCTTTGGCAGAACTTCTAATACTTCATATGACTAATTGCCCTGAAGAGGTTTAAAGGAGACTGTTATCATTTTTAGAGCCAACATTCTGTATGAAAAATGAATCAATGAAATGAGAGCAAAAGAAAGTACCAAAACTTGTGAATTTTGAAAACAAGTGCTTTGTAGTTCATCTTCAGAAGTTTTTATTTAAAGCACAGTGAGATCTGATTTACAACATATGCAAATCAGTTTTACTCTTTACTGGCAGGGCTAGCTATGTAACTTCAAAAATAGGTCCAAGAATCCCTTCCGTGCATTCCCACAATGGCCTATACTTCTTCAGTGATTACAACAGACCAAGTTTATGCAATAGATTTCTCTGGGACTGTTGCAGAAATGAGATACCTCCAAAGCCTTTGACACTCACCCTGAAATCAGTAGCAGTTCTATATCTTTGGCCTTTTTTTTTTTTTTGTTTGCTTTAATGAAAACATTTTATTTGTGGTTTTATGAACATAAGAATTTGTTTTTGAACATGTCCAATTACAGTTTAGAGGCAGGACGTGTTGTAGTTGCAAAATTAAATAGATGAAATTCTGAAGTTGAAACTTTAGAAGAGCTGAGCTTTTGTGTTTTAGTTCTGTTTCCTGCAGGAAGAAGTGCTTGTTATGAGTCTTAAGATGATCTTTAAGGTCTTTTTCAACCTGAGCAATCCTATGATTCTGTGATTCCATGATTCTATGTGCCCTTCACAAAAAACTGTTTGGCAGAAAGAGTGCTCTTTTTTTTTTTTTTCTTTCTTATTTTTCACTTGGTAAACAAAATTGCAAGAAAATGTTATGTGAACTTTTCCATTCCAATTACTTATCATGAGAGATGTTTTTAGCTCAAAATTTAAATTCAGATCAGATTTGTCTCTATTTTGTCCTTTTTTTAAGCGCTTGTAACAATGTATTATGTACTCCAATTTGCATCTGCTTTCAGAAGGCAAAAGAGAAACTTAATGACAGCATCTGAAAAAGGAATGTCCTTATCAGCCTAAGTAGTTGATATAGTGTGGAGAATTAATTCATCTTCCATTATCTTTTAGGCCCCAAATTAATAGTACCTTCGTTAATGATCAGCCGATGAGTTCAGTGTTACTGAAGCAGCCCAAGATTGTTCACCTGGTCTCCACTGATACCTGTGCCATACCAAGTAGCTACAGTAGGCCTGCTAAAGAGTTACAATGATGATGAACTATGCTTGAAGTAAAATGGGAGTGCTGGTAAACCGTCTTTTTTTCGTCTGTGGTTAGTTGGCCTTTTCAGTGCTTACATTGGCACTGTGTGGTCGTAAAAGCTTCCAATTAGAAGATCTTGTCTGAAAAACAAGTTCATTTTAAGGTAAATTGAAGCCTATAAATAGAATGCTAAGGAAGAGATTCACCAAATTTTATGTAAAATGACATTCAGTTCTGTTTCATCTGAGTACAGTGTACCAAGTCTCTGTTACACTGACTAAGTTATAAGTTTATAATACAAAGAAATGAATATAATGAAGGCTATTAAAAATGATTAAAAGTCTCCTGTGTATCAAATGATATAGGAGACTAAGAAATATTTTATTCTGGGGGAGTCAAGGCTTATGTGATTGTACTTCCTTGAAAAAGAATTTAAGCTTGCTCTCATCTGTTTTAAATTGCCACCTTTTGTCAGTACAATAGTTAATACAGTTCAGACCAATTTTTGTAACATCTCACTTCATCACTCATAACATTAAAGATTGTACCACTGTTTTGAAGAAGGGCTGTTTTTGTTTTGGTTTGGTTTTGCTTTGGTTTTAGTGAATAAGGACACTGTGCTCTGAAGAAGCATTTTTTGAAAATACAGATAAAAATTGTTGTTCACTTTATCAAGCTGCAAAATTATACAGCTCCTCAGTCTGAGGGATTTTTCCCTGTCCCAGCAGTAGTTACTACCAGTATTTCATTTTAGACGCATAATGTTCTCCAACTGCTTTATGTTTGTTTTCTGAAGCCTTTCAGGATTATAAGTGGCATTTTATACCATCTTTTTTTCTAGACAGTCGTAATTTTGGCTTTTAAACATTGGAAGTTACGCCTGCCCCCTCCTTGCCATGCTCCCGATACACTTTTAAATAAACCAATCTTTACTAAATTTGTTGGAGAGGAGCCTAGGGAGCTGTTTTATGGAATCTGAAATACTGACAAGCCCGTAGACACTGGATGTACACTTGCCCCTCGGAGCTGACATCCAAGTTTGTTGTACAAAGCAGAGAATAGAATGTGGGAGAAGTTATTCTGAGTGTGTGTGCATGCGGCTGCAGTTTCCAAGGAGACCACCTTCTTTGTCTGAACATGTCCAGAATGATTGCCTAATTGATCTCATCATGTGGGACGCTCTGTCTGTCTTACTGTCTGCTTCTCTTGGGCGCTCTTTCCTCCGTGTTGTTAATCAAAAAGTGAAAAATGAAAAGTTCCGTTCAAGAAAAGAGCAAAACAAAGTTGTTCGCCAGCCTGAGCAACTGGTGTGGACCGTCCCCTGCTCAAAGCCATTGCTAGTGTGTCAGTGGCATGGATGTGAAACGTGTTGTCAGTGTTCCTTCCCAGCCTGTGCCGTAACTTGTGCATGGGTGCTGCTGAGCACTTCTTTGAAAGAGACAGCTGTTAATGCTACTACTGAATTTCCACTAATTATAAAATGAAAGGACTGTCTCTCTTTTCCTTCTCAATGCTCAATAGTCTAGATTAACTGATTAAAACACAACAACAACAAAAAATCCCCCCCCTCCAAACACACAAAGCTCAAGGAAGGAGAAGACGGCAGTTAGCGACGGCCCTGGAAAGCATACTGATGTGCTTTTTTTGTTGCTTGTGGTTTTGTTGGTACTGATGGTTTGCTAATGAAAGCCAAAACTCTCAAATTTAGTTTCTCAACGCTGGAACTGGAAATGAAGAGCTCAAGTATGCAAACATGTTTGCCAAAGGGACGAAAGGATTGCAGAATGCAGTGAGAAAAAGGCAGAGGTGAAACTGGAGGCAACTGAACATGCATTCAGACTGTTCTGGAGGACAGCGGCTTGGGCTGATCCTCCCTTTATTGCTAAAGAAAGACTCTTGATAAATTTCAGAGACATTTAACCTGAATTATGGAAATATTATTGACACAGAAGCTGAAATTACATCCCAACTCAGTATGTAAAAAAGCTGCAATGTAATATTGAGTGAATTTACTGACTACTGATAGAAACACTTTATAAAATCCTCTGGTTTTATTTAAAGACTTTTTTTACTGAAAAGGCAGTCCTAAAAGGATGAACATCTGTTGCATAGCATGATTTGTTTGTTTGTTTATATTAAGAAGGATCTGTAAGCAGTGCAAAATGAGGAGAGGGTATACTCTGTGTCAGTTTATCTACCATGCATCACACTGGGGTAAATACCAGCTGGTACACAAGAAAGGCCCAGGCAAATGTAAGCCAACAGAAGTAAGTATGGACAGCTTGAGGAGCGCAATCAGAGAAAACAAATGGAGTTAGCAGCAGCCACATCTCTCCACTTTCCTAGTAGCATTTGTTGGTTAGAATGTCATTAGTCCATCTTGGCAAGAAGTGCTTGAGTTTGTTGCTAGAAGGCAGTCCTACTCTGCCCCTTCTGTAAGCCACAAAGAAAACAGTATCATGGGCTTTTCATCTTGCAAACTGCTGCTCCTGCCTCACTTTACTTGTGTGAGCAGTCCTGATGAGCTGATGAGAATAATTAGGCATGTTTAAGTATCATCAGAGGCTTTGCAATTATACCTGAATTTCAAACCAGTAACTGACAGGTTGTACAAGTCCTTTTGTCCTTAATTTTATCATATAATAATATCACAGAATGGCCTGGGTTGAAAAGGACCACAATGTCCATGCAGTTTCAACCCCCCTGCTATGTGCAGGGTCACCATCCACCAGACCAGGCTGCCCAGAGCCACATCCAGCCTGGCCTTGAATGCCTCCAGGGATGGGGCATCCACAGCCTCCTTGGGCAACCTGTTGCAGTGTGTCACCACCCTCTGTGTGAAAAACTTCCTCCTAATATTTAACCTCAACCTCCCCTGTCTCAATTTAAAACCATTCCCCCTTGTCCTATCACTATCCACCCTCATAAACAGTTAATTTTATGTGGCTGTTGACAGAACACTGTGATGGTAGGAAGGTAATGTACTGTGGCTGTGAGTCTTAAAAACCTGTCACCAGCTCTGTTGCCATCCCTCCACAACTCCAGGGAAATTCTTGAGCTCTGTTTCTTAACAGCATGATAAATTATGCACATTAAAAAACAAAATTCTCTTTCCCCTTTCTTTCTATTTGTTCCTTTAAGTTCTGGCCAAACCTTTAGGCCAGCTCAGCTCTCTCCTGTTCTGCAACAGTGATAATTATAATTATATGATAATTATATGATAATTATAATTATGAATTATATATATGCCTAAATAATATAAATATAAATTATATATTTATATTATATATAAAATTATAACCTTTTGATTTTTGAGTCCTGTGTTTCAGCTAACAGCAAAAGTGAAACACTGGATTTTTTTATTCAAACCACCTAAGGTTCAACCAGTACTGTGTGAACATGCAGTTCATATTATAGAGGCTGAGCTGTCAGGCAGCAAGTCTTCCAGTGAGACCTGCTCCCTGTGGGAACGAGGCGACCTGCATCACAATGACAATCAGGGGAGCTGTTCCACATTCACTGCCAGCACCTGCTCCTGACTGGCCTCAATGAGTGGGCCCCCCAGAGGACACATTGCACATGTTGAGAGTGTTGCTCAAACATCTCTTCTGTTAGCTAACAGTATGGTAATGTAATAAACATTTAAGATAGCACTGAGTTCCTTGGTAACTTTCTCAGCAGAAAGTCGAGCCTTTTGCTCAAAAAAGTTTGAAGAAATCTGGTTTTTCTATTTAACGTGTATGAGAATCAACTTGAAGGTACTGTGTCAGTGTAGCCTACAGAACATTCAGTCAGAAGTCACAACACTGCAATTGAATGTTGTTCTGGAAGTGAGCACAGAATTTCATTTCAGTTAGGTAACTCATGCGTTTTCTGTTTTAACATTTGATTTCCCCTTTGTGAGTATGTAATTCCTTCTGTAACTGGTTTCATAGACCTTTTCTAGAATTTTCCTTTTTTTCTTCTGTAGCAGTAGAGGCTATTCGATTTAAACACGTGGTCCTAAGGCTATGTGGAGCTGAAAAGACATAGTAAATACATTTGTTCTGTTTTGTCAGCTTTTTCTCTCACCTGCTAGAATACTGCTATTTTCTTGCAGTCAAAGGACTGCATTTTTTGACTCAGATAAAATCAGAAATTTTCATTCAGGCTTTTTAAATGCTGTTTTGCACTATCCTGAGAGTGTAAGTGCTGGAGGGCAAAATGTTTCCATTAACTGCACTACTCAGAGACACAGAAAAGAACAGCACACAGACAGGTTTTTCTTGTGTATGTAAACTTTTCTGATAGCATCTGTAGTTGTAACTTCTGCAAAATCAGAGTTGTGTGAATTTTCATAACAACTGAATTCAGTTACTGTGGCAGAGTCAGAGGAACCAGAGATGTCTTTTCTGATACCCACTTGGAGAATTAGCTCCTGCTCATCTAACAGAAAGCCACTGTTCCTGACAGTACTGATAACAAATTAATTACTGACATCACCTGTTACATCACTTGTTAGGCTGCTTTTGAAAACAAAAGTTAGAATAATACTAGTCTGTAATTATTTGGAAAGTCAAAATGAATGTTCTCAGAATTATTCCCTCTGTGCTCTCTTACGTTTTTCTAATTTATACATTTCCAAAGAAACATGGGAAAGTATTCATTATGTTGTGTATAGCTCTGTATTTCTTGCATGATAGCACAGCAGCCTAATATTCAGAAACAGAAATTCCCCTCTTAGTCCATTAAAAATTTCAAAGCTTTTTCTGTGTTTGTCATACCAATAACTGAAATCATTATTTTATGGTTCTAGGTACAAAGGAAAAAAAGTATGATCACAGCTTAAAAATCTTACATATTTTTTTTTCCTTCTGATATTTGTCTAAATTTTGTGATTAATATGATGCTTATGTCAAATTCTCATGGTGTTCTTGATTTTCACTGAATCTTCCTCTTATGGATATGGTAGAAGAAAATGTGATCAGGTTTGTCTAGTGAGCTCACTTTAGCCTGTGTGGATGTGCTGTATGGACATGGAGATGGTAATAGTTTTTTAAGAAATAATAGATTTAAATAGTACTTGGAGATGCCTAGCAGTACTGCAACTTAGTCTGTTGTCAGCTTCAGCCAAGAGATATTTGCAGTTTATTTAAGAAGGGCAGATTTCCTTTGCTTTCTACCTCTGAGAGTTTGTTCCCAACTGAGCGTCCTTGCTGGAAGCTCACTACACATCATGACCGTGCTGTTGGCAGATCCTTTTTTCCTTCCAATTACAGTCCTGGGTGTAGAAGTTAATCTTCGGAGCACATCATCAGTTTTCTTCTGGCTTGGATGTTCAGAAATTAGGGCTATCCCTCAGTAGGGACAGGGTGTCTGAGCCTGACCAACAAAATCTAGGTATTTTGATCACATTTTTCCGTCTCAGCATTTCTGATTTTTGACAACTAAGGCTCCTTGAGGGTTACTGTTTTGCTAAATACTATCAGAGCTTCATTGTTCTGAAACTAAGAATTTCACTTGCAGAAGCAGGAAGGACAGCAGCAGTTATTCCCTGAGCTACAGGAAGGGCAACATCTACTTTTCTTAGTAGTTTTGAAACAGTTTATCTTGTGTGTGTGTGCAGTGTCCTCATGTATGTGTGTGTACACATTTGGACAATATCCATAAATAAAATAGTAATGGTCATGTATCTTTGACTTTGGGTAGCTGGTTCATCAAGACAGGAAGAGCCTCCATAATCTCTTTCAGCAACTTAGAGCTACTTTTAGCAAGACATGCATGCATACACACATATACATCTCTGCCAGAGAACTATTTCATTTTTTCCCCTTGCATATGTGGAATTTCTCCCCCAAATTACTTTGGCCTGGTGCCCAGAAGTCCACACCAGTCAATGGCTCAGTGGCATATTTAAGATCTGCGTGAAATAAGTCTTTATGCTAACAGAAAGGAGAAAGTTGCAGTTTTTGGGACACACAGCACTTGTTACTACTTCTCTCCAGAGACACAGAGATTTAGAATCAAGAGTTTTGTGTATAAAAAAGCTGTGCTGGATTATAACTAGTAATTGTAAAAAATACTATTTCTATTTTTACTTTCACTCAGAGGGTTTTAGTGGCAGTATTAACATGTTACAGGAAAACAGGAAAGAAAGCAGTACTCGTGGTATTTTCATTACAGATACAGAATATCTGATGAGGTGATGTGTGGTGTTAATATCATATTGACACTCATTTCTGATTATCTGTATTGTTTTGGTCTTTACAGTTTGGTCATCAGAATCATAGAATGTCTTAGGTTGGAAGGAACCATAAAGATAATTGTATTCCAACACTCATGCCAAGGGCAGGGTTACCAGCCATTACATCAGGCTGCCCAAGGCCCCTTCCAACCTGGCCTTGAATACCTCCAGAGATGGGGCATCAGCAACCTCTCCAGGCAATCTGTTCCACTGCCTCATATTCCTCTGAGCAAAATCTTCCTCATAACATCTAACCTAAATCTACATCTAACATCTAACCCTAACCTTAACCTAAATCTTTTAGCTCTTTTAGTTTAAAGCCATTCCCCCCTTGTCCTATAGTCACACCGTGTGTAAAAAATCTGTCTCCTTCCTTTTTATAAGCTCCCTTTAATGGAAGTCCTCAATGAGGTATCTCTGGAGCTTTCTTTTCTCCCTGTTGAACAAGCCCAATTCCCTCAACATTTTTTTTGTAGGAGAGATGTTCTAACCCTCTGATCATCTTTGTGGCCCCCCTCTGGCCCTGCTCCAACAGCTCCACATCCCTTCTGTGCTGGGGGCCCCAGGCCTGGATGCAGTACTGCAGATGGGGCCTCATAAAGGTAAAGCAGAGGGGCACAACCACCTCCCTCACCCCTCCTGCCACACCTCTTTTGATGCAGCCCAGGATACAGTTGGCCTTCCAGGCTGCAAGTGCACACTACTGGATAATAGATAGTAAAGGATGGTAGATAATATCAGATAATGGTAGATAATGATCAGATAATAGAGGTAAAGCTGCCATTCTGCACCATATGTGGTGTTTGTAACTTCTGCAGTATATTTAGAGTATGTAGATAGAACTTACGTACAAATTACATCTCTTCCATCTTTAAGCTCAAAGAGCAATAGAAGATATTTATTTATAAACTGGATTATAAATATGCAAGACATTTTTATGAAGACAGCTTTCTTACCCACTCAATTGGAAGTAAAGTGATAAAAACGAATAATAGAAATATGGATGATGATCCAATGTAGGGGGCAATTGCTTTCCTAAGTGCCTTATCTAAAAAGACTATTGTATGTAGGTTGGTCTGAAAGCAATGCCTCCTTTTTATTTCCACAGAAACGACAACAGTTACAAAGAGCATAATACCACTACCTGATAGAACAAATTCTCTGCTACAGAATGCTATTTTTCAATGTAGTCATCATCATTAGCTGTGTATTTTTGCTACTGATGAATAAGAGCCCTTGTGAGCATTCATGAGACCCACTTGGTGCAAACTTTGAGATAGTCCAACATTGCCACTTCATGAATTGAAGCTGCTATTCAGCTCCATACACTGACTGTAATTCACCAGTTCTCGTGGATGAGCTGATGGAGACAGTCTTTGTTTTGTTGTGTGACACCTGTGCATGGCTGTCTGAAACGGCTTGTCTTTCATGTTGCTGTCGCCACTGCAGAAACACAGCACCCACTGCCTCAGTGTGCTCACATCCACTGTTTGGTCTCCATAAATGTTCAGCAAGCATCAATAAACACTGCCAGGTCCCATTTTTTTCCGTATGAAGGAAGTCAGTGGCACGCCTTTGCTTCATACGCACTTCCATGTCAGACACCATTTTGTCAGACTGCCCTTCTGCTGCCATCTGTCAAATGGCAACAAAATATAACAAAATGTTGGTGGGAAGGTTCAAGCTCTGCTGCCATACCACAAACATATGCCACTGATCTTGTGGGCCAGCATAATAAGAGTGGAGGTGTTAGTTTCAGAGTGGCCCTCAAGTCTTATACTAATAAGACAGAAATGAGAAGGCTTTTTTTCTAAGTGGATGTGTCTTGCTCTCCTTCCTTTACACAGAGGACTTGGGCCCTGGAAACTTGTACTAATGTATTGCAAAACATCCCAATCAGGTTATGAACAGAAAACACCCCGAAATTACAAATATATGGCATACCTGCTGCACAAAGTTGATGTATATGAAGAAGTGCATAATGTGAAACAGAATGTTCTTCCCCCTCCTCAGATGTCTGTGTTTTAAAACCAGGGAGGAAACACCAGGAATTGTATGTGAGGGAAAGGCACTCACATAGTGACATTTAAGAAGTGGCTGCTAAAGTCATATATCAAAATATAAATATTGTTGTATAAACATTAAAGCCATGTGTACTGTGCCAGATGAACCTTGCTATATGAAAATTTCAGAGGAATAATATGAAGAATTTCTGTTTTCTCATGACTGCATCTTCTTTCTTTTTCCAAGACCCCAAGTGTTTAAATTAATTACATTTCCTTGTGCATACTTTCTTGACCTGAACAGAAATTCCTTGTAAGTATTGAGTTATCCACCATGCATCAACTATACAGTATTGCATTTGATGGTGTCGTTTACAAACAATTTCAAATGTTGTGCGATTTTTTCAAATGTTATGAGATTTTTTTTTCCAAGGCAAAAGAAATGTTATTTAGTTTCAGTGACAGATGTCTAAATACCTTAATGTATGTATTTAAATATAATGCAGATATATATAATGGCTGCTTGTAAGTAGTAGAATAGGAGTTGCAGATGATTAGCACTGGCTACACAGCTGACCTAGGCAGTCTTCAGTTTATCCTGTGTTGCTTCCCTCAGCCTTGAACTTCCCTCAGGCTTTGCTTTTTTTTTTAAGTCAGAGTTCAATCTGTCTTGTAGATGTCATTTAAGCAGATACTGTCTTTTACGACTGAACTGCACATTCCAATTTTAAGCAAAATAATGTAGATCTTTGAAATCTGCATTATGACTTACAGGAAAGATATATATATATACATATATATATATATATATATACATATAATGAAAGTAATAAATGGAATTAAATGTGTTGCTAAGAAGAATGTTATATTTAGTACAGTATTCCCTTTTGTATTCCTCCCCGTTGTCCTCGGAGGATTTCACAGATCCTGTGTATAATTTGTGCTGCTACAAAAGCAGTTTTGTGGAGTTGTTCTGATAAATGAGTATCAGTCTGTATCTTCCTTGTTTTCTTTAAAACTGGGATGTATGCTCATCTGATAGCAATGGCTACATCCTTGACATCACAGCTCAGTCCTGCAGTTTTTTCCCCTGGTGTGTTTAGTCCCACATGATTGGTCCTCATCTGCATTCCAGGACTTTGAGATTTTATGTCATGTGTGTATTAAAGCCTAAAAGACTAGAGGTAAGTATCTACAGAACTCAAAACCTGGAGCTGGAACAGGATTTTCAGTGATTTCAAATTCTAGTCCCTCTGTTTTGTGTGTGTGTGAGATCTGGGTGCTTCTGCAGGGCAGGCCTTGATGAAGAGAGATGATCTCCTTATAAAAATGTGACCCTCAAGGGCTTGGCAGTATTTGTTCCATGTAGAGAGCATAGAGCTCTGAATTCTTGAGTTGTCTGTTCTTGTGTTGGGATATGGCCCCTCCTACCCAAGGGAGCAGGCCTGACAAAAAGGGCATTGAGATGATAAAAATAAAGTGCATTCCATCATCTGAAAAAGAGCAGATAGGAATATTTCTGGCCTAACTTGATGCTGCTTTCTGCTGGAAGAAATTGTTCTATAAAAGAATGTTAGACATTTACCTTGTTTGCATTGCTTTTCCTCATCTGTTTTAGACCAAAGAATGAAGTTCACACATAGCATGATAGGTATATATGAAATACAGGACCATTAAAATGTTTTGGATTGAGACTGTAAATGAAAAAGAGAATCTAATGAAATCATATTTGCTCTGCAACACACTTCTTGTAATATTCTTGTCTGAGATAAAGTTAACTGTGCTTCTTTCCCTCGCATCAATAACGTGAGCCTACAATGCAAAAGGTTTTACTGTGAACGAATGATGTTAGAATATTGTGACAGTTTATTTTTAATACTGTTAGTGAATGGAATTTGTATTTCATTATAAAACAGCTGTTATCCAGGTATCTGATGTGCAGTGTAGATATGTGCTGGATACTACATGTGGAAAACTCACCAGCATGCATGGACCTGATATCCGTGCACAGTGTATTCAGATATGTAAAAAAAGAGGCTAGTCCAAAGCCTGTTCTAGTGTTCCTTAATCACAGCTTTGAATTGCTTTATTGATCCATGTGGTTTTTGTATTTGTTCTAGAAATAAAATACATGAGAAAACAAACAGAGTAATATGAAATCAGCCCACAAAGAGCAGAATAGAGAGTTAAATGAAAGTAATCGGCACTGGGAGAGAAAGCAATGCTTTGTTGCTATTATGGTGCACAAAAAATGAAATAAAAAAAAATCAAAGACAGGACAAATGCACTTTCTAAAACAGAAGATTATCAAAGAGAGTGTGTTGACATTAGTGTAGAATGATTTTTGAGACTACTGGAGCTTTTGAGAGTGCTAGAGAATGTCAAGTAGATCTCTGATCATTTCTGTTGTTCCCCATTGGCCAATGTGTGAGGTTTTTTTACAATGGTCTTAACGTAGTAACTTGTATTTATTCTATATTATCATCTGTGAATGAACAGCCTAACAATGAAAATGCTTATCTCAGAGATGAGATTGATTTACAGAATTCTGTTAACTGCCATCTCTGACAGGGATATGAGGCATATAGAATGCACACTCCCCACCCTCCACTGTGGCACCTGTAGAACACTGACAGACTGTAGACTCATGGTGCTATGGGACAACCTAGGTGATTAACCATAGCCCAGAACCAGGATGGGAAATGCCTCCCACTGCACAGGCATGCTGCAGACTGCCTCAGTGCAGAAAAATTGGTGTAATTGTATTGCTTGCTATTAAATTCAGCACTGGGAGGCTTTCTAATGATCCATTCCAAATGTTTTGGTTACACAACCCCTCTGTACACCTAGGTATATAGCCTTGCATTGCTTCCCATTTTGTCTTATTATGGATGGTATTCTTGTTAGGCTTTTTTGGAGTGTATTTCTAAAAATAATGTGGAGCAGTCTTTTACCTCAGTCATAAACTTACTTATGGGAATATTAGAGAAAGTATCTGAGCACAAGAAAGCATCTTAAATTAATGGAATGAATAATCAGAAAGATTTGTCTCCCTAGTCACACATATGTGAGTCTCATGCTAATTGTGCGAGTCTCTTAACATTTACCCATAAGTTCCTACAGCTCTGATCTATAATTCATGACAACAACCTGATTTACAGCAAAGACCAGAAGTGAAGAGGATGGATCCTACTTTCATCGAAGGCAACAGCAAAAGTTTAATTGAGTTCACTGTCACAGAACATTATAATATTCCTCAGGATCTGTCAATATCTTCAGCTTATACCACTTTCCATATATTTTCTCCCAACATAGCGTGATTCAAGCAGTGAATTGCAGCAGTGGTGGCATCTATAATATCAGTAGCTAAATTCAATTTGATCAGTTATCATAGTAGATCTGGGACTTGCACAGGTCCTAGGCCTAGCACCCACAAGTCTGCACTGTAGCACCATTCCCAAACTTGACTTTTGGTGGAGTAATTAGGGATGCTTATGTTCAGAAAGAATCACTGAGATGAAGATCCTTTAAATCTCCTGCAATCTGATTGAAGTGGAACAGGATCTCTGTGCTGCTGTCCTCGCTGCTACGTTGAAAAGAAGAAAATGAACTGTAATTTTTTTCCAAGGAAATGCTGCAACTTGTTTTTCTGAAGAATTCTATTGTCCCTTTTGGCTCACAAAAGAAGGACACACAGCCCAAGGGATACAGTGTGCATAACACCATGAAGAATAATCTTAGAAAAATATTAGCAGATGTAACTGGGAAAGACATTGCCTGAAGATTTATATGCTAAGTTAAACTGAAAATTTAAAGAAAGGAGTTGCTCAAATGCAAACTCAAAGCAAGTCCATAGCAGGCTTTTCGCTAGAACTTTTTTGAACTACCAAAGGTGAAAGTTTTGATCATCTAAAAACAAACAAACAAACAAACAAACAAACAAACAAACCCCAGTGATTTTTCCCCCCTAAGTTTTATTGTTTACATGCATAGTCATTATTGCAATTAAATCAGCTGCACCTGCCAAGGATCTTTTAAAAAGTATCTATATCCATATGTTTACATCTCTAACGGTGTGACTTGGTTCAACAGAACTTCACTGATGTTGCTTCAGAACACTTGCTCATCCCAAATCCCGTAGCAAAAGCCTTATATGACAGTCATTGTGAAATAATATCTTCTGTGCCATCCTTACAAAATTAAAATGATCAAAGTCACCTGTTTTACTGGTTAAATCCACTGGTATAATATCCTGAGAAAAATAATGTCAAGTTGTTCCTTTTACGGAAAAGATTTATGTATTTACATTTTAAATTTTTAGAAAGATTTATGAAATTCCTGTGATTTTTATGTGAGGAGATGTCCATTCTGTAGGATGAATTCATACAAGGATCCCATATTTTTAAAACAGAGAACTGAATTCCAGAGAACTGAATTCCAATCACGTTGTTGCCCATAACCCAATAAAAAGCTTCCATTCAGAGTCTGAGGCCATTTCTGTTTCTGAGATCGAACAAAATCCTTTCTACATTCCTTGTTTATTTGGTAACTTGTTCGTTATACCTTATTTCAGCAAACCTGTCTGCATGATTTTAGATGCAGAATTCAAAGCTCATCTGTTGGAAGCAGCAATATCAGAACAGTACCTCTTGATTTTAGGGACATATTTGAACTTTTTTGTTCTGGGACAGAATACTCTGTTGAGAGCAAGATTTATTCTTTCTGTCCCCATATGAGGTAATGCTCCCTTGTTCAAATAATGATGAGTCTAGAACTGAGCAGTACATGACAACATTTGTCAGCTCACAGCAATGCGAGAACATGGCTATGTGTTCACTTTATCAGGCACATTTTAATTGTCCAGTAGGAGTAACCCTCTTTGTAAGGAAAAGTTTTCTCTTCTATAACCATGGCCCATAAATACTGCTCACAGGATCTGTTTCCGTGCACACCTATCACGCGTTAGTCATTACTTTGAGGAAATAAGATGGTAAAATGCAAAGGGGATGAGAAGAGTAGGTTATTTAAAAGGATGTTTATGCACAGTCTGTAGTTATTCTGATTATGCTAAGTAAAAAAATATCTAAGAAGGCTCTACATTTTCCCTTAGTGTATTATGGACAATACAGAGAATTGTCTTCCCATTTTATTCATAGAATCCTAGAATCATAGAGTATCCCAAGTGACCCTCAGGGATCACTGTGTTAGCTCCTGGCTCCACATAGGTCCACCCAAAATCCAAATGCTGTCTGAGAGCGTTGTCCAGATGCTTCTTGAATCCCAGCAGCTTCGGGCTGTGCTCACTGCCTTGGGCAGCCCGTTCCATGGCCCAACCACCCTGTGGTGCAGCCCCTGTCCCTGACCTCCAGCTGCCCTCCCCTGACAGCTCCATGCCGTTCCCTCGGGCCCTGTCGCTGTCACACAGCAGAGCTCAGCGCTGCCCTCTGCTCCCTGTGAGGAGCTGCAGCCACCATCAGGCCTCCCCTCAGCTCCTCTGCTCTGGGCTGAGCACACCGAGGGTCCTCAGGTACTCCATGTACGCCTTGCCCTCTAGAAACCTTTATCTTTACAGTCCTCCTTTGGGCTCCCCTTCATAGAATTATGTCTTTGTTTTATTTTGGAACCCAAGCCTGCGCACAAGTGCTCGAGGTGAGTCCACCCCACGCAGAACAGAGAGAGACAATCCCTTCCCTCTCCCAGCTGGCAGTGCTGGGCCTGATGCAACCCAGGTACTGTTGGCCCTTTTTGGCTGCCAGGGCACACTGTTGACTTGGATTTCAATTTGTCATCAACCTGGAGTCCTAGGTCCCTTTCTGTGGGGCTGCTCTCCAGCCTCTTGTCCTCTACTCTATACATATAGCTAGGATTGCCCAGTCCCAGGAAGAGAATACAGCACTTGCACTTGTTAAACTTCACGTGGTTGGTGATTGCTCAGTCACCAGTTTGTCCAGATATCTCTGTAAGAGCCCTACCCGTGAGGGAGCCTACAGCTCCTCCTAATTTTGTGTTGTTCTCAAACTTGTTTAGTTCTGTATCTTCAAGTTCTGTATCCAAGTCATTTATGAAAACATTGAAGAAAATGCCCTAAAGGGGCTGCAGGACTCCATCAGTGACTGGCTATCAGCCTGAGCTCTATTTAACACTTTGAGTCTGACTTGTCAGCCAGTCGTCCAGCCATTGCATTATGCATCTGTCTATTTGTGTTCTGGACATATTGTCCAGAAGGATACCGTGTGACACCGTGTTTAAAGCTTTGCTGAAATCCAAGATTACTGGCTTCCCTTGGTTAGTTAGGTGGGTAAACTTGTCATAAGAGGAGATTAAGTTCAGGTAACAGGACATTATGCTTGTGATTCTGTGTTGTCAGTAAACAGTTACTGCATTGTCTTTCAGATGTATATCAGTAACACCCGGGATAATGTTCTCTTGCAGTTTTGCCAGGTGCTGAAGTGAGGCTGACTGGCCTATTATTACCAGGGTCTTTTTTCTTTACCTTCTGGAAAACTGGACTAGTATTTTCAGCCTCCAGACTGGGACTTCCCCAGATCTGCTTGGCAGCAGATATCACACAGAGTTCTACAGCCTGTCTGATAAGGTCTTGCATTGCCTAAAGAGATTAAAAACTCTAGAACCACAGGGGAGCACAGGCAAGTCGGGATGGACAGTCCCTGGAAATGTCCAGTACGCATGCCTTGCTTCAAAAGATACGTTAGCTGTTTAGTATATTTCTCCCAATTGATCTTACCTTGCCTTGCCTCCCTTGCAAACAACAACTTTCTTCATTCTCCAAAACGATGTTTTTCAAGCATCTCTCCATTAGCATTTCTAACATGAAGTGGTTTTCAGGAAAGCAGCAATCAGTGCCTGTCTAATGGTTCTGCACTTTGTGTTAGGCTCCCTTCATTAGGGAGCTGTGAGAAGCAAACCTGGAGTCCTTTTCCTGTGGCTGCATGTGTAAAGTGCTGTGCTGCTTTTGTGACTTGAAAGAGTGAAAGTCTGGTAGAGAATATCTGGCCAAGAATTTTGGAACAAACCTAGAAGGTAGTCTTTCTGAGTGCATTCTTACACTTACAGGTATACGAGCTCATCTTCAACATGGGTGTCCTTCTGAAAATGCTGTTTTTGCTTCTGTCTTACCAATGGGCTTCTTACCTTCCTGAGGTGTTAACAGTATTCAAAGCATTCTCATTAATACCTTTTTATATCTAATCTCTGCTCTTGTGATTTCCCCATCTGATATATAGCAATTTATTTTAAAAAAAACCCTTGGACTTCAAAGGCTGTTTTCTCAGGATTCAAAGTTAAATGGACTGAAACACCCAGTATTCTCCTTGCAGAATGAGAAATTAGGCAACTGTGTGGTGGAATCGACTGCTTCTGAAAATGCTATGAAATTCTTTTTTTCCTCCTTTCTTCAGCTTTCTGTCAGACATGACATATGTGTGAAGTACCATGGAAGTTATACTCTTTTGGCTGGGTGTTTTTAGCATCCACTGTAAGCACCCAAATTTAACTTATCTTGCTTGAAACCTAAATGAATGTGTTGTATCATTCTTTGCCAACAGTAAAAATGTTAAGTGCCTTTTATAAAGAGCAATGGCAGAAAAATAGGGTGAGGAGAATTGAGTTGTTTATGACTACCAAATTAGCAGTTCTAGTTGCAATTAGCTGGCTGATGAAGCTGTTAAATGTAGCAGACCTTTTGGAAAATACATTGTACTCTGCTGTTTATAGTAAGAAATAATATGATTAAATAGCTGAATGTTATGTGATCTTAAAACCTGTAGGCTGTATGTTAACTGAGCAGTACCCTGAACTCAGGAAAACGAAGGGAGTTTATTTGGTATATGATTTCACTGTTTTGGAGAAACATGGTCTGTGTGTTTAATGATAAAAATTGTGTTAAACGTCATGCCAGGACAACATCATAGCCAGAGACCAGAGTCGGGAACTCAGCTTTTAGTTATTTACATACTTTTCCTGATTTAATTTTTCCAGTTTCATAGGATCGGATGAGAGTTTTGGAGAAGTTGTATCATATACTAATAAAATTCACCCAACCCTTTGAATTCTTAAACTTTTTTGGGAAAAATTTCATAAAAGACAGATCAATTTTTCACACTGGAACAAGTTCATTACATTTATCTCTGTGTATATTAATGTACACTTCTAATGTAAACTTTTTTTAATCCATAAAATGAATTTGCCAGATTTTTATTAAATCTAGAAGAAATCTTTTATAGTTCTGCAAAACTATTTACTAGCTGTTTCTAAGCTAGAATAGGGAGTAATCTGGCTTCACTATTTACCCTTCATTTCATCACATGGCAGAATATCGCTTACTCCCTTCAGCACTAATGCTGTTCTAGCAAGCACTGGTATAGAAAAGACAAGGGGAGGTAGTCAATGCCTTTCCTATTCTCATCTTTGCCTTTCTGTGTGCTTTAGCTTAGCAAAAATCCAGCCAAATTAGGATCAATATTTTAACCAATTCTAATGCCACTGAAAAATTATTTAAAAATGGAATAAATTGAAAAGATAAAAATACGCGCAGCAGTGCCATGAAGAGGTGAATATCAGAGTTTTAATGAAATACCCATTTTTGTTTAACATTTGTTATTTCGGCGTGGTGGAATTTAATGAATTTTTGGGCAGTATGGCTGCTTTGTAACAGATGTGCCTTACCTCTTGAGGTCGCAGAGATCCTCCTGTACTGCGTGTAGAGGCAGAGGGGCTTTCTGTCATCTCAGAAGGCAACTATCACCTTGTCTTGTTCCACTGACCATACTTGCAGCCAGAAGTACAAGTTATATTCAGTACCTAACATGCACAACTTGTGGGATGAATTTCAGCCTGAGTGAGCCTGGAGACTACTACAGGTCCAAATCTCCCAAATGTCCAAGAAAGTTGATGTCTCCTTTCACAAGGAGCATGGCAAAAGGGCAGGTTTTTAATCTGTCAGTGGGAATTACTCAGAAATATGTTACCTTTTTGTTACATTTTAGACAGTTTTTGCATCTGTTGCCACATATAAATCAGTTATTCTGAAGTGCTTTCAGGTGCTACTGAGCTCCATTTTAAACCTTCTGCTGTGTGCATACATGGCAGTTTGCTCCCGCAGGGATTTCTACCTTCCTGTTCCCATTCAGTAGTCTCTCACAAGGGTTATGCCTTACATGTTGCTAATAAGTAACAGAAACACAGATTTCTCTTTCTGTGCTTCCTTTTAAGCTATTTGGAGTGCTAGTTGCTTCCACAGTTTGTAAGAACATGGGGGGGATGTTTATGAAATTCTTGTAGATCATACCGACTTTAATGGAAATTGAGACAAATCTATTTGGCTTCCCTTAACACTCTGCTCCTAAAGGCCAGATGTTGAAAAGGTTTAAAAATATATCCGTAGTGCTTAGAATCTATAAATTTCACACAGCCAATTTTCTACATGTATGTAGTTTACTGATTGCACAAAGTCTTGTGGCAGCTGCTTCTGGCTCTGGTGCTGGGCTCTGATGCTTCTTGCTTCAGGGAGATTAGGCCTGGGAACTAAATTAAAGTACCAGGTTATGAGCTTGCTCAGACAAGGCCTCCAGTTTAGAGATCTGAATTCTCAGCAGCAGTGCCCGATTTTCTTCAGAGCTTACATGCACAGCTTCTGAAAATGATAGAATCCTCATTCTGAAAGCGAGATGTCTCGACTCATGAATTTAAGTGGGGGAAATCCCGAACTTGTCTGTCAGTCTTAACATGAAAATGATACAACATACCATATGGATAAACACTCATTTTCAATGTTGAAGCAGTGCAAGCACAGGATGAATGCAAGGGTTAGAGCAGTAACGACCACCTAACAGCAGGAGCACTGAGGCATCACCACATTCTCCCTTGTGTTACTCTGCTCTTGTTCCTCCCTTCCTCTCTGCACAGAGGGGGAGGCTGCTTTACTCGGCCCTTGCTGGAAGCAGACCAGGAGATGGCTGCCTGGGCCCATGTGGTCACAGGGCTGTGCAGAGTGAAACAAAAGGATAGTGAGGGCATGCAGATGCTCGAGAAAAGAGCTAGCCACTTCTTTCCTATTTTAACTCCATCACAAAAAGAAACTGTTTGTCTCGCTGAATAAATGTCCTATAGTTGGTGCCTTATTTCCTTTCTCTGAAATAGAAGGGTTTTGCTATGTTACTATATAAGTTTGATCTTCTTTATCTGTAGCTGTTACTAGGGCCGTATTAAAGCTGGAAAAGTCAGTACCTTCAGATCGCTCATTTTGCTGAGTAAAAATACAAGAAGAATGATCATTCGAAGAATAATATAGTCTGGGGACTGCATTGGAGCAGACATTTTACTCTGGATACACGCCTTCCCAAAGTGTAATTTAGCTCAGTGTTACTATGTAATTCATTAGCACACAATCATTATTTACACATTGTTATTTAATGTAGATTTGCTTTTAAAAGGCCATGAAATCTGATGGCTGTAGCCCGATATGACATTAGACAATGCCTTCCCTGATATTTTCCATTCCTGCACCCCAGCCTATTTTTAAAATTGCTCACTCTTTATTTCACATTCAGATAATTTTACTCCAAATTGCTCTTTTATTATGCCATTTTAGGTAAAGAAATATGAAAGAACGTGTTGGGTTTTTTTTTTTCCTGGCATGGTCTGCATTTTATGTCTCCGTCAAGTGCTTTTCTAAAGCTGTTTTTCCCAGACTGTGTGTTTTGCATGGGTGGGACAGTGGGTTATTGTTAGCCTGTTAGACACAACTCAGTTTGAATACCCTTCAGTAGTTTGTGAGGCAAGTCAGCTCTATTTGCATTTGTTCCAGTCACAAAGGTTTATAGGTCAGCAAAGGCTGGCTGGAAAAATTCAACATGCCAATGCACTATTCTTCTATGGTTGTCAGGAATTCAAACATGCTGGTTTTTATATTTCTTCTTGGTCATGAATATATGATAGCACAGTCTGAAGTCGCTTTGTTTCTCTGGAGCTTGGTACCAGCTGGGACTAAGATGGAGGACGCGACTTGATGCCAGCTTTTTTTCCCCCTCTCTTCTTTTGCCCATACTAATCAGCAACAAATCAAATGTCAGTACATCTGGAGACAGTGAGAGGGCAGTGCTCACCAGTGCACTGTATTGCTGCTATTTTTTCCTTTTCTGTGAGAAAGAGTCCAGCTGAATAAAGGATGACATTTGTCCTTTCACAGAAAACATTGCATTAGCTTAATCTTTCTTCTGTTTTGGGTTTTGAGGTGTTTGTTGTTTTTTTTTTCCCCCTCCGTTTTTCATTTAGATACTTCTGGGCTATGTTCTGAGATGTTTCCTGCTCAAATGCAAGCAGAGATTATGTGGAGATCTTCATTTATACACAGACTCACAAAGGCTAGGCATGCTTCAGAATTCAGGACCTAGAAGCTATTGATATAGATGTAGTAATCACTTACAAAGACACACAGTGGAAACAGTCTTGGGATATTGCTGATAACCTGGTCTTTTGATAACTTGTTCGCCAAGCTTGAAATCTATACAAAAAGAATGTATTTCCCAAAGAAAGCATTTCCTTACCTTTGTTTTTCAACTTTTAGTTTTAGAAGAGGTTTGGCCTTTTGCAGTTATTAAAATGAAATATAGATTTATCTGTAATTTGATTTCTTCCAAACTGCATTTTGAATTTTAAGTGGTGTGCCTGAATACATTGTGCAAGGTACTGGTGCAGGTTTATTAGCTGACATCTCATTTCCCCATCACTCTGGAAACTGTAAACTCTATTTGAATTTGATTTATTTAAAAATCGGTTACAAAAAAAATTCTGTTTTTATGGTTGTATCTCGAGTTCTGAGATTTTTCTTATAGAAGTCATAAAACATGCCAGATTTCCTTTTAATATTCCCATTGAAATGCAAACTGTGACCTTTGGTGGTCTCTTTCTACAAAATATGAGCTGTTTTGAGTAAAAGGCGACAGAGACAGGGAAGGTTGCATCTGTAAACAAGAGAGGCTGCAGCTAAACCTCGTATTGATGCCTCCATTTGGAACAGCCGGGGAGACCCGTTTACTTTTGAATGCACGGTTCGCTGCCAAGTTGGCACCATCTTTCATGTTTATAGATTTAAATTCAGCACATGGCTTTAACTCTTCAGCTGCACTAGCTGCAAACAATTAGCCCGAAACAAATGCTTAGGTATAAGCAGTTCGTTGTCTTGTCCATGCCAAGTTGCATCTGACCCTTTAGAAATACAGCTGAGAATGCTGTTTTAAAATGCCATATTGGATAAGACACACATAAATAGCAAAAGCAAATTTTAAATGGACGTGTTTACAAATATTGAAGCTTAATGTGAAAAACTACTCATAGAACAAGCATTCTACAGACCACACAATATAGCATTAGGAAGATATTGTGTTTAATAGATAAATCACTTTAAAAGATTCCACAGTTAGAAAGAATATACTAACAAGCAAATATATATATATATTTAGGAATCTCCTTTCTTAAGCTGTAGCAAATGTACAACTACTAACCTGGTGCAAACATCATAAAATTGTCAAGAGTTGGAAATTCAATGGGGAATAAATGTATGAAAAAAAAGAAAAATTAACTCTTAAAATTTCAGTTCCATCACAAGATTGCTTTAGGAAATACATATTTCAATTTTGAATATTTTGATGGACAACATAATTTGCCACACATAGAAATTCAATTTTAGAAGCAGTAGCATGACTGATTTATTAAGAATGTTTTCAGCAATTGGATACGTATTGCTTTATGGCTCCAATGTTTAGTAAAGGAGCAATGATAAACTAACTGTAAGTGTAGTCATGCTCTGAAATCAAATTTGAGTCTTAGCTTCAAAATGTCCATGAACACTTAATACAGTGGTGTGGGTGACTACCGCTCACACAGTGGAAACATAGGCTGAATCCCATCAATTCCAGTCAATTCTGAGGTTTGGATATGGACAAAGAAATGTGTAAATGCAATTCAGAAGTTTTGTATCCGCTAGCCTTTGCTTTGGTAACTTACAGTATAGTCCTATGCTTCATACGTGTGGGCTTCTCAGTTATGACACTATTTGATAAATAGATAACCTTTGTTAGTACCTCTATTATGCTGTAATTATAACAGTGATTTTTTGTTGTTGTTATTACACCTGATTTTTTTTTTGTTAACCATTTGTAAGGCGTGCGTTTGCATAGGAAAAAAACAGTTCTTTCGTTTACTAATAATTTCATTTAGCAATAACTTCTGCATGCGTGTGAGTAGTGACCTGTCTGTGAAGCATTCAGTGTAGTAAAAGGGTTATTTGCTCAGAAAGCACATCTGCACATAGATCCTTTCTGTGGTTTGAAGTATTTTTATAATCATGGATTCAGTTCAGCACATGGGAAGCTCCTGATAGCTAGTTCTGAAAACAAAGTAAACAAAACTAGATTACATTATAAGCTGTAGATATAGTTGGATTTTAGACTAAAAAAAAATTCTTTAATAAATCCTATTTTTCTCTCCTATGCTAACACAGCATACAACTTTCAGAGTAGCTTTCTTTTGCCAATTATTTTACTCTTAAAACTCTGCATATTACATCAGATTTATGAAACTATTTCTTGGCACTATTCTCTTCTTATAAGTCACGTGTGTGTGTGTGTGTGTATGTGTGTGTGTGCATGTGTGCTCTTCAGTGGTTTTTAGAATTAAGGAGGTAAGAAGCAGACAGGCTGAACAGTTTTACTTTTTGTAATGACTGTAGAATAGAGATTTATTTTTTATTTTTGTTTTATAGGATAGAGATTTATTTTTGCAAAAGTACACGCTGCTTTCTAACCTCACATGAAAGACAACTTATTTGTAACAACTCTAATGTAGGAGAAGCAGCCACTGTGTTAGCACATGCTTTTATTCCGGTGGATTCCATCAGTTATAAAACCCTTGGGTTTCTGGCAAGTGAAAGCAACAATTGCAGGCACAGTTTGTATGCCTGTGTTGCCTTTGGGTATCCTCCAGTTTTGCTTATCCTTTGAGGGTTGCAGCCCTAACCAACTAAGGGACTTCTTTAATTTTTTTATTATGGCGTTGGTAGTGAGCAGGGGAGAGAAAAGAATGGAATTGGTTATTGAGTTTTCTGTGCCACAAAAACAGAGTGAGTAGAATACTGATATACTGCAGTAATTTTGGATGAAGACAAATCCTTTGATTAGGTATGTGCAGAGTGCGGATGTTTACAGAGATCCTATAGTTAGGGTTATTGTGAGCTCTCAGTTTCCCAGAAAGAAAGAAAGATGAAAATCATCCTTAGAAGTTTGTTGTAAGGTGTGGAAATCACAGAATCACAGAATATATACTCTTGCTTTGAGGAGGTAGGATGCATCTGATGTTTCACCGTTACAATAAATGATGGTTTTCCTCATTGTGTCATTATGCATTTCATAGGCATTAAGAAAAGGCAGTGAACATGACACGTATTTACTGATACTGCCAGCAGCCTACTGAGCTTCATTTTCTGCAGTCTTGCTACCCCTGCCTCAGGAGAGGCCTCATGACCGCCACTGCGGGGTTTTCCTCCTCAGCCCTGTGTTCTGTCCTCCACAGTTCCCCAGTAGAGCTGTCACAGCCTGTCGTTGTCTGCCCCTCGGGATATTATAGTTGCAATTTGCTCACACAGATGCCAGCTGATCCTAAGTTCTCTTTTTTTAACTGTTTGCATTTCCCCCCCCCAACCCAGACTCAAGTCCAAAAGGGTACAGTGTGGTTCATGAGCTGGAAGAAGGGTCTGCAAAGGCTTGCAATTGCTGGGACTTCTCTGTGCTGGATAGTAGAAGACCTAATGGCAAGTTTTAGTTCTTGTGACAGAAGAATTGTCAGGGAGTCTCATCTTCTCCATTCACCTCTTGCTATGACTAAGGCACAGCTGGAAACTTAAAGGACAAATTCAGCTGACAAACAGAACTTGGATCCCTGCAAAGGAAACTTATTCTCCTCCTGTCAAATCTTTGAAAGATCAGAAAAAACGCTTGCTCTGATTAACTTTAGTGTACCCTCTAATATCCTCTGCTTCTGGACATGCTGAGAGTAACTTGCTCATACTGAGAAAATTAGGCCTAACCAGGCCTGAAGTAAATGAAGATTTATGAAGATTCTAATTTTAATAGTGAAATGAAAATACTTTTCATTGTGAAAAGTCTTAATCATTGTTTCTGTACATGTGGGCTTCAGCATAAGAATGTGTTGTGCAGTTAAGTATGGATTTATTCATCTCAGCATTATTTCATCAGTCTATTACATTAGGAAACTCTAAGCATTTGATTTCATTCAATTCAGATGCTCTAAAAACTGAATACTGGTTTTAGTCTTCAGTTTTTAAGAATAGCTATGTCAAAAACTGAATTATATTTACAGAGCATCAGTGTCAACTTTAATCTGTCTAAAACCTAAACCTGGGCAGTCTTTTTCATTGTATTTTAGTATTTGGTGCATGTGAATTTGGCACAGCTGCATAATGAAATGGGTACTCCACATAATACTGCATTAAGTGTATTTAATTATGTTGTAGAAATAATCACAGCACTATTTGATCATCCTCTTTTATTTCTGCTGCATACACTAGAAGTTTAAGGATATTTCTTGTGCAGACAAAGATCATTAATGCCAAAGTTCTTTTGAGGAACTGATGAGGAGAACTGTCTCCTTGTGATTGCCAGTGTGAGGCCTGCACTTGTTAGTCTATGTTTTAGCCAATTTCAATTCAAAGGCAGTTGTAGTAATAGTTAAATCTGAAAAATGACATGTCAAATTACCTTGCCATAGTAAAGGTCACCAAAGGGAGCCCAAATTTGCCCCATGTTAGAAATATCTTCCCTGTTAATTTTACTGCTCTGTGGTATTTCACAGCGAAATTCCTGATCTAATAAGGAGTTATTCTCTGTAGTTAAAAAAAAAAGAGAAAGAAAAAAGAAAAAAAAAAGTAAATGCAATGAGTTTTAGTTTTTATTGTGAAGATGGCCCTCCTATCCTAGTTCACTGTTTTGTGAGACACGGCATTCAGTTCTGAATGTGTGTAAGAGCTGGCAGCTGCTGTGGGATGGATGGGATGGTGTGCAGCAGGTCACTGGGCAAGGCCTGGAGGAGAACCAGAGTGGAAAACCAGGGAGGTCTGTAGCAGCATGCTCCACCCCCCCCTCCCTCCCCATCCTTCCTGTTGTCATTGTGTTTGTATGAACTACTTTACCTTCCATCTGGCCTGTGAGAAGGTGCGCGACAGACTGAAATTGAGTAGGTAAATACATGGTATAGAACTAGGCTAAAAAGTCACTGAAGGCACTGCCATGAAAGATTTGCTTCTTATAAAAAGGAGGATTTGCACTAGTTGCCTTTATCAGACTTGTATTTGCCAGACATTAAACTGAGTTAGGTATTGTATATAGTTCTTCTGGGATTTTGTTTGACATAACCAAAGGATTTTCACTTTGCAGGGAATGTTGGCCTGGAGCGTGGCCAGTTCTGACCGCTTTGTGTAAATTTTGGGTGTCTGGGAAAGGGAAGATGCAATGCTTGGTTGGGGCTCCTTCTGGCAGGCCTCGCGAGGAGTACTTTTCTTCCCTTGGTGGGGTTTGAGTGCTGCTCACAGAGGGAAAGCTCTACCTATTCTTTTTCTTGTAATTTGCAGGAGCTATCAAAATAATAATTAAAGATGTTAAAGATCAGTAACATGCTGTGATTACTTTAACGACAGTGATTCTAATTCTGCAGCCATCTTCTTTTTTTCTGTGTGTGCATGCATTACTAGAAAATGTTAAGTTGCACGAGACAGAGATGAAGTAATTATTTCAGCATTTTCTAATGCTTCACCTAAAAATGTATACTTCTCAATAAAGTGAAAAGCTACTAAAAAATAAGGCTGAATAAAATTTTATCTTTTCTGAAGAACATGGAGTTTTATATACAGATTACATAAGTTTCCAGTATATGTCTGTGTCAGTGCATGCCACAGATTCATTGTGTTACTGTCCTGTCTACCAATACGGTGATACCATCTGATACACTGGTTTTTAGGCAATTTTTTTTTTCATTAATTCAATTATTTCATGGCTTTTTCTAACATCCAAAATTTTCTGTTACTTCAGAACAACAGAAATGTAACAGAAATCAACACGTATCACAAACTTGTTTTATTACCTAAATAAAGAAGCACAGTAGTTGCGGTATTCAGTCTCAGATCAGTGGCACACTTTTAAGATCCGATAATTTGGTGGAATAGAAACAGGGTATTTTATTCCTCAAGTGGCACTCGCTTGAGTGCAAATTATGGCTGCAAGCCTTTAATAGTCTCCAGATATCAGTCTTTGGAAAACTGTGGCATTCCATTGCGTAAGAAACATTTAGAATATTTTTAAGGAGTTTAACAAATTCCAGATCTCTGATCTTTGCACAGCAAAACTTCTGCTAATGAAAGTAACTGATTTTAAAACACCAGAGCTAAAGCAGTGCCCAGTAAAAATGTGGAATGCCTAAGTATAGTCTTAAAATACTGGTGGTTTTTTTCAGCATATTATGGAGACATGGTTTTGTGTTTGTATCAGCATTTCTGTCAGCATCGCATGACTCACTTAAGAAGATCCATATCCGTATGGATATCCATATCATATCCATAAACTTGGCTATATCACAACTATCTTATGTTTAAATATAAGTGCTTAAATATATGCTTAAATATCCAGAAGGTAATTCCGTATGTATAACTCCCACAGACAGTCAGAGAAAGCCACTTGCTCAGTGCTGCCAGTTGCACACCTGAAATTCTTGTTTGAGGTCCTCCTTTCCTGATGTCTGCAGGGGAAGACTGTGAAGATCGTGTGATGATGTTTCTGCAAGGAAGTTTTTTGTCTGACTCTCCAGCATAGCATTTTAATCTGACGCAGTTTCTGGTTGCAGGGAAATGCTGTATGATCACACCTCATCAGCTGGGGATAGACACTATCGCACTTCACTCCAGTGTGTCAGATGTCCAAACATTTGTCTGAGTAATATTGTTAAAAATTCTATTGTCATCGTGGTTTATTCGCTTCTTGAAAGGATTTTAAAACAGAAAAATTAATTCACTTACTCACTTCCAACACATTCTCTGAAAGCTTCTGCATAGCTGTTGGCTACAATCTTTGCATAAAATAATAATTGGTGGATTTCAGGCAAAATCACCAGGACTGTATTGTAAATATTTCTATTATAAATCTTTATGGATTTATAAAGGTAATCTTGATAGAAGTAGACTATGCTTATGCCTTTGGAGCCTTCTAAATGCAGAAGATGCTGTAGTATGTCATTTTGTAAACAGTGCATACACAAATACTCTTTGGGACTCAAAAACTGGGAAATCAACCTACAGAATGAAAAGTTGTAAATACACAGCATGCTTTTAGCCTTCTGATGTGCCTTCAAACGTCTGTATCTTAGTTAATTTCTGCCTTCCAACTAGTAGTTGGCTGGGAGAGTATTCTGAGATTTGGGTCTCTTCTGAGAGAATGCTTGATGGCTCCTCTCCGGCAGGCTGCTCTGCAAAAGCTCTAAGTGAATCCAGTGTGCAGTTCACCATCCTTCAGCATGTTTGAGTTCAGCTTAGCAAAGGAAAAGTGGGAAACAAGTCAAAAATGACATAACTGCAGAGAGATCTCCCCTGGTTCAGTCTCCAAGGAAGTTAATGAAACCTGAGGTTTGCAGAGTTTTTCTAAGCTAAACAAAAATTATAGTTCTACTGATTGTTTTGCAGAGATTAGGGCCTTCTCTGGTAAACTTACGCTGATAAACACTGTAGATAGGTTGTAGCCAAGACAAGAAATAGCAAGTAAATGTAATGGGTAACAGTATTTGAACAGAATAACCATTGTACCAGTGGAAATTGCTCTTAATTCCATAGTTTTTGATGCATCATTTTGTAGAGTTTTGAGGCATAATTTGGTTTTCACGGAGACCGTCCATAACATGGAAAATGCCATATGTTTCAAAAGCTATTTTTGTCCGTTTGTAAATGATAATATTCAGCCCTCCAGAGCTAAGGAAACAGTCTGGTGTATGGAGGAAAACACTGTACTGCATTTTCCTTTCTAAATAATAGATGAACCTTTACAGATGACAGCGCCTCCCATTAGTAGACTAATGAGAGTTGCGTGGGTTTTCTCTCAAATAAAGCATATATAGTTGCTTCTGCTCATCCCAAGCAAACTCAATTGCTCTAATTACTGTTGCAAATCTCTACACTGATATCACTTGACATCATACAAACAGCAGAAGAGGGCAACATGTGCCCAACTGTGTTGAAAGTGCTGTATGTCCTCGTCTCATGAGTTTTACTTAGATTTTGTAAAGACCAGGTTTCATATTTTGAGTGAGCACTCTTTCATTATCTGCATCTGTTTAGCTCTGCTCCACCATTCCCCTCCCACTGTCCACTCTGTACCTTACACCTCTGGAATTAAACTAAGACCCAAGGTTAGTGATACAACTTGATTTCCATATTTGCACTTCTTGTCTACAGAGCTTGTTTTAAACATAGTACTATAGCATTTTTTGCATGCTTATGTATAAGTCTCTCCTTCTTCACTTTGCTGATACAAAATCTTTGAGTCTGCAAGACCACACAGCCCTTCCTCACATTCCTAATTCAGTCCTGTCATCATTAATTAGGCCTTATCCTTGGTATTTACTATACTGGGCATGAAAGAATAGGAATGAAAACAGCTGCAGTAACAGACAAATAAATACAATAAATTGAATCTGTGTTTAAGTGTAAACTCAACTGGACAGGTATTGCTAAATCAGAGCAAAGGCAGTTGTACCCTTCTGTTTGGTTATGCCCATTGGTACTAAATGGCACTGAATGACCATCCCCTGATTTCACAGACATAATTACTGATAATCTATGGGCAATATATTTTAATTTGCACAATCACCATACTTTTTACTCAGCTTTTTTTCTCCTGTTTTCAACCTAACATTGCACTCCTCATGCTTCTGTGTGCAATTGTTGGTGCTGCCTGGGACCAATTATTAATATCCTCAAATCATTGCTCTTGTTCCTAGCCTTTCTCAGCATTATGTTCCTCCTCATTAGTATCTACATTAATGCTGCAAGTTTTCCAAAGCAGACCCTCTCGCAACAGTACCCTAAAATGAAGTTGAGATCTGAACTTACTTCCACAGCACTAATTAGTGTCAATAGAGAATTCTGCAGAGCAGGTAGTAGTCAAGTATTGCCACCTAAACTTTTTTTTTTTTTTCTTTTCCAAAAAGTGACCAGAAGTTGAAAAGATCTATACTGTACTGCACTTTGCAATTCTCTCTTTTGTATCTTGACCATTATCTTAGTCTTTTTCCTTTTAAGTGGCACAATCTCAGAATGTTTAACCTGTAATCTGTACACTGTATTTGTACAGATAACAACGGCAGATACACATGTATCTGTACAACTGTATTTTCATCCAGCCATCCCTTTCTTTGGCACTTGGCCCGTGTAAGTGTCCTAATATTCTTCACTGAGCTTGAAGCCAGGTATTAGCCAGAGATCACAAACACAGGAGCATGAGCTTGCACTTCTTAACCACATATTCTGCTATTCCATGCCAAATGACTAAACATAGAGATATCTTCAGCCCAGGATCTTTCTCAAGCAAGAAGACTGGATCGCATGTAGGCTGTCCTCACAAAGGTACTGGCCTCCTAACTCTCTGTGTACAGCCAAAGTTCAGAGCTGACATGAAACAATCTTATTGCAGTTGAATTATAGGGTGTGCACCAGCCAAGGCATCTCCTTTGAAGTCTGGAAAGAGAGCAGTGGGGAAGCTGCTTTCTGCAGCTTACTTCATATAGACAAAGACTCTATTTTGTCATTTTAGTAGCATTTCTCAGTAAAGCCAAACAAATGCTGCACTTGGTGAAATCTTGAGTCGTCACAATCAGATGGAGCAAGTCTTTGGCCTGGAATAGGGAATCAGGCATGTAGTCCTGTGGCATTCATATACTGGTGTATGCTTGCATTGTGTCCTGATACCTTCAGTATCCTGAGCTTTGGGAGATAAACGTACCTTGCAGTGTCCTCCCAGGTTGGCAGCTTCAGGGAGACTACTTGAGCTGTGGGACATGAGGAATCCTCACCCATCTCTTTCAGCAGCTTCCATACCCTGAAAGGAGCAATTTCTCAGGTGGTGCTCAAGCTGTTTAGCTCAGTTCAGGTGAAAGAGAACATCTCAAGAAACATCCATCCACCATATGATACCTAGTGCCAGTGAGAGAAAAATCCTGTGAAAGCTTGTGGTAGAAGAGGAAGTTCCATGAGTAATGCATTCATTATTCACACGAGGTTTTTCATGTACTTCAGTGGGGAGGCTGCTGGGGGGGGGGATGTTTTAGAGTAATTTATTATTTTAAATTTATTTTGCCTGTTTTTCCCTGTGTATAAGTTTCCACCTTTTTGTAATAAAGCACATACGTAGAGCAGATCAGATGAAAAATATGATTATACTGTTGTAATGTCTAAAATATGCTTATTCAGCTAAACATATTTTGAAATATTGGCCAAAAGTGGCCTGCTAAGTTCAGGCTGGAAGCAGTTTACATAGTTTCTGAGACTATTTCCTCTACTATTCTATATATCAAGAGCTCATTGTGTAGCAGCAACTAGTATTTTTCTACCTCTAAACAGTTCTCAAGAAAAAAAGCCATTGTTTCAAAGGAACATGAACTTGTTCCCCAGCTACACATAAAAAGAATAACTACAAGCAAAAACTAGATTGTTTTTCTGTAAACAAAACTCAAACATATGCTGATCTTTCTTTCCTTTAAGATTTTCTATGCAAGAAGTGCTCAACTTAAAAAATGCAAGCGCCAAACTGAAGTACCTCGCTCTTGTTATGTTATTATCAGTGTAAAAGAAGAAGTACTCAAAAGGCTTCTATCTTTCAAACTTCTTACTGTGGAGTAAAAAAACACATTTTGAGATATTTTTATTAACATCATCATGCATTAAAATGGAATTTGAGAAGAAGTTTCCAGAGTAACAAACATTTAAAGAAAGAAAAAAAAAAAGGAAAAAAAAAAGGAAAAAGTTTAATCTATTCAGCCAATGAGGTGGTGAAGTCGGTGTTTTTCAAATTAATACTTCATTGTTTGCAGCTGCTGACTACTTAGACCTACACAAAAATACCTTTGAAGTCTCATTTGTGCAAGTGAGATTTCAAATTGATTGTTACTGATCAGTAAGGCTGCCGTTTCTACTTACTCTGTAAAAAGTGCCATTGCCCTGAAGGCTTAGAGCATCCTTACCGTTGTTTGACACGTGATCGGGCCCAGTTACTCTCCCTGTACACTGCTGCAATGTAGATGCTCAGTAATTCTGAAACCTTCATGCTGCACAGTATGCTCCAGTGTCCTTTAAATGATGAAGGAGGAATCTTATTTTAATGTTTAAATGGGGAGTGGTGGAGTATCTTAAGTGAACAGACAGTTCTGGATATAAAAGCTTTGACTTATTTTTTAAAATAATTGCCCTGGCCTTTCCTAAATGATTGCAATTTTCTGTTCATTTTCTGCTAATTGCGTGTGCAGACAGATTCAGGCAAAACATCTGTGGTGGCTCTAAATAGGAGAATTTCTTACAAAGCATTCAAGTTCCAGATGAGTTTTGTCCTGTCGTAACCCCTTCCAGTCTGAGATCTGTATCCCTGTTGGTATCTTTTTGCAGAACCAACTCGCCGTTTCAGAGGTTCTGCCCATATCACAAATGGGTATACTCACAAATGTGAGTATATGAAACCTGTTGTGCTTCCTGCTGTGAAGTACACCCGCTGCTCCTAAGAGCCGGATGCAAAGCACCGTCTTTTATTATTTCTGCTTTATGAAAGAAAAAAACAAATCTCTCCTATTTTCTAGCTTTAAATCTTGATATTATGCAGTTGGAAAGTGTGGAAGACTTTCTGAGGTTATGCTGTGCTGTGGCTGGCGCATTGCCTGACTGCCTTGTGAAAGATCCATAATTTTCCATTCGCTGAGATTTCATAGTAAAAAAATTCTATGTTGGTGTCGGTAGAATAGCAGTATTGGGATGAAAAATATTACGTCTTAAAATAGTGAAGCGGAAAAGTGAAAGAAAATCCAGAAAAGCCAACAAAGTATGAATCATTCAATAAAATGAGTTCTAATGTTAAAGAGTATTATGATGGTCTTTGATGTTTGTTTGTTTTTTTATCACCAGTTAGCTTCTGTACATAAATTCAGTAAGTTCAGCTCCTGGAAGCAGCTTTTGATTTGCTAGATTTATATCTACATGGGAGAACTTTAGTCGCAATATTTAAATTGCTCTGAAAGTAATGCCTCCTATTTATTTCTATGGAAACTACAGCAGATACAAAGAACACAATAGGACTATATGACAGAGCACATTCTCTGCTACAGAACACTAGTTTTCAGTGTAGACACCACCATTAGCTATGCATTTTTACCAGTAACAAATAAGAACCTGCATGCCGTGCTAAATATCTGCATGGCTGTATGGAACGTGGTTTTGTCTTTCGCAATGCTGTCACCACTGCTGAAACTCCCCCACCACCCACCGCCTCACACTGCTCACACCCACTGTCTGGTCTCCACAAATGTCCAGTGGGCATTGACGAATGTTGGTAGGTGCCATTTTTTCTGTATGGAGGAATTCAGTGACGCACCTTTGCTTCATGTGCACTTCCACATCAGACACCATTTTGTCAGACTGCTCCTCTGCTGCCATCTGTCACACAGCAACAAAATGTAAGGGAATACTGGTGGGAAGGTTCAGACTCTACTGCCATGCCACCAACATCCACCTATGATTTTGTGAACAAGTGCATAATCAAAGAGGAGGCACTGCCATCACAGCAGCCCTTGTACATTCAGGTTGAAAGCAGACCAGTACAGATTTATTTTACAATGTACATAATACTAGGAGTCCCACATAAGCTTGTGCATGAGTTTGACAGATGTATCTGTATAAAAACAAGCAGTAGAATGTATTTGGCCACTTTTTCAAAAGATAAAATAACCTGAAAAAATGTAATCTAATTAGCATTTATTTCATTACTCCACTTTCATCATTATTTTACTTTAAATAATTCAAAAATTAATCTATTTAGACTAAAACAAATCTGAAAGGTGCCTTTAGAGTGTCAGCATGCATAATTATGTGGAAGAAACTAAAGACAGGACAAAATGCATCAATGCCGCTTGTCAAGCAGTCTTGTGCTGGACACAAATTCGTAAACAAAAAGGCACGTTTCAATAGCAATCAATGTTGTGAGAAAAATAAACAAAAGATAGAAAATAAGTCAACACACCTAGATTAGTTTAAATTTCTAGTTGGTTGATTTTGACTTTTTGATTCAGTAAAGAAAGAATTGGAGGGGGCACACAAGGAGGGATTCCACTTCTCCCACTGTTTCTTCACCTAGGTACCAACCTTACTTCTCAGTAGTGTGTGGCCTTTTCAAGAATACAAAAAGGCTGCTCTTAGATGGTAAAGATAATGTGACTTTTATTCAGAATTTAAACTGCAGTTGTGTGGTTGGAAACCACATAAAGAAGGAAGCTCCAGCACTTTCTCATCCCCTACATGTTTTTTTTCACTCGCCTTTTAACCTTCCAGAATTAACATTGTGCTTTGTAAACATGACAACTTGAACTCTTAGTTTTACTACCTTTGTTCAGTCACTTTTCAGATTGAATTTTGGCCATAATTAAAAGAGTGCAGGGAAATGAGCTGTACCTTTTCCAAATAAACGGACTTTTTAAAATGAAAAATTTTATCACAAATATGCTAATGTTTCACAATGCAATGCTTTCACATTCAAGCTTATTTTTTCATTGAAAACATCCATGCAGTAACCAGAGTGCCTTCACAAGTATACTTGAGTACTTTACAGTTCTATTTGGAGTATCTGAACTCTTTATCTTCTGAAATAATTTTTTAGCCTTTGTCAAATTTGCCCTAAGCAAGATTAGTTTCATCATGTAGAACTGTACTAAGAACATTTAACCCAAGCAATCAGCACTATTCCATTGAGAAGATGTTGGTCATGGAAATGCTGTTATCAAAATTTTGTGTATTATCATTGCAGATTTAGAATAATTTGTCAAGCATACATTCAGACAACTCCTTGCCTACTTCACTACAGCATGCAATTACTCTTTTTGGAAGCTGTCATCTGAGCTTGCTTCAGTTCAAGATCTTTGGTGTTGGCATCATTATGTGACAAAGTAGAAGCTCCTTCTTCCAAAGACCAAACCTGCCTTTTGGTACTCGAGCTTTCCTGTCACTATGAAAAGAGTACTGATGGTTAGATCTCTTTGCAGTGAGTTTGTACGGGGTCACTGCCCTCACAAAACAATTTTGTTCTTGAATATCCTCACTTTTAACTTCACAGCATGTTATCCATGATTTTGAGGTTTAACTGACTTAGCAGTTTTCCTTCCAGAGCAAGGTTAAAGCACTACTGCAGTCAGAATATCTCTGAGACACCCCTGAAAGTTAATATTAACATTCATGATAATACAGATTTCTGTAAGTAATGATTTTCAGCTTCAGGGATTCTTCAAAACACCTGAAATATTCAATAAGCGAGGATGAAATTTCAGAAGATGCAGAACGTGTTCAACAAAGTGCTACTGGAATAACATTTGTCTGAAATAACAACAAACTGTTGTTATTTCAGTTATCTAATTGGCTGACTTTCTAGCAAGACTCTTAGGGGCTTTATGCTGCTGAAATGTAAAATAAATGTTCGTTCTCAGTCTTTCAGTCATTTCTTTGGAGGGAAATTACTAGTGAAGCTCATGTCACTTTAGCCCAGAAAGTATTTTCCGTGGTCACTGTGTAGTCAGAGCACTTGGTTGACGTGGACTGCTGGACAGATCTCAGCTACAGCAGCTGTGAGTCATAGCGAATGTGTACTGCACTCAGCTTGGACACAGAAAGTGGAAGGCTCAGCAACCTGGTACATCTCATCCTAAGGCATTATTGGTACTGCATACTCTACCATTGGAAACTTATGAGGCAAACTTCCCTCAGATCCTAATACTTAATGAAGATCTCTAGGGGTCAGAAATATTTCTTAAAACCAGTTTGATGTTGTGTTTCTTTAATGCTAAGAATAGTTCTATTAGACTGACAGAAGGAAAAATGCTACGTAAAGCAAATTATGCCATGCAGTTTAAGGTTGTTTTTTCTTTTTAAAGAAAGAGGTGTGTGTATTTGGCAGAAATGCATTAGTACAGGTATTTTGCTTTTTTGTTTTAATCCAAGTAAATTATAGATCTGTTAGGTTTGGTTCCTCATTTTCTCATTTGGTTGTGATCTATAGCAAGCATTTGCCACTGCCAGTGAAATCTGGGGGAAAGGTGCTTCCAAAACACAGTGCCAATATATACAGCACTGCAGACAGCCGATTAACATGAAAAGCAAAGTTCTTCAGCTCTCAGATTGGGTGCCTGGAATGGATGGATGCTTGTGCCAAATCCTTAGTCTCTGAAATGGAGGTAGTATCTCTCCTTCATCCAGCCCAAGATATTTTTGTGAAGATAAAGCAATAGATCTTTGAGAAGCATTCAGGGACTGAACTGCCACAAGAAAACCTTGTAATTCGGGATGTAATTCCAGGGGAGAATCCAGTAAGCAAGGTCTGCAGCTTCAGGTTGTTTAGTGATGTGAATGCAAAATACTGAAGAGCTGCTAATGCTGATATTGTCTTGTTTCACAAAAGCAAGGACTCAACAGAAAAGGTATAATACAGGTTTGAGACTGAGGATTGTGTCGCACAAAGACAGTGTGCAAGAAGTGTCTCCAGACAGTTGATTTTATTCCTACTTTTTCAGTTAGGTTCTGCACCCTTTAATCCTGTTTGAACAAGATTAACCCTTGTTTTAATCAATTTTAACACATGTATGCATGCACACGTTTTTGTGAACGCACATGTTAGCACAGGTAATTTTTTGCAAGTTAGGGGGGGATGAAGAGCAAATTGCATAAACAGAGATTATATCTTGTAGCAGTCTGCTAACATCCAAATGAGTCACCAGAAGGAGTGGAATATCCTGAGCCATCCCACTGCGCCCTGCTCCTCAAGCTGGTGACAATAAGGAGATAATTCTCTATTTAAAGCACCCCTATAGAGGAGCAATGCAGATGTTGGCGATTCCATGTCCTGGCTTCTCAGCACTTGTGTCTGTTGGCACCTTTCTGCCTTCTCCCATCTGCTCTGCTGGCCAAGCAGCTCAGTTTCATTGCAAGAGGAAGCAATGTGTTCAGTGCAGGTGGAATCTTTGGGAATTTTTCCTCTTTAATTTCAGCAAGTCTCTAGCCAGTGTATGTGAACTGGCATTTCCAAACGTTTATAACCTGACTGAAATGAAGTGGCAAAAGGCACTTCCTACCAGGCTCCCTCCCTTCCTCATCTCTGTGCCAAGCACAAGGAAGCAGAGAAAAGGTTTCTGTGATTCGCAATGTGGACCGAGAGACTGGCGCTTCCATGGCTTGTGCTTGGAAAGGTCTAAGCCACTGGGCTTAGATATTTGCAGACAAGTTACCCCTGAGGCACACACCTGGTGATAGAAATTTTCAGCCAAACAGTTTATGTTTGGCAAAGTTTACAAGCAATTGAAAACACAGTCTTATAACAGGAGGTATCTGGCAATCCTAACAGTTGGCAGTTGTGCCAGCCCCACCTATATTTTTGGATCATTTAATAATGCAGTTAAGGTTTTTAATGGAGTCTTTTTTCCATTAAAATTCAGCTAAATACAGAAATGCAGCTTCTTCATAGTACTTTGAGCTACAAAGCATAGAGAGATCATTTTAAGTGAGCATGGTATGTTTGCAATCACTAGCCAGTTAACATAACCTTCAGAATATCGGGACGTCTGTAATTAATTGAACGTTCGTAAGAAATGCAAGAAAATACACTAAAACTATCACTGATTTTTTTCAGATTTAATACCAGCAACATACCTTAAATTATTTTTTAAAGTATTTTTACATGTTCTAAGAATTACACTAGAAACCAGAGAGTAAAGACGTAGTGATATTTTTATCCAGGTTTGTTTGGCTGTTTGGGCAGCACTAGCTCTGACAGCGTCATGCTACTTTACATGAGAAAAAAGGCAAGGAATACACAGTAACGCTGATAATGAGCAACATTCATATGCATGCAGCTTTAACCTCTTTTTAATAAAATGTCTGGTATTTGCTACTGTGACTGCACTTCACAACCTTCATACGAGAGAAGAGCAAGCTTCTTACTCATTTTTAACTGTTTATTAACATTTTTTTTTAGCTATGAAATCCTCCAAAATATTATGTAGCCTCTAAAAACAAATACATATTTAAGTAGGTTGGGCCTGCCTTTTTGGGCTATGATTTTTCAGTATGCCTTTTGTTGTTTAATTTTAAATACTGAATACAAAAGCAAAACATTTGTTTTTTATTTTATATATACAGCGAGTTACTTTCCACATTGCGTATGAGAATGTCCTTTATTCTGACATGTTAAGGCAAGGAAAATTTTCTGGGTGGTGATAGTTACAGAAATTTTGGTGAGTTGCCCAAAGGGCCTTTGTATAGCCAAGGCAGAAGAAAAGATGACACACAGTAAACACTGCCGCAGAAAGCTGGTTATGGGAAGGAGAGACTGAACTTGGTCCTCACTGATCAGAGCAACAGTGCTTCAGCTCCCCAGTTTCTGCCATTGCAGCCATTACCAAATGCTGCCCAGTGGACTGAGGGACTGGAAGATGTGCCGGTGGATGATATCAGGGTCCAAAAAACAGTGCCTGACAATGTTTCATCTCACCTCTTCTTTCCATCCCTGCTTAGGACATTTATTAACACACTGAGCAATCCCAAGGGGATCACAGATTGTGGGTGCAAATGTGCTGACCACCCCAAGGAGATCAGCATAACTGGCCTAGCACACATCTGGATGGATGCAGCTAGCTGAAGCCTCCCCAGCACAAGAAAGATGTGGAGCTGTTGCAGCAGGTCCATAGGAGGGCCACAAAGATGATCAGAGGGCTGGAGCACCTCTCCTATGAAGAAAAGTTGAGGGAGCTGGGCTTGTTCAGTCTGGAGAAGGATCTGAGAAGACTTCATTGAGGCCTTCCAGTACTTGAGGGGAGCTTAGAAACAGGAGTGAGAGCATCTTTTTACATGGCCCGGTAGGAATATGACAAGGGGGAATAGTTGAAAACTAAAAGAGAGGAAATTTAAGTTAGAAATTATGAGGAAGTTTTTTATTCACTGGCACATGCTGTCCAGAGAAACTGTGGATGCCCCATCGCTGGAAGCATTCAAGGCCAGGTTGCGTGGGGCCCTGGGCAGCGTGATCTAATGGCTGGCAGCCCTGCCCACAGCAGGAGGTTGGAACAAGATCTTTAAGGCCCCTTCCAATCCAAGCCATTCTATGATTTTATGAACATCCAGAACTCATTATTTGGGGTAGAGAGGATGGAAGGGAGGGGGGAGTTTTTTTAATAAGTTGCAATATAACACGCTTGGTTTGATCAAAGCACGACAGCTTTAGCTTAGTGCACGCGTATCTGCTTGGCAAAGGAAGCACAGCACACCTCGGAGAGGCAGGACTACAGGGAGGGCGCCAGCACCCCGGTAGCAGCAGCAGGCTGATGTGGGTTCTTCGAGCGTGGAGTGCGGCCGCCAAAAGCGCAGCGTGCCCACCGGCCAGGGCCGGGCGGCGTGCGGTATCGCTGGGCTGCGCGCTGCGTGCCGGGAGCGCGAGAGCCGTGAGGAGTCGAGCTGTTAAGCCGTCAAGCGTTCTGACTGCTGCGCACTGCGCAGTTATCCCGCGTCTTCCTTCCTGCCCGAGCTTCCCAGCAGCTGCAACGTCAATCGCAGCGTTCGAATCCGAAGTAATTCCCTTCTCTGCAGCGCTCGGAAGAACTCCAATTACACATCGTACTGGATCTCAATTACAATATTTCTTTATGCAGATAACTTCGTAAACCCTTAAGCCTTCCTTTAACCTCACTACGTGAAAATACATTAGCCTACAGCCACGCTAAGGCCGACGATGGCGGTTCCATCCCCCCCCCCCACGCAAAGCCGCTGCCGTACTGGGTGGCTGCGCGGATCCGCGCACAGCCCCACGTGACCGGTCGGCGGCAATTAGCATTCACGCCGAGCGCTGGCGGACTGCGGGGGGGCCGCCGGTGGGGGGGAGGAAGGAGTTAACGCGGGCAGCCGGCTTTTTTTTTTTTTTTTTTTTTTTTTTTTTTTGGTCTTCTTAATTAATCACCCGCCGCTCCGCGATTTAAATATGGAAATGGCGAGCGAGCTGCTCGCAATTATTCACGAGCCCGCCGGCGGCTTCGCGCCCCTCCCGGCCCCACCGTTACCTGCCGCCCACCTGCGGCGAGCAGACCGCCCCTTCGCGGAGCTGGGGAGCACAAATGAGAGGCCTGGCAGTAGGCTTCGCCTTGGGCTGGCACGGCTCCGCGGCGGGCTGCCCGTGAGCGCGCAACATGGCCGCCGCGGGGCGCGCTGCCGGCACCAGGTGACGCAGGGGCCGCGCCGGGGCCTGCCGCCCGCCCTCTCTCTGTGTTTATTTGTATGTTGAGCCCTTTTTTCTGGCACTTTCCCTCCCGGTCTCCTGGTTGTCCATTTGATGGAGCGAATGGTTACGAAAACGAAATAAAATCCCAGCGCTCGGCAGCTCGTCGTGTCGGTGCGGAGTTGTTAGAGCAGCCGGGGCGCGGGCTGGCGGTCAGGTGCAGCTCGCCAGCCGTGTGCGCGCCGCTCTGTTCTTCCTGCAGCCCCGGTGCCGTCAAATAAGGACATAAAGACGCTTTGAAAGCAAAAGCCGCGCTGTAATGGCAGCTACAGCTTTAGCAGGGGGCACGCGTTGTGCCAGAGCGCGAACATGCCGCCTCGTTCTGTGGGACTGCGGCACTGAGAGATGTGCCCGATTCCGTTTTCCCAATTGAACGGGCTGCTGCTCCGCGGCTGCCGGCGCCGTGCGTGCTGGGAGTCGCCGTGCCGGGTAACTGTGTGGCTTTGAGAGCTCGGTGCGACTGTAGAGCGAAACAAACCGGGGCGAGGACGGGGATCTGAGCTTCAGCGAGGAAGGAAGGCGGGAAGATCGAGGCTGCGATAAACAACGCTGAAAAATGGCAGGAGAACAATGTTTACTTTTGAATATGTGGCCCGCTGCCAGCCTGGCGCTGGTTTTTAGGTTAGCAGAGGTTGGAGGAAGGGCCAGACCGAGGCGTGGCTAGCTGCTGTCAAGGATAAAAAAAAGTCTGCAAATTGCTGTCCTCAGCTTTTTTTCTCTCCTCCACCCCCAACCCCCCCCCCCCCCCCTCCCGGACGGAAAAAAGGCAGCGCTAGCTCTTAGGGCTATTAAAAATGATGCAGAATTTTAACCATCTGCTGCACCAGGTACTCCACAGTGGTTCTACAGATCTGTGTTTTCGCAGAGGGAAGACCTGCAGAGCTTTCAAATTGCAAAACTGCATTTAAGCGTTTAAATATTTCATGAAACAGCACCCTTAAAGCCAGATTCCTTTTAATTGCAAATTGAGAAATAGGTTTTACCAAAATCGAAGCATTTTCCATCCTTAACGTGCTGCCGGGGGGGGGGGGGGGGGGGGGGTCTAAAAGGGGCACAGGTGTACTGCTGAGGACAGGGTGCCAGCGCTGCCAAAATGCTGTCCCTGCAAGCACTATGAAGGCTCCAGAAACAGCCAGAGATAGAAACTGAGTGTTTTGTAGCCTCCTAAGGCTTTTGACTGAAGTGTGCGAGACATAACTGCGTGTGGAGAGTCATCTCTTGCACTTGACCGGCTGCTTGTGTACGTATCGGAGCAAAATTACCTAATGAATAACATGGAGACTGGAGAAGAAACCGGGCTGCCAACATGGCCTCGTGAACTATGTTAGTATGTCCAGCTCACAGGGGAAGACCGCTTCGAAATAATAATGGATGGAAAAAATGTTTTTGAAGTGGTGAGGCTTAAAGAAGAAAATAGCAGGAATCTTTAATGTGGTATTCTTTTCGTAAATTAGATTAACTATTTAAGTGCCATAAGCAGCAAATTAAATATTTCAAATATTAATAAATCAGAATGTAATGTTTGTTTGGAGTAAGACTAAGAAAATTGGAGGTTATTGCCTCATAATTCATCTGTGTATTTAAGATCAATTAGCAAGTAAACGGAGAAAGAGGTTGTAGTGAAGTATTTTAGACATACAGTTCCTTTGAAAATGCTTTAAGAGTTTGCTTTTTCTCTTATAAGTTCTGTCTGTACTGTCTTGTTACCTAAAGTCACTGGTTATTATTTGTAACTGGGAGGGCTGGATTTTCTTTAAATGAAATGTCTATTATCTACAAATGGACGTTTGAGAAAGGCAGTTAAGTTGTGAAACCAACATAAGGGCTCAGTTAAACCTCTTCTCTCAATTTTAATTATTAAAAAACAAACAAAAATATAAATACTGTCGATGTCTTATAGATAAGGTAAATTTTCTTACTTTACAATGGGAGATTGAGAGCTACATTTTACCACCTGTTGCCTAGTGCAGAAAAGCATTCAGGGGAAGGAAGGTATTCAGTCATCCTGCAAGCCTGTGCTGTCTGTAAGGAAAACAGCTTCTTTTTATCTCTGCTTTTAGGTGCTGCATAAAATTGTACAATACATTTGCTTCAGACAGTGCCAGAGAAGCATAATGAGGTGTTTAGTCACAGTTCAGATGTGTTATTGGTAGAAAACAGTATAGGAATCGTCGGCTGGGTTTTCAATTGAATAGTCCTTGTAATCGAGGGTTGCCTAAATCTCAAGATTGCATCCAGGCACCGCTGGGTCTCTCAATTATCTGTTTGTTTTCTGTTAGGCTCTTATCTGCTGGAGGTTTTATTTTTCCTGCAAGGCCTTCATTATGACTGAGGATTTTGGTTATGTTGTGTTTTCTGATTTTTTTGCTGGTTGTTTTTTTTTTTTTTTTTTTTTCCTGTTAACTCTTGGATTTCTGCTTGCTCCCTTTCTTATAGAGCACCTTTGTAGATGCGATTGCAGGAAGTCTAGAGTGAGTGTGCTTTTCTGACACAGATTGTATGAGTGGGAGGGCCTAGCAGGTGGTGACTGTTACAGGAAGGTAAAATAATGGCATGGTAGTGCTGTCATCATCATATTTGTGTTTAAAAGTCAGTGTTGTGTACCAGAGTGTTCCATTATAGTGAGGAATGCCTCATATTCTGCAGTTTAGAGCAAAAAGATTTCTGCATGAATAAACATGTCTATGAATACAGTGGTGTTGATATGATTCTGCAAGGTAGTTCTATTTTACTCTATGTGCAAATGTATATATAGCGAGTGTACTGTATCTAACCTGGATTGTGCAGGCTTTGAGATTTATAAAGCTGTTTATAGGCAACCTGCTAGGATGTGGGAGCATGCACAATGCCCTTGTGAACAGCCCTTCTAATACTGAAAGTGCACAACACGTTCATAAGAGCATTTTTCTGTGATGATGGAGTCGTATGAATAAATAAGAAGTGGTGGGATTATAAATTATTTTGGACTTGGCATTATATAATAACTATAATACCTAAAATGTCACCATCCTTGGGCACTCATCTTAATATAATCTTAACATTCTTATTTTTATATCAACTTGCTCTTTCAAGAAATATAATAGCATCGAGCTGCAGATTTTGGTCACGTTATTTAGTTCTAAATTAAGAAAACAAACAAAAAACAAAGGCAAAAAAAAAAAAAAAAGTAATTTTAATGTTAATTTCCCTGTCCTTATGAAAGCTGAACAATACTACCTTTGTGCAGTTGTTGCAAAAACTGAGATTAAGTTGCTTACCCCTACATACGTATTTTTGCTTTCTTGTTTAATCCTGTAGCTAGTTATTTGAAAAGAAGTGTGTTGCTGAGTTTTCTCTCTTTTTTTTTCTCTCTTTTTTTTTCTCTCTTTTTTTTTCTCTCTTTTTTTTTCTCTCTTTTTTTTTCTTTCTTTTTTTTCTCTCTTTTTTTTGGGGGGGGAGGGGGACAATGATGGCTTGTTTTGGGTGTTTTGTTTTTTGACATACTGGAAAAAAGTATTTTTATCACTCTGTATTTCTATTCAATATTCTATGGTTGAATAGAATATGAAATGTAGTGTAATTAGTGTCTTTTAAATAATGAATTAAAGCCAGCAGATGATACAGTGTGCAAAACTGTTTATAACAACAATCAATTTCTATAATGTTCTATGCAATGTGAAATTATTCATGATATAAATTGTGTAAAGTGTAACAACAGTGAGTACGTGTTGAGTGATATTGCAGTACCATTCTGCTGAAGATACACTGATCCAATTCATTGAAGAGAGTACCTCTGGAACATCTGTCAAAGGTTGTCTTGTTTTGGTTTCTATTACAAAGTCCATAGGTTTATTCCAAGATATTCTGAAAAGCCTCTCGTATGTTGTTTTTACGGTAGCAATGGAATAGGTAAAATACTACATTCTAAAAAGAACAAGAGGGCTTGATTCTACTGTCAGTACAGAACATTCTTAATGACGTTTCTTGTGATTTGAATAGAGCCAAATCAGGCCTGCCAAATTTGTTTGAAATGAAACAGAAAATAAAAATATATTTGTATAAATATACTGATTTGTTTCTAATCTGCTTAATTAAATCAGCCATGTGGTATCTGGTGTCCATTAAAAATGTACTTACGATCTTTTTTTAAAATTTTTTTTTCAGTGCCTGGCTTAGAATGCATTTCATGGTCAGTGGAAAAAAATGAGGAAGAGGAGGGTGTGGCTGCAGAGAATTTGGCTGTGCAGGCAGGGACTGGCTTTGGGGTTGTGATCCTTCAACCTCGCAGAAGGAAGACTTCTCTTAGGTAAAAGAGATTTCTTTATTTCTTCATGTATTTTTTTAATAATGAGAAATCACGTAGGCATGTAATCCTGTTATTTTTAAATGCTTACTCATTAATCTCATATTAATGCATATTTTGAAAGGATGGTCAGTTCTCACAGTCGTTGAGTTTGATGGCGTCTTTAATTGCTTCTTCTTTTGCCCCAGATTTCTTAACTCACTAATCATGACAGAACCCACAAAAACTAGTTGCAACATTTTTAGTCTAGTAAGGAAAGGGCTTTGATGTTTTCTTCATTGAGAATAGCCACCACGGGACACATCTTGTGGACTCTAAAGGGCATCTGTAACCAGTTCTTAATTTCTGTGCAAAATGTTTCAGTGTCAGTCACAGAACTGGCATGGATGCACAGATCTTTTCTTCTGTAGTTCCTTATGTTATGAGTGAAACTACGTGATCACAAAAGGTTGGAATGAAACTTAGACTATTTTAAAGTAAAAATTCTTGAGGAATGAGATCTTGACAGTATTTCTAATAAAAGTGTGTATATCTTGCTCACACTGACTACAAGGTCTATTTGCTAATAATGCTTATTTACATTCTTAATATACGTTAAACCTCTTTTCTTCTGCAGGGGCAAGGTATTATCACTGTATTTATTCCTCCACTGTAGTAAATGCTATTCTAGTATTTTGAAAATGTATGGCTTGTGTTGATGCTGTGAGTGAAAGTGGAGCTGCAGAAACTTCTTCAGTAGTTTAACCACTCACAGGTGTGGTTACAGAATCTGTTCCCTCATCTCCTGTCTTATATTTGAGCTCATCATCTCGCAATTATGCATCCTTGTTCTCCTTTGAAGAGCAGCAGGGTGTGGGTTGTGGTGAGGTATTATCACATTTTGGGTGAATTGTTAGCCACAAGACTGAAGGCTAAGTGTAGCGAACCACCACACAAGTGGCAGTATCCCAGCATCTGACACACATCTTGGAATCTCTTAGAATTATTAAATGGGCTTTACAAATAATGATGTGTGGATGGGGAAAAAAGATAATAAAATAAGGAAACGCTTGTATTGTGAAGCAGAATCTTATAATCTTATACGTTCATCCTAATTATTTAGAGCGAGAGGAAAAGTAGGTAAGAAAAAAAATGTGCTTCCAAGTACTTTTGTGAAGTTTGAGAAATGCATTGGTAGCATTGCATCAGGCATAGCGGCTAACTTAGAGGATAAATTGTTTCAATTTTACTACACTGTACCTTTTTATTTTGTTGGAGGGAGGTGGAGGTGGGAAGAGGCTTCGGGGATCATTGTTTTTAACCATCACAAACATTTAAATGTAGAAATCACCACACTGGATTAGATCTGCAGTCTAATTAATGCTAAGTCTACTCAGACCATTCTTATGAAGGGTTGGTTGGTAAGAAAAGGCAGGGCAAAAAATTCCAGCATTTGATCCTTCCAGAATATCCTGTCCTTTTCAGAAAATGGGCCAGCCAGATACCTTGGCCAGTGGCTTTGTTACCGATTTGTGCAAGGGTATTTCCAGCAAAGAATCCTATTTAATGCTATGTTTTTAGAGGCTGTGCATAGGACAGTATTCTTTCATGGTCTCACGGATGTCCCTTAATGAAGAATTGCAGCACTGATTTTCACATGCTTAGCCTGTAGTTAGTGAGATAATATATTCCCATAGTTCTAATGCTGCTCATTTAATTTTACTGCATGGTCTCCTGTTCAACACTGTAAGTAAAAACGTTCAACTCTGACTTTCAAAGTGTGCATCTCTGTCATGTTCCCTGTTGCTCATGTGCTTGATAACATCATCGCTTTGTCATGTTACGTGGCAGTCGTCTCGAGAGCCAGATCATTTTAGTCACCTGCCATTACCCTCATGTTCTGTAGTTTTAATGAAATAAGGTAAAAAGAACTGTAGACAGCATTCTTCTTGAAGGTGTTTCTCTGTCAGGTACACACTGGAAGCAGAGTTTCCATGCTTTTTTGCATGCACTGTTAAAATTGTTTTCTTTTTTCTTGACAGTGCTTTTGAGTTGTTGTGAGGGCACCCAGAACTTTTTTCCTTTGCTGAGAATGTTGCAATGAAACTTAATAATTACCAAAAAGTATTTATCATGTTGTTTCATAGTTGTTTAACTTTGTTAAATTTCTTCAGTAACCCAAATACACTCCAAGTGTCAATTTTGCCACTTTGTTTTACAGTTGATTTTCTGATGCTACTAAATAATGTTGAAATCTGATGCAAGTGTAACTTCTGCATGCAATTACTGTTAACCTTTTTCTTCTTAAGTGTCCTTTTTATTCCTGCATTTTGCTTTGGGCTACTTAGCTCATTTTTAATCATTAGTCTAAATTTCAGTCACGATTGCTCTGTTTTCTTTATGATCTTTGAGTCATTATCAAAGCCTTTTTGAATGGCCACGTAAATAATAATTGCATCTGCAGAGCCACTCCAACATTAAAAAAAAAAAAAAGACATATTTTTCATTACGTTAGCTGTGTAGTTTTTCTCTCCATTCTGTAATCTCTTCTTAGACGTTCAGGTTAACATCTTTTCAAGTAGCCTTCCAACCATGTTATTAAATACTAGAATTCATTGGCATGTAATGTGAATTATTCCTGTGGCTATTTAAGGAGTACTACTCTTTCACTCCAGATAGAAGAATGCTTTTTTTTTTTTTTTTCTTTTTTTTTTTTTTTTTTGGTTGGGAATGCTGATTTCAACCTTGAGCAGCCTGTCTTGTCTTGTGGTTTATCCAGTTATTTCTGCACTTTCTATTTTGTTATCTGCTGCTCTTTCATCCTTTACTTGCAGAAGAAGAGATTAACAAGATGTGATCTGAAGGGTTCCAAAAATGCAATTTAATCACTTTGTTAGGACAAATCTTCTTCAATGGTTTCTGCCTGCTCTAGGCCTAAAAAGAAGCTGTTCTTTCTAAGCTGAAGGCTGCCTGTGGGTCTGTCTGGATTTCTAGCCATTGGGAGAAGAATGGACAGTATTGTTGCACCCAGAAAAATTGATACGTGCAAGAACTTTGTGTCACAGAGTCACATTTCCTCCAACTGTTTTCCTGTTCCAGAGAAGGAATGTTTTATTCCATAACTTCTTGTAGTGTGGTTTTACTTCCCATTTTGGATTTAGATATTGCTGATGGCTGCTGTGAAAGAAAGAAAAAACCTGGAGAATGAAGGACTTGCAGGGTGAGAAGGAGGTGTACAGTCTTGCATTTCTTCAGGAGGGTTAGTAGTTGTAGAGATGTTTGTTTGTTTCTTAATATAGCTCTCATCAGGAACTCAGCTGTCAAGAAATGTTAATATGGCCATATGGCCACATATATGAAAAGTTGAGTTCACTCTTTTGTGTGACTAAAGATCTCAAGGTCGTAATCAGCCATTATCTTTTTTGCAGTTTTTCCTCCTCTTCATTCACTCCCTTTTTTCCCCAGTATTATTTCAAACCTACCAGACAACTGTTCTGCAGTTTTCTTGCATCTAACATATGTCAATAAATTGTCCTTATGTCTTTGATTCTTTGGTTCAGTCCTTCTGCTTCTAATCTCAGTTTTAAATACTACTTTGCAACTACATTCTTTGTTCTATTAATTTCAGTTCAGTGCTTTTTGTTTTTGAAAAAAGACACCTCTTTGCCTCGATATATGTAAAGTTTTTCTCAGTATCCAGTTTGCCCTTGTCCACGTATTTCTTCTGTGTTTTGAGATTGTCTCCCTTTATTTTGAACCAATATTCTATGCCTGCATAATCTTCCATGTGTAAAAGCAGGGTGTTTCCATTTAAGTCAATGGGAAGATCTGACAAACATGCAATGAGACACTATGTTACTGGATTTCCCAGTAGGTTATTTTAAATACCTGTTGTAGATTTTTTGGTTTTTTTTCCTAGGAGCTTGTTTTGCTAAGGAAATTGACTTTTTAAAAACGTAGTTATGTGTCAGGGCTTTACAACTTCAGTTCTCTTTCTTTGACCCTTGGTGCATTAAAAAGCCCAATACTTTTCTTCTAGATTTTGGGGAATAGCAGTCACTGGAAACTGCGTGGTTAGATTCATACGTTCTAGACAAAGAAGTGGAGAGGTCAGAAATGTAGGGAGTTGTACTCAGTGCCAGTCATTCACCCACCTGCAGTGGGCACGCCACCCATCTTGATGCCAACGCGTGGTCTGGTTATGTTGTGAGCCCTCTGGGCTAAACCTCATGCTTCCTGGTGGCATGTACATTCTACAGAGGCTTTTTCCTTTCAGTTTTCCTGGTGATAGTCTCTTTCCTTCCCTTCCTATTGGGGTAAGAAAAGACCAGAAACAGCAGGAACAAGGGACAGCAAGGGTGAGTGAAGGAAGAGATTCTTTTCACAAACAGAAAATACAGTAAAGCAAATGTAACGCTATTTCTTTTGAATTGATTTCATTTCTCTCTTCTGATCCATATAAAACAAATTGAAATTCATGGGCTCCTGCTATGAAGAAGCTTGCAAACAGGAAAAGTCACTTCTCAGATGTTCTGAGGAGGGAGGAGTGCAAGAGCCTTTCTCATTCTGCATATTGCTTGAGGATGCATGGCTAGCAGAGGAGGGAGAAAGAGGCATGCTGTCTGGGTATAATGAGACCCCAGATTGCTTCATCTGGAATGAGACACTTCAAGTGTTAATTCCTCTTGCTAGACTCTAGAAAACTACATGTATTGTTGTGGATTCAAAATGTGTTATTTTGCACAAAGTATCTAAGAACTGGAAGACACCCTTCCTCCTATCCCAAATAGTTAATGTAGACAACTGCTGTACCCTGCTGGTTTAGGACCTTGTTTTGGAGCCTGGCACTCATTGGCCTCCTTTAGAAAGCCTGCTGACATGGGTAATCTAGCACTCATTTTCAACTGCACTTCTAGCCCCTGAGGAGTCTGCCTGTGCTACTAAGCTCCCTGCTCCAAAGATTTTGGTCAGCGTGGCACCCCTGCCTGGCCTTAATCATATTCCCTTCTGGAGCTCCTAGCAATGCTTAGCTTCTTCAAGTGTACCTGCCTGATGATAGGGGGGAAAATGTTTTATCTAGGCCGCTCAATTCACATGCTGTTTTCTTCCCATCCTGGCTGAGTAACTGGTGGTAACACTTACATGCTGGTAAGCGGTATCATCACAGATAAGGAAGCCTACACATGAAGCCTTGCTTCTGTTGATAAATCTCGTATTAATAATGTTGTCCCAGGATATTGTAAACGAGTTGCTAACAGAAAGCTGAAGAGCAAAAGTAAGTGCTTATTTAACCTGACTAAGCCTAGATAGTGGCATGTGTGATTTCTAATAGGCAGCACATTTTCCCTTTATTTTTGTGTGTTTCTTTTTCACTAGTGAATAATCCTGGAGCTGGCTATTATGTTCTCCAGCATCAGGTACTTTTTTCTGCACGTTTGTACACTGCAAAATATTTTAAGATTTACGTTTATGATAGCTGCAAAAGATCACAGTTTTTAAACTGTTTTAAGACCCCAACAATTTTATAAATCGGCTTAGAACTTTCTCAGAGATGTTGGAAACAAAGTGAGGTGGTAGTTTTCACACAAAATGTTTTGATAACGTCAAAAACAATTCACTAACTGTGCAGCAGTTAGCTTGGTTTTGAAAGGAAGACTACATGAATTTTGTATGGTAAATAACATGCCATTGAGCCGAGGCGGCTGAAGGTGTCTCAGTGTTTGAAGAAGTGGAAGGAAAAAAAGAAAAAGTGGAATGATTTAGTGACTGAAGAGAGTTGCCACTTGCATGAGCTCCATCCCTGGGGATATGACCTTTTTAATCCTCTTTAGTTAATGTATTGGTGATCTTTACTTAGGCAGAGTAAACAGTGCTGTTGTGAACAAAGGGGAGGTCATGCTTCCTGCATTACACTCTGACCCCGGGGTCACGGCCTTTGTTCCCCGCTCAATGGGAATTGCTCTCCAAGGGCCACCACAAAATGGAGAACTAATTTCGGCGCGTGCTGGCGGAGAATGGCAGCATACAGGAGGGAAGGCCTCAGCTCCCTGCTTGCTGGTGGCCGCAGCGCCCAGACCTCGTTGAGGAGAGCGCACTGCTTGGGCCTGCCACCACTGAGTGCCTGCTGGTTTTACTCCTTTTTCTTCTGTTTTCCTTTTTTTTTTTTTTTTTTAATTCCCTCCAACTCCTACAGGACTTTTCCAAGGGAAGAAGAAGTAGGTGAGAGAAAATTGCAGGATTTCTCTCTTTTAAAAGAAAAATGCTGTAGCGATTGCAGCATTGAACTTGGGCCTCCAAGGTCGTGGCTGCGTCTCAGAGTATTACAATTGACAAGCGCTGATATTCAGCTTGTAAGGAAACGTGATGCTGTGTCTCATCAGACTGTGCTCATCACCTTTCTCACTGCATTTTCCCAGCGTTGCGTCACACAGATACACACATGTAGCAAACATGAAGCCAGATATGGTAACTGAGTGGTCCAAAGCCAGGCAGGACTGGGAATTTCTCATTTATAGTTAATTCTATGTTAAAAACAAACAAACTGGTTTGTTGGGTGGAGTTTTTGTTTTTGCCTTTAAAAGCAATTGGTGGCAGAATGCGATGCATCTAGTTTTTATTTGTTGTGACTGGAGAACATAACGTTATATCTGAGATAAATTATTTGGAAAATTCACAACAGTAAACCATCACCTTTCACTGAAAAATGTTTTTTATTTTTCATATCTCTTTGCTTTTATTTGTTCAGTAGTAAAATCTGTGAAATAAAATGATAGATCGTAAAGCAATTACTTGAACTGCAAACATATCTTTGGTCAAAACACTTCTTTTCCACCACTCTTCCTTCTATTAAAAAAAAAAAAAAAAGCAAAAAAAAAAAAAAAAAAAAGCCTGTAATTGCTGATGACAGGCAAGCAGTGTGGTGAGCACAGGTGGAGTGTATGTGTATGGGGGAACTGACAACAGTGCCATCACAGAAATAAGTAATATTACAGAACTAAACTTTGAGGCTCATAAGACTGAATGTAAATGGATCTAAACATAGCATCAAGGTAAAAATGTGCATTCTAGTAGGGGTTAGCTCTTAGACTTGGGCATTTCAGGGCTTACTGATTTTTATTTTTTTTTTCCTCCACTTTTTGTGCCTCCATAAATCCCTGAGGGACTACCATTTTGGTGGGACAGATTTCAGAGAGGGAACAGCACTGCTAATACCATTTGCTGCAGTATCCAGTGCGTGTTTCTTGCTACTCCTTTTAGGCTGCTTCAGATTACGCTGTAATATGGATTTACTCAATACAGGGTACTCTAATTGTCTTTCGTGTGAGACAGCAGTGTTTTCTCTTTCTGTCTCTCTCTCTCTTCATTTTAATTTGTTTACGTGGCATTCCTGGCATTACAATTTAAAAGTTAACATCTTTCCCTTATTTTATTTGCAGTTGGGCTATTTAAACAAACATTTCCAGTTGTCTACTTGTAGATTTAAAAATGTATTCTGTAATACAGCAAAATAATTATTTATTATTAAAATATTAGTAAAAAAACATTTTAAAAAGTGGCCAAGCAACTCAAATGTCATTCCATTTTAATAAAAACTTGCATTTAAAGCTGAGCCAAGCAAGAAGGGCACAAAGTTAGTATGTCAGTAAGCAGGGACATTGAATATAGCAATACTGAAACAGACCCTTCTGGTTCCATTATTCGTTACTTGAAATTCGCAGAGACTACTGGCTTTACATTTAGTAGAAGACAGAGGGGAAAGCTATGCTTACTGTACCCACTATCCAATCAAGATGAGAATGTCAGGTTAGCATGTGTATATTCTTCACTTATGTTCATTAGTTAAAATTAGTACATATAGTTATGAAAATACAAGGTCCATTCACTACACCATGTGTGCTTCGGTACTGGTGTTGCTTTTTAGTTACCTGCAGGATTTAAAATACTAAAGAGAGTGTGAAGGCATTTCTTTTTCTTGTAGGATTGATTTTTGAGTTTTTGCTTTGCTTTAAAGAATTGACAGGGTTGTGCTTGCTCTGGAGTTGAAGGGTTTTAGGACAGTTTTAAAATGTGGATAGCTGCTTAAAGTAAAATGAAAATGAAGGAAACATTCGACTAATATTCAAATTTTAAAATACTTTTTCCTCAGAAAAATGTTGGAATCTTGTAAAAATATACTATGTGCCTATATGAAAGGAAAGCTATTTTTTCTTTGTGTTAAATACTACAACATACAATATGATAATATGGTAGTGAAAGTGCCACTTCTGAAAGCTTCTTACTAAGTGGAATCCTTATGAGATTTTCTGCTTTGGATATATCTGAGTAAAAACTCTCAAGATATGTGTAGAAAAGACATTTCCCCCCCTCTCCCCACTTTCTTACTGCTTATTTAATCATTTTACTTAAAACAACAACAAAACTGTTTAAAAAGTGCTTTATCCCAGGCAAAGTTTGCATGAAAAGAGTAAGCAGGGCATAGTCTATTTTACTGTGTGAACCTGAGTCCTCAGCATAACTGTTTCTGTCAGTGATTTTTCCAGTTCGTATACATGATAAAGCTAAACACTGGTTTAGTCTTTTCAAGACCTTTCTTATTTCCTAGACGAAGACGTTACTGAAATTAGGAAATTAGAGAGGTGAACTCCTGCATTACTTTTTCTTAACTTGCTTTATCAGAACTGTTTCCAAATGTGACCCCTGAAGTGAAGACGAAGTAAGAACCATTCATATGGAAAAGCATTTCCCCCCAGTTAAGCAATCATTACACATATGTCTGTTCTGCCTTGAATATTAAGCCACTTCTATTACGTGCAGATCTTCCTGATCCTTTGGAGAGAAGAAATGAAAAGTTATAAAGCTATCCTGTACAGCATGGTTTTGGTCAGGTTTCACATGCACACCGGACATTCCTGAACCTATTTTTTTTAATTATTATTAATTTAACTTTTATCTAAATACCAGACTGAGAGATAAATGGTTTAGGGCCATTGCAACTTGGCAGCAGCCATTTGAAGTAAATGCGTGTTTGCCCATGTTGATTTCAGGTGAAGTCTCTCCTTCTGCCTCTTTCCTTTGAATGCTTGGATTAAAAAAAAAAACAAAAAACACACATTGAAGTTTCAAAATGCTGCATGGCTACAGATAGTGCAGATACAGTATTGAACAGTCACGTATGTGGGTTTTAATACAAGAAAATACAAGACAAACCTCAGCTGCACCTGTAAAAATAAAAATGCTACTTTTCTGTGGCACTGCATGGTTACCTTTTTCTGCAGTGTGAGAATATCATTCGTATGTTTTCCTCAGGCATTATCCACTTTGGACACAGAAATGTACAACAGCCTCAAAATGGCGTTCTCTGCTAGGGAAATGCAAAGACAAAAGCTAGAATAAAATAGTAGTTCCAGCACAAAGTGATCTTTTCCAGTGGATTACATTTCTCAGCCTGATTAAGGTTTTGGCCACTTGCTGGCCAGTAAAAGGTGAATGCTCATACTGTAAATTTGATATTCCTATAAAAATCTTTCTCTGTATGTATGGCATAGCCATTTGCTATCTGAGCATGTGTGCAAGTACTGTATTAAAGCAAAATTGTGTTTTACAAATCCCCACAATGAATCTCAAGTGTCTGTTTGCTTTCCCTTCTGTGCTGAAAACTCCAAAAGCACTGCCAACTGAGCGCTGGAACAGAATTTTGGTTTGTGTGCTTTATTGGATGAAATACCCGATCTTTATGACCGTTTCCCTAATTGTTGCAGGTCTATTAAGGGAATGAGGTCTTCAATTCAGGTAGTTACAGAGCAGTTAGTTAGTTGTACGTGTTTTCTGAATGTAGTGATGAGTTGCTACGATAACGTTGAAGGGAGAAAATTACTGTTGATGTAGTACCAATTTTTTTGTATAGTTAGATATTTTATAACATTCTCTAAATGCCATGTTTATTTGTATAACTAGAAAAAAATGTCCTAAACAGTATCTTCCAAGATTTTCCTGTCATTCAGATGTAACCCTTTATTAGTAATCTTCAGGCTGAGTTATTAACGTGATTTATATTGTGCAATTTTATGTAAGGCAAATATTAATGTGTAGTCTTGCTCTAACAGTATTCACACCTACTGGACTGGACATATACATACATTTGATATGTGTGCTCCGCCATGTTACAGCACACGTGTGTGTGCACTTACATGCTGAAGAGCTGAAGTACATGTCGTTTCTTCAATATAATTGTTGGGGGGAGAGGAAATAGTTTCTTTTTCTTATTGCTGAATGATGGAAGCAATTTAGGCTTTCCAGTTTTGGTATTTGGCTTAAAAGTTTTTGAAAAGCAGATGTAATTCTAATTGAGTCAGGGAGAGTCTCGCTGCCTTGTTGCCAGGAGACAAAAGGTGTCACTGTCTTTTTTTTTTTTCCTCCCTCCATGATTTTCTTATTAAGTTCCTCGTTGCACTAGAAAAAGCACTGTACAGTTCTCTTGAATTTTTTTGTGAACCAAGAAAAACTCATTGCATGGCATTTGCATGCAATGTAATGTTGATGATATGCTGAGAGTCAACTTAAGAGCTGATCTTGTAAGATTTCATTGTTTTTATCATCTATCTAAAATCTCTAGTAAAATGCCCTGGCAAAAAATGGTTAAGTTTGGGAGTTGAAATTTGCATGGATTCGTCACCGATATCCCCTGGGAACTTTCAGTATTCTGAAAAGGAAGTGTTTTTAAACAACTTAAAAAATAGTTCACTAAGAATATCTGGAAGTGGTTTTTCATTATTTTTAATTTGTTGGGGTTTTTTTTGTTTGTTTTGTTTAGTTTTGAGGTGCTAGCATTATCATTCACATTGTACTATTTGTGTAGGTAGCATAGAAAAACCCCGGTGAATATTTTGCTTTTAGAAATGTTTTAGCTTTGTCATGCTGCAATAAGCTTCATTAAAACAACGAGTATTAAATTGTGGCATATATTTAGGCAGCATGGATTTGATTCATCTTTCAAAAAGTAAAAAAGTAAAAAATTACAAAGAAAGATTTTTTTGCTTTCAGTACCAAGATGACACACTCTTTTTGAAAAAATACTTTGCATTATATTCAAGGCCAAGGTAATATAATGTAAAAGTCTTTTCTTTCTTGTACAGTCATAAATGGTTCGATTCAGAGGTGCTGTTCTGAACCGAGGCCTTCCTGCTCCAACTGCCTGTGAACTCCACAGCCAAAACTGCACTGCTGCAGCTGCTGGTGCTGGAGTTTGCTTGGACTTCCCCAGTGCACGTTTCATAATGCAGTGCATTGTCCACAGGGTGTCTTTGAGAGTGGGATAGAAATCCATTCACATTTTCTAAAATCCTTGCTGTGCGTTCTGTCATTTTTGTCAAATATGAAATGTGTGTGTATGTGTGTGTGTATATATATAAGCAGAATGCTCAACTGTATCTGTGTATGGGAATAAAAATTTCTAGACAAAGGAAATACAGAATCACATGTATGTGTGACATTTTGTTTACTAAAGCTGAAAAATAGCAGAATACTGTTAAAGCCGAATATGTAAATTTAGACATCCTTTCAAAATGTAGGAAGCCTGGTAATGAATACAAGTGTGACAATTTTGGTAAGTATAACATGACATGGGGGAGAAATGATTCCCAGGAAGACAGTTCATGGAATACAAATTTTATAAAGTACTGAATTAAATGTGGTGTTATTTTTTCCTCAACTGTAATCTATACTTGCAATTAATATAAATAATATAAAGCCTCTATTATCTGTACAGATAAATACATTAATAGAGTTATTATACCATTGATATTCTTTTTTCATGATAATAATTATGAGTCAATATTGTTCGTGCTAAGAGGGTTTTTTCTTTTTTAAGAAATGGGATTTAAATGCCAACACACTGTTACACTCTGAGACTTCAGATAGCCAATCTAGACAGATGAATCTAAGATGCACATGATTCATTACACATTTTATTTTTAAAAGGTTAAAGAGAAATATTTAATTCAACTGTAAAACTGAAGTTGGCTATGTACAATAGATAGGATACTAATGTTCAGCTCATAGATGGATACAGTACCTATGAATTCACTGTGTGCAACCAATTTGGGTTAAATATCTTCATGTGTACTAAATAATTGCAACTCTGCTATGAATGTGTCATCACAATGGATAACCCTTTTTATTTTCTTCCACTGTGTGTGAATTTGTCACCTTACTAACATTTCACTGCAAAAAAAACCAACCAACCAAACAAACAAAAAAAACCAAAAAAAAACAGAGCAATTTCTGTGGTATGTTCTCCTTTTTGTTCCCACTACAATTTACTTTGTAGCCCCTTCATTGTAAAACAGATAAAAAACAGAGCCTCTTAATACAAAATTTGGTCACTCAGCAACTCTTGCTTACTTGAAAAGCCTGTGAGTAATTTGCAATATGAAGGTATTTTAATGCCCTGTTTTGTGGACCTAAGAAATTTCAGGTTTTCATTGCAGATTTCAGTATGCCTATCTGCTTATTTTTTGCAGCTTAATATTCCCTAAAAGTCAACACTTTTATAATTTTTTACAAGGCGATATTTACTTTCTTTTTTCTATATATTTGTATTTTAATTCTCTCACTCCCCCCCTTTCTCCCCTAGTAGCTATTTCTTCAGGGCACACAATTTTGAGCAGACCTGCCCATTTAAATAAACAGGGGTGTGTTTTAAAATCCAATAGCTTGTCATAACTCTGTGTTCCCAGTGAAATCAGAAGAAAAGTAGTGCTGGAGCAGAGCACTTGAACTTTGAGAACTGGAGTTGTCAGCCACTGCTGAAGGTACAGGAACAGCGGATGGTAAGTCCTTTTAATGTTTCTAAGGTTAAGCACTGCATGTGAAATATGGCATCTCCTGGGATAAGTGCCATCTCTTTTTCCTCTGAGTGTAGCTAGAGGAAAAAAACTGTTTTTTTTTTCCTGCTGGAATTAGCAGCGTGGTGGCCATTTGTGATCTGGGCTGGCTGCCTGCTGTCGCGAGGCGATGCTGGGGCTGTGAGCCCCTGGGCAGCAACAAGAGGATCGGGACCTGGCTGGGAGGCACCCGCACCTATGGGGCTGCAGGCAGCTGGGGGCAGCGGAGCTGGGGGGTTGGGGGGGGCCGGTATGATGTGGGATCCCAAAATCATAGGAGACGGTAATTTGCAGAGTGGAGCTGCATTGTCTGAGCTCAGCGTGAGGAATGGACTGCAGTCTGTCAGAGCATCAAGTAGTAATGGGCAAACTGGACGTGGTTTAAAGTTTAGTTGCACTGTCAATAAAACAAAACAGCAATGTTTTACAGCTGAGGAGATTTCTCCTTATCTGACGTGACTTTGCCGCTGCCTAGCTTCCAGCCTGCATCTCCTTCACAAATATATACTGCAGTTAAATTAGCCTCCAGGAACTTTATAGCACATTTATGATAAATAAGTGGAAGCCAGTAAATAAAATCTTATCTTGGATTTTGATTAGTTGCTTGAGATGTGAATTTTCATCAGTAGGAATGGTATACAAGAAAATTATTAATATCATCAGTTTCAAGCATACAGTTTTGTATAGTTAAAAAGAAAAGTTGCACGATAAACAAAATTGTGTTGGTAACACCCTTTAAAAAACTGCTAATGTCATGCACTGTTTGATACTTCCTTCCTCTGGGAGAAAAAAGTATTAAAAAACAAAAAGCTTGTCCTACTGCCAGAGTTTCCTTTGTGCTGGTACCAGTTTAATGCCAACTTTGCTGTAAAACATCGTTAATATCCAGTGTACTGAAGGAAACATTTTTGCAAAATGCTTCATTATGTTGGATGCTGGAAATGCATCCTTGCTCAGCTGTGCCTTTACATTTCAGAATCGCTTGCATCAAAACTGTCTGTATTTGGTATTTTGAATGTTTTTTCCCCTCTAGGTTAATATGCCACTGATCCTCTGGAATTAATGTGAGTTATTCAATGAAGTACATTTCTATGATGTGTACATAACTATAATCCCACAGAGCACCATCAATCCCATCAGGAAACAATGGGCAAACTGCTTTGCTTCTATTTCTATTTTTTAAAAGATGCTTTTTAAAAAAAAAAAAAAGTATAGATATTCCTGGTGATCTTTATATAACAAATACTGGGATTATTTTATAGATATGAAAAGCACAAATTCAGAAATATGAATTTTCACTCTTATGGGCATCTTTATCTTAAAAGTTTAATAAATTTGATTGGATTATTTTTCTAACAAACATGTACCTGGTCATATTTTATTAAACATTTCTGGAGGTTGTTAGTTTAGAAACATTCCAATATTGAAAATGATCTATATTATTTAGAAAGAAAAGATCACAAATCTGTATAGAAATGTTTTGATGTCTGTACTGCATAAAACGTAGATGTGATAGCACTCCAAGTTCAAATGAAAGAAAACAAATTAGTGCATTAGAAAAGTATGCGTCAATGAGTTTCCAATAGACAGAATTTGTGATAAGGGGAGAGAAAAGTGTTATAAAATGATGTAATAGACAAACTTCAGTTCAACACTATGGCTGTTTTAGAATTTACATAATTTCAAATTATTCAGGGATAATGAGTGTTAAAATAATTCCTCTGCTTCCTTTTCTTGAATTCCATTTCTCTTAAGTGAAGCATGCGAGTTAGACTTCCCTTAATTGCTTTCCCGAATCCTTATTTTTTAGTACAGCAGTAATCTTCAGTTAGATGACTTGCCATCCTATTTTACAGCTATGGTGACAGATATGATGTATTTGTGCATCTCCTTGAGGAAAGATAATATACAGTGGGCAAGTGTGAGCTGCAGTTGTGCAAATGAGATGCACTTTTAACCATCCCAGTTACGAGACAGAAGCAGAGATGGAACTCAGCTGTCTTTGCATATTTATGAATAAAAAATGAGAAAGAAAGGGATAGGTATAAAGAGTAACGGACAAGGAAATCTGTATTTTTATATAAAAAATACAACAGTAAATAAGGAGCTGAAAACAGCGTCTTGGAGAAAGGGCAAAAAGTCATTGGGGGATCCCACTAAATGCAAGTAAAATACTGCCAGCTAAGCTCTTCATAATGTGAGCCTCATCCTTTCTTAAAACAGTGGTCTGTCTTTTATATCACATTGGCATCAAAAGCTGTTGAATGCATCATCACAGTCTCTTAACATTTCTCATCTGTGCATGTCTGTTAAAAATAAATGCTATCACAGACATCATTATTTCAAAATAAAAATGATAAGAGTTTTTAGCGGGATACCACGGCTATCTGTTGCTAAGTCTGTACTCCAGAAGTTATGCTTGCTTTTACTTTCTAAGCACTCAAGATTTATGAATACACATCTACAGCCCATACACAGCAGACACAAGTTATTAGAAGAAGAGTTCAGAATTCCTAGGTATGATTTTACCAACATAAAACTTTGTGGGAAAGTTGCTGTTTAAATATCATGTCAGATACATCCTGATAACCTCCAGTGTGTTTTTACTGTAATTCCCTAAAAATAAATATTAAAAACATTTTGTGGTTTCACAGTATTAAAAAAAAAAATAGAAACTGGTAAGGGTAGACCATAAAACATGTATCTGGCTTACAAAGGAACTGTTTATTCTCCTCAGAATGCCAGTGGTGAGCATTTTCGTGAGATTTGAGGCCGGATAAAAATGTGCAGCAGAGGTTCCCTAAATATGTCACTGCAGTACATTCAAGATGTGGCTCAGCCAGCCGTTCTGAGACCCACATGCCACTCTGTGCTTTCTAGACTTAGCTAATATTGTGCATTTTAATAGAGCAGATGTAATCACATTTACTGCGTTCTGTCTGGAGTGTCATGGCCGAAAACAATGAGATGGGTTTTAATATATTTTATAATATATAGGGGGAAAGGATGTCCTGCTAAATGCAGGATACCCTGTTCTTTGTAATTCTTGCTTTTAGCAATTGTATCAGGCAGAGTGCATGCAGCTCCTGGGAGGGCTGCATTACAAGCCTACTGTAAGGCTGCCACTGTCATTACCACAGCAGATCACTTAAATACCATATTTTTAGAAGTCAGTGAGTTTATGTAAGAAGGAAATGCATCTCAAAAAAAACCTCTGTGGATGTGAAGACCTCTGCAATTTTTTACAGGAGCTTGCATTTGGAAGTAGTAGGTCTGAGAGCAGCCACTGAGGGGGGGGGGAAGGGGGTGAGGATCTGCGAGTTGCAAGGAATAGGATCACACATCTACTGTTTTTCCATCTCACTCTTTCTATCGTCTCATTATCAATATTTAGAGGAATAAGACATTAGTATCTTTTTTCCTCAGGAATATTTTTAGAAGTGTTAGAAACAGCGTGGTATTGACTTTTCCAGTTAGTTGAAACTGTCCAGCTGCTCTAAAAGTACATCGGGGGAGCAATGATAGCATAAGCAAAATAAATATTAAATCAGGGGGACAACTACAACTTCCCTTAAGTAGCCATGTAATCTCTTTTTCCCTTTTTTCTGATGGTAACGTATTTTCCACAAAGAAGACTTCACAAGGTTGAATCCTGCAGTCTTTTTTTTTTTTTTTTTTTTTTTTTTTTTACAAAGGGCAAACCGAATGCTCGACCACGCTTTTTATTAGGAAAGCACTTAAAAAAATTCAAATATACCAATAACAGAAAAAGTATATATATTTTTACTGCAAGCAGGAGATCTCATTGGTTGAGCGAAATGGCGAGATGTGACGCAAAAGGACACTTGGACGGGTAGAAATGCTGATGTATGCCAAAGCAGGCGTACCAAGAAATGCTGTTGCTATGAGAGAAACAGAGGGAGAGGGAGATCGTGAGAGAGCAAGTTGTAGAGGCCTTCTTTTCTCCCTTTTGGCTCGCATCACAGACTGCTCCATCTCATTCCTAGCAGGGAGGGTTTAGCAGTCCTCGGTGGGCATTTTCATCAGACCCAGCATCTAGAGGAAGGGAGGGAGGGTTTAGCAGGTCACCTCGGAATGCGAGAGCAACGGGAAAGCAGGAGGGTGTATGTGCTAAACCAGTGATCTGCGCTATGATAGATACACAAATTAGTACAGCAGATGAAGCAGCTTAGCTCGTTATCCACCTGTATTAAGACTCGCAACTCAAAGTTACAGAATTAAAATGCACACACGCACAGAGACACAGACAGACGTATAGTTATAATGCCCCCACCTTTCAGCTCATGAATTATCCAGCTGGGATAGCGCTGTCTCTTGTGTGACATTCTTACAGAGCTGCAATGAATTCACCTTGTGAGTCCATTAGCCGGAGAAGGAGGAAAATAATGTGCAGGAATATTTTTTTTGCCTTTCTTCTTCGGCAAGGGGAAAAAAAGTTTGCGCTATGAACTTAGCCTAGCAGCTTCTGGAACCGGAGCCAAAAGGGGCAGGAAGTTGTTTTACAATAGCGTTACAGTGATCTGCCACAAATGGAAAAAGCCAAATGTTGGACTCTGCAAAGAGAAAAAATATTCTTCTCTCTCTCGCCTCCCTTCTTCTGCCCCTTCAGAGAAAAAAAAAAGTAGAAAAAGGAAGGCTTGCTAGAAGCTCTTTTCATTTTTAATTACTTTTCCTAAGTAATGGAAAGATTATCGTACTTGCATATTCCATGGCAAGCACAAGGGGAAGAAGTATCAAAGGGACGTTTAAAAAAAACGCACTCGGTAACTAGCAACGGGACTTTTGGCACAATTCCTCGAGTTTGCTTGAGGTTATGGAGGGGGATGGGAAGGAGAGGAGTGAGTCTACGCAGTACATTTTCTTTAAAAAGGGGAGGAGGAATGGAGGCAAAATTGTATAAAACTTTTTTCTTTCTTTCTTTCTTTTTCTTTCTTTCTTTTTTTTTTTTTTTTTTTTTTTTTTTTTTAAGGAAACGTGCGTTGCTCTTCTGAAGCTGAATCCTCAGGCATTCGTGGCCCATCTCTGCAGCCCGATGTGTTTTTTGTGCGTGTGTGTAAGCGCTCTCAATCAAACAGAAATCATGGCAGCTGTTTTTCTTCCAGCACAGCAGTTGAGCTGTCTCGCCCAAATGCTTATCAGCTTTTGACTCCGTGCCAAGATAGTTATAAGGGCCAAGCAGCCTGCGCTTGGCTGTGCAGCTGGTGGAGGAGCGAGGGCATGAGAAAACAGAATCACCCAGCTTTTTTTGTCACACACACCATTTACTTTTTTTTTTTCCAATCCCCGTTTTCAGCGCCGTGGGTCTTCCGAGCAGCTTTTTCGCGGTCTCCGCAGCGCTTTCCTACAGGGCCGCATCTAGACGGGAGTCCGACGCTCCTTGTTTTAATCCCGGAAGATATTTCCGCAGGACCTTCCTTTCCTTTCCCTCCCACTCCCCCCCCTCCCGCCCCCAATTAAAAGCTCCATTAGCCGGCCCCGCTGTCTCTCCTCACGGCTGCTCTGTCCTCCGCGGCCCGCACGATCCCGGGCCCTCGCTGCGGTGCGCTGCGCGCGGCCGTTCGGCAGTGCCGCGCCGCGCCGTGCCGTGCCGCCCTCCTATCGCCAGCCCCGGCCCTGCGCCGCGCCAGCGCGGCCTCCTCCGCCTCTCGGCTGCAGTCGCTGCGAGGGGGAGGCCGGACTCTGGAACGAGGCTGCTGCCGCCGCTCGCATTCCTGCTGCAAGGGCCTCCCCTTCAGACGGCCTTTGCCAGAGCAGAACTTTTTAAAATGCTGTGCATAGGCGCTGCTGCTTTTTCCCCTCTTCGTCTCTCTCTCTCTCTCTATTTAACCCTCCTTTCACTGCTGAAGAACGGATTAATTTTCCGTCTCTCCTGCGCTTGGCTCGGCCGTACTGTATCTCGTTGCATTGAGGTTAAAACTCCGAGTATTTTCCCCTCCGCTGATCCTTTTCTCTCTCTCCCTCTCCTCTCTCTCTTTTTCCTCGGTTGAGGGGAATTGATTTCTTTGGCCGAGCGATGAATCGGGCTTCGCTAGTTTGTATGCTGTGAGAACGAGGGCTTTTATTTGTCACATCCCCCCCCGCCCACCCGGTACCGGCACACCGCGCAGCTCACGGAGCGGCCGGTCGCTCTGCCTGCCTCTGTACTACAGCTCTGTTTCGGCGGCCGTAGGTGTCCGTGCCTCACGGAGCGGGGCTCCGCTCCCCCCGAGCGCCCCCCCCCCCCCCCCCCCCCCCCCCCCGCCCACGAGCCCCCCGCGATGGCCGACACGGGGGTGTGCGGAGAGCGGGGGGCCCGTCTGCTCCCCGCGGCGGAGGGGAGAGAGATGTGCAGCAAAACGCTGCCTCTGGGACAGGTGCCAGCTCCCAGACAAAAGGAGTGGAATAGGCTGTAAAGAGGGAGTGGGGGAAATTAATAGCCGGCAAAAAATAGGAGCCGCGAGCCTCGGGAGGAGCCCTGGCGGGAGCGCGCTGCCTCGCCGGCCTCTTCGCCGGGTATTCCCGGGCTGCAGGGCGGAAGGAGAAAGTTGTGGCATACTTTTTATTCCTGTCTTCTCTTCAGACGTTGGAAAGCGTGAAGGGAGGATGGAGGGCGCCTCTTTTTTTTTTCTTTTTTTTTTTTTTTTCTACCCTCCTCTTACTGAATTATTCATAGTGTCAGCGGTGAAGCCAGGACTATTAGCATGCATCAGACATGCTGTTTGTCTGTTTGCTAACATTCTTCATTCAAGACTTGTTAACTACCAGACAAGCTTAACATGCTTCTCTTTCTCCTCCCCTTCTCTCTCCCTCTCTCTCCCTCCCCTCTCCCTTCCCTTCCCCTCCATGCCACCCCTCGCAGCCTCCCATTGTTGTCGCTGGGAGCTGGCAGCAGCTGTGGCAGGGGGAGCGTGCGGAGGAGCCGCCAGCCGCCCGCTAGGTAAGGACCGCCTTCCCTCCTCGCAGGCCTGCGTGCACTTGCGGGGCCGCCGGCTCGCCGCCCGCCCGCCCTTCCCGCGGTCGCCGAGCCGCGAGGCGGAGACGCCGCCGCCCGAGGTCGGTCTGCAGCCCGCTCAGGGGTAAGCCGAGCCCCGCCGAGCGGGGACCGCAACTTGGGGAAAGAAAGTGCGCGGGCATCGCGCCTCGGCGGGGCCGCCGGCAGCGTGGCGAGGTCGAAGCCCGCTTCCCTCCCTCTCTCTCTCTCTCTCCCTCCCGTAGGGCTGGCCGAGAGGGACGCGGTGCGGCGATACTTGCCACCGCCGGCGGGTTTTAGGTTGGACTCTCCCTGCCCAGCGAGGCGGCCCCTCCCTTCGCCAGGCTGGCGAGAAGCAGCGGGCTTCGTTTTCTTAGCAGACAAAGGTCGATCACAGCTTTTATTTCTGAATGCAAATCTCCAGGACTTGTGCCAGTCTTGCCTTCATTGATTGCAGAATAGCTGCTGGCTTCAATGGCAATCCCCTCCCTTATTTCTTAAACAGAAAGAAGCTCAAGAAAAGAAACCGACAAAGTTGGGCGGTGCAAGTTTTTATATCTATTTAATATTTCGACGTGTCCCAGGCGTTATTAGACATCGGCGTGCAGAGCGGTCACGATGCGCCTGGGAGCGAGTCCATGGGGTTTTGTGCCATTTGTACGCCTGGGCAACACCATACCCGTCCTGAACTCATATTTTTGAGGTAACTGTGAGATAATCTTCAGTAATTGTATCACATTAGTTATGCGTCCCAATTCTTTTAAAGATGTAGATTTGGGCATAAGTATTTCCAGGGTTCATATTTAATTTTTCTGGTAGCTGGGATTGTTGAGGATTGCTTTATAATTGCCGTTTGTATCATCTCTTCTTACAATGATTTTTTTGATAGCCTGCAAAGGTCCGTAAGTGCTCTAAGTGTATTTTCTGTTTTATCTTCTACATACATGTGCAGGTACGTGCTCGCGCTCGGTCCCACTCTTTCACTTGCTCTTTGGGGGTTGATGAAGAAATTTACTTAAGTGTATTACTTAAATATTAGGCTAATGCCATTTATAGCTAAGTCTAAGTAGCATGAAGTTATGGATGTTCTGTGTTAGGCATTATTTGGCAGAGGGTTACAGATTTATAATTACTCTGAAATTGCCTAACCTGTAACACTTTCTGTGCTTTATACAGCCAAGTGCACATGCAAGCTAAAGTATCTGGAAATTAAGGAGCCTCTTCATGATACCTAGTCCTTCCATATGTATTTGTATAACAAAATGCTTTCTTCTATGCTGAAGAAACCTGGGTGCTCATGTAAAATATTTGAATATTTTCATTTAATTTGATTTATTTACTTAAATTCATGGATATCAGAAAGCAAATCCAAATTCTTTTTCTTTTTTCTTTCTTTTTTTTTTTTTCCCTTTGCAAAATAAATAGAAAATACTCAGTGGCTTGCACAGCACTAGTTTTAAATTCAGGCCATTGTCAGTACTGTATCAAAACCATCTCATTATTGACATTGCATTTGAGCTGTTTTATGGTAACGTAAACTGAAAAAATAACTTGTAACTTTAAGCAGTAAAGTAGTATTTATTGGCCGATCAAACTCAAAGTAAGCAGAGACTGTTTTGGTGAACTGTGCAGATTAAGAAAGGAATTCGGGAACGTATGGCTCAGTGATAGCTCAGCTACAATTAATTTCTTCCAAGTACTTTTCAGAGGCATGTAGTAGCTGCCCAGGGCAGTGCAGATAAAATATTAACTAATATTTTGATCTTGTAGTTGTTGTTTTAAAATTGCAAACTCCTAAACAGTCTTCTCTGTGGAATTTCAGAGCACTCTATTATATTGCCCCCAGTGATGCTGTTTATCTATAGAGGGCTTTTCTCATAGGTTGTCCCACTTGCTGGGGCTGTCTTGTTGCCGAATAGTAGCACTTAAAGGAATATAAAATTGCTTCTGGTGTGTGAGTTCATTATTCTGTGGTGGCTTGCTAGAAATGATCACTGTGGAAGTGAAAGAGGCAGAACTGACTTACTGCTGGTTTGTTTCACGGTGAGGATTCTTCAACTGCGCTGAATGTGGACGTAGCAGTGCATAAAGATCACGTGCATGCTAATTGGAGAAGAGGGATTAAAATCTGTTGATTAGATTGGGTTTTAAATTCAAAATTATTTTAGTCTAGAACATGAAATAATTGCTGATAGAAATGTTCCGCTCCTCAAATGAATGCCTTCAGGAATTATGCACGTGAGCTAAGGCATTTACATTTGAAAGCATTTTGTGTCCAACTGCCAGATAGTTTCCTCAAAAATAGTTGGTGTATGGAATGAAAAATTGAAAGCATAGGCAATACTTTTCTTCATGAAAATATTTTTTTTTCATAATTGACTAGGATGAATTTTTAGCATATTTTCAGATAATAATTTAGTGGAACGTAGTGAAAATAATCTAAGATGCTCTGTTAAAAGAAGAAACTGCTTTTGCTCCAGACTGTCTTTCTCCCCTACTCCTTACTCCGAGTGGATTTTTATCTTCCAGAAAGAGATGTACGGTGTTGCTGGTAAATGAAGGTCATGTTCTTAGGCTCCCGGCTCTCCTGAGCGAAACCTTGGCTTTCACCAGGTGGTGCTAGGGCAGGGAGTGCAGGAGAGATATCTGCTAGGCCCGTGAGCGCAATGCAGGGCTGCACAGAGCTCTGCTACGTGGAGGGGAGAGGGCAGCGTGCATGGAGTGAGCACAGCCCATGGTGTTTTACACGTAGATGGATTGTGATGTGTGGAGATGCTAAATTGGATGTGTGGCATTCTTATCCAGGCTAAACTTTTTGAAATAAATTGGAATTTTGCCCGGCTGAAGACTGCAAGGTTTGGATTGGGCTAAGGGAGGTTTTATTGTGGGCGAATGGGAGCGGAAAAGGAGGAGGTGGAGTGGAGAAAGGGTAAGAGAATGGAAAAGGAGTTCACGCTTTCAGATGTAGGTGCAGCCCTCAGTTGTTTTCATCGAAGCCAGGCAGTAACATCAGGCTGGCTTCTGTTTTGTATGGGTGCATTGGTACAGTACTGCTTTTCCCCACATCTGCCAAGTATTCACAGTCATTTTGTAACTATGAGGGAGAAATACAAAGGAGGAATGGAAGGAAGGCCTTGTTGCAGCCAGGTTTTTCCTGGAGTTTTTTTGGGGATCGCGTGTATAATTCACGTCCCTGAAGCATTCTGGCAGCCACTTGCAGGCAGGTGGGCTCCCTGTGGCCAGGCCCAGCTCCACACGAGGTGTGCTCATGGCAGACCAGGGCCTTCACCTGCCTCCGGCTTGTGGCCTCCTCACATGGTGCTGCAGTGCAGGCAGGCCTGTCGTCGTGATGCCTTCCTTCCAGAACATGGAAATGCGCACTAATTAGGCATTTTGCCTGCTAACTGCATCAGTTGCTCTCAGCTTGAAACAGGTGCAGGTAATCAACACTCCCTCCTCCTCCCCCCGCGATGGTGGTGATGGTGGGGGGACGTGCATCTATAACAAAGCAATTCTGTGATGCAGATTTAATTTTGATTTATACGGCCTCGACTGGATTGAAAATACAGTAAATGTAGGAATATGATGATTGCATGTCTTTGTTTCTTAAGACATACTGTAAAGCGTGTTTCTTCACAGCCGTGTGTGTGTTCATATAGCATGTGTTGTCGCACAGTGCTTTTGGTTTTTGCAAGGATACATATTCATGTATTCAGCATGCTTGCAGCTAGCTAGACTTATGATTGCAACCAGAAGACAAAAAGTTGAAATGGCTGTAGCCAGCACAATAGGCATTCACGAGGAGAGTGATCCCAGTAGATATAAAATGGCAGGGCAGATTTTTTCAAGCGCATGTGCACTTCTGCAAGTCCTTATTTTGTACTGCTGTAAACTGTACTGACTGTATAAATCTGCACTTGTGCATTTAACTCTGTGCCCGGGCTGCAACAGAGAGAATGTGTTTAAGTTTGATGGGTTTCTAGATCCATCCCTCTCTGTCCAGATATTCATTAATGTGTTACGTCTGCACATTTCGTGGAAGTCACTGCTGTATCTTGACTTTGACTTAACACTAGCAAGCAAGCCACTTTGTGTTTTTTTTCCTAAGAATGCTGCAAAAATTTTTCCACAGCTATCCCTGCACTTACACGGAATGTTTTTAAATCTCCTAGTGATCCTAGTATTGTCATGTTTTCAGAAAATCTGTTGTCTTCAAAATCAGACATAATTCACTTTATGATGCATGTTTTGTAGGCATATATGCAGGATAAAATGCCCAGAATCAGCCAGTTTGCAGTCTTTTGAAAACATATACCATCAAATGTAAGCTCTCATCATTTTGAGTTGCCCTTTGTAAAAAACAGCCATGTTTTAGCAGAAAATTAGTGTTACCAGTTGTTCAGTGATTGCACGCTCTTCTTTCCTGCACGCATTTGAAATGTGCTGTGCCATACCTCTAGAAACAAAAGGTCTGATCCAGAAGCCTCGGTCCATCTGAGCAGTGGGGTTTTTCTTCATTTACTTCAAATGGGATTTGAATTAAGCCTATATACGTAATAGTTTGCAGTAAAGCCTTGACTATTGCAGCGGTTTTCAGGATCGTCCACAAAACTTTTTCAGAACTCTTGTAACTAACATCCAGCAGCAGTACTCCGAAATGCAAATAGAAGCACTGATCATGATTATTTTATAAAAAGGAGAGAGAGCAGGAGGCAGTGAGCCTCCAAAGAGCTTCTTCTCACTGAGAGCAACAAATGAGTTTTGTATGAATAAAAAAGTGAGTGTTGCTTGCCTACTAGCTACATAGTTGATGCATTACCTTCTGCATTCTTTATTTAAATTAGGGAAGGTTGTTTTTTTGTGTGTGTTTTTTTTTGTGTGTGTTTTTTTAATTTTATTTTTGATGGTGGTATTTATTGGTTTGGTTTTTCTTTGAAGGAGTCCATAGATTTCAGGTAGCATACATACGTATATGTACAAGTTTGTATTTAGTTCAGCTGTCATGTCCTGCTGTTAATTGCTGAGGAGAACACTTAGCTCCTGTCCAGTGTCTCTGGAGTTTCATAGTGACTGTCTCTTCTCAAACTTGTTAAAACACAAATAGGTTAAATTGAGAGTAAATTGCTTTGGATGCTGATAGAAAATTTTGCAAAGGGAAGGAAGATGAGCTAAGGAAAAATAAAATTATTATAATAACCAATATGACTTTATTAAATATTAATTAGGTCATAATATTCTATAGCCCCAGATTAATTATGTCTGCATTGCTGACTGATATTTTATAACCTTTTAAATCTGATGTACGCTCTGCATGTTGCCCATTTATTCAGATACCTGCATACAGATATGTTTACAGTAGCATTCACTTGGCTTCTGAAATTCTTTTGTCAATGTAAATGGGCATTTCCAGAAGAAGAATGCGTCTTCAATTTTAATAACAAAAGAGATCACGTGCTTTTGTAACTGCAGACAAATATTTTTAGAATGCCAAACTGGGGAATAAAATAAAATGAATTCTTTAAAAGGGGCCTTGTTTTCCTTATTGTCTTTATTTTTCTTTGTCTTAGATAATTTCCAAAATAAAAAAAGACACTGAACCCAATTGATATAGAGCTCTAGAAAACAAGAAGCAGCACCATTTTGTCTGTCAATTTTAATGCTGGCGGGGGGGGGGGGCAGGCGGTGACACTTGAGTAGTTTAGAAAAAGACACGGTAGTGATTTTGTGATTTACAGTTGTGGCAGGCCAGAATGCTTCGCATCTAAGTTAATTCATCAGAGAGGGATGTTGGTTGGGGATTTTTGTAGAGGTGATGCACTTAATGCAACTTATATCAAAAATCAGCATTATATTTTTCTAATAGGCTGCTCACAGTCACGAGCATTACAGAGTTGCAGTAGGCTGGGTGATAGAAGGGACTTTGTTCTGTCTGGATGATGAAAATATGAATGCTTCTGTAGCTTTATCCACAAGATGCAATAAGTGTAGAATTACAGATATTTCTAGTATTTTAGATAGACAGTTACTTGATTCAGTTCAGGAAAAGCACGGAGCTTTGACATAGGCTTTTAAATGCATTAGAAGCCTTTTCAGTATTAGTCTTGCTTTTTGTTGCAATTCAGTATGCAAAAGGATAGGAAAGCTGTGTGACTGCATCAAAGAGATTTTGTTCACTGTATTTGTTTTGCTTCTCATCCTCAAACAACCTCAGTGTATTTACTTGTACATCTGTATGTTCAAAAAGCATTATTTTGAAAAGATTTTACTCTTTGACAAGATACTGTATTTTTCCTTTTTCCTTTTTATATTTATTTTTCTAGGCTTTTTTCTTTTTTTTTTTTTAAAGGGAGTCCTCATGATTACTTTTATTAATTTTGGCACGTGAGATTTATTGTCTAATTTGTCTATAGGAAACTGAATAGTCTGTCCAGTACTGAGTCAGTGGAAAGTCTCCCACAGATATCAGAGCATTTTGGATTGTACTCATAAAGCGAAGTAACGCTAATTTAAAAACCTGATGCAGGAAGCTTGAACTTGAATGACTCTTAAAGTACATTTAAAGAACGCTCAGTTCTGTGTGACCTTACAGACTTAATGCAGTTTGCTTTTTTGCCTTCTTTCTTTGTCTGGTTTAAGCTGAGGAGTATCAAAATCTTACTTTCCTATTTTAAGGGACACAGCACTGGTATTCTCCCTACTCCAGCATGCATTTATGAATTTCAAGATGCCTAGGAAGGAATTGATTGTGTTATCTCAAAATGGATGGAAACCCCATAAGAGAGGGGCCCAAGGGGCATGCACATAGAAGTTCTGCTGTTAGAGGGTCATCGTGGGTTTTGTTTTAGTTTTTAATGCAGTATGAAATGCATGGTTTCTCTGTTGCTTGGATGTAAGAACAAACCATTTACATTTTTAAATCTACTTTTATTAGTAACCAGTTTTTAAATAATTTTCCAACTCAGTCTGTTATGAAGATAGTTACCAGTTTTTTAATGGAAGGTTATACATTTCTCATTCTCTAATTATTATAGAAGGAGGAATTAACATGATCACATGGAAATTTTGTTTCTTAACTGGAGATTTACGTTGATGGATTGAAGGTTTAAGGTGCAGATTTACATTTAAATTACATATTACATAACATTTACATTTTAAATGATACTAAAACAATTATTTCTACTGTCTCCTTGGTGCCTTCTGAATATCTCTGTAAAATTATTTCATTTAAAATATAACCCGCTCCACAGTATATGTATGTTTCACCTGTGAAACTCGTGTTTTTGTATGGACACAATCCTACTTGGTGTAGCTAAAACTGAAGTTGAATTTATGGTATTCAGGTGTACGTATTTAAGATGTTAGTTACTACTTGTTTAGAGTGGCAGTTCCTTCTGTATGATACAGAATGCTCTCAGGGGGTCACATTTGACAGGATAAAAATGATCTCTTTTGTGAGTTTGTATTTTCCTTCAAAATACTTCCAGGAGTCAAAACGTGGTGTGGCTGAAGGCAAGCAGAAAAGGAATAGCACTTGGCTGCAGCTACAGCCAGTAGGGAGCAAGGTGGTCTAGAGTTTTTTTCTGAGTCCAGGTAAAGGGCTGATGTTGGAGAGAAAAGTTGAAAGTTGTATGAAAAGCAGGCCAATACAGAATTCAAGTGAGCACAGAAGTTGATCTACTTTATCTCACCAGGGATTTAAAAAGAAAAACAGCTTTAACATCACGAAGAGTCCACCTCTGGCAATTGGTTTTAACAAATTACAAGGAACTTAATGGGAACATAATTATCTTCCCAAAATGTATACATCTTTTACAGTTGATTGGGTATGGCTGCCTTACACCTAAGTGAAGTTCTGGGTTGTACACAGAAGCACAGTTCCATTATTGTCAAAATAATTGCTGTAAGCCTTTTAACTTTTGTTCCCCGCTGAGCCGAATATGTTAAAGGGCACTCACACGTGTGGTGCTGCTCCAAAATTCACAGGGAGAAGAGTCTGAGGCAGTGAGCATCACGTCCTTGAATTTCCTAGCTTCATATGTCATCCGCATGTTCCTCCTGAAACACCATCTAACCCAAAATGCACCTTAATTAAAGGCACAGGAATAATGAATAGACAAAGTCTCACAATTTTATTAGTGTTAAGAGAAGAAGGTGAAAAATTACTTTGTCAGTGCACTTGCAAGCTTTGTTAAAGCTCTGTACAAGTATTTTTCAGAAATGTTTATAATGAAGCTTTCCCAAACAATCAGTTCCTACTCTTCTTATTACTGGCCTGGTTGGTATTACTTTCTAATGGCAATTTAAAAAGGAAAGCCATTCTTTGTGTGATGAATTTTGCCTCTCTTCAGGTAAGTGGTTCAAGGCCAATGTGAAGCTGAAGTCCCACTGAGAATGCTTCTGATAGCACCCAGCTTTTCTCTGTCCTTTACCTACAGTTTACTACTTCTGGAGTAGCTTCTGGAAGAAAGGGGGCAGAAAGAGTAATTTTGTATCACTGGTTTCAATGGGATTAACTCTTTATGATCAACAGAAGCTGCACACCAAAAAGTTTGTTTAGTTTCTCTCCTATACTTTTAATATAATATCATTTGATTTGTAAAATATGTATCTTGTATATGCTACTGTCCTGAAACTAGGCCTCCATAAGGTATATGTGAGTTGTATTGCCCTGGTGTGGAAGAATGGTGAGAAGCTGAGAGATACTTTCACATTCAGCCTTGGGTGCAGCACTGGGAGCAGCCTCAAGTTTCCTCCTCCTCTGGCAGAGCACCTTCTGCTTGAAGGGAGGAGGTAACTTGGGTGTTAGGCGTGAGATTTCTTTTGAGAGGAACAGCTGAGATCTGAATAAACAGGCAGAAGAGGGAAGAGTTGTGTACTGTTTCGCAAGGCAGTGCTTATGGAATCTGAGGGGTTAAATACTGCTTTGCACAAGGCTGCGTCTTGTGTCTTGGTCTGTGCTGCAGCTGCTGTTCCAGTCCTCCACTTCCTTTGAGTGGAGGCTTTTGCTTGGAGCTGTAGGAGGAGGCTCCGCTGCCTCCCACAGTTCGGTGCGAGAGTGGAAGGTTACGTGCTGCAGTTGCTTACTTGCTGTGGTGTTTCTTTCATTTGCCCCCACCTTTCACGTCAGTCACTCTGTTTTATCTGTTCAGAATTAATAGGAGAGGTTGCAACAGAGGCAGCATCTGTGTGGAAATAGCCCACGTCCAAGTCCCTGTCTGATCAGGGTAGCTCACAGCAAGGTGCGGTGAAATTGCCTGCCTTACAGTTTAGGATTTTGCTGTATGAGTAATTAAAGTCTAGTATGTCTTAAAATAGTATGGGAAAATTAATTAGGTCATTGACTTTAAGAAAAAAAAAGAAAAAAGGCGGGAAACCAATAACTTTACAGAATATCAAACAAGGACCGCGGAAACAAAAACTTACAGATCATAATGCTTTGTGTGCTCCCTGCAGAATAGCAAACTGAGAGGGAACTTTTGGAAAAAATAATGGCACTCAAATGGTTTAGATTTTTTGTTTGCTTTTTTTTTCTCTAAGAATACTGCTATCTTGATCCTGTTGCCTGAATGTAGTTGAATTTCGGTTTTATTCAAGCATACCTAGTTTTGCAGTATTAGCATTATTTAGCAGGGTACAGTCAGCTCAAGTGTGAACAGGCTTTCTCAGCTGTCCTGCCTGCAGATTTCACTGTCATCAAGGTGCTACTACACAAGAGCATGCCCTGGGTGTGCTGGCAGTGTGCAATGTTGGGAAGCTAGCAACGAGACCACAAGAGGAGAGCCACGCTTGTTCCACCACATGGGCAGCTTCAAGCCAGCCTGAGTGGTGCTGCTTCCATCGCTGCAGAAGACCAACTCTAGTTTCATTAGGACTGTAAAAATGCTTTTTTTCCTCCTACATTTCTGATTTGTGTGTATGTGACAATTAAATTCTGTAGTGTGCTTGCACAGGACTTCGGCATCCACTGGTAGTCTAGTAGAGTTCATAAACGAATTATCACCACGTTTTCCAGACTGTATGGCTTCTTTGTCCTCTCTGTCTCCTACCACTGCTTGTCCTCTTCACTTATCTGCAGCTAGTGAGGATTGTGTGAAAAATAGCGCTTTAAACCAGAAATGAAAATACAGCAGGCCTATAGCCAGAGTTTTCTGAAGTGTTCTGTTGTAATCCTCAGCAAGTGCTCCACTTCATTCATACTGTTTGCGTGAAATTTCCAGGCTGTTTGTTTTGGGGGGGTTTTATTACTTTTTCTTTCTTCACTCTTTACGTCAATTTATAGATCTGGTCTTCCCAAAAGTACAGGACGGCAAGAGTATTACGGCTGCTGTAACTGTTCTGGCTTGTGCATGTTGTCTGCAGCCCATGCCTGCCTTTGCCTGGCGCTTGGAAAGAAGTCAGAATTAGAAGTTTTCCTTCCCTTCAGTTAGATGTACAGCATGATCAAAATGGTGAGCAAGTTTCACCATGCTGAAGCAAAGACCAGAGAACTCGCCATATCACAGACCATCTAACATGTTTTGAATGCACTTTTTGAGAAACAGGGATGCTGATTGCTTCTGGAGCTCATTGTCAGAGATAAAGGGATCTGCAAATATGTTAGAAATCTTAGCTGGGAAGAAAGTGAACAGTAAAGCAGTGTTTCAGTCAGTGCTCTATGCTAAGTCAATTGCTTACTTTGATACTTATTCTAGGAGGTGACAATTTTTCTATTGGTGTTTTACTGAAGCACAATGTTCAAATAGCAAGTCAGCATCAAGAAAGATTTTGTTGTTTTGTTAGCTTTCATTTCGTGTTTGTTGTAAGAAGCCTTTCCAAATGTAAAAACACAGGAATTTCTACAGGAGATATTTCAGTTTTACCTCACAATCAGGACAAGGTTCGTCTTTGGCAGAGGCCTTGCACAGTACAGAAATGTGTTTGACTAGAAGTCAATTTTTATTTTGAGTGTATATTTTTTGATTCAGTTGCTATTATTTCTTATTCTTACTGTCAGTGTACAGCTGCAGATAATGCAGTGGCTTAGACAAATTTCTTTGTGGTGTGTGTTGCAGCATCCCCCCAGATATCTGGGCACTGAAGATGCAAAAACCATGAAGATGCTGGAAGCTTTTTTGAAAGAGGAAAAAAATTCAGGAAGCCTTGATAAAATGTGTATTTCAGTGATTTAGGAGTAGGTATTTCATTTTGTCTACCAATTAGGTTGGATTTTTTCTTTTTAGAAAATAATGAAGTATCATTTTGACTTCATGTTTGAAAAAACAGAAGTTCTAAGTTCGTGTATCCCACGTAGTTTCATTTTTCAACAGTATTTTGTGTTTGTGTATCATATTTTTAATTTAAATATTGATGTTGAAATTAATTACTCTTGTAAATTATTCTTCTAAAAGGTGAAGAAAAAGAATTGTTCAGGGACATGAAGTAAAAGATGTCACTGTGTCTGTGGTGAAGAGAGAAGCCCAATAACCCCTGTAAATTGCAGCATCAGACCCTAAGCAGCTGCCTCTCCAGTAGCACTGCATTGGGACAAACTTTGCTCGAGCTGTAGTTTTTACCAGGCTTCTGTTGTGTCAGAAGGTGAGAGAGCCTTCCATGAATAACCTTGATTGATTGTATTGTATTGTGATTCAGGGTTGGGTTATTTCTTGGGGGGATGGGGGATTTACTACAGAAGTCAGTATGGTTTGTTTTTCGTATTACATCTGAAATAGCATGCAGTGCTGTACCATTAACTATACCTTTATTCAATTTTTTCTCATCTGTGGCACAGTCTCTTCTAAAGAGTTCAAGCTTTAGATTAAAATGTAGTTCTCAGGCAGAAAGAAACTGCAGTAAAAGTAGTTGTACTACTAGTTCATCCTATGATTAATAGCAAGACTTGCTTAGAAGTTAGTCTTTGATTTCCTCTGTTTAATTGTAGCCCTAAGTGAAATGGGTTTTTGATTTATAGAAAATGCAAAATTGGGTACAGAAAGTTTTAAATTACAGTAACAGTAAAAAATTTCCCACAATAATCATCCCATATTGTTTCAATTCAAAAGAGCTAAGGCTTGATTTGTGTGGGAAAGAACCCATTGCAGCAAAGTTCCACATTTGAATGTGGGGAGAGGGGAGGATCAATTACCCTACTTTGAGGATCCAAAAATATGCCTGATCTTCATGATGTAGTACTTTATCTTATATTCCCTCTCTGGAAGGATGCATGCTGAATAATCGCTGTAGAACAACTATTTTCTTATGCAGCTGCTATGTACAATTAAGTCAAAAGTTTGTGTTAGGACATAGAAGAGCAATGGGGGAAAACGGGGGCTTTTGGAAAGCTGAGGGCTTCCAATCACAACTGAAAACGAGTCATTATTTCTTGGGCAATATATGCATTGTACTAAGTGGTTGAGTGTACTATTAAAACTTTAATCACAGTCATTTTAATAACGGTAGTTTAATTCCTAAACTACTTTTTGGAAGTTCTGCACGGCTGATCTTGCTTTTGCTTCATCGTGTTTATGTTGACATTTTCTTTCATTAGACCACAATCACTATGCATGTTTACAGCACTAATCCTACATGTTGAAATTCTAGATAGTTGAAATATATTCAGTATCTTTGAAGCCACTGTGGGGGAAATAACTTAGCTTTAGCAGAGTGAGACCAAATTCTTTATTTACTGAGATAAATGCGGAGAAATGCTATTCCAACTCATGGAGGTTTACATCTGTGTTCCTGAGAAATTGGTTCTTCCTTTTTTTTTTGGTACCAAAATATATTTTTATTATATTTATTTATTATAAGAATATTTATTCAAAATATATATATTTTGAAAATAATAATGTGGTTGTTATTAGCTTAAATTGATGATTTGTTTTAAAAACAACTGGGAACATGCTGAATTTATAGCTTAAATATAAAATGCTGTTTCTCTTCCATTTGATTTGGTGTGACAAAAATTTAAAATTTAACCACAAGATGTAGTATAGATCCATTTGTAAGTGTCTCAAAATTGTACTGTGCTTCTTCGGTAATATACTGGAGTAGCATTTTAACATCAGGTACACTCTGCTTTTTTTTTTTTTTTTTTTTTTTGCTGTAGTCTGACAGTTTAATCAAGATACAAATTTAGAAACAAATCAGCACTGTCTTTTATATAGTGCCTCTAAATCCATGGTAATTGGTACCAGACCTTTGTAAAAGAAAAGGATTGCTCTTTCATGCTACCAGTACCAGTGGATGTTGCTCCACAGCTGCATCATATAAGAGGAGAATCTTCTAAGTGAGGTTGTAAGAATAATTAAAGGATCCCCACATGCATGTTTCTGTAATGTACCTTTCACAAAGTATGAGGTGGTTGGAAAATTCCCTTGAATTTGGTGTGCTAGCCTGCCATAAATAGAGCCATATGTTCTGCACACTTTAACACTTACCTTTTGATAACACCAAACAGTTTTAAATCAGCTTTCTTGGCTTTGTAGTTTTGAAACACTAAAAAAGAAACCAAGAAAACCCTAAGAAGTGTGTACATAATAAAATCAGAACAGGGAGGCTAGCACAAAAGTGCTGCTGGTGCATTTGGAGTATACTGATGTAAAGTAGATAATTCAGCAGATAGACTCCGTACGAAGGCCTATTTTGACTGGCTTGGTTAAGTCAGAATGCACATTGCAGTGTGGGCTGCAGCGCTGTTTGCATCCCTGCTCTCTCTGTGCTTTCAGCCTTCCTGCTTGAAGCATATACAAGCTATAGAGTGAGGCTCACGCTCTGGCAGCACAGATGGAGTATTCTGTCATTAGGACTGTTTGTTGCCTGTTGGAACACACAGCATATTTCTACCGTGGCATCAACAGTTTCTACGAACTGAGGTCAAAATAAACAGGTTGCATTGGATGCAGGAACAGTCTGGGAAACAACTTAAAATTTCCTGTTTAGACATAAGCATATTCCTAGATACGTAAAGGCACTTTTATAGCAAAGTTTTGCTGGTGTATACAGATTAGCATAGATTAGCAAGAGTACTGTTGGGAAATTTTCCGTGAATGTTGACAAAATTGACCTTATTTTAAATAAATGAGCAATAACTTTGCAATATTTTTCCTAGCAAGTATGCGTAGTATTTCAGTTAAGTGAAAATGATGTCATTAGCATACGTTTAAAAATTACATATTTTAGTTGGCCTTCTCTGCGTACGTGGATGTCAGTAATTGCACCAGCATGCACGGTCCCTTTGATGTCGATAGGCTTCTTTACAGGAGCAAAGCCGTGGTGCTGACAGACAAGCCGTGGCAGACCTTGAAGTGGTTTAAGTTGTTTCTGTCCCAAAGTCTCCGCTCCACCCTTTGCTATAGATTAGTGCTTCCTCAGCAGAATTTGCAGCTGGGAGTGTGTGCCCACACCTTAGCTGCCTCATTGCAAAACCCCAGGTTCTGCTCAAATCGTGTAAAATTCATGGCTTTATGCTAAGCTGTGGGAATATGCTTAGGTCTCCAGGCTCAATCAGCAAGCAGAGAGTCATAATCTCCAGCAGCTAGGAGGAGCAGCTGCTGGGAAAGTGACATAGATGTGTGACAGCAAGATCCACCACAGTGTGAATGTTAGTGCCCTTTCTTAGATGTGTAGGGGTTTAAAGGATCACTCCATGCAGAGCCTCAAATTCCAGGTGGAATCCTAGCCCTGGAGAGATGAGCAATGTTTTAGCAGGGGATATCACTGAAACCATTGCTTAATTTGCAGTGTTTAAAAAGCTGGTACGTTTTTTACATAGCAGGACAAATACTTGTGATGATTTTGACATACATGGGGAAGTAAATAGCTTTTGCTTTCTGTCAGAATTGGCTGCAGATACTTAGAAAGATTTATTCATGTTTGCCTAGTCAATATTCCTTTATATTTGATGTAACTCTCTCTTCCCTCTTTACTGAATAGCAAGAAGATACACGCACAGTGTGTCCCTGGAAGTTGGAAGCAGTTTCTTCTTGGTGAGAGGGTTAAGTGTAACTCAAAGTTTCAGTTGTCATAAAGATAAAAAGGTTATATTTTTCCTTTTTGGAAGTGAAACATTATTGATCTGTACGGCATGCACAGAAGCAAATAGTTAATAAGAGTACATGGTATGACTACAGTTAAAAAAAAAAAGCTCTCGAGCATTAAGAAAACTTGTAAGATTGACCTGGAAAGATGTATTTAGTTCTTTAAAAGAAAGAGTAAATAAGAAAGCCACCTCAGATTCTTCATTCCTACCGGTCTACTGCTATGTCATTCTGACTTCTGTTATTGAGGGTTCTGTGGTCCGTGTTACAGCCAGTGTAATATTATCCCTTCTTACCTTCAGTATACTTCTTTTGCCAAAATGGAAGGGAGAGAACTCTTCTGGAAAACTTTTTATGGGCTGATGTTTGTGCCTTAGTCATATTTTCTCTGTTCCTGTTGTTCTGCTCCATGTACCCTTTTCCCCCTATATTTTTTTTGTCCTTTACAATGACAGATCATCCCACTCCACTTTCACCTGCTCCCAGACAGGCATTGGACTCTTGCTGACAGAGAGTGCAGCTGGGAGCACTGCCTGTCTCCCGCTCTTCTGAATTTTGCTTTTGGAGCTCACCACAGATGTTTTGGACCTCATACATAATGAACCTTTTTTTCTCTTCTGAGGCAGGCTTCCATATTTGTAAGAGGCACACAGTCTGGCACACTTAGACTTGTGTCTTTTCTACTTGTTCTAAGTAAGCCTTGGGAGACTTTTTTGCCATCGTCTGGGACTTCTTCATAGCTTGCAGAGCTCAATAGTATCTTGGTGCCAGAAGTAGAAACCTGTTTTTTTTCCTTAGGGAATGTTATATACACTAAGAGAATGAAGCTAAGGTATTGCTAGACAAAGGAAAAGAAACGAAGCTAAAGCACTCCAGGAATCGATGAAAACCTCTTACTTTAGGAAGGTGGTCTTCTAATAAAAGTACAATAGGTATGTTCTAACTGGGTTTACAGGTACCTTGGGGTGGCTGGCTATGACTTTATTTCTTACTAGGAGTGTTTGGATTTTTTTTAATGAGTTTCACTCTGCAGTGTGTTTAGAGTTCAGTAATAAACTCTGTACCGAAATGTACCCAGTACTTTATGTAAAAGAGCTAATCAGCAGCATTTTCAAATATCAGGCAGTAGACATTCTAGGTACCTTCATATATTGCATTTTTAGTCTCCATGTTACAGTAGGCATAAAAACAGGTACTTTTGTGGAGATCTGTTTCAGAGGTCTTGCTGTTCATGTATTCTGATTTTCTGCTGCGTATGAAAGCTGCCTGCTGCACAACAGAATGCTTTGGGAGCTGATGATGTATAATGCATACAAGGAAAAAAAACAATGGAAGTATATTTATACCAGTAGCTTCAGCAGCTGATTTGGCTCCCCACAAAAAAGAATATGTTGGGGCCGTATGAGGTTATATTTCTTGAAGAGAGAAGGGAAAAATGTCTTGAACTGAATTGGGTTCTGATGAGGAAAAATATTTTACTGGTATGTTGCTCCTTCTCTATTTTGCATGTTCCTAGTGTAGTAGGTTTACTTACTAGATAGCAACAATGAATCAAAAGTACTTCAAAAATACTTGAAAAATGAATCGAATGTACTTTGGGATTCAAGTGCTTGAAAGAATAGTTCTCTCTCAGGAAAAAAAAGTGCTGGTGTCAGATGAGACACTCTTGGGTGTCAGAGCTGGGGCTCTAAGGAGTGGGTAGAGCAGCTGAAGTCTTTCCAGTAGAGATTAACTCCAGAAAAGATGCGGGAAGGCAGTGGCGATTGACGACACAAAATGTGATCATAGGATCCTTTGAGCTGCATAGATCAGGAGGCCTCTTACTTGGTCCTCCTGCCCTGAACAAGGTCTCCTGAGAGGTCTGTCTAGATAGGTCAGGGTTTCTTCCAGTTAGGCTTTTAATGCCTCCGAGCAAGCAAGCTGGCAAAGCCTCTCCAGATTCCATTGCTTGACCAATTTCACAGTACAAAAGTTCTTCCCTGTTTTCAGCCTGAACTTGTCATATTTCAGCTTACTGTTGTGTGTTGTCTTCCCATCACACACCACTGTGAGCAGCCTGGCTCTGATTTCTCGGTAACCTCTCTCAGGGCTGGAGAAGCTGCTGTTGCCAAGCTCAGTCTCCTCAGCCTCTTCTCACAGGGCTGATGCTTCAGCTCCTCAGTTATCATGGTGGTCTTCCTCCTACATCTGTCTGTGTTGCTGCAGGGCTCAGCAAGCTGAGGCGTGATGGGAGGCCTGGCTGTGATTATTGGGGCTGTCATATGTAGGTCCAGTGTAAGGTTGGTGCTGCAAGAGCATGCGTGATGCTACTCTCTCACCAAGCTTGCCTGAAGTGTGTAGACAGTTCTGCTGGCCTTCAACTGGAAGCACTGACAGGAGCTGGCTCTGTTGCCTGGCCTCGTCTTGGCTTTTGTAGTAGGTTCCTGTATTGATGGTGTGGCATTACTGATTTCAGGAAATAATTTAGGGAAATCTTAACTTGGATTCAAAAATTAGGACATAGTTTGAATGATGTAAGATGTTAAAATGCTGTGGAGTTTCTTTTAGTTTTCTGTGTGGTTTTTGAGTGGCTGAGATGCACACTTTAAGCATTTAGCCATAAGAGTGAGGGGGTGTGTATATATATGTATATAAATATATATTTGGTCTTAAGAATCGTTAGTTGTCTTTCAACTGCACAACTGCAGGAAGTAGGTCTTTAAGAACGACACCAAATGTCATGAAATTTGTGATGTCATAATCAAATTAAGCCACATTAGCAAGATCGAGGTCTATTGCTTTTTTGCATAGTTCAAACTTCTGTAAAGTAAATACTCGTATGATGAGGGTGTTGGTTTTTCTTTTGTATAAGGAAGCATGTTTGTCAAGTTCTAAAATGGTAGTTGCTTGGCACAGCTGTTAAGGTGTTGAGCAGAGGAGCATATACATTAATACTCTGAAATACACACTTGGAAGTAGGCATTGAGATGAATCACCCTGCCATGTTATAAATTGCTTGGCAAATAAAGCAGCATCTAGTTTCTGCAGAAAGTATGGTTTTGTAGTCTGCATAGATACAGTTAAATTTAATATTTTACATATTGCACGTAAGTTAAATGTGAAAATATATTCTATTTATAAAATGTAAATCAGTTTTTATTTACACATCTATCTGTCCAAGACAAGCATTCTTTGAAGGAAATCTCATGCTGTAATAACTTCTGAAGATTGAATTCTTAGGTCTTTCAAACCTTGCAGTTGTCAACTCGTGTGTGAGCGGGGCAGCATGCATTCCTGTCTCTGCAAGGTTTGAATCACCGAGATGCTGCAGATGAGAATGATTCTCCTCCAGTATGCTGAGTTCAGCCTCGCAAGCTGCAGGATGGGTTTTTACCTAGATGGCAGCTTTGTAGAGGTCTTTCTGTTGTTAAAAAGCACAGCCAGACTTCAGCCATCAATTAGTCTGACCTGGAGCTAGATTCAAACTTGCGATGTTGATTCCATCTCTGGCTTCCTGAACACTGTCTTGTGTCCTTAGGAAATCTGCAATCTGAATTAACAGGCTGCACAATTACAGAGTGAGGCGCTGGCACTCTCTATGCTGGAAAACAACTCCTGTAAAAGAAATAATCCACAGCATGTTTCAGAAATGGTTATGTTACACCTATGTGTGTGTATATGCACTCGTGTGTGTGTGTATATATATATATATATATATATATATATATATATGTATACACATACTTCTGAACATATGTTATGTTATTTTACAGGCTACGTGACTTGTAAGTCAAAAAGCAGGTGTCTGTCCTTTTCACATTGCTGAAATGCACGGGGTGTACAGTTCAAAACAATACTGCCATCCTGCTTTACAATGCAGATAACTTCTTTTCTTTTATAGTTTGCTTCACTGTATAGAGAGCAGTTTGTAATATATGTGCAGGCTCCTTGATCTGTTGCTTTTTCCACAGTGGTGCAGGGCAGTTCCCTGACAAAAGCTGTCATTCTGTGCAGCACAATCACGAAGCTAATGGATTGAGAAATATCTAGCAGTGTTGCAATAAAAGGCACAGAGAAAGAATAAAATCTTTGTACAAGCAGCTGATTGAGAATTGCCGCCCTTGCACAGTTAAAATGTGTTCACTAAAGAACGTCTTGTGCTTTCCTGCCTACTCTCTGATACAGGACCCAGTTTTTAAAATTGGATGTTTCTGTGAATCTTTTATTCTTTGACTTTTACTCATGTACGAGGGCTGCTCTGAAAGTAATGCCTCCTCTTTTATTCTGTCGGTCCACAATGTCAAAGGTGAATGTTAGTGTTATGGCACTAGAGGTTGAACCTTCCCACAAACATTTCATTGTATTTTGTTGCCGTGTGACAGATGGCAGCAGAGGGGCAGTCTGACAAAATGATGTCTGACATGGAAGTGTGTGTGAAGCAAAGGTGTGTCATTGAATTCCTCCATGTGGAAGAAATGGCACCCACTGACAATCATTGATGCTTGCTTGGATGTTTATGGATGTGAGCACAGTGGGTCATTTCCACTGGTGCTGATTTTTACGCCCATGGCATGCAAGATCTTGTTTATCACTGGCGAAAATGCTTAGCCAATCATGGTGGCTATGTTGGAAAGTACTGTTTTATAGCTGAGAACTTGCTGTGTCAAATACTGTTATTATGCTCTTCATCTCTGTTGATGTTTCCATGGAAATAAATAGGAGTTATTACTTTTGGAGCAGCCTATGTACTTAATTCTGTGTATATCTGAGATCTAAATGCAGTGTTCAGATATCTTTTTTATGGCTAACACAAAAGACAGGAAAAAGACAGCTCTCATATATGGTTTCTGCTTCACTTGATGTATGTTTCTGTGATTCTTCATGGCAATCTTTTTATTTTTTTTTTTTCAGTGTCTCAGCCTGGATGTAGCCCAGATGTGTGAAATACACAGCAGCAGAATTTGAGTTTTCAAGTGAAATAGCTTTTCTTTGTCTGAATCATTCTTCGAAATGCAAGATTAGAAGTTTCCTACCACGTCATCTTCAAGACTCACAGAAAATTCTCCTGCAACTTGTGGTAAGATGAAAAAATAACAAGGCAACTGAGTTGCAAAGTAGAAGTTTAAAGGAAATGTGAAGGTATAGTTCTAGGTCAGGGAAGAAGATAGTGTTTGTGAATTGACCTCTGTGCTGAAATGTTTTTCAGAGCAGTTCCATGTAAGAAATTTTCTATGCCTTATTTCTTCATGTAAAGAAAACTGGAACAGCAGTAAGCCCACATTAATTACCAGGACTACGTATGGCAATAAATATTGTTTAATAAATATTCAAAAATGAAAATATACATTGGCTTTTCTATTTCTGATAGTGTATTTCCAAACAAGGAAGTATATAGTGTTCAGTGTGAGTTAGGACAGCATGAGTCACTAACTAATACAGTAAATTTTGGCTTGCTTCATTCCTAAGAAATAGCTGAATTTTTTGTACTTCCAGTTTATTTTTCTACTGCTGTATGATATAGAGATGTCATCAGAATACTTTCTCTTTGACTGTAATATAGAGTACTTTCCAAAGGGTAGCAGTACTTTCTTATATTATTCTTTTTTCTCCTGCTTCTCTTTCAAGTCATATATATAATTAAAATTTATAGAGTGACTTAGGTTGGAGGAGACCTTAAAGATCATCTAGTTCCATATTCCCTGCTGTGGGCAGGGTTGGCAGCCATTAGATCAGGCTGCCCAGTGCCCCATCCAGCCTGGCTTTGAATGCCTCCAGAAATGGGGCATCCACAGCTTCTCTGGGCAGACTGTGCTAGCAGCAAAGCAATATTCACGCTAAAGACCTGGTTCTCTAAATGTGTACAGTTCTTATTATTGCATTTACATTCACAGTGGTGTAAAATGCTTCCTATAATAAATAATGGAATGCTCACTTTATAACCTTAGGAATTTGGCCAGGGCATACAAACAACTTATTTTTCATTTGTTTGTAGTCAGACAAGTTTATAATTAAGACAGCAGTGGGCATAAACATTCTTGCAGCCTTTGCATCTCTTCTTTCTTGCTGACATCAAAGGGAATATTTGTGGTAGGAAAACACTGCAGTTGGTAGTAAGTATTTGTGGGATAGTCAATAGTGCCTGGATTCCTTTTTTTAAAAATAAAGCTCTGGTTTTCCCCTATCGTTTGCAGTGTCTGCAATGAAGGCAAAACATGCATGCTTTTTTGTTGTTGTTGTTGTTGTTATCATTCCAAACAATGTAGATAATATTATATCTGTACCCTTATACCACGTGCTGGGCACACCCCCAGATCAACAGAGACACTAAGGAAATGGTGCAAATACTTACTAACCATTACATCAGTGTCTGATTTCTAGAAATGTCTAGTATAAACTGCTTTTATGATTCCATTGCCCTGACCTGTAGGCTGTATGGTCCAACTATATTATATATTGATATAATATTATATCATATATTATATCAAGAACAGAATGAAACTGGAAGTGAACAGGACCTGATGTACTTTGTATAGCATAAGAAATATATATGGCTGATCATATGGGTGCATGCACATGTATATATAAATATATACTGTTTAGGATTTACTGTGTCTGAGGACGAAGCCGTATATATGTGACAGACCTTGTAACTTCATGAGTTGTGCATTTTTTTGTGTCAGTCCTGACGCAGATGAGCTCCACAGAGATACCAGTCCTGGAGGGACCTTGCTGTGTGAGAAGGAGGGTTGCCAGCTAATGCAGTTTCTCTAAGTGCCATTTCAGTCTATGATTTGATTCCCAACGCTGCTTAGGTTTAAAGCGCTGTGTATGTGTTGGCTTTGAAGATCATGCATCTCTACAGAAACTAGGGATGTCTTTGGAGTGTGCATCTCTACTGGAAAGGCACTGAGGGGCCGGATTTCAAGGCTTGAAAATAATTGGATGGAGTAGTAACTTCCTTGTTAGAATGTTACCAGTTTGATAGTTTCCATCTTTGATTTCTGTCTTGAATTATGTGACAGCGATGTTAAAACAACTGAGATTCGTGTCCCCCTATATTTCACGCTGAATTTAAAATGTAAATAATTCACCTTAATAATATGATTATAAAAAAAATAGAGAGGAAAACTAGACCAGTTAAGAGGTTCATTGTTGTTACTGAGAAAATAGGTATTTATGCTATCTGTAATGTATGTAAGTCTAGCAGTACGTTTATCTCCTGAGAACTAAGCCTCAGAATGAACTGCAAGATCAGAAACAAAATTGCAGTCTCCAGCATGGTGCGTTTATAACAGTGATCTAATCCAAGGGCTCTAATGGCATGATGTCTTGTTAAGGTTAAAGTCTTTGCAAGTTAACGTTCGTTCTCTGTGAAAGAAATGCTGCTAATACTAAGTCAAAGTAGTGCCCAATGATATTGCCATGAGTAATTAAAATAAGTATGCAGACAAACTGTCTGTGATTGTGACAACAAATGCTGACCTGTTAGGCAGTAGAATAGTACTTTCTTGCAGTGGTTGTTTTGCATCACAGCCACCTTGGTGGTAATCTAAATTCATTCTGAAAACTGCTGTACCTTCTGTTGACAGTCTGACATTCAGCACTCTTGCTATTTTCTCATTGTTTTGGTTTTCAGTTTTTTTGGAATGCAGCTCAGAAGTCTCTCAATAAGTAAACTTACTTCAAGTACACTCTGGATACTTTAGGGGGGGGAGAAATTGTTCTCTGTGCTTCAGGTTTCCTTGATAGATGAGATTCACTGACAGCAGCACTGCTCATGCTGCATTGCTCCAGGTAAAAATAGTAAGTGGTGTCAGTCAGCCTGGTCTTGTCTTACCTGTTGCAAAGTGAGGAGTGAGACATTTTGAGAAGAGATGCAAATGCAGATTCAAATTAAGTTGACTTTTTATTAAGTTGTCTTATTTCTCAGTTTCTGGCCCAGGGAGCAAGAACTACTTTAGATGCTTAAACCAGCAAAGGGTAAAGGCTGCTGCCTGAAATAAATCCAGCAACTGTCCTCAGTATGTAGCTATTTTTCCTGTATGTTATGCCAAAAGAAAGACCTGTAACAAAAAGTGGCTGAGCTATAGCTATCTTCAATAATAATAATAATAATAATAATAATAATAATAAATAATTTGAAGATTTGAGAGACAGAAGGAGCTTGCAAGGAGTAGAGTAAGAAGGTAGTTAAATTCACTAGGTAACTTGGAGACAAGTAAAAAAGCTGCAAAGTAAAAGTTCAATTAAAATACTTTGAAGTATTTTGGTAGCTGTTATATTCTTGCTTTTATTTTCCATAAATCTTAGAATTTTACAGATTATCAAACAGAATACCACGTATTTTCAGTCTCTTGGTAACTTCAGTACTTCCAATAATTTGTTTCTATTAGTACTTAATGAAAGTGAACTATTAAACAATGATTAGCATAATATATAATGTGAGTTCTCATCACTGGAAGCTACATAGCTACCTAAAGAGGAACCTGAGACAGATAAAAATAAAATGTGTATAGTTGCTATATTTAAAACACTAGGTGTAATCTCTATGTAGGAAGTGAGGTGCTTTTTCCCACCTGTCTCATAAAACTGTTCTAGATGATTAAATAGGAACTACAGCTTTGCTCCCATTTACAAATTGGTGCCTAGCATTGATGCATGCTTCAGACAGTGTGGCTCATAAGAACCTCCCAAAAGAGGTTCATTGTTTTTCTTTAGTTTTGACCTTTAATAAGGTCAAAGGTAAGCTCTCCTCAGGTGGCCTGAGAAGGGGGATAATGTGGGTCTGCTTTTAAGAAACCAACTTCAGGGCTCTGAGATCTAGACGCGGGATATTCAGGATATGCTTCATGTATGTATTTTTAATGAATTCCCTTTTAGTGGGTGGGAATTGCTTCTGTTATGTCAAGACTCTGGAACACACAACATCAATGAAAAGTAAATGTTAGGGCATGTTATTTCTGATGTAAATGTGGAACTACTGTGGTAATAGGTGCACGGGTGGCTCTAAGTTCGTAGATTCATGCGGTCTCTACTACTCTGACTTCAAATGCACATTATAGAATAAAAGAAGGCACGATGTGTCTTTTCCCATCTTTAGATACGGCTTAGCAGCTAGAAATAAAATTCATCAGTGCCACACATAGAAGAGTTTCACAAACTGCAAGTAAGTCTGCTGTGATGGTCGACATAATCAGAAAGTACAGCTATAAAACTGGTTTTGTACAGCCTGGGATTGGGGAACTTCCTCTCTTTTCTGCTTTTTTTTTTTTTAATTTCACTTTTTTTGAGGTAAACATTATTGGATGATTAAACTGTGCTCACAAAATTGACATTCAGAAAACTGCCCCGAATAAATAGTTTCGTTTATAAATAAAAGCGTGAAGGATTAAGCAGTTCTATGTTTGTTACATTTAATTGTGCCAACTGTTTGATGTATTATTCTGAAGCTCTAGAACAAGGTACTGACATAAGTTGTTTTCAGTATTCACTGGATTTAAAAGTCTTGCTGTTTGCATTCTGCCATTAAATGGCTGGCATCCCAACAGTTGTGACAAACGCGTACGTTGGCAAGGAATAAAAAGTGGTGGCACCTCTGAAGTTTTACAGGAGGTGTGCTGCCCAGGGAGAGTAGATGGTTTGAGCTGTTACTAATGCCATTCTGTTGTCTGTGCTGTAGCTAATTTCTGAAACAAAGAAATACTGGTCGTGCATTCTACTTGGTAGTCAGAACTGCTGCATTTACTTTTCTTTGAGTGTTTTCTGACACTGGGATTCTTGTGTACCCAATGCTTTTGTTGTTTTGATAATGAAAGAAGTCTGACTAGGAGCTCTCTCAGCCTTTTAACTGCAGTAGGGACTACTTGAAAAAGCGTGACCCTCCTAAAATTCTTTCCCTCAAGAGGAAATGTCTGATTTTTAGTTTGTCTTTGATCCCATCTCATCAATGTAATTTTATTCCTTCAGACAATTGAGCCTGCAGTTCATTATAGCGCAAGACCGGAACCCTTCTATTATCGTATTTTTAGCTACAATTATTTTGAGCTTTCAAATTGCATTTGCAAAAGGAAAGGCCTGCATCAGTCCCAGATCTTAGCCTTTAAATTTGGCTCTCAGTTACTCTTCCAGGAGAGGCAGTGGAGGACTCAATCCAGAACGCAGTTCTGGGAACACACCAGTTACATGTGAGCTGTCCTTTGGCATTGTGGCTCGGTGATAGAGGCTATTGAAATAGCCACTAGTGAATATAGTGGATAGTGAAATTAAGCATGCAGTAACTTCTCAAAACAGTTTCCGTTCTTACATCTTTGTTTGCAGCATTATCAATTATTCTCTAAAGAGCATCAGTGTTTTTGCTTCTTGGAAATGTAGCATTGTTGCTGACCTGAGAATGCTGCATTTGTTGTCCTGTGTCCCTTCTTGTGGGGGCTGTTAATTCTTACACGTTTGGAAGTGCTTGGTGTTAGGAGATGCTAATGGCCACTTCCAGGTGTGAAATTGGAGTCCAGGAGAGATGAGGCAGTGCCCCACAGGCACACCCTTGGCGGTGACTCAGCAGAGCAGCTCTGCAGGAGGGGGAATTGAGGTGTTAGGCACCTGTGGAGCACCTCAGCACGGCAGGAGGGACAGATTTCAGTATCTTCCCTGAGCAGAACTTCTGACTATTTTTCAGTGCTTACAGCCTTGATTAAAGCATAATCTTTCTGTTTATGGAGCTGAGAAGCTCTTAGAGGCATGAATTAATGGGGAGATGGGTTGCTTGCTGCAGAATTGAGAAGCTGTGCTGCTGCAGAACAGAAAATTGTTCTGCTAGGTGATTTGTTAGGCGCAAGCAATGCTTCCAGAAATCGACAAGTGTAGGTGTATACCTTTAATTGGGACCAACTGTCACTTTTTTTTTTTTTTAACACTCTGTTAGAGAATATTGTAGTTTTCTTTAATACGGTAACAGCAAATGTGGGAATAGAGACATAATACTTAGGGACAAGAGAGGTGAGGGAGACTTCAGAAGATTGGAGGTGTTTGCCACACTTGTCAGAGCAACCTCCTTTCACTAGCTGTAGCAACCCAATTGAAACTTGGTAAGAGGAGCATCGTTTGCCAGTTAGAAAAAGTAGATTTTTTATTCTCATTGTGCCTCATTGATATATCTACATACTATATGTATTAACATGTGTATTTTGAGTTCTTTAGAGGTAGGTTTCAGAAACATGAAATCTCCATATGTTACATACTTAGCATACTGTATGTGGAAAGATGGTTAGCATCAGACAGACTGAGAGAGACCAACAGAGAGAAAAATCTGATTATCAGCACCTAGAGATGGTCACATTAGACCCCCCTGCAAGGAACTGGACCACTGGAAATATTAGATTTGCAGGCCATGAAGATTTCATGTATATATAAAGAATTATTGTTGCATGTGATACTGGCAATGTGAATAAAAGTGGCAAAATGAAGATACAGCTGTTTTACATTTTCACAAGACAAAATGAAAGTGAAATAAAATTGCCAGGAGCAAATATGCAAACAGCTGAGACAGCTGAGAAAAATATTTGAGGAAAATATACAGCCAAAGTAGCAGAGGGATACTTTTCTCTAAATCCCAGAAGCAAAAGTAGAGAAGAGGATAGATGCTTGCATTGTGGAGCTGAGAATTCTGGCATGCACATGTAGTTTTAGAGACATAAAAGATTTCTTAATTAGAGACAGGATCATTTGTGGGACATGTGATTCCAGTTTATAGGAGGAATTGCTGAGAAAAAGACGTCTAACCCTAGAGGAATGAAGCAAAGAACATTAAGAGCAGCTTGAAATGTCCAGGGAAGGGAGTGAAATAATGATAGCCACTTATGCAATGCACAGGCTGTGGTCTGAGTGAATCCGGGAAAACTGACAGAGATGGAAGGGGAAGGGATGCAGCTGTGATAGCGCACTGGTGCTGAGCATATACTGGAAGAAGCATGAAAATCATCGCTACTCAAGGCTCAGTGCTGTGTACAGCCTTTCTTCTGAAAAAGCAGGTATATGTACAGATGCAAAGAGATTGCAGGATACAGGAGAAAATGTGCAGCAAGGCTTGAGTACATTCAGCATCTCGTATCATATGTCCACTGCAGAAAGGGCAGGCTGACAGGTATTTTTTCAGCTACTGGTTGCAACTACTGCATTTGCTTGATCAGTAGCATCTCAGAGAGTGGTGGGAGCATGGAGACAGCAGCACTGCCACCGCAGCGTGGAGAGGCTGCAGTGAAACAAGGGCAGTGAGCTGTGGGGATGGTAGGAATGCATTCAAGAGCGTAACTCAATAGGGAGCAGCAGGACTGCAGTATGAGGACAGTTGATACCTCGTGGGCTTCCAGCCTTGGTCAGATATGAGGTCAGAGCGAAGCCAACAGGCATTTCAGTGGGTCTTTGGCATGGTGCAAGGTAGTTCTGTTTCAGCATAACAGGATGCAGGTGATGGCTTTAGAGCTTGGAGTGTATGAAACTAAACTGGAGTAGGTAGGCAGGCAGCAAAGGCCAGCAGTCTGTAGGTGTCTTTGCAATGGTAGCCCCTGGCCTGGCCGGTCACCAAGTGCTTCTCTGAAGGGCAGAGCAGCAGCTGTCAGGAGAGAAGCTGTGGTGACCTGCCTGCAGCTCCCAGAGGAGGACAAGTAGGAAGATAATGCTTGAAAGAGGCTGAGGAAGTTAATCTGTTTGAGGATGACCTGAATGTTACCCCCGTTTGTTGTATTTCTGTGTGCTTTTCTCTAAAGAAAAGCCAATTATATCTTAGAAGAATAGAGGCCTCTCATGTTGTTACTCATTATGTGGTACATGAAACGCTAACAGCAACCAGAAATTGTGAATTAACCTTGTCCTTTCATCGTGTATGGTCATCTCATCCCTTGACTGGTGAGTGCTCAAAGATGCCTGAAAATAGTTGGGCCTCAGACAACTAAACTTTCATACCTCATTACAAAAGGAGCAAGGAAGATGAGAAGGAAAGATGATTGTCTCAAGGGATGCAGCACAGTGGTTTGGGTAGTTCTGCTTAGAAAGTCACTTGTGGCTTTTATAATGAGGAACTTAAGGTTTGAATTTTCAGATTTAGTAGCTGTACATTTGTTTGGCTTTTTATTAACTTAATATACTGTGTGCCACGCTTTCTTTGGGTTATTATGGAGTCGAGCAATGGATTTGAGTTGAGCTCTAAATGCATGTGCTTTTTTTCTTTAAAACTTAGAGCAGATTTGGGTCTCGAATTTCCTAAATTATTTTATGTTGTGCCTGTAAATTTTTGGTACAGCAGCTGATGTTTGCAGTCAGGTTACCTTTATGAGTTTGTATGCTTCTGGCTGATATGGAAGGGTAATGTAGCTTTTGTTTGTTCTCTCTCTTGAACGATGAGAATTGGAATTGTCTTGTTGGGTGAGCAGACACAGTTAAACTACCTCAGTCTACAAAAGGATCACTGGAACTTACTACTCCTCCAGCTCTCAGCTCCAGTAGGATAGAAGAACAAGTTTTAAAAAGTCTGAGAAAGGTGTACCTAAAGACCTTTACTGTTGACAGGGATTAAATATAATTACATCAGTTGAAGGTTCAGAGGGTGTTTTTTTTTTTAACCTAGGCATATGTAGAAAGAAGAAACAAACTGTAGTAGAACAAATACATGTTTGTGAAATATTCTGCTAGTTTTCATTATACAGTTGCAGTATGTTTGGATTATTCAAAGAGAAAATTGTGTGTAAAACTGAAAAATTAATGGAGAGATACTCAGCCATCTTAAAGATCTGTACTGAATAGTAAAGATACTTGTAAGGAAAAACAAATGAACAGACCACTAGCTGTGTTCCAGATAAAATTTCCATCAAACTCTTTAATTTCAGTTAAATCATTTGACTTCATTCATCAGTCTTCATGCTTATAGAAGCTACTCGTTACTTTTCAATTTAGAAATAAATCAGTTTGTTTTAAGAGCTGCAAAGCAAAGTTTCAAAACTTCTTATTTTTTCCCTGTGTGTTTAAAATCTGAGCTGTGTCAGGTCCATAATGCTACATGGTATCTTCAGAGGTTGTAAAATTTCTCTAAATGTATGTGACCTGAAAAAATTCTGCACAAATAGGAAAATGCCAACAATTGAATCAATTCTGGTATTATGCAGAATACTACATGCTCTCCTGTATACTTGAGTCTGAGTGGATATTTGCAGATCTAGCTTTATTGCATAAATTATGAGAAATGATGTAAAGTGAAAAATCTCCTTCGCTGTAGCACTGAAAATTACAAAATAATTATTACACAATTTTGTCTCTGTCAAAGTTAAATATTACTGCAAGTATTTATTGCGAGAGCCTGTTAAAACTAAGATGAAGGTATAACAGTGACCCATGTTTGTTTAGAGAAACCGGCTACTACAGATGTGTTCCAAAGGAATAATAATTTATTGTTCGTAGGTATTCAAGAGACGTGATAGTTCTGAATCCGGGAATGCTCTTAATATGTTTCTACTGGAAAATAGAATAAAAATGTATTTAACTGTTCCCCTAAAATACCAGTGTTTTATATCCAGATCCAGAGGTGACTTGTGAGATGCAAAACTGTGCCTTTTCCCCACATGGACACTTTCTGCTCTTTAAATTATTAAAATATTAAAAAATATGGAAGTGTCTTTATTTAGGGCATTTAATGAAATCTTCAAAGAATATAACTGTGTGTATACAAGGTAGATGAGCACTACACCAAACAGAAGAACGGTGTAGATGATGGGGGAATAAAAGGCCCAAGTGAATTTATTATCTCTATTCTGCTAACTATCAAGTTTTTATTTGGAGAATCTCAGAGTGGAAAAATGTTTTTGGAATCTCTGGCATTTTTTGGCCCTCATGCGATTTCAGTTCATGAATTGAAATCTTGTTTCCATGGAAATCAACTGAATTGTTGGTTAGCTTTGAATTTCTCCCAGAAATTAAGGAGACTGGGGGACATTGGACAGAAGGAGCCTAAACATAATGTTGACTGTAGTATTTAACCTCTTACCCATATGGGTGGGAGCTGTGCTCTAAGGACTATTTATGTCTAGATTCCCAAATGCATCTGTAACAAATTCTGATTATGTTATGGTATTACACAGCACCGTGATCTCTTCAACCATTTCTTCAGATGCTTGAACCTGACTTGTCACAGCATTCTCTGTAATTCTGACCAAAAGTAGAAGTGTATGTGTTCATGTCTGGTTGTCACCATCAAGTGACTTGGTATGTGACAGCTGTCAACAATTTCCTCAGTAGGAGCCAGTAGATCTGCCTCTTCTCTTTGCTGTCATTACTCATAATGGGTGTAGTTATTCTCTGATTGCTTTCAGAACAACTGAAATTAAAACAAACAGTTTGTGTCTTGGAAAAGCTGAAAAAAAAAATCAGGTCTAGATAGGTAGCTTGGGAGAAGGAGGTTAAGCTCAACTAATTTTAATTAGAATAGTAAGAAAAAGTGAAGCTCAAGATGCCAGCTTTGTTGTTCCCTTCGCTCTAACTCGTAACTCAAAGAAACAGATAAAGTAGAAATTGGCAGCTGTGGGAAAGGTGGGAGAAGAATATGTTTTTTTCATGTTTTTAATTTTGTTTTACTGGTTTGAAAGTGTTCTGCTCATCAAACGTTTGGGTGGGTGTCAGGAAAAACAGACCCTTCCTTGTACTGGAAATGCCAGGTGCTTTTACTTCAGGAGTATTCAGATTGAGTTTATTTCTGGCTTTCCTAATCTTTGATCCTGCCATTGAATCCACAGGGATGCAAAAACAGTCCACCCACACAAATCCGATTTCCAAATGCTGGCATTTATTATTTATGGTTTGGTTTGGACAAATTAACATTCTCCTTGTCATAACCATTGTTTACTACCAGGTATAGAGAACTACCTAAAATATACATACACATGTTATGTATGTATGTCAGATTTTTAAGACATTGTGTTTAATAAAGCATTTCAAGGCTTCACTGACATTCTCATTTTTCAGTCCTGTCCTGTGCTGCTTTTCACTTGACCACAATGGCCTGGATTCATAGCAATTAATTTTCAGGAAAAAAAAAAAAAAACAGCTCATAGTATTTATAACCTGAAAGCAGTCTTAGAACAAAAGGAAGAACGTGTGGCTTTATACACATTGTAGCAAGAGGTGGAGAGGTGGTGTTTTGCTAAACTGGATGTACTGTTTTTTCTGCAAAAAACAAAGCCCAACCCCATTACCTTACTGAATGTTTCCGTCCCCTGTTTGTAAGACTAACCCATCTAAGGTTTGGTATTTTTCATCTGAATATAAGTAAAAGGTTAATCTCATACGGAAAATAAAAATATTATCCAAGGATAGTAAATTTCATGAAATGAAAACAAAATTAGAAATTTTCAGCAAAATTCATCATGTAAATAGCATTACTGTGAATAAAAATGCCATCCAGGACCATTCTAACTAGAGTTAGGCAAGTTCCGTGACTTGTGTGTTTCCCAAAATCATTTTTTCCTTCTTTTTCCTGAATTTGTAATCATAAATAAACTTTAACTGTATGTGCTGTGATAATTATTACAGTTAGATTTCCAGCAGTCAAGTGTTGCTTTAAATTGGGATTCTTCCATTTAGTTTTGTCCCTTAATAATTTTAGGTCAAATAAATGTGCTGTGTTCAAATATTCATATGGTTGGACTAGATGATTTCCAAGGGCTTCATCCAACCCAACCTCAATTCTTTTGTGATTCTGGGATAGACCAGCCTTGTTTATTTCAGTTATTTCAGACCCTCATTTGGGATTCAATGGATATATAGCAAAAGCTTTTAGATAATTCCTATCCCTGCCTGCAGTTATGTAAAACTGGGTTTTGTTTGGAATTAGAAATCTGAATCCAAGCTTTCAATTAGTTGTGGCCCAAGTTCTCCTAAACATGTTCCTAAAACTTGACAAGGTGCTTGAGGATTAGATGGTTAATGAAACCTGGTAACAGCTGGATGTGTTCTTCTCATTGTAAGATTTTGAACCATTTTCCTCCCAAGCGGTGAGGCAGAAGATGCTTCTGAAATACCTCCCGTGCTTGTCTTTGAACAAGGAAGCTGATCTTGTGGTTAAATAAGTGGGATTGAGTGGCTCCCAGCTCTTCTATAGGCTTCCTGCACATCTCTCTGTGCCTTGGTTTCACCCCCACTCAGTACACTGCTGGCTTCTGAAAGATCGGTGTCATGTTTTTTGAGTACTCTGACAGTTTTACTGGGAGAACTGTAGAAATGTATAATACCATGCCTAGGCATCTTTACAGTCTGCATTGTACTCAGAAATCACGTGCAAGACAGCTGTATGCATTTTATCTAGATATTTTTTTATTTTCATTGAGTTGATGCATACTGTAGAACCTGGAGTTTTAGCCAATCTCATTTTCAGTGTTCAAAATACTTGCTAGAGTTACAAGTAATGTTGATTTTTGCACATTTTATTATTGAGGAAAAATAAATGTCAGTAGAAGTATATTAGAATGGGAAAACTTTTAGGTAAAAGTAGTTTTCTGTACTATTGGCCTAAGAATTCTAGAACCTCAAATAGTTCTGTGTATTTTTCTCACAGAAAATAAAGTGTTAGCATTTTACCAGGTTATTAAATATTGTGAAAGTCCCTTTTTCTTCAGTATAGTTAGTTTCTATGTCTAGGCCATCTTTGGGTTTAGTACTTCTTTAAAAAGACTTCTCAAACTTTCACAATTGTTTGTTTCAAAGCTTTGGTGTGCTCTTGCAACCTGGAGTGGAACTAAATGTTTGAAGCCTGAAATAAAGATCTTGAAGGGATCCTCATTTCTCTCCTGGTGGAAAGTAAAAGTAAGCTAAATCAGAGGTTCTATTTGAGGTCCTTAATGATGAGAAGCCAGTTAGAGACTGGGAAATAGTTTTATCCTTAATATATATGTACAGTATTTTTTCCCAAAGGAATTAACTAACATATTCTGTCCTGGGCTGGCATTCACGTTAAGAAACATTTCTTTAAAGATTGTGATCCAGGGTTTAGAAATGACTAGTAACTCTGAAAACACCAATGCCAATCATGCCTTACTAAAGTTTCAAATCATTCAGCCTTTCCCGTAAGTCTCACTGATATGTTGGGGTACAAGAGTCCAAATTCATCACCCAGCTTTTTGCCTACTTTCATTTTTATAAGAAAATGCCATAAATATATGCTTGTTAATTAACATGAAGAGATGTCTTCTGTATTTATTTCCTACATTTAAAAAAAAAAAAAGTCTGCTTAGATTTGTATGTTGGTAATGTTATACAAGCTAGAAATTTGTTTCATCTTTTAAGCTACAAGTAGATTATGCCTTTTCAAAATGCACACATTTTCTTTGTAAATTAATCTTCTGCTGTCTTTTGTTAGTGTCTTTCAAGTTCTGTCAGCTTCCAGCTAGAAGGCTAATCATAAAGCATCAGAATTGCACTCTTTTTAGCCAACAAAAGAAAGGTACGCATCTGTAATAACAGTGTAATGACACCAAATATATGCATGTATGGTTTAGGATTATTTACCTAGATGCTTGTTCATTGGCACATAGACAATTTGTTCAATACTTTATCTTTGTGCCATGTTTTACAACACCGGTCTGGCATCATTAGACATCCACCCGCAAGCATTTTAAAGATTTTTCCACACAGCCATAAAATTGCACCTTCCTCATTGAATATAAAATCAACTACACCTGTAATAACAAAGCAGGGAATACTATGCGTCTCTTCCTGTATGTTAACTGCATTGCAGCAGAGCTGTGGTTGTTTGCCTTCACAGCCTCAGTGAAATTAAAGGTCGTGTCCTGATGTTATGTCTTCCTGTTTAAAATGAATAGCTTGTAAATGTTTATCTCAACTACAAGTGAGAACATGGTCTACATTTGTGCTCTCCAATTCCCATTTTGAGAAACCATGCAGAAAAACAGCTGTGTATCCTTTCATGTCTTTCTTTTTTTTTTGCTGTTAAACATTTGCATCTTTGACTTCAGTTCTTTGCTGGGTTTCTTCCTCCTCGCTTTTGGATTTTTACTTGAAGCTTGTGTTAGTGTTCTCTAGATTTATAGTGGGTTACGTTGTTTTCTGCACAAAAGATCAAGAGAAAGAAATAAATTCAGTGCAGAAGTACTGGGAATTCATGTGCAGCGTCATATAGTATATAGTTTCTTTGTGTTCTGCCAATATGTATTTCAGTTTAAAATGTCTTGAAGCTGGTTGGGACTACTTCTATAGAGAGAGAACCAAAGTATACAGTATATTGGCTGCCATTTTGCTGTTTTTGGACAGTCTGGGCTGTTTTCCATTTCCTATAATGTTCCAATAGAGCTAAATCACATATACACTGTAATGGCAGCTTCTGAGACCCAGGGCTTCTGTAAAACGTAAAAGAGCAAAGTAGTATTTATACAGTGTAATATTTTGATTTGCTAATGAACTGTGAGGTGGGTGTTATCATGAACTACTGTGCAGCAAGAAAGGTTCCTAAAACATGCATCAGTTTACTCCATCTCTAAATCACTGCAGATAATACAGTGTTTAGTTTCTAATTAGACTTGTGTTGTGCTAATTCTCGTGAGTAGTGCAAGTGATTGACATTCTATGTTTTAGAGGCAAGCATTAGAGCAGCTGACTTCAGCTCTGCGGTGAAGCTAGCGTACAGCTGCAGAGGAAAGCAGGCCACTCGCAGAGGCTGATTTGCAAAACGAATGCACATTGATTGGTAGGGCCTTGTTTTGAGGGGAAAGAGGAAGTATAGCACGTAGTCTTGAATGATATTCTAATGATACTCTAATGATATTCTAGTCCTTAAAGGATTAAGAGAGAAATGTTTAACTGAAAAATATGCTTTGCGTAACATTTTACAAATTATTTATTTACTTTGGACAGTCTTTTACACTATTTCTTAGGACAGGATGAACGTTCTTATTCCGTGCCTCAGACTGCTGGATTTAGAATACAGATGTTTTGTCCTTAGTCCTGTTTTCTGTGCTTGTGCGTAATAAATGTAACCTTCAAGGTAAAACATTGTGAACTAATTTCTTGATGGAACATGTCAGGCATTTTATGGCTAAGTGATTTGTGATTTGAGTGATTTTTGCTTGCTTGTTTTCTCTGTGGCCATCTCAAGCGTGGAAATAAAGATAGCAATGTGGATTTCATATAAACAGGCTCATTGAACTACATGTGCTTATTGGATAAATTGGGTTATTGTAAGGTACATCTTCTAACTTGCAGGTCTCCAGTCAGGTCGTAATCCTTTGCTGAGGTTCTAAATGGTAAGTTTGGCTTTTCCAAATGGTAATGCTATTTGTGTTCAGCAGAAATGAAGACTGCTTGTATCTTCTGATTGTTGTTCCTGTAGCATGTGAGTTTTTCACAGCCTTCCTCATGTCAGGGGCTTAAAGAGCTGTGTGAGACAGGACAGTGTTGTTAGTCCACTTTACGGATTGGAGACCATTGGCTACATTTTGTCTGTTCTGTACATTACGATTTGCCCAGGATGGTCATGCTGTGGCATGCTGCAAACCCCATCTGCTCTCTCTGCATGCAGTGCTGGAGTTCTTCCTGAAGCAAGTTCCTCTGTAGTTTATTGGCACGAAGTTTTTGGGACGGTGTAACTGGAAGGACAGATGGGATGAATGATGGCAGACTTGGACAAGTGGCGTTTGGCAGAGAGCAGATCTCTGGAGTGAGTCACTTTATGGGTCAGATTTTCAATTTAAATGTTATTTCATGTGGATTTCCTCATCCAGGATCAATGAAAGTGGTACTGTGCAACTGTTGGGTTTTGAAAGCTGCTAGGTTTGTGCTAGAGGCTGTGTTTTTACAAGACATGACACTAAGACATTTATGTTTGTCTGTGTGCTATGGCCTGCCAAAATAATTTCTTGTAGGTTGTGTAAATGCAGCTCTCGTTTTGTTGGTTGATATTGGGGTGATTTAAGTTAGACTTCAAAGTTTTGACTATAGTCTCAACTAATAAAACTTAGTCACAAAGTAAGAATGATAAAATCTGTCATCACCTTGAGAAAGGAAATTGTAGGGTAACCCAGACCTCCTATTAGCATCTCTTCTAACATGGTTTCTTTCGTCTCTATCAGAAAACACATGCACAAAAAAAGGCTCAGAACTGCGTGAGAGCATCAGTAAACTTGAAAGCAATATCACGTGGCATAACCATTCACTTGACCCAGCTATAGTCAATATGTTTTAACTCTACAAGAGACCTATGCTGTAGTTGGTTTGAAAACAGCTATGTGAAGGATTTTCTGAAACATTCCTATTCCTCCAAATAACTGAAGAGATGACCTGTAAAACAAGAATTGCTGTTGGTGGAAAGCTTGCTTAATTGCTGCATAGGATGTTGCAGTTGAGATTCAATGCTAAAGCATTTGCCCTGCTTGTTCAGCAAAACACTGATGGAGAAGGAAGAAGCAGTTAAATTAGAACTAAAATAGAAGGACAATGAAGCACATTTTACCTGTAGATATATATGATCCTCATAAACAAAGCTTACTGTTATTTTCTGAACTGGATTTTGCATGAGTATCCAACCTTTTGCCTTGCCTGGGCTGCAAGTGTGGCCCTGAGTGAAGAGGAGTTATATGTAGTTACAAAGGATTTACTTAGGTTACTCCAAAAGTAATGCCTCCTATTTATTTCTATGGAAACATCAACAGTTACAAAGAGCACAGTAACTGTGATTGAGCAAGTTCTCAGCTACAAAACACTACTTTTCAACATAGTCATCACAATTAGCTATGCATTTTTGCCAGTGATGAGCAAGAGCTCATTTTACAAGCGCCGTGCTTGTAAAATTCTGTACTAGTGGAGGTTACCTACTGTTGTCACTGCTGAAATGCACTACCACCTCACTGTGCTCACATCCACTGTTCGATCTCCACAGATGTTCAGCAAGCATCAATGAATGCCAGTGGGTACCATTTTCTTTTGCGTGGAGGAATTCATTTTCACACCTTTGTGTCAGATGCCATTTTGTCAGATCGCCCCTCTGCTGCCATCTGTCACACAGCAACAAAACGCGATAGAATATTGTCAGGACTGGCCAACCTATGCTGCCATACTACCATCTGCCTCTGATGTTGTGGGCCAATATAATAAAAGAGGAGGCATTACTTTCAGAGCAGCCTTCATTCAATATATAATACAGTTAATGTATATAAAAAATAACAAAACTTTTTATTCTTTAATGTTTTTTATTAAAACATATAAAAAAAAGAGAGCAATAAAACATAAAACTGGAGGGATATTTGACCTTGGTTATGTGAAACCAATGCATCAGTCTCTTTCAATGGTAGTGACTGCAATTCTTAGTTCTCAAGGTGTTCAGTAGAGATTTTTTATGAGATTTTACTCTTCCCATGCTTCATCCTTCAAAACAGTTGTTCACAAATGTACAAAAGTGATGTCAAAAAGTGATGGCATGAATAAAGCGTAACAGTGAAGTGAGGGATGTTTCTCTCTGGTAAGAGAGATCATATAAACGTCTGGTAAAGAGACGTGATCCAGTTTTTAATTGCAACTCTATGCATTCCGTCTGAAAATTCACAAATAATGCATTTATGTTGAATGAAAACAGAGTTGCAAATTAAAAAACAGATGATTTTTTTTTTTTCAGCAATCTTGAAACCTCAAATGTTTTTATCAAAATGGAAAGCACGGCTTCGTATTTTTTTTTGCTGTTCACAGGACTGTGTTCAGCCAGCATATCAAAGTGCAGCAACTCATTTGCCATAATTTGAGCTTGCTCTGCGCTGCATCCCATGCCCTGGTTTCAGCCCAGATAGGGTTCATAGTGCCCTGATGTTTGGCTTGGTGGGGAAGAGCTGCTGCAGTGATGGCGCTGGGCAGGGAGCAGGCTGCACTATGAGCTGTGCTGGGCCGCATGTAGCCCATGGGCTGTGAGTTCAACATGCCTGAAATACTATAAGGCAACATAAACGTGATGTTAATGCATCCTTTAAACTGTACGGCCATCTCAAAGTGGTCTCCGCTCTGTTGCCTTGTGGGTGTGGTTTTGGTCAGCTACAGCTTGCTTGTTTAAATATCTTCATATACCTTGATTGTAGCTTATCCTAAAGGAACTGGTGCTTTGAATAGGTAACAGATGATGTGGTAGCTGCATCTCATCATAAGCAAACTGTGTGCTGTTATTCAGGTGTGGCCAGTTTAAGTCCCATTGTTTTAGTGCTCTGCTTCTTTTGTGGCAGTCTCCCTGCCATTTTTATTAAAAGGCAAAGTATCTTATGAAGGTCTGGATCAGAACAGAGCACAGTTGTTTGCAAACTAAATGCACTGAAACGCTTTCAGAAGACAAAGAAGGATCTTTTGATATTAGTGGTGCAAAATGGACTTCTGCTTGTCATGGTACCATATCATTTGTATGTGTCAGAGAGAAACTGCTGTGGTTTTGAAGGAAGAGTTTCATAAACCTGATGCTCAGACACTTAGGCATCATACACAGAAAGACACAAAGTGTGTGCCTGCATTTCTACCTGTAGTAATCAGCTTATGTAAAAGCTTGAGGAAGGAAGGACCGCTTCTTTTCCCACTGTGCAAAATGTTTCCTTCAATTTGAAAGGTGAAATGTTAGCTACTGATGTGATCTTCATAAGCACTAATAAATCTCTTAATCTAAACACTTGCAAGAATATACTGATGTGTTATACTAATGTGTCCTAAATAAGGCTTGGTCAGAGCAGATGGAAATGTAGGAACTTCAAGGAGGAGTTCTCTCTTTGAAGTGAGTTTTCCTTTGGGCTCCTTGCACCACAAGACAGCAGACCTTCAGCTCAACCAGGGGCCATTCTTCATGCACCTGCTGCTGGCATGCCTGAGAAGACATGTAAAGGAGAGCCCAACAGTAAAACTTCAGCATTGTTGTGGCTTGTATGAAGGGAGAAGCGTGTCTTATCTACATAAGTGCACCTTGCATATATCCGCATCAGCAGCATGGCAGGAAAAAGAAATTCCTCTTGTTCTCTCCACATGAGATGATCCTTAAAATTCTTGACAATAATGAAGCTTCACTGCAAGCCGTAAAGAGCCCTAGGGCCTTGTCAGACATTCTTGCACTTATCAGCTTATTCTGTTGCACCTTGATAGAGATAAGACCAATTATTAGATCTTCAGTTTAGACTCCCCGCAGTTACTCAGTGCAGGGAGTTTTCGTTATCTGTCCTTTACTGCTCTAGCCCTACAGTTTACTTTATTGAGATTATGTACTTGTTGCTAATGGCCGAATTTGGCTACCAGGAAAGGATGTGGTTTTGAACTCTGTGGGATGTCATTGATGTGTAAATCATCCGATCTCTTCCAAATAGTGTCCGCTCCAGAACTTTTCTCTGAGGTGTCTAGCCTTCAGATTGGAAAATAATTAGTGATTTTGGATGGTCAGCCTTGGGAGTCCTCAGAGGGATCCAAAATCTTCATTAATTGTTGTTATGGAAAATGACATCTTCTAAAATCGTAGAGCCCCAAGTTTTTGAAAAGGCTTGCATCACTATTCATGAGAGATTAAAACTTACCAATATTAATGAAAGAATACTTGCATCAGGAGTCCCTTACCTGCACAGTAGATGTATTTTAGAACACTGTGCAGGTTCTGATGTTACCGTTAAGACAAAACTAAGCAGATAGAAGTGATTCAGTCATCTGTTACTGGATTTAAATGAGACCTGCATGCTGCTGTGAGACCTTTGAGCACCTCAGATGTTGGTCTGCAATCTGCTGTAACCAGGTGAGGCAGAAGCCTGCAGCAGCAGCGGGTGGTAAGGAGTTACACGTATGCTTGTTAGACCCCTTGCAGTGCCTAGTCGATAGGGCAGCTTGCCTTCAGTGTTTGCTAACTTATGAAGGTATGAAAACCTAAGTATTATATACATCTACTAGTTGCCATTTGCACTATATATGTATGGTTTTTTTGTTATGTACTTGTAGTAGGTAGGATATAAGGGATTTTAGTACTCGGATCACATGTACTGCTATTTTTTTTTCAGATGAATGTGAATCTAAAATTGAGTAGGCCATGTCAGCAATAACTATGCAGTTAATTTTTATCCAGATCTGCGTGAAGTTCCAATATTTGAGTGTATACTGATTATCTTTATGTTAATACCAGTGATCTGATGCTTTCCCAAAAAAAGACTTCTCAGTGACTTGGAAAGAAAAGGGCTATCTCTAGTGTTTACTCTGATAAAGATATTTCACGGAGGTGGTTTGTTACACATGCATTGCCCAAATTCTCTGCTTGTATGAACTGGCAGAGCAGTCTACTCAGAGCAAGTTTATGCTGGTATGTATGGCAGATACTTTTCCCTTAGCATGCTGCAAATGGTTTCTGAATCTCCTAGCTCCTGAATAGGAGAAAGTTTTCATTAGGTTTCAAGAGTAATTTTGCTCCAGTGTGTATATTCTGGGTCACCAGTGTTAACGCAATGAGGTGTCTGTGTATGATAAGGGAGACATTACACTTGAGCTAATGTACTTTTCTGGTTCAACTGAAAAAATGAGAATGATGGGGGGGCAAAGAATATCTAAATTGAGCAATGCATCAAGCACTGCCAATAGTCTTGAGTGCAGCTCAGTTCAAAAGCTTCAAAACTCTGCTTAAAGGAACAGTGGAAATATTTTCCATCATCTATGAAATTACATGGCTTGTTTACTGTTTCTTGTTTATCTGCTCTGCACGATATGTCATATTTATCAGTAAAACAGGCTGTAGGGGGTAACAGTACTTAAATGTTTATTTTATGATGTTTTGGCTTTTGGTGTGTTTATTCTGCATTTTCTAACTAAATCTGTACTCAGCTTTTTCTTCTGCTGTTACACTTTATCTGTCTCAGGCTGCCTGGAAAAAGATGATGATGTAGTCTGGCAAAATGAACTCAAGAAGAAGATGCTAGAGACTGATCTGTAAGTTGATCAGGTACTTGTGATTTTATTATGTATACCAGTAGTTGTTGCATGATGTAAGGTACTCTGCTGTTTACAGTCTTGAGGATAAATATTTGTGTTAACTCACAAAAGGTGATGATAAAACAACATAAAACAAATGAAAAAGTCACAAGAATCAGTAAAGCTGCAATTAACAGATGAAGCTGTGATTGAACAGGTACTGTGTAAGAGTTGCAGCTTGAAGTTCAATACATATTTAGGCTGCTGGATAGTCTATCTTACCTTTTAGGTAAGTCAGGTTTTACCTTATTACTACCCAGAGTACTCTCAGCCATCTAAGGAGCTGAGGATAAAGCTGGCTCTTTCCTGACTTCCACTGGAGAGAAGTGAAAAGGCAACATCTGAAGAAGGCACTGTCAATTCCCAATGATCCCAGGAGAACTGAATTAGATCCTGGGATCTGAGCAAGCCAGAGGTGAGGCTGTCATGAGGGTGAAACTCATTTGAGTGCCCAGAGGTGAGAGAAGGCCTTGTGTACTCCAAAGATTTTGTTAAGATTTAAATAGAATGAACATCTTAAACACAGTTGAAAAAAAGTTTGGCATTTGCAGTTCTTCCACTGTAGAAACTGGGCTTTCTAGTTCGATAGCAAGGATGGTTTAGAGCAAGGTTGTAGATTTATAGATTTAGGAAAATAGATCTTTCTTTTATTGGTGCAAAGGGAAAAGCAGTACAGATTTCTGTTTAGTCTCTACTTCACTGAAACAAGGAGGAAGATTGTGTGATTGTTTTTCAAACTTTCTTGTGAGCAGGTGGTGGCAGGTCTGCTTTAGATGTGAAAACGAGTGGCTTATCAGCCTGTAATCATATACGTTTTTGTATTACAATAATAGTGTAGTGATATTGACTGTTTTTATATTTTTATTTATTTATAACTGATTAATTTAGTGAAGCAAATTGGATTGCTAACAAGCATAAAGGTAAGAGTATTGTTCACAGAATGCATCAATGCAATGTGCATTCTAAGAAAATGTTTTAGTATTATAATCATTACAGTCTTACTTTCTCATTATTATAATGAAATGATTATGAAACAAACATTGCAAACTGTTGTTCATAATGACATATTTTAAGGTGAAAAAAAGAAACCCACCAGCAGAAGCACAGGTACCTCCAAAGGGTGTATATTAACAGCTGTGCCAGCATTATGCAAAAAATCACCCTTGTTAAATATTGTACCATATGTGACTGTCTGAAAAGTAAATACGACTGAACAACAAAGTCACTCTAAATATTTTCTTCCCAAACTATACACTACCAGCTTTCAGATATTATTCAAGTTCATGTTCTATTGTTTGTGCATTCCAGTGATTTTGGCAGCGTGTTGTGGACAGTATATTGATTACTCTCTTGAATTTTGCTATTAAACTGGTTTCACATTGTACAGTTTACTTCATCTGAGTGAACCTCAGATGCTTTGCATGCAGAATTGAAGCACCTGATTTTGCTACACACAGTACAGATGTAAGATGTGAGATCAGTGAATGATAGTGTAGCATTCTCGTTTATCTGTTTTTTCTTTACTGGCTGTTTGGGTTTTTTTTGGTTTGGTTTGGTTTGATTTATTTATTTATTTATTTTTAATGTAACATTGGTCTTTCAATGCAAGCAGTTGCTAGTAGCATCATCTTAAAATGTAATGACAGCAACAAAAATTCCTGGTTTTCTTCTCACTGTTTTTGAACCTCAAGCCAGATCACTGGCCTTCAGAAATATCCCCAGAATATGATTTTGGAGACAGAAGAAAAAAAACAGAAATCTGCTGTCAGAAGCTGGCAATGTAGAATTAGAAAATTCTTCTCTTCAACTTTCAGGAGTGATACTATTTTCCTATAAGAAAGATTAATTGTATCTAAATCATTTTAACTTTTAAGGTGTTTAACTATTCAGTTACATGTTTCATTGAAAAGAGTTCATGCTGTAAGACAGGACAAATGAACCTTATCCAAATTCTGTTGAGAATAGATAGGAAGACTAGTATCTGAGAATATTCTGTAACCTGAAATTAAGAAACAGTTTTGTAGCCGAAGGAGAAGAATTGATGGTCAAATCAATTATCCTGTATTTTAGATGTGAATTACAGACCTTACTTAGTTCAAAAACTCATAATCATGGGGAAAATAAACCTGGCTTTGAATGTCACGTTGTGATCATTTTAGCACACCTGATTCCCTCAAAATAAGAAAAATCTAAAAATCAGATTTTCCTTTTACAAATCTCAAACTATATAAAATTTGGATAACAGTGAGTTACAAGCTACTTTAGAAAGGATTTTTTTTTCCTTCGAGGAAAAAATTGCGCATAAAACTTAACTGCAAAACTTTTTTTCCTTCTAAATATTTTGTATTTTCTAAATAAATTGCAGTTATAATAAAGCTACTCACGAGCGTTGTTATATTCAATAATTTTTTTTTTCTTTTTAGTTTTCAGAGGAGTAGTTCTATCAGTCTATTAACATGGCATTTCTAGAAGATGATGGCATTTTAAGTGGAACTTTCCGGAGTGGAAAACTTCACTGTTAAAGCTCTAGTATGTCTCATTCCAAAGCACTCTATATTGAGCGTAGGAAGTATTAGTAAAAAAAAAAAAAAAAAAAGTATTAGTACAGGATACGATGCAAGATTATTCCAGTTAATTGTATAAGCCAGGTCTTTCATTCCTATTTGCTACATCTTGTAACCAAGGCAATGGTTTCAAAAAGTGCTGGAGTATTGGCTATTTTTTTGAAATTGATTCAGTGTTGAATGGTGACAGTGATGTCTGGTTGCTGTTGACGATGATGTTTGGATTTCAAAATGATGTCTTTGTACCTGTTATGCAGCCCGAGCTCGAGCAAAGCAAATGTAGCAACAGTGGTTAAATATCAGCTGTAAAATCCAAATATGATGAGGATGTTGGGGAAGAAGAAAAAAAATAAAATGAACTGACTGCCTTCATGTTGCAAGTTCCAGAACTTGTGGTCTGAAAGTTTGCTTTTCTTGCTTTTTCTTGCTAATGTTCAAAAAGATAAATGATTTTGTTTCCCCTTTTTCTGCGGGTCAGAAGTTGGACCTCAGTATCATATATTAAATAATAAAGTATTGCGTGCGGAAGGAAGAGAATTTAAGGTGTGAATTAAGCTTGGGTTATAATATAACTGACAACAGAACACCAGAGAAGAGACATGAGCTGGGATGAGATGAAATGAGACAAGACATGAAAGAAGGGGTAAATTGATGAGTTATCAGCCTACAGATGGAATGTGAAGATATATGAGTGGAGAATGAGATCATCGTGGGGAAGTACGCTAGAGGAAAATAAGGGGTTTCACAGGAAAGATCCCAGTAGTCTCTTATGGATAGTGGGAGGACTGATTTAATCCACAGGAAAATGAATATGAAAAATGATATAAAGATGGGCTTACTTCCAAACCTCAGAGGGGCTTGATTTTTCTTGCATTGTACTTCAAAAAAAAGAAAAGAAAGAAAAAAAAAAAGGCACTGAGGATGACCCTGAACCTCGAGCTGTATGTGGGATCTGTGCACCTTGATGGTAATCCCACCGAGCTAAAACTACATAAACAGGCTTTCAATTTTGGTAATGAAAGGCAATTCTCAGCATTTAAAGGAAACGAATGTGTTTCTTAGAATAAAGAGAGGAGGCAAAATTATTGCCTTCAATCTAAACAATGTTGTAGATTTCTTAAAATGTTAAAATTTGCCTTCCATTCTGGAGACTGAAAGCATGCTTCCATGTTTCCAAGTAACTGTGTCCTTTGTGTTATGCTGAAATTAAATAATTTCTTATGGATGAGAAGTGGTGGGATTGCTTCCCAAGTCCTGTTGAATGAAATTTCAGTTGACACAATTATAATCCATTTCAAGATTCAGCATCTTAAAATTTCCACCTACAAGATGAAAATAAATACGTGCCTGCTTGCAAAGTATTAAATGATACCTACAGATATGTCAAGTTTCTGCATTCCTTGAATCATGTCCACCCCACCTCTTTTCTAATTTTATTCTCACACCCTGTTAGGAGTCATTAGGAGGATCTGTTCAGAGAAGTGCACAGAAATCTGTTATTCAGCTGAATCTGCAGAATCAGCTGGCAGACTTATGAGGAAAACTTCTCTGGAATTTCTCCTTGCTTCTAGTTCTGATAGGAGGAATTTGAAAGAAACAGAGGAGTGATCCTCCCAGATTCAATCATTTCTGGTTGATGTCTTCACTAAAAATATTATGGAGTGCTTAGATTGCTGGTCAGAAGAGCAGTTTTGATTTTTTTGAATGCCATCAACATTTTTTTTAATTTTTTTATTATGACAGTGAAAAAAATCATAATGATGCATTATTCTAAAACTTCATGTTCAGTTAGTTTTGGGTAATACTGAAAAAATAATGGTATTTTTTTTCTGAAATAAGAGGATTAAAAAATGATGAAAGATTTTTTGCTCAAATTTGGCCAACAGACTGAGACAGGAATGATTAATTTTAATTTTTAGTATTTCACATTTTGTGGACCAGTTCCTGACTATTTCCTCACAGCAGGGAGCAAAGAGCTACTCACATTACAGTATCTCCTAAGGAAGGGATGGAAGATCTGAGCCCACGGGCTGAGTCCCGGGACTCATCCAGCAGAGAGGTGGGCTGTTCCCCCTTCCAACTGTCACCTGTCCTCAGCTCTAGCCAAAACAGAATGCCTAAGGAAGTGAGTAAGAACAAGTAAATTATGTATCATATTTCTGCTGAATTATCCTGCAATGTTCAGCCATCCTAGAGATGTACTCAGCTAGGCATATTTCCTTTCTATTTAGTAACCATAGTGGATTTCTATTCTGAAAACTCATACACTCTTCCTCTGAGCCTCTGTAAACTCTGAGCATCTACATTATTTTGTAGGAGCCCCATAGCTTAAAATGTGTTATGAAGAACCACTGCCTGTTTGTTTGTTTTGGAACTTCCTCCTCCTAGTTATAGATGAAAGAATGCATTATAGAATCTGACAACGGAGCTGGTAAAGGATTATTGAGATTATATTTTGAAATGTGAGTAATTCTGGGAAGATGTTAGCTTAGTGGGGTACATCAACATAATTTAGTAGTCCAGGATAGGATAGCCTTGTAAATGAGGTAACTACTAACCCAAAAGGTCTGCACTCCAAGGGAGTTTATGTCATAGCTGCCATATCAGTTCTGAGCATGGGCATGTTTGGTAACAGCAGAAAATCTCATGATAGGTGCTAGTTTAAGAAAGCATTTAAGCATATTTAATTCTACTACCATGTTTCAGACTAAGCAAGTACTAGGGTAGTTTACATTGTTTGCATTTTATTCTTGAGGTATTTTGTATTTATAAAATGCAATTGTGCTGGAACATGTATGTTAAAATCACATCTACCTACTTGCTTGATGAACACCACGTACTTTGGACTTTGCTGTCGTTTGATATGTATTAGATTTCCTTCATTCCTACCTCCTAAACAACTGGAATCTCACTGAGATCACTAAGTTCAGTAATTTCCAGCTCTCCAACAGATGAGATCTGACCAGGAGTGAGAAGGGAGAATTGAAGAGGAAAGGTGCATTAAAAAACCTTGGCATTAAAAAATATAGCAAGGTCAGGAGTCATTGGTTTGTTACATATTGAGACACAAGATCTGTCTGAAATGTGTTAACAAATGCTCAAATAGTACTTAAAGAGACAAAGATCCAAAAGACTGTAAAGTTGTCAATATTTCTACTTTCTAAGAGATTGTTGGTATGGTTTCTTTCCCGCTAGAGCAGATTGGTGGATAAATAAGGATGTTGCCAAAAGTTGCAAGCCATGTTTAAGATTAAACTGTCCTTAAGCTTTTTGGGGTGAAAATTGTATAATATGAGTTCCTTGTGGTCTCTGTCCATCAACAAGCTCTTGGATTATGGATGAGAAGACAGAGCAGGTTCATCTGTCCTTTGGAATGGGCATAGTGCAGAGCTGAAAATGAGAAAATTCTGTCTGCCTGAGCTGCTCTTTTTCTGAGACAGTCACCCCTTTGTAGCATCTTCTGTAGCATCTAAAATAAAAAGCACATCTACTTGCTGTGCTTTTATAAGACATTAAGAGCCTCAAATGGAAAGCAGCGTAAAGAGCAAAGTATTAAAATTACTGTTTACATATGCAGTTTGGCAGACTGCTAAGATTTCTTATGCAAAACCAAACGACCAGCCAGACATACTTAGAAAAGTGTGACATTGGAAGACTATTACGTTTGGTTGCCTGTGGGAGTTCCTCTTTACTAGCTTTCATTCTGAGGTTTTTTAATGCAAACAGACTTTGAAAGTCTTAGTCCACTGAAACTTAACTTAAATGTTGAATCTTCTTTTTGGCAAATTATTAAACTAAATAAAATATGTGACATTATATTTTATAACAGTGGTGATCTTAAATGAGGCATGGTAGAGTTCTGGGTTGACACTCAAATTATGTGTAGTTCAGTATTTGATCATATATATCCCAAATTCCTTTCATGCAATGATAAAGGTTGGGAGAATACTTTTTTATATGTATTTTCACATGACACACTGAGGCACTGAAAGATAAGGATCAGAGTGTCAAAAATTTTAAAATACTATTTAGACAGTAGAACAAAAGGCTGAACTTGAAGAAATACTCCACACTATTGGCTCTGTGTGATCCTAAGAACTGAATTGGTGGGTGCCCTCTTTATGATCTGAGGTCAGCATTGGACTTCTAGCACTGAAAAATCTGCTTGCAGATTTCCTTAAGTAACACAAAAACTATTTCAGTGCAGGAAGTGAATAGGTATGCTCAGTATTAATCCTGTATTTTAAACAATTCAGGTTTCTGGGTTTGTTTGTTTGTTTTTTTGTTAGTACTTTTTAAGGAGTCAGGCAGTAAAGGGAAAAGGAGCACCTCAAAAGGAATAAAATGTCATCATAAAGATGAAAAGGAAAAAAGAAATAAGAGAGAAGGTGTAAGAACATGCCATAAACAGTATGCTGCTGGCACTGAAAGATGAAAATCATTAAAAACAAACAAAAAAACAACAACAAAAAAAAACCATCAAGATGTAAAAAGATACCACAAAAAGCATGACTGTGATATTGGCCAGAAATTGCCAGATTTGTGTAATAAGGAAGGTAACTAATAGCTGTATTTTTTTTCAAATACTGTAGGAGTTCAGTTTATTTCAAAGTTGAATTGGCAGAATGTTCTTTATTATCAAAATAAATGCAACTTAAGCAAAAAATCTCGAATATGAACTTGTAAAACCTGTGATGTTATACATCTTCTGGTGAGCACTTTGTCTCACGTGTACTCAAGGTCTGTACAGATACTACAGAGGTCTCTTAATCCAGAATACTATGTAATTCTAACCATTACCTTTCTTGAGGCTGTATGCTGCTTTTCAGGCAGGTTAAAATGGAGTGTTTTTCTTACACTTGGGACTGATATTCAGCTTTTCTTATAATGCCTTATTAAAGGCTTTGTGAAGTTTGCAAATTGGTAGAGTTAAAAACAGCATCTGGAGAGAGGGGCGCAAGGTGTGTTTGTCAGCCTGATTGGATGTGAAGACAGGGCTCACAGCATGACTTAAAGTCACTTTAGACTCTTCTTTAGCTAAAAAGGAGGAAAAGGTGTTCAGTTTCTAGAGAACAGCCTGTATTTTACGTACTCAAAATACTGATTGATTTGCTGAGATTACTGACAGACATTGAACAATAGTATGCAGTAATTCTGTTTTCTTTGTGGAGATAATTAAACCACACAACAGCTGTCTAGCAAATATCAGCACGCTCCTACTCTGACCCAGGAGAACAGAGGCAAGGCAGAAGTGATCTGACCAAAAGACCACAGTTACTGAATGGCATGACTGGGGTGAGAAATAACCTTACCAACTCTGATAAAGTCACATTTGTTACCACTGACAAGTGTACATTTATGGAGGTTATACTTTTATTCAGTGTATTGTGCAGATGCAAAGGAGAAAGTCATTGTAGGTCTGGAGAAAAGCAATATGGTTGTGCTAAGCTGTACAAGCACATAATAAGAGGTAATCCTCACATCAGCACTGCTCAGTCTAACTGTATAAAAGAGACAGAAATCTCCTGTAAATTTGGTTTAAACCATAGCACTAAGTAAGCTGTATCCAAAATAAGAGAGATTTAAGTACGTCTGGTGATTTTTCTTGAATCAAGACCATACATTAGCTAAAGAGGACACAGTCACAGGTGTACTCTAATACCATTTCTGAAAATGTAGTGTACAATCGTTATTCCACAAAATGACAAAAGTGTTTAGGTTAGAAGTTGAAGCTTACTAAAACCGCATATGGTTTGTACAGTATCATCCTCCTCTATAAATAAATAGTGTATAACCTTAGTGCTCTGCAGGCCTAGTAAAGACCCTGGCAGGACATCACACAGCCTCTTAATATAACTCCCCAGCTATTTGTGGAACTCTGCCTTGGTGTCACTGAGAAACAAAGTTGGAGGTGACAGTTCAGATTTTGCATCCTCCTTCCGGAGAGCCATTTCAGTCATGCAGCCAATTGTGTCTCTTACTGTGCATTTATAGCTTAAGGAATCACTGGCAAATGAAAATAGTCCTGGGCACAGCGGAGATGGACAGAGGTTGAAGGCAAAGGTACAGCTCCATTTTTACTTTAAGTTACTGAAATTGAGTGTCTATTTACTAGGTTTCTGTTTCAGTGAAAACGGTTGAGGGAATAAATGTTAGCATGATACAGTTCAGGGAAGATACAGTTTAGAATGTTAAAACATTTAAGTGAACTGCCAAATATCGAAGGAGCTCTTATATTAAAACGGCATATTAAAACAAAATACAAATATTCTCTTCCCTCCTTTATATCAGTCTCTGTCACTTTGATGATTGAAAATATTTTTTGCTTATTTTCCAATTGCTGATCCTTTTCTGCATAGATAAATGAGCTTATAAGTCTAATGAATTTTAACTTTTAAAACTTAAACTTCTTTCTCCTCAGATAACTAAAATAAAAATGTGTAAAATGCACATAGCAGAACTGTTTTCAGGTGCTCCGTCTATGCTATGGTATTCAGGAGCTAGCATGTTACAATCAGAAGAAAACATGCATTTAACTACAGAAATGCTTTCTTACGTCTTTTTGTTTGTCAGGGCTCAGGTAAGCTGTTTAACCTGAGACTATGAGGCCACCAAACCTGGCGCATGCCAGTTGATCAGCTTTTGTTTAAAGGAGTAGTTTTGTAAATTCCTCAGTTTGTTGCCTCCTTCCACAGGAGGAATGGATGCTGAGATCTTCCCAGGTCTCTAGAAAGGCTGGATTTCTGCGTGGTGTGTGTGAAGTTGTTCTCTGAGCCAGCTGCCATAGCTCATTTCTGTATGCATCCTACTTGGGCCACTAATCATGAGTTGAGGACAGCAGATCTCCCACCAGCCATGCTTTAGGCGGAGTGTTGGTGTCTGTGGCCTTCACGAAGAACAGAGGCCAAGAGGCTGACATATAGACCAACAGGTAGGCAAGCACAGCTCATCCGTCTGGGCAGTGGAACTGGAAAATGGATTTGGGCAACAGATGCACTTGTAGCAAAGACACATAGATTTTTCTGTTGACTAGGATTTGGTATCTTTTTGGTGACTGGTCAGGGTAAACCTCTCTGATATGTGGAGGACCCATTCAGATGTGTGAATTTTTTCATACATCTAAACTTTTCAGGTTACTCCTGTGTGCTGTTAGTGGTGAACAGTGCAGAGTTTGTTGAATTTATCCCATGCATTGTACTTTTTCAAGGCAGCAGTATAGTTTAGGAGAATTTAAGGACTACAGGTGAGAATGCAAGTTTGATTTGTATCATGCTATTCCAGTGGCATGTGCTGGAATGAGCTAGAATGCATATGATAAAGCAGCCACTGGACTCAGTGTAATGTTCTGAAAAATATAATAATATTTCAGGCTAAAGCAGCATGTGCCACTAACTAGTAAAAAGCAGAGGGTGATCTTTTTGTGAACTGAATTCTCTCTATTTTTATAGAGAGTTTCTGGGTTTTTTTGTGGTTATACCTGCATTTAGTGAAACATATTAGTTGATACATCATTTAGTTTACATATGTAATCTAGATCCTTGGAGCTAGATGAATATGTTAGTGCCTAGTGTGTCTGCCCAGAGGATTATTTTTACACTGATTGTACAAAGAAAATCAAAACAAAATTTTTTTCCTTTATACTCCATGATTATTCCATTGTTTTACTGTTGAATTAATGAATGTTCAGTGTAAAAATTACAACAGAAGTATTAGATGCCACTGAAAGGGAAACTCCAGAGTGTTTTATAGGTAGTTCGTTTTTTTTTTCTTGTTCCTTTGTGATTATGAAATGCTGTATTATCAGGAAGGTGAGAGAAAATGCTAACGGCAGCTCTTGCAACCAGGACACAGACTCATTTTAGTCACTGGTCTTTGTGCAGATGCCTGCTCTTGAATTCACTCCCTTTCTGTTTGGTGTTACAAATGGTTTGCAGTGCTTTCAGAGTTTCAGAATATGTGGCCTCAGTTACATGGGTATATTCTGTGAGAATTAATAGTGCCAGTGGAACTCAGAGTTGATAAATGCTACTATTACTGTACAATTACATATTAAATGTTACCTGCATTACCCTCTCAGGCCAATACACTGCACTCCCAGGGAAGAAACACAGAACACGACGTGAAGAAAATGAGAACATATTTAAATAGGATGTCTCCTGGATGGTCTAGGGAGAGATTAAACGGGATTTCAGCTTAAGTCTTGTGTAGGTAGATATGCCTGTGAAGAATTAACAAAATGGGAGATGTAAAGGGATTTGCTTAGCTTGCCGTTTTTCCTCCAGCTGGTAGAATCTGGTATATCATTTCTAATATAACACTGAATATTGTTCTCTGTTTTAGTTTGCTTTTAGTTTCTTTGAGAAAATAATTCCAAGCCTTGCTTTCTTTTCCTGTTGCTGTTTCTTTCAAACAGTGCCTAACTAGTTGACTTATGAGAGGAAAAAGTACTTTGAAATACAGTGCATAAATAAACAAGAGTAGTAAGGCTTTTTATGTGTTTTCTCCCTGCTAATTTCTTCTGGTGATTATTTATAACTATATGAAAGCAGTATCTATCTGCATGAGTACGAGAAGACACACCTGATTTAGTTGTGCATATGAAGAAAGCGAAATATACAGAATATTTCTCTTTTTAATTTCTGATTGAAATCCACTGTGCGTTGTTCTCCTGTTAGTAATGCACAGACAAAAGAGCAGGCTGTCAGCAACAACATTTCCTTAATTTGTATTTCAGAGGGTAAACATGTAGAACACATATTTTATGGATGTGTGTGTGCGCAGATGAGTTTACATCGGTTGTCATGTGTGGTGATATAGTAAAGCTCCTGATAGAGCGAAGCAAAGGGAAATCCCAACAGTATTACAATGCGTAGGTTGTGTTTACAACTGAAGTAAACCTTTAATATGTGAAATGAGCACTTGTTGTTTGTAGGCACACGAAATACAGTGTGAACACTGTCACCATCATTTCTAGGGAAAGCAAGGAGTTGTAATTAAGAGGCTGTAGGACACATGGCATGTGAAGGAGGTAACCAGGGCACAGCTGGCTTTGAGAGTTGGGTTAAAAGGCAGGACACTCTCTGTATGAAGGATTAGGCTCACACCGGATTCTCATTACTGGTGGAATAAAACTTCTTTGTTTATAGAAACAAAGCAGTTTGAGTTGATGGGCTTGATGGTGGAAGCCAAGTATTGATGATCTTTTTCTAATTTATTATTTATAATTTAGAAAGTTGTTGTTTATTTTACTCTACGTTATCTTTCAAAAATACTATTCATAAAAGATAATTGAGCAATGTCTGGAATATGGATTTACAGAATTTTTTGTCCATCATAGGAAAAAAAATATATGAAGAAAAGAAAATGGATTCCATTTTGGCCTGTTCAACCTGATGTATGTTTTAGAAAACAGTCAGTTCTTAGGAGCTCAATTTGTACTGATAATCATAAAAATGATTTTGAGGAGGGAAAGAATGTGTCAGAAGCACTTTCTGGAAAATGTAATTAGCAAGACTAAATACCACTTCTCCCTTAAAAATCAAATCATAGCAAAGCACCCTGCAGAGAGAACTGTTCCTAAACAACTGCCAGAGTCCAGCCGAGGAATATACAGATGTGTGTCTGAATGGGGGGAGACGCTGAATTCACACATATCTTTATTGTGTGAACAACGTTTTTTTAAATTCATGTGTGTGTTTTCAGTGCACTGCTTTGAGAAATAAAAAGTGTTTTGCCAATTCAGTACTAGCAACAGAAAGTACTTAGTAAAACGTGTAATAAATTGCGTCTTAGAACTCAGGATCCTGATACACTTCCTTTGACTTGAAAGACAAAGTGAGGCTAATTGTGAATTATTTGAAGCTATTGTGGGCTGCATCAAATTTCTTTTTTAGGTATTTTGGTGAATAACAACAGGAGCTGCTACTTAGGGTATTTTATTAATACTATTTATGTCCGTAGGAGCACAGAAACATGAGAAAAAGAAATATGAGTGATTGCATTTTGCTGGTGTAGTGTAATTTAAACTTCTTCCTTTAAGACAGCGAGTCCCACCTGATTTTTAATGAGCCGTACCTTTAATGTCCGTAAGGAAAGACCTTAGGAAAGATTGAAAGAATATAGAATATATGAAAAACACAGCAACCTCACTGATGATATGTTAAAAAGCTGTGTTTCCCTAGCAGAAGAGTAATCATGTTATTATTTGAAATTTGAAAGTTGTGAAGTTTTAAAAGTAATAAAAAACAAATCAGATTCCCTCATGGGTGTGCTTTGCTTCTTAATTAGAAGATGTTTTATCAATGACATTTACATCTTTTTCACTGTTGGTTTCCATTCCACTTCTGCCAGCAGCCTTGTTTTTTTGTTTTTTTTTTAACAGCTCTCACAAAGGAAGAATGAGAAAATGCATTTCTGTATAACATTCTGAAGAAGTATAAAGTGAGAGTTCAGAAAAAGGAGGATACCATATTTGAACATAAACTAATTCGTAGATGGTTAGGTTTTTTTCATTGTAGATATTGGCACTGGGTTATTCCTTGAAGCAAGATTTTTTGTTTGTTTTTCCCAGCACCTTTACAGACCTGAAGATGATGGAAAACACCATTATTGTAGTGTGTCCTTGCTTATCAAGTGTAGTTCCAGTTTCCTGAAACTGAAATTACCTTCACAACAACTTTCTAATAGGGGCAGGTTTATTTTTGCTTGGATGTTTGAAGTAATTACATAAATAGCAAACATTTTTGTCTCTACAATTGGATTTTGCAAATCAGTGATGTATTATTAAATGTTCTGGGCAGTTATGATACAACCTCTGAACAGTTCTGAAAGGGAGTTTGGGATTATTCTTAGTTAACAAGACATAGTGTAGAAGGTAGGTGATTTTTTCCCACCAGCTGATTTATTGCATGGAATGCAACAGAATTTCTTTACTCCAGATACTTGCGCCTGAATCTTCTAGCAGTAAGAAAACAGTTTATGAAAGCCAGAATGTGTAAATTGCATACTTGTTGCAGAGATCATCAGAATATTTTATTCCTTATATGAAGTCTAATGTGTTTTGGAGAGAAGAGGATTCACGATTTGGTTATCAACACATACAGATTCTTCACTCAGATTCTTCACTCATACAGATTTTATTAAATAGTGGACTGGACAATTAATGTGTCAAGACTGTATAGCATAAGTATTTTGATGCCTTAGCCTGTTGTGCTGCATGCTCACGCAACTCACACAAAAAACTACAGATTTTTGCTTTTCTTACAGTCCTCTTGTTAGTGTAAAAGTGCATGAGCTATGCTGTTCTTGAGTACCTTCTTCCACAAGGGAGAGTGTTTGAAATAGTTATAGTGAGAGTCTAGAATTCAGGAATTGATGTTTTTCCAGGTTTTTAAGTAATGAATATTTATATATATATATGCATATATATATATATATTTTGTAATCAGCATATCACTGGAAAAACATCTTACAAGAGAAAAATAAGTGAGATTCTGACTTATGCCTGAATATAACCTGAGCTCTAAATGTTATGGTTAAAAAGCTCTTGTAGATTAGACCTTATCTTAAAATTGCCTTCCATCTTGTATGAAATCAATTATGAGTTGGGATGTTATCTTTAACAGCTCAGTGGAATTTTCAAATATATCACTACTTAAGTTTTACATTTCTTAGGTTTCTGGAGACATGGAGAATAGAAGTGATTCTGAACAAAATTATTTTCTTTCTTTTAGGTTCACTGATAAGATGCAAACCAGAATCTGCCTATTGGTAGTCTTTCCAGATATGATTCAGAGCTAATAAGAGAGACTGAGAAGTACCATGACTCCAAACAGAATCATTTTGGTAAGTCAGTCTCCGAAGTCCGCTAAGAGTTGAGAGCATGGTCCTTCACATGAGCAGATTTTTTTTCTGCTCCTTCATAGTTAAAGTATACTTTTAAGAAACATTGCTAAAAACACAAGCCATTTACATTTTGTGCAGTGTTCATGCTGCCAGAAAACTGGAGAATAAAAACCAGCACATTCCTGAAAGATAGTGTAGAATCATAGAATCATTAAGGTTGAAGTCACCACTAGCATCATGCGGTCCAACTGTCAACCTGTCACCATAAACCATGTCACTCAATGCGACATCTGCCCTTTCCTTGAAAACCTCCAGGGATGGTGACTCCTACCTCCGTGGGCAGCCTGTTCCAATACCTCACCACTTTTTGAGAAATTTTTCCTAATATTCAACCTGAACCTCCTCAGACACAACTTACAGCTGTTACCTCTTGTCCTATCGCTAGTCACATGGGAGAAGAGGCCAACTCCCACTTTACTACAATCTTTCAGGTAGTTGTAGAGAGTAATAACGTCTTCCCTGAGCGTCCTCTTCTCCAGACTGAGCAATCCCAGTTCCCTGAGGTGCTTCTCGTAAGGCTTCTGCTCCAGACCCCTCCAGCTTTGTTGTTCTTCTCTGGTCATACACCAGGGCTTCAATGTCTTTCTTGTAGCGAGTGGCCCAAAGCTAAACACGTTATTCAAGATGCAGCCTCATCACTGCTCAGTACAGTTATACTTAATTAGAACATCCTGCCACATCCTAAACTTCTAGAAAACTTCACAGCACTTCAGCATTGTGTTCTGGTTTTGGTCAAATGACACACAATGCTCTCTGTATCTTTCCACATTCTTTCAGAATTAATTATTTGATGTTTCTGTTACATCTTTTTTGGTAAGCCTACATTCCTCTGCATGTCAGGAAGAATAGTCTTATAGTCAAACTCTACTGAATAACTTCATCTGCTTTAGGAGTTTCTCATTGCATTCAGAACTATGTATTGGCTGCTATACAGCAAATTTTAAATAAAGCTGGTTCCACAACAGAAATCTAATAGTTATGTATTCACTATCTAAATATGCTTTACAGGCTTTTGATCTCCTTCCTGAACTCTTAAAGGCTTAATTTTTAATATGGTAACCATATGGTTTTTAATACTGTTAGTTCTTAAGTGTACTAGTCTCTCATTCTAGCATGCACAGTTCCTTTGCACCTCAGGGAAGGTTTGATTGTGTTAATACAGCTAACAGTGTAGCTTGACTATATTAAAGCCTTCTAATGTGTTTAAAAGGGATGGAGAGGTCAAACTTTTTTCCCTTTACACTAGTTCTGATCTGTATTTTTACATACTTACATTAAAGTATATTACATAATATATACGGGTGATTAAGAGAAAAAGCTATGCCACTTTTATGTCTCTGAAAGGTCGGGTGCAAGTATGTATTTTGCATATGAACATGTAGATATCACCTAAAGATAAATTGAGTATATGCAGATAGAAGATGCTTGAGTGTGAGTTAGAGAGCCCAGGTCTTTAAGCAAAATAGCTCTATTTAAGAAACATTTGGATAAATTCTTCCTTACTTTTCCTCTGTGCAGAACTCTTATGCAAGTATCTACTCACCTCACCCTTTTCCAGAATTTCTCTTCATCTCCTGTTTTGATAACTGCTACGCTTCATTGGTGTTCTTTACCCACACTGGGCCAAAATAGCAAGTAGAGACTTCTGATTAATGATTAATGATTGCATCTTATTACTGCCTTTTTTGTAAAAGCAGTAAAGAACAGATTTTGTCTAGCATTGCACCATTGTTAAGGCATGAGAGTTTCTTCCTACAATTCCTAGCCTTCTGATTTTGTATTAGTCACAATGTTCCCTACCTCACTCTAGTGGACATTATGTATCCTCTGAATTGCTGTGCACATGGAGTTCCTTGCCTGTATGTGCTTTATCTGTCTAAGTAGAGCCATGGAAAGCATCTTACGAACCTTAAAGTGATGCTCTTGGCAGTAGGAACAGGGTACCTGACATACCGTAATCTGGGATGCAAGCTGAAGAACAGAGGCTAGCTAAGAAGAGGGATTTCCAAAATATTGATGTATTTCTTGTGGTTCACACATGAGAAAAAGACATTTGAGAAGTGCATCCAATGCAAATACAGAGCCTGGGTTAGAATTGGAAACATCTGTAATCCCTGTCTCAGTGAGGCACAGCTGTAGTAGCACAGTGAGTACTACTCTGCAGCACAGTGGTAGAGCTGTAGCTCTATTTCTGTAAGGGTACCACTGCAGCAAAATAAATTGGGCAACTCCTGATCTAAGGTATTAGTATTCTATCATGATGCTCTTCTGACAGCCACACATGAACATTACATTACTAGTGCATCAGAAAAAAGGTCATAGTAGCTTAAATAAATAACACTGGTATTTTGCAAATGAGCAATTAAGTTATGAAGCTTATTTTCATATCACTGCTGGCATTGATCCTGCTTTGCATTACTTAACACCTAACACTCCAGAGTTTAACTCCTAACACTAGAATTCTTTTTGTCAAGTATGCAGTGTAGCTTTGTTGTGGTAACATCTGTTGTGACCTCCTAAAGCTCGGGCAGAGCTGATAGGTGTAAAGTTCTGCACTTAACTACCATGTAGTTAGCTTGGTTGTCTTCACAGCCTCTCTCTTTGCTCAGTCCCTTCCTCTCTTGCACCATTCCTTCAGCAGCAGTTTCATTTCTGGCACAGAAGCGTGGTGTCAGTGCAATTCATGCCCTCTGCAGTAGCTGATTTCTGTCTTGGCTGGCTTTTCCAAGACTGTGGAAACATTTGCTACCTTCTTTACCTCCTTATTCATATCTCCGAAGTAGGACACTACATGAGATAATTGGCTTGACCCATTACAGAAGTCACCACGGTGGAGAGTGGTAAGCCTAACCTTTGAAGTGATAGAAATTAGTCGAGAAGTGATAGTGTCCCTTTATGCTGCAGTTTATCAGAAGGGATTCCAGGAGGGAAAAAGTTAAAAAAGAAATCTTGTCAAAATCAGAATTTTTTTTTTTAAATGCATGATTCAGTGTTTACTGTAAAGTTCTTTTTTCTGTTTTACTACAGACCGAACAAGGAAGGAAACAAAACATTTGAGCTCTCTGTGTAAAGGCAGCTACTTTCTCTGTGCCTTTTTCTTTCCTCTGTTTAATTCCCAATACCCTAGAGATACAGTTTCCTCCCTTAGCAGGGACTGTGACCTTAAAAATAGCCAGTTCCAAAATAAACACAGCAAAAAAAACCAAAACAACAAAACACTTCAATTGTTTTACATTTATGGTAAGTACTCAAAACTGTGTCCTTGCTAAAGCTGAAATTCATAAACTTTTGAAGCTTTTGTTTCTCTGAGACTTTTGTTTCTCTGAGAAATCCATTAAAACCTTGGGTGCCATTTGCCAGTGGTTTGTCTCTGTCCTTACCACTGCAGCAGTTTCCAGAGGACACACTTTGACTTTGACTCGGTGCTGGCTGTGCTCACATCACACAGGAAAGGGGTGATCACAAGGCCTCCTCATTGGCTCTTCTGTATGAGCTTGTCTCATGCTAGTAAGCATTACTGCTGCTCAAGGCCAGCTGGATGACTCTTCAAAAAGAAGCTTGTCCTATCACTTTTGCTTCTATTTTTAAAATTGTTCTCTGTTGCATGAAAGAGGAGGTGGTCCCACCCAGGTTCCCTGTCTGGATTGAGGCTTTGGTAGTCACTCTGTCCAGGCAGACTTCTGGGCTGTCTCATTGCCACCACTTCCTTCACTTCCATCTGCAATTGGACCGGAGTTCACAGTTTATACAAAAGCCTTTTCCAGGGAAGGAACTTACCTAGTGGGGGAAAAAGCCTTTCCCAGCTCCCTTTTGTTAAGAGCTATACTGATCATTCAGGAGCCATCCGGTGGTGTGCAATGATAAGGACAGAAGGATAGGAGAAAGGACTTTCAAGTCCACCAAATAAATCCCCTCTGACAAGCAAGATTAATATTTTCCATGCCTGGACTGTTGTCCTTATGCTTTTGTCCTTACGCTTTTGCATGGATGAGTTAGTCAAGTCTTACAAATGCAGCTCAGTGAGAAGTGTCTTCTATCTTTGTTAAGAAAGGCTGTTTAAAACAAGTGAAAATTTATGAGTAACAAGCTCTTGGATCTTCAAAAACATTTCAAGTAGTACTTGTGCAGACTGTCACAAGATGCGAGCATTCCCTGTGCTTTTCAAGGCCTGAATTCATAGCGCAGGAGTGAGTTTTCTACCTCTTCCCACATGAATATGCCAAATCAGTGTAGCACAGAAAATATTTGGGCTCTTGAGTACTTTCCTCTGAATATAGTCTTAAATCTTTAATTTAATTAGAAAAAAAGTGCTAAAGCATTTTGAAGTCTGAGAGCAAGACTATGAAACTTTTCTGATTAATGCAGACAGCTTGGTTCTTTTAGGTGTAGGAGAAAGAGAAACAGCCAGCAAATGAGCTGGGGGAAGCAGCAAACGAACATTTTGTGTATTTTTCCATCTAAAATGTAATAGTTTCTGAAGGTTTTTTAATCCATCATGTTAGCCTAATCTCCAGGGAGCTCATTTTGAAATTAAATATACCAAAGCATTTATGATTTACAAAGAGGGAAAAAATACAAGCCTTAAAAAATATCATGTGTTTGATCTGTTTGTCGCTATGAAAATATTGACAAAAGGCAAAAGAATGGCCTTCATTTAGATTATTATTCTTGGCTTGCTTTAATGCTTTCTTATTAAGGGCAAACTCCCATTTAGATGTGAGATTAACTCTTTCACTATTGCGAAGAAATAAGAAACTGAAAATTTGAACATAAAACTCATGAGAGTAGCAATTCTAACCCAAGTAATTTGTACGTGATTCCTACTCAGAAACATGTGATGTATCAGAAGGAACCTTTGAAAAGTTAAAGGAATAGATTATGCACTGTGTAGGCTTCAAAATATCTTTAAAACCCAGTCTGCTCTGTAAACTTAGAAACATGGTGTTAATTACACATTCATCAGTGTAGTTAAGAAAATAAGTACTTTATGGGGGGGAAAAAAGGAATATTAAAAATCTTATGTACTCTGAATCTGCATCTGTGCAATAAGGATCTGTCTGCACTGAAGAGATAGTTAACTGGAGACCCAACTTGGCTGTTACTGGTAACTCAATTCAGTCACCCACAAAGCCCTCTAATTTTGTTGAGTAGTGCTTTTCACTTGAGTCAGCCAGTCCATTGGTTTCAGGAGCCTGATTTGAAGAACAAGTGCTACTGACATTTAAATGGGTAATGCAATAGAGAAGTGGCGAGAGACTTGAAACTTGAGTTAACACAGTGTATCAGCTGCTAATCCAGTCATGCTGTGCCACTAATCAAATCATTCTGGTAGTCCAAGCACAGTTTTTCAGTGGATTCACTGTCGCACAAGTAAGAACTAGGTTGAAGTCTGTGCCAAAAATGTGTCTTAGCAAAACTTAACCAAACCAAAGTCTAGCTAGCCAGTCTGGGTCCCAGAAGCTGTCTGCATGTTAGCAGTGTGAGGGATCAGTTCCTAAGGCAGATAGTACAGTCCCTTGCACACACCATGCAGTGGCTATGCTGCTGCTGCTGCTACCCATTCTTGTTAGTTTGAACCCCACTCAGATAACTTAAAACTCATTAAGGTTAGAAGGAGAATGATAACCTAGCTCTGCATTAGTAGTGCAATGCCTAATGTTGCAGGGAGGCAAACTTGAAGTTTAAGCTATCTGTTGTTGCTTTACAGAGAGACAGATACAGATGTTATGCTGCCATCCCAAAATTGCTGAAAGAAATTGCTAATTTGAAATATTTATTGAGTTGAATTCCCACTGAACTAACATTAATAAGAAAACTGTGTTGTTATCACTTCAGTATACAAAGAAGCCTGTTGGCCAGAATGTCATATGAACAGGAATGTCTGCTGGGATATTTAATTTCATCTCCCTTGACAATGTGTAGTTGTTCTCTTTTATACATTCTCTATTAACTGTTAGTGAGCTGTGTAACCTTGTAGAATACGAAGCAGTCTCTCCAGGCCAGCACAAAGCACACAGAAGTCCATATCTGAAGAACATGCGTACAGAATTTATACAGTTAGCATTTCACTCCAATGAACCGAGGTGTTCACAATTTCCTTCTCATAATTTCCCACCAGTTGTTTTTTTTTTCTTCACTGACCTGTATTCTTTCTTGTCTCTACAACTGCGAGTAATCTTTAGGACTGTTTCTTATCTTATGAAAATCTCTTCCTGCAAAGACACATCTCCTTTACCTCATCTGTGTAGACTGGTTTGAAGTCTACATCTGCTTGCTCAGATGTACAGAAACAACTCTCTCTTGACACTTCATGAACCTTTCATCATTACCTCACACCTGAATTTAACTGATGCCTTGTACAGAGATCTTAGCATTTAAAACTATATCATCACAGCCCCTGCATTGTGCATTGAGTTATGTGTGTTGTAGCAAAGTTAACAGGCACAATTTTGATTGGTTTTGATTGGTACACCATGGGGAGTAGTAGGAAGTGTAGTAAAGCTTATAATAAGCAGTAAGCTTGTGTTTGGAGTTGTGGACCAGAAACACCACTTCCATGCAAAATGCGTTCACTGTACAGGTATCTCATGTCTTGTGTTTTTTTTTTTTGTTTTTTTGTTGTTGACTTCCTTTTTTTGCTGCATTTTATGTCTTTGGAGTTGAGGAGTAGATTTTTCTCAGGAGCCTGCAGTATTTAAAATATAGGGGGACACTGCATTATTAAAACAATTGTTTAAGCTGTCACGGCAACTGGTTTTACATAAATGATGAAGAGAAAGTGATAAAGGGAAAGATTGGTTGTAATGGTAAATCCACTGCTTTTTACATGAACAAGAAAGTATTCTGGAGTTTCTTCTTGTTATAGTTCATTTTATTAGAGATGATTTTTTTTTACAGCTTAATATTATCCAGCTTCACAGTAAAAAAATACAGCACTTGTATACTCACCACAGTATCCGTTTCTCTCATCTGTGTAACTACTAAGTTCCTCCACTAGGAAACATATCAAATATGGATGCAAAACAGCATCCGAAAAAGACCAGACATTATATTTCATGATTGTCTGCAAAATACTTTCCCGCCCTTCTCCAAAGCCTCACTCAGTTAAATAGGCAGCAACTATAGCATGAGTGAGAATGGAGTAGTGACTCCTGAAGAGATCTGTTTGAAAAACTTTGTTATAAATAGTTGATTTTCTTACAACTTTGCTGTGTTGAAGGATAACTGGAGAACAAGGAGCATTCTGGGTGACGTGTTTCTCGAATCAGCATATATAATTTCCAGTATTCAAAAATGATAAAGAAATAGTTCACAAAAGAAGACCAAAAACCAATGCTGACAAAAATTAATTTTTTTTCTTTCTGTAGGGATATAACAGTAGAATCAAGTTTAAGCAGTATTAATGTTTTTCACTGCTAAAAACATTTACAGTACTTTTTAAAACGTATTAAAGAAATACAATATTTTATAATTAAGATCCTTTATCTTTTTAACCCATTACCTGCTTTCAGTATGATTTCTGAATCCTTCTTCAAATTTTTGCCTGTTGTTTTATTAATTTTTATATTGCAAACACCCTACAGGATATGATTTTTCCTATTCTAACATGTGGCAAAACAAAGTTGATGTGTTATATGGCTGTAGACCACTGGTGACCATGTGAATGGTATTCTTCCACACTGTTGCCTCTCTGGCTTATGTTCTGGCTTTTATTGCACAACCACAAGACTGAGGCTACTTAAAGTTCAGCATCAGCTAGCTGTCACAGAGTATCACAGAGATTCACAGTGTCATGAGCTACTATGATTGACCTCATGGAGGTACTGGAAGTGACTCCAAATCGTTTGTTTTATCAGCTCTGAAAGCTTGCAGATGTAGAGGAGACAGGTGAAAAGTGCTGTTTTAAGAGAAATACTGCTTCAGTGTGACTCTTTGGCCTTTTTAACTGTTTAGGGCTAACTTTAAGGGCTAGCACCAACTTCTCTTTCATTTTCTCCTGTTTGTTGAGAGTAGGTGTTGGTAGCCTTGGGGTGGGGGGGAGAAGGGGGGGAGGAGAGGCTGTAATACAGCAGATTTTCCTGTGGGGACAGCACTGCTTAACTTCCAGAAATACATGAGCAGTTGCAAGAAAAGTAGTGAGAAGGAAAGTTAACAAGTACTGTGTAGTCTATTCTCAGGTTCCTTACTTTGATAAGTAAAAAACGTCATGCAAGCATGCCTCCATCGTACCTCCCTAATGTTTTCCCTAAGTGAAAGCAGTGTGTGGAAACTTTTAGTTTCCTGAGTCTCAGCAGGTAAAACTAGTGTATTCATTTCCCAGGAGCTCATGCAGATGTTTATTTTCTTAATCTTTGTCTTACCATGTTTAAGATTGCAGCTACTGGATTCTGCTTTAAGTTTCAAGTTCAAATGAACCCAGACACTCTTGGTAAAATATCAGAGAAACCACTGAACTTCACCTGCCTTTGCAAGGAGAACTTGTGAAACCACGAGTTACCCACACTAAAAGTGTGAAACCCTGCATTAACTCAGAGCTTCTTTTCTTCTACCTCAGATCCTCTGAAGGATTACAACCCTTAGGGAACGTCTTCTTCAACTTTGGCCTGTTTTCAGAGTTTGTAGTAAAACTCAGAATTCTTTCCATGATTGGAGAATTTTGTAATGAAAGCAAAGCACAACTGTAACCCATGTAGCTTTTGGATCAGTGGTTTTAGAGATAGGTTCATAACCTTTGAACGTAGCGTGTATGTACTAAGCTTGGCAGGCATCCCTATTTTGGCAGGTCTATTCGTGTTTTGAAGGAGCTGTCCCACCTGTTGTCACAGCAGTGCGGCAGATTGCTGGCCCTGCCACAAAGATACAGGACACTGCAAAGTAAATGTCTCAGGGAAATAACATCTCCCATAAAACACAGAAGGCTATATTGTGCTGTAAGATTCAGCCTTCACTGGCGTACCGAGGAGGCTGCAAGCAGCTGGTCTCTTCAGATGCATCTCTCTCTGGACTGGCTGCAGCAGCATTTGCAGTGGGACCTCCACCACATGTTAACAGCATTGCACATATGCCTAGCTGGAATGGCTCTGGCTGAGCAGAGGGGGTAGGCTGCGGTAATAGGTCTCCTTCTGTCCTCTTACATACACTGCAGGTCCAGCCAGACCGAACAAATCTCCTTTCACTTGCTGTATCTCTCCAAAGGTTCAGTGTGTAGGCTGGAAATCTCTCTAGGGTAAAGGCACAGAGAGAAACAGTGTTATGGTTGATCTGTTACTGTGGTAGGTAAACTGTAGGCTAAATTTTACCCTTTTCTGAGAATGTTTGACCCTCTGACTGGAGCTGAGTCATTTTCTTTTCCTTCTGTACAGCCAGGCACACCAGCTTCCTCTCATTTACTACAAAGATACGAAGTTTTGAAGTGAGCCTCTCCAGGCTAGTTATCCAGGCAGCTGGTTCCCTCTGCCTCCTGCACCTAGGCCTGCTGAGCAAACTTTCAGCGCTTGAGAGCCAGCCACTTCTTCCCATTCCTCTGCCCTCTCTCTTTGCCTATTTTACCGCTTGGTCTTTTGAATCAAAGTAATGGTGTCATGCTGGAGTGCAAGCATTGGTAAGAAAAGCAGAAAGAGAGATGTGTTGCTTTAGGCTTGCTTCTTCTGATGTCAGTATGCCCATGGTAACGTCTGTGAAATTAAGTCTTACCCGTTTGGTTGATTTTTCTTTTTTTCATCCACTACAAATACCTCAAAGTCAAATTAATGATTGTTTTTTAATTTTGTAATTCCAGAATGGTTTGGGTTTTTTTTAACTGTATCTTTGTTTTCAAACATAACATTAGCCCAGTCTCTTAGCTGATTTTATATAAGTAAAAAAATGTAAGCAAAATCCCCTCAGCCATATTTGATTTATAGGGGGATGACAAAAACACAATTTTTAATGAAGGCTGCTCTGAAAGTAATGCCTCATCTTTTATTATATTGGCCCACAACAGCAGAGGCAGATGCTGATGATATGGCAGCAGAGGTTGAGCGATCCTACCACTGTCCCATTAAATTTTGTTACCATGTGGCAGATGGCAGCAGAGGGGCAGTCTGAAAAATGATGTCTGATGTCTGACATGGAAGTGCATATAAAGCAAAGCTGTGTTGTTGAATTCCTCCATGCAGAAAAAAAATGGCCATCCATTGATATTCACTGATGCTTGCTTAACATTTATGGAGACCAAACAGTGGATGTGAGCGCAGTGAGGCAGCGGGTGGTGCCTTTCAGCGCTGGTGACAGCAACGTGGAAGACAAGCCATGTTCCAGACATCCACGCACAGCTGTCAGATCATGAAATGAAGAGTGTCCAGATCAGCTCATCTGTGACTATGTTGAAAAACAGTTTTGTAGCTGGTAATTTTCTCTGTCAGTGTTATGTGTTCTTTGTATCCGTTGTCATTTCCATGGAAATAAATAGGACTTTTGTAGCAATTTATATATTTTTAAAGTTATTGTGGGAACTTTTTTATTTTGGTTTGGTTTAGGGTTTTTTTTTGTTTCTTTTGCAGAGGGAACAGTGTAAGAATGCCTGAATCTTGAAACCTAAAATTTGGCAGGTTCCTCTTTAAGAAGCACGTGCTTTGAAGTTTTTTCCTAAAGATCTGCACATCTGCCTCTTAGGATGCATCAGTTGTTAATAATTCTAGGAACAATGTAATAGGCATACAGTTTGGAAAGGAATGCTGAGTGCCTATTGAAACTTGGATTTTTTTTTTGCTTTTATTAGCCATAGTATTACTTTTTTTCTCGCTTTTGCTGCTCCTAGCTTATTGTACATTGAAGTGAAAAGGTATCTGCAGAGATGGAGAAAGATCCCACTTTTTAACTGCTTTTGGTGAAAGTGCTTTAAATGCTGTGCTGAACATTGTAAAGTTCCTGGAGCTGTAATAGAAAACACTAGTTTCTGGACTTTCAAGGGAAGAATGTGGTTAGGATTATAGTGACTGAGTCACCATCAGTGGGTGGTCTTGACTCCATGTGGTGCATAGTAGATAGGGGGACAGATGAGCCTTTGCTCCAGTAGGTGAAGAGCTGTACTTAAGTCAAAAAAGGGCCATGCCGGGCTACATTTTACTCACATGGGGGGTTAAATATGGTCAGATTGTGTCTCAGTATGGCTTTGTTTCAACTTTGCATAAAAGTTAGATAAAGGATTTGCTTAAAAGCTCAGCAGCTGTAATGTTATGTGCTCCATTCGGCTCCTCAAATTGCTTCTTTTCATTCAGTGCATTTCCATTGTTCCGTTAGCTTTTAATGAGACAGTTACAAAATGTCTGCCTCACTCTGACCGCCATTTTGTAGCCTGATTGTTGGATAATGAAGACTGTGAGAAATAGAAAATAAACAGCATGGCATGGAGGAGATTTCAAAGGGAGCACAAACTCTGCATATTTTATTTAGATGCTTAATTGTTGCCGACTGGCTGCATTTAAACAAGTGACTTTGCAGTGTCTGGAAGAAGACCAGCTCCCGAATTTGAGGAGCTGACCTTGGGTAGATGCCATCAACTGTTCTTTTCTATTGGCATAAACGTGCTGCTGGCAGGATCTCCCTGTAGCTGCAGTTGCTAACCCAGCTCTGAATCAGAACCTGCTCGCATTGCACTAGGCCACCAATTTATGCTATTTATTCTGAGTATTATTCACAACCCCTTCAATGACAGAGATTTGATCTACAGTATATAGGATGTTTAAAAATAAGAACCTTTGAAATCACTATAATTAAGCTTCTCCCATAGAGCAACCAATATTGTTCAGAAAAAAAAGGGAGGAAGGGAGGCTTCAAGTTTGCTGAAAGCAAACTGAAAGTGTACTACAGGAATTGAAGGGATACTGTGGAATTGTTGTCGTGGTCCTATGGATGGGGTGCTAACTGAGCAAGCAGTGCAGTTAGTGGCATTTGCTTCCTTTATGAAAAACTCTTTTTTGTGCGTAGAATGTGGGCAAGGGGGAATGGGAAGGGTGCTTTACATTCACAGTAGGGTGCAGATTCAAAGCTGTTTAAAATTCTGCCGTATCTTAATGATAATAGTTAATCCTAGTATCAGAACAGTACTTCTATTTTTAAAAAGCAATCAATCAATCATTTTAATACCTTGCACCCTTAGTGCCAAGCACCTCTGAAAACGGCGTATACAATAGTGCAAAAGCATATGAAACTACTTCTATAGAATTATTTTTCCTTTCTTCTTCACCCATACTTGTACAGTAAGATCTCAAAGGAACAATCTGGAATTATATAATGGAGTAAGCACTTCGAGCAAGACTAGTTGCCATGTAAGGAACACAATTATAGACTAAGTGAGGAGGGGCAAAGAAATTGCCACACCTGATTGAAGATCACTCTAAAAATATAGTGTATGCTGGGCTTTCTTGGGTAGTGTTGTGGCTTGTAGGGTGGAAGATGCATACAGATGCTTTACTTTCTTTTAGGATAATTGTTTTGAAAAGTGCTTCTTCCCATTTTCTTCTCAGGACAGCTTCCTATGTCTACCAGACTCTTTCAGAAAGCCGATCATATGGGCATCATGCAGATGTAGATAATTGTACATATTGTACAAATGTGCATAAATTGTACTTTTTTTTTTTTTTTTTTTAAAGTAGCAATAACAAGGGCTTACGTTTTGTGCTTGTTTGTGGCAGCAAGGAACTGGACTTGTTCCCTTAGGTCCCTTCCTATTACATGTTTAATTTTAATAGACAGCAAGCATGTTCTGCTTCCTTGAGATGTGTCTGCTATGTTGACATCTGGAAAGCAGCCATGTGAGGTTCCTTGCATAGTTTTTGCAAACACCATTTGCTGGTGGAATGAGCCAGAGCAGACACCTCTTTTGGCAGAACTTCGTTGCCATCTATTTTTAGTTGAACCCTAGTACATCAAATTACTGTGTGTAAGCCACCGGTATGGCTTGAAGGCAGGCGCTGAAAGAAGAAAGGCAGGCATTTTGTCTGCATAGTACCCAAAGTGCTTGGGGGTAAGTTATCCACATGTACATCCCATGGACTACTTCCTTCTCATTAACAGAATGTCAGAAACTGTATTCCATGTTGAGAAACGTAGAGGTGAGAGGATCTTGCTGTGTCCTTTCTAGTATACTTGGGGCACATTGGTGCACATGGAAATTTCAGAGGACAAACGCTGGCTAGAATATGCCCATTCTACAATAACAGAAATTATGTACAGAGCACTCAAGAGTGCGTCCAGTAACTAAACAGGTAAATAATTCTAGTTTTGAGTCTCTCAGCTGAAATCTATTAGCTTTCAAGTAATTTGAGAAGGACTGTTGATTATTATTCTGTCCAAAGCAAGAGAACAGCCTGGAGTTTTTTGCCCAGAATGTTAAGGGGGCAGAAAGGATGAAAAACTCCGTGGAATCTCTGCAAAACTCTGCAATCTCTGTACAAGAATGCCTTCTTCAGAAATTTGCAATAATAGCTAATTTTTACACATGCTCTTTATTCTTTTTAAAGTTACTGCACTTTTGTGTGTCAGATAAATTTATATATGTTCTTAGTTCAGACCTAAATATCTGTGGCATAAACAAAAGACCTAGTAGGCCTCTTAGTAGAGTATGTTATTAATAAATGTTTTTATTCCTCGTGCAATTCTATGCTTTGTTTGCCTGAGGGGTTTAGGACAGACTTGCACAGTGGAGTGTCATTCAAGTGTCTGATTTTTTTCTGAGCCTTTTTTGAGAAGATGTTGAATATGAGAAAGCAATGGCACTCAAAACTCAAGTTGTATTTGAATATTTTAAGTCCTGTTTGTGCAAAATATATTCGCTACACAATTGAAGCTCTGAAAGCCCCATGAAAAAATCTGATCCTCTTTCTTAAACATGCTTGGATTTCTTTTGTAATTGATTAATTTATTTCTTTTTTTTTTTTTTTTATGTTAAGTAAAAATCTTCTCCTCTTGAATATAGGTTGCAAGTTTTAGCAAGAGTTTTCCAAGCAATTCACTTGCATGGTGCCTGGACACTCAGCAGGTCTCTACAGATCAACAGTGGCTAGGAATGTAAGCTAGTGCCAGGTGAATGGTCAGCTTTCATTCCTTTCCCGTAGTTAATGTCAAAGGGTCAAAGATGATCAGATCAGTTTTTTAAACAAAAAAAGTAAAAAGGCTTGCTAATAATTCAGCACCAGCTGTGTTAGGCTTCCTATGGTGATGTCTTTTTAATTAGATAGTACTTATGTGATTATTTTCTTCTTGGCATTACTTTATGAAACTCATTAATTTTAAAAAACTCAGGTAGAAAACCCCAAACAAATGCCAGTATTTGTAGGTCGTTACCATTGTTTCCCCTTGATGCTAGACAACTCTTTTCCATGTATCAAGAAGCACTTTTCTTCTGTCTCTGTTCATCAGGACCCAGTTGTGGTAATGTTTGTAGCTTCAATGGATGGAATTTACATCTAGTCTGGTATCCCAATATGGTTATAAAATTTCAGAAATTAGGATGACTGCTACACCAGTCTTCCTATCTATGCATACAATTTTTGGATCATTCTGAGAGCATTTGCTATTAGAGAATATATAAATGAATTATTTGTGTATTTTTATTTCCTATTGAAGCAATCCCATTTACTATGTTCCTGTCTTTCTCTAGATACTGTAAAATATGCCATTTTCTTGCTTTATCGTTCATCATGCATTGGGGATAGTTGAAGTCATGAATAGTCCTATTCATCCTGCCTACCTTAATGCTTTGTACTGGATTGTGTTAACATTAGAAAGATCATAGTTTTTCTTCTATGAATTACCAAGTAGGTGAGAGTTGTAATTGTTATTTGCAGCTTAGATGATTCACTGGTGATAGAAAGTGGTGTTCCCTTCTTAAATGAATGGGCAGCTTATTTACAGTGCTCAGCATGACCATTGTCTTTCCACAGATGATGATTTGGGGCTTAGTTTCTTTTTTAACAATTAGGGATCATTCTAGTAAAAATTATTAGTAAGCCACAAACAAAAATCTCGGGTTCCTCATTTTCTACCAAAAAAGCCTACAAAAGCCTAACCTTTTGTACAGACACTATCAGCTCTCTTAGGAGTCAGATTAGCATGCTGCAAAAAGCATTGATTAAAATGTTATTAAAGAATCCGGCAGGTCTGAGAAACTTTTGTGCTGAATCGTTGCATTCACAATCTCATTCACTTGAAAAGTTTCTATGAAAGTCTGTTTACAGTGGTAATTAAAGTATTGTGAATTCAAAACGTGTCCTGCCGGACAGGCTCAGCGCTTTCACTGAAGTAAGTCAGCACAGACAACTGTGTATTTCTTGCATCCAGCAGCTTAATTAGAGAGTTCTAGGTGGGAAGAAATATCATGCCCTACTATCTATATGAACCAATATTCTTAGAAGAGAAAGAACTCTACTGCAGACTTGCCATGTCCCGGTTAATCATCCACATTTTATTCAAGCGTGTGTGGCCTTTTTGTTTGTTTTGATGAAGGTGCTTTCTCTGTGCACTGTTGATGCTGCAAGACATAGAAATTAAGAAATGTTTATATTAGCATTTCCACAGCACCATGAAAGACTGTTGAAGATGTACATTTTACAGCATAACTGGTATACAGAAGCGATGCATGTGCAGTATGTGGGTAAGGAAATATTTAAATGTCACTAGGAGAAGATAAGCTTTTAGATTTCTTGTGTTTTGTATGTTTAAGTACTTGACTTTGACATTGCATGAATTCTGATTTTTTTCAGTTTGTTTTTCTTCCTTCAGTGCTTGCTTTTTTATTTTACAGACTGATTTTCTGACCACAAGAAAGCAGATAGAATTATTTGATGTTGAGAACCTTGTTAATTTTATGGCCCACTTTCACGTGGAGATCAGCTTTTATTCCCCCCCTCACTCTTTATTCTTGATTCAATTGTCAGTAAGGTTTGCTGAGCAGAAACACTGGATGTATTATGGGAAGAAATCTAATCAATGCACCACCAAGGGACAGTCCTTCAGAAGCCTCCCTAGTGGCTGTGAGCCAGACTGGAGGTTACTACGAGGTTACTCTGTCTGACTTTTACCAAAATACCCAGCTACTTCTGAAAGGGCTGCCGGCAGCCCTGTGCATGTGTAACAGAAGCCTCATTAATATAAGCTCCCAATATATATACACCTGTTATGCTAGCCCCCAGCACAGAGCCTGTGTTTCCTATTTTAAACACTTTGCATGTCTGTCTACATTCCCTTCTGTCTGCAGTTGCTCTAGTGCGTACTGCAGAGCAGCTCATATGCAGTACCTCCAGGGAATGCAGGAGGCTAAATAAAGTTGTGGCAGATGTCAGGAGACTTTGCCAAACGCTATTTTCCAAGTTAGATAGTTTGAAAAATTAACTGGCTAATCCCAACTCTGTAATATAGAAGTAACCTCATTAGCGTGCAGCCTCATTAAGTATGCATTTCTTTAACTGCTCCTTTATCGGGTTTTGATGAAGGAAATTGCGTTGACAAACATGTGGGAAATCTTTATTTGACTGGCAAAACTCTGCTTCCATCCTTGTCCCCAAGCCCCAATGCAAAGTGTGCAGTGTGACTCTTAAGCTCTTTTAAGCAGTACAGCACTTCCTTAGGGCTGTTACCTGTTTTGGCTCTGAGTTCTAAGAAATCACTTGACAGCAAAATTACTCTAAGCCGAACTTTTCCTCTTTTATAAAATATTTGTTCAACACATTCCAGAACAGGGGTTTCGCTCAAGAAGTTACACATATTCTTTGTTAATGACAAAAAAAAAAAAAGCATCAAAGCAGTATCAGATACAACTACTGCATTTACTGATTCAGCACAGGAGCAAATTCTTAGCAAACTCACGAGCTGTGTTCTTTTTGGCTTGGTTTTCATGACCAATGCATGGAGAACCATTCACATCAGTACCTCTGACAGGCATTTGCCATGTTTGGCATAAAGGGGCAGTAAGTTTGCTTCACATAGCTCTCAATGAAGGCCTAGTGGTCCCCCCAGCAAAGCCAGAGATGCCACAAGGGATGGTGCTCTGGTGCTGTCACTCAAAAGCCACAAGGTACTGCTGGCTATACTCAGGTTGGTCACAAGGACACCCTCTTGGTGGTGGTGTGGTTCCAGTGTATGGGGCCACATTTCTGTAACAGGACACATGTGCCATTACAGGTTTCGCAGTTCTTTTTACAAGGTGCTCTTGATGATGTCTCTGCACTTCATTTTTATTGCCAAAGCCTTTTCCATGCAAAATTTCAGTGAGATATGAATCTTAGAACTAGGAGCTATCAATGGCTAACAATTTCTGCTGTGGAATGTGCTCCACAGGGAATTGTAGAGGCACTTTCAGGATCTGAATTAACTGGACTTCAGTTCTAGCACTTCCCCATCTGCAGTGATGGTCTTCTTGCTTGTATTCTATTGCAGCATTTGACTGTAAATTATTACAGCCTAGCCATTTTGGTAGGCATTTTTATTGCCTATCTTTTTGCCACAACTTGACAGCACAGTCTCCTCAGTTAAAAATCCTAAGAACTTAAGAATTACCAGCCTGGACTAGAGCAAAAGCCAGTCTGGCAGTCTAGGTCAGCACTTTCCTAAAATGAGACCAGTGGTGCCATATCATGGAGATCCTACTTGAGCATTGTCTGCTGCGTTTTAGTAGGGTTTGTTTTTAGTAGGTCAAGGTCAATGGTCAAGGACCATTTTGAATGTAAGCAACTTTTTGTTCAGAATCCTACCTAAATATTACAAGTATTACTAAAAAATTTTAGAGGAAGTAAACTCCAGTCTGGTCATCAAGACTCCTACTATCAAAGTAGGAGTAGCATCTTTGTAATTCATAATACTGATGTGTACTTCCTATTGTGATTAGGTTTTAATAGTATGTCTCAGTGAACTGATGCTTTAGTTCCTGTAGATCAGGATCAAGTATTGTGATTGTTTTACTTGAGTGCTATTATTAGGGTAAGTTCAGGAACTTCTTTTCATTATTTGAAGTGAGAGTTTTTCTATGGGAATGCTGTCAATATAAATGTGACTGGAAATTTCATGTGCTTTATTAGATTATTGAAATCTAGGTGCTGTAGGCTATGTCAGCATATTTCTGAAAGAAAATACTTCCCTGAAGAGATCTACTCAGAAAAGTACTTCTAATTCTTTGTACGCTTGTATCAGATCTCAGCATTTTCTAATTAAGAGTATGTGATATTTTCAGTCCAGGAATCAGATAGCATGCACAGGGAACTTTGAATATGGGAAAAAGATAAGACTGTAGTCTGACCAGTACTGGTGGAAGAACCTGTAGAAGTTGTGAAAGTGCAATAGCCTACTTAGGGCTTACTTAAATTGCTGCCTACTATTGTTCTACAATGTGAAGGAAATAATGCAAGTAAAAGTGGAACAGTGGTTTTCTGATTTCTGAAGACCAGCTGAGAGATAATGTAAATTGAAACATACTGCTCTTGGTGGCAAATCCTCCAAAAAAAATGCTTGCAATCTATACTTTAAGGGGTTGAAAAGAAATAGCAATAAGGTTTTGGTCCGTCTTGTGAGCTGTGTTCATTTGCTTAATCAAATACGAGGATAGCAAGCTTTCTTTCCTTGAAGTGAACACCTTGTAGTGTTGCACAGTGAATTTTGTCTTTACTGCTTTGGTGTACAGTATCTGTTAGTTATACGGCTTATTGCCGTTTTGCATTGCACTGCTATCATTGTTAGTAAAAAATAACATCAATAAAACCATGAACTAAATAGGAGGAGCTGAGTGTTGTTCTGCTAGCATGTCTACATGTTTCTTTCTGTTGAAATGGACTAGTTATGCTCCCAAACCAGAGAATTTTCCTCTTCTGTTTTAAAATGCGTATATTCCTGAAGTAGACTTTAAAAAGAAATATCTCATTAGGATCAAGGAAGTAAGTTTATTTTGAAGCCTCGGCACTCTCCTCGATGCTTACAGGTATCCAGTGGTGGTTTGGTACTTCAGATTTGTGCTTTGCTGGACTCCTATTCTGAGTGTAGGATTGCTGGTCCAGAGTGTTGTGAACAAACCAGCCATCTTTCATTTGCTAATTCACTACATTAAATGGCCACAATGAGGTTTCATTTGCATGTTATATTGAATATGCGTGATATTTTATTCTTCCTCTTTGCTGTACATCTTGTTGCATACGTCAGGAATTTGTAAGAAAACATGGATTACCCTTGCAAGTAAAAAAAAGAGAAGAAAAGAAAGGAAAAGAAAGGAAAGGAAAAGAAAGGAAAAGAAAGGAAAGGAAAAGAAAAGAAAAGAAAAGAAAAGAAAAGAAAAGAAAAGAAAAGAAAAGAAAAGAAAAGAAAAGAAAAGAAAAGAAAAGAAAAGAAAAGAAAAGAAAAGATCTGTTTTTTATATCATAGCTGTCAAATTACCAGTATTTCAGATTGTGCACAACCCCTTCCCCTCAGCACCTTGGTCTTTTTTTTCCTTTTTATAAGCTACTAGTAGAAGTAGCTCTGTGACCAAGTTGATAAATTGCCCCAGACGTTTTTTAAATATGGATTTAAACACATAACAAGAAAGTAAAAACAAAAAGCCAGGAAATGTCTAAGTTTGTGCACAGCAGGGAATTCAGAAGCTCAGATCTGTTAAAAAGGATGGCTTATCCCAATGACCTTCAAATGATGTCTAATAATAGCCCAATTCAAAACAAAATGTAGACCTGTTTAATTTGAATTGCGTATTTAAGTAAGACTTTGAAGGGTTTGAAGCATAGGCACAATGCTTTATCAGAAAAGAGACAGAAGTTTAATGTTTCTTGTAGTACATTCTCATGCTTCAACAAGAGGAATACCTAACAACTGCCACTCTTCTATTATGAATCTAAGAGTGAGGGGGTTTCTCCTTAACTCTCTGGAGAAGGAATTTAAGACCCAATAATACAAATACTGGCATGACTGAAATTTGTCATATCTAAACATCTGCAGGATTGTAGCCTAGTGTAATAATGGAATAGTCTGAAAAACACGTCTATAAAATCTCAATATGGTACTGTGTCAGCACATATTCTTCGTACAATTTAAGGCAGTCAAGTTTGAAGAGTTTCTTTACCAGCAGAATTTCTGTCCCATCTTGTGTCTGGACTGTTTTCTGCTGGTGGGATCCCATTTGCCACATTTATGACTGAAGCTAAGGATTATTTTCATGTACATTTTATATAGTACCTGTGTTCTATTTTAAGGAAAAATATATACATGCATTTTTCTTCTTTCAGCTGTGCAGAATGGCACGAGATGAACTAGCACATTTCAGAATAAGTTAAATAGAGAACAAAGTATTATGTCAATGGACAAGTAGAAGAAGAGGAGCTGATCTCTGACCAGAAAAGAAAAATAAAGAATTGCTAAGACTTTGAGAAAAATAAGCCTGAATGTTTTAGTTCTAAGGTGAGTTATGGAAACAACAGTAAAAGAGAGAAAAATCTTACCTAAGAATAGTGTGGGAATGGTATAAGGGTAAATTGTGGCATGAGAGACCAATAATGAAAGAGGTTAAAAAAAAAATAGAAAATTAGCTTGGTACATAATGCAAAACAAGACAAATAGTTTATAGAAACATAGCATTAACACAGTTCATATTTTCAGAAAAACAAAAGGGTTGGAATGAACAGTGGGTAAGCATTGGTGACTCTTATTGGACAAAGTTAGTGTTTCAAGGAGATTTGCTGGGTTCTATATATACAAATGCTAAGGACATTGTGGAAAAGAGTAACCTTTCGTCAAAAAAGCAGCAGAATTAGCTGGAGAAAATAGAAATCAGTAATAAGTGAATTGAGTGAGAATGAATAAATGAGTAGATTGATGAATAGGCAGAGAACATCACTTCTTTGGGATGACCTAGAATAATTTATCTAGTGTCATGTCGTGGTCCTGAAATGATCACAAGGCAAGAAAACAAAGATTGTTATTTCACCATGCTGTATGTATTTTTGTGTGCAATCAATGGTGTCTATATTGAAGTCTGATTACCATCCATTTGTAAAGGTATTAATGATACACATTTACTATCCAAAAAATTACTAGTATCGTTGGCTGCAGAGAGACTAAGCTGCTGACTACTACATGTTATGAATAATTTAGACCTGATGTATTGATATCTTTTCCTGATTGATTAGTCAAAGCACAGTTAACTTTTCTACTACCACTAGTCATACTAATTTTAAAGGACTGCATGTAATTCCAATATTTAGGAGTAAAAGTAAAAAAAAATATATCTGGTAACTACTTTAAAATTGTTTAGCTGTGGAAGTGGAGGAGACTTTTTTACTTGAAGCTTTCAAGGTTAGTAGCAACTAAATTGAATAGTCTCAGTAATTTTAAGTCAGTGTTTCCCTGACTGTAAAGTACCATTAATGCCCCTCTTACCTTTGATCAAGGCTTTCAAAATAAGTGTAAAGTGGGTTACTGCCCATATACTGAAGCAAACTCCTTGTAAACAGAACTCTTTGGAAGAACTGCATTTAGTGTCTGTATGTCCATTTCTCACTTTCTTCCCTCATAATGATAATGGAAATGTTTTACAGCTTTTTTTCTCCTTTCCTTTTTGAGAAAGAGAAATGACCTAGGGGGAGCCAAGTTACAAGACGAACTAATGAAGTTAGAAGAGGAAAGAAGTGAAAATTGGTCATCTATGCAAAGAAAATGACAAGGTATCTATGACAGTCACAGTGCAGAATTTCTTGCTGGTGTAGAGGTCTTCATGATAGATAAATTCTGGCAATAAGCTTTAAAAATAGTCCTAGGGAAAGGTGTTCTGAAAAGAATTTTTTCTTCTGTTGCCAGAGTAAGTATATATCTTTATAAGTATCTTCAAGATACATCTTAAAAGTCATTACTGTGTTGAATTGTAGCTGTATTTCTAGAAGTAAATGATGGTCACATTCATGAGCTGTGTTCTTGGGAGAAGTCAGTAAAAACAGTGCTTCTCCCAACACCAAAATAAAATCCTCCCAGACACTGTTGATTTCTGAGGCTTTAAGATAATCATTTCATGAATTCATTTAAATCATTGCACTTGAACACTCAGTGCACAAGTTATACCATTTTCTCTTTTCTTTGTCATGTATAACCATTACAAATGAATGTGCTAGTTCTTGTTTTGCTCTGTATTTAAAGGACATGTTCTCTTAAGTTTGTTGTTCTGCAGATTTGTAACTTGAGGAATGCAATATCAGTACTGCTGACAACTCATGTCCCTCAAATACTCTCAGTAATGTGCATATATAATATTTATGCAGTGGCTGCTAAGAGGCTGACACAAGGCTATATGCCACTTAAGATCTGAGGTTAAATGGTTCTTCAGTCACGCATAAAATTTGTATTGATTATCTGCCCAGCATTGAATTGAACCTATTAATGATTAAGCCTTTCAGTGTGAGAAAGGGAATTATGATCTCAATTAAAAAAGTGATAAAACAGAGCCCCAGGGGCTCATGAAATCATTTCAGATCATACAGGAAGTATATAACAGAGCTAACAATCTAAGCCAGTTCACCTCACCAACCAGCTCATCTTCCTTATTTGGACATCCTTGCATTTGTTGTCCTTTTTGTCATATTCTGTCAGGTATGGAACGTGTATGTCAACAGCCATGCATTCCTTGTGCACTGCTTTAGCAGTCAAATTCTCTTGCAAAGTAACTTAAAACACACAGGGAATGTGAATTGTGAATCTTTCTTGTCCATAAAGAATATGACACATGATGCAAAAGGGCCAGCATGAACAACATAACTTGGCTTTTGTAAATTAAGTTAAAACAAAATGCACAGGAAGACCTGTTACTGTGACCTTTTTTTCTTTTTTTTTCATAGTGTTCTAGATCTTACTCTAGTACAAAGAGGAACTGCTTGTGTGGAACAATTAATGCTTTTACTTTTGTAATCTTGCTGAATGTCTATTTGATTTCTTTAGCAAATGTCAGGTCACATGTTGGCTGTTGGCGTACTGAAACTGAAGTATAAATCATCTTCTCAAGTGACTGTCATTTTTCTTTGCAAAATATTTTTCTATCTCTATCTTATGTAACTCTTACAGTTGCTGACACTTTCCTAAAAGCCATGTTCATTTGACACTCAGGATTTCAGTATAAAACTATACATGAGAATAGAGAACTCTTTTGCCTTTGTTTTGTACTCATTTCCTTTACCATTAGTTGAAGAAAGGAATATAATGCATTTCTGAGTCATGCTGTATAAGGGTACTTTGTTTTATACATCATTAGAATTTTAAAAGGAGAAGGATAAGCTGTACCGTAGGTGAAAGCAAGTGTTAACATGCTTGAACTGTAGAAAATAGCTATTAAATCTTGATGGAATGATATCACTGATAGATCAAATAGATGTTGATGTAGTGATGTAGAGAGTACGGGTAAAAAGTTGAGTGCTACAAAAATGGTTGTTAATACTAATGGAAAACATATATAAAGATATATAATCCTCAACCAAAGACATGGATCTATCCAGAAGAATAAAACAGAGTATGGACTTCTTCTATGTCTTTTGTTATGTCTACAAGAGTACAGCCCTATATAGCTGTGTCTTGTCATAGATTAAGATTGTGTATACTTGAGCATACCTTATGTTTTATTGTGCCTGATTCCTGCTGGCTTAGGGATGATATTTTAGTATTAATAATGTGCTTTACTTATATACATGTCGGTAGAAAGCTGTTGATGTGTCTTCCTGATGGATCTTTTTAATCAAACTTACAAAAAGAAGAATTTCCTAGAAAAAAAATGGCTGTATAATGTCAACTGGTATCAAATTCCTGTTGGTGTGGCCTTTGACTTGCAGCTTCTGCTGGGTCCAGCTGAGGGATGAATGAGATAATTTTGCTGGTGTTTCAGGTCATCAATTATGCCAGTCTCACCATTATGGGCAGTGAATTGAAGTGTTTCTGAACAGCTCTGGAGAAACACATTCAAGAAAAGCTGTGTTCCATCTGACAGAATGCTACTTTTAAGCACCTAGGGTGATTTGGAGTGCTAGAACTTTGGTCTTGAGAATTGATCCACTATTCCTAAAGCATCCAACCTCAAATCTTTTAGTTAAACAATCTTGAGACTTTAATGAGTAGATGCAGGGAATTTTAAGACTTCTTTAGGAGTTTGTAGGTAGGTTTGAGATGTCCATATATATATATAGTCTTAACCTCTAAAAACCAGAATCTGAATTGATGAGTACTGTGTGTCTGTAAAAGAGCATTGCTGTGCTTAGAAAGGGAAGTCAGATCTTTATCTAAATATCTCCGCTTTGTAATAAGATACAGTATAATAACAACATGCACAGTGAACAGTTGAAATCAGCACAGATACATCTGAGAGAGGACACTTTACTCACGTAAAGAAAGGTATGAAAAGTACCTTCCTCATTCCTGGGACTGGCTCAAAAGCCAGACACCCTGCAGTTTAGAGCAGCCTGTCTTACTGACACCTGTGACATCTCCTGATCATGTTTTGGGGATTTGTAGAATTCCAGTTCCCTTCTTACTGAAGACAGTTGTAGGATTGAGTCCCCAAGAAACAGATTCCATCAATCAATATACATACCAGTGTGACTTTACCACCAAAGATTCTCAAAGTTGGTTCATGGACATTATAAGTTTGTACTCCTCAATTCATAAAGGTAGGGACATAATAGTTTGCAGGTGTGGAAGTGAAACACAGATGTGAATATTTTAAGACATATAGCCTTGACAGTGATACTTGAAATCATTCAGCATGGATCAGCTCAGGGAAATAAGCAGGGTTGTAGTTTGCCTTTGAAAGTCTGACTAGTTACTATAGTACATGAAAAACCCAAGAGAACTGAACTTACTTTTCTGAAAATACTTGTATAAGAAGACAAAGAAAATCTTGAAAATCTGTTGTACAGTTGTGAAATGAATCCAACTCTTTGAATATCCAGAGAACCTTTCTGTATTCCATTTTACTCTTTGATTTGAAAATATCTTTTTCTGAGTTCTTGGAAAACTGTGCACTACTACAAACAGTGCACTACTGTGCACTGTTCTCATTAAATCTTTCTTTCTCTTGCTACAAGCTCTGATAGAGGGGGACTTCTAACATCACTCTCTCGCAATACCCCCAGTGCATATTAGACAGCACTGGGTCGTGAACACTAAAGTCTCCAAAGGCTTACTGGATTACTCTCTTTTAAGATCTCTGGTGGTACAAGTTGTCCCAGATAAGAAGCTATTTGCAGGTTTCAGAAATGTGTAATAAGTCTTCCCAGTTACATACCTCAGAGATCTGCAAAGAGGAGGAGGATGATTAAAGTTTATGGCTTGCAAAAGAAGGAAGTTGGAGGGATTATTTCTCAGTGTTCTTTTTATGAGATTTTTTTAAAGGAAAAATATTTTGACTGACAGGTCTTTGGATATGCTGTGAGTTCTGTATTTGCAATAAGGCCTAGAGGAACAAGCTTTTATTTTCTACTAGAAAACTGCAGGCTTTAGCACTCTCAGTATTAAGATCATTGGAGCCAGGCATCCCTGCTGATATTACTGAAATGAACTTTAATCAGTCTTGAAAGAAGACTTCAATAATCTGAATTATGGCCACTAGTGCTAGATCTTTGATAGAAGAATAGGTTTGGCAGTATTGATTTTCTTACTCTTAGCATTTCTTCTGATATTTTTGCCACCTATTAGCAATGAGTATTTTAATAAAACTTTATGAACTGCCTTTTTCCAGCAATCTTTCTGTTTTTAAGTGGAATATTTTCTACGTCGTTCACATGTCTTTTTCTTCATTTTAAAACAAATACAGTTTTTGTGGAAGATTGTGGATTAAAAAACAATCCAAAAATAGCAACTTACTTCCCTCTCTAATTATGACACAGCCCCAGTCAGTACTACCAGATGGGGAAGATGAGCCAGAAAATAGCGTGAATAGTCACCAATCTTCCTCTTTCATTTCTCTTTCTCTTTGAGATGGCAACATCTTTTGCATTTTCTTGGCTTGATACATTTTAAGTCCTAGAATTTATGTTTAGAAAAACTTAGAGCTGGTTTTGATAAAACAGCCTGGAGAGATTTAGAGAATTCAGAGCCTTCCTGGGACAATTGCAGAGATGAGTGAAATGCTAGAAAGGGCCTATGGGCTAGGAAATCTGATGGGGAGTACACAGAAGTGGTTTATTATTTACATGTGAAGAAAAATGGGGGAAAAAAGCTGAAACTACTAATGTTGATAATATTTTTCTAGATTACAGCGAAGTTCACAGGTGGCATTGGCCTGTGGCCTTCTGACCTTCTGAAAGATGGCCTTATGGTTTCATAGGTTAGCTCTCCATGATTAAGTTGTTATGAAGCAGACCACTAACGCTTCTCCATAGCACTGTTGCTGTACCTTTATAGGGACTGCTAAATGATGTGGTATGTACCACAGAGACCACTGTCCACAGGAAAGTGCTGTCAAAGAGTGAGAGAGGGTTAACCACAAAATATTTACAATTTTAGCATGCACTGAAAAAAATATATAGCTGAAAACAGTATTTTCCTTTTGCTCTCTTTGTGCATTGTGGTTTTAGATTGGCTGCAAAAATGTTTCTGTATAGTGTGGATTTTCTACAGCAGATGGCAAACAATGATTAACCATTTCCTTCCAACTGCTCTTTAATGAGCAGAAACCAAGTTGAACCAGTTACTCATATTGAATTGAGCTGAAAAAAATCATGTAGTTATGAGTGTAAATGTTCTTATCTAATACAAACTACCCAAGAATATTGTGGTTGGGCTTGGATGCCTTCTTTCGAGCTTATTTCCAGTGGCAGAAGATATAAAGAACTGAATGATAGTAAAGTATAATTATAGTTCTCAATTTAATTTTAAATTATTCCATTGTTAAGTGAAATACTGATTTACACAAGTGCTAGACCTCTGAACTACATGGATTTGCTAGTGCATCATAACCACAAGTAAGTTTCTTGTATGCTGCTGATGAGACAATATATTTTCATAAACTAAAGCTTCTGTAAGATTAGGGTGGAAGTACTGCTCTAGCATTAAGAGCTAGGGTAATAGGATGTACATTTGCTGTACATTCACATTTCTGAGCTGTTCTACTTTTCGCATGTTAAGGCTGAGGGAGGCCTAGGATATATGTGCTTTCAAATTAAAAGAAGCAAAAAAAACAATACCTTCTTAATATTGTTAATTTGAGAAGTAGTGTCATGAGTGAGAAGATAGTGATACAGGCTGGGGGCCAGATGTGTAGGAATCAGTTCAGTAGAAACGGACCTGGTAGTCCTAATACCCAAGGTGAATATGAGGTAGCCATATGCCCTTCTAGCAGAACCAACTTGCATTCAGTATTGCACTGGCAAGACTAAATGCAGCAGCTGTAGAGAAGTGGGCCTCTCCTTTTGACACTTGTGATACTCTATTTGGAGTTCTGTGCCCAGTTTTAATTTACAAGGTAGCAACCACCTTGCTAGCACAAGTCTAGTAGAGGGCCACCAAGATGGAGTACATGGTGAGCAAGGAGAGACTGAAAGAGTTGGGTCTGCCCAACTGGGCAAAGAAAAGCAAAAGAGCAACTTTAATGCTATCCACAGCTACCTGATTGATCTTAGAGTAGGGAAAAGATGGAGCCAGGCTCTTCTCAAAGGTGCCGCAGAAATAGAATGAGGGCTAACAGACACAAGCTGGAAAATGAGAAATTCCAGTCAGATATAAGGAAAAGCTTTTTACCAAGGAGTGTTGAAACACTTCAACAAATGTCCACATTGGCTACGATACCTCCATCCCTAGAGGTATCCAAGATTCAACTGGATATAGAATTTAGCAACTTGATCTCATTAGACTTGCTTTGAGGAGGATTGGGTATTTCCAGAGGTCTTCCAAACTTCATTATTCTGTGGTTATTGGATTCTGTGGTAAGTAGGACCAGGTTTTTTTTTTCTACATGACTCTCTCTGAGGTGAACTCATAGCTTCATTGAAATCAAATAACAAAATTCTTACTGACTTCATGATACTCTGAGTTTTGCATGGTTTGGAGGGTTCTTTGAAATCAAATAATACTTTTTGTGTTGGAAGAACTTCAAAGAAAAGCTTTTGGTTTTTTTCTGAAAGTTTATTTCACAATTAACAGATTCCTTTAGAACATACAGGTAAAGTTATGCTGGCATTAGAAGCAAAAAAAAAAAAAAAACCCAATATTTTTTCTCTCAAATTTGTACCTGTATTCCTGTAAGCTCAAGTATTTAATTGTTTGTTTCAAAAGTGGAGGGGAAATTGGGGATAGAAGAAAAGTGTTGTTCCCATGATCCTGAAATTAGAAAGTATTTCAAAACTTTGAAATCTGTTGTCCAGCTTTGACATTTACAAAGTAAATCTTACAAAGAAGTAGTATGTAAAAAGTCCAAATCATATTGTGAGCTTAATTACATTTACATTTACATATTTACATTGTACAACTTACTGTGACAAAGCGAATAAAATGATGTATGAACAGATAGTGTAGTATTAAAGCAAATGTTCATTTACTGTATTTCTGAAGAGGGCAGAGAGTTATTAACATTGCTTAGATTGGCTTTTTTAATGCCACTTGTCAATAGAGTGCATATAGCTTTTTTGTGCGTATGATACAAACATCAAGGGCATGTTTTCTCCTCATACCTGACTCACTTATTCTACTTTCTAATCTTGCATATGATGTTGATTACAGTATTTTTAATTGAGTGTAGTGTGTACATGCATGGATAGTGATAAATCACACTGCAGACTGTGTGGCCCATGAAAATTTTATGCAGCTATGAGAAAAAGTTACTGTCATTACAGAACCATTTGGAAAACCGGATTACTTGTCTCAGCAACCTGGGCTTGATCTTTTAATGCTGTCAGTGTTTTGGATGAGTGCAGGTGCATACATGATGAATTTGGAATGTTCCAGGAATATTTTAAAACATCTAAATGCCCCCAGTGTTGAGGTTAATTTCTCAGTTTGGTAATTCTTCTACCCAAATCTTCATAGCATACCTTTCCATAAGAAGAGTCTGGATTTAAGAAGCATCTGTCGTTATGTTGTTCTCAATTCCAGCGTGCACCATTTGTTGTGATTTCACAGCAATATTAAGTATTTTTTGTTTCTTATCGCCCAACTCTTCAGAACTTGTTTTCTTTGCAGCATTTTCCTCGTAGTCAGGAAGGAATCTCACATTCTTTTAGAAAATCTAACAAAATACAAACATAGAAAATTAAGTAGTTGGAACATAAAAAAGCAAGTAGCCTAAGAGTTGTGATTCAGAGAACTGGTAATATCAATTCTATGATTCATGAAGGTTTTATTTAATCGGGCATTTACACATTTGTATGTGAATCTGTTACGTGACATACACCCCAGTTTGCAACAGCTTTTGAGTGTCGTGTCTGATATTCCCATACACTGCTGACAGTATGTATATTCATGAGTTTCATAACATTTTCCTGCATTTGTGCTCATAACAGATTTCGTTTCAAAGCACCACTTAATTCATGTAGTACATGATGTGCATGTAGTACATATAATTGTTTCTCGTCTGTGTGATTATTTTGTGACACCTAGTGGATGTACTGATAGTTGTGCCATTTCAAATTTCCTTGGATTGTTTGGGTTGTCTGAATATACATTCTGACCTGCCAACTGGACTCACATTTTAAACACATAGAATTTCGATCTTTCTTTCTTACCTTCTCTCTTTTTCCCTTTTTTTTTTTTTTTTTTTTCCTTTAAATTTGATCCTGGAATGGTTTGGTCACAATCTGCTGAACAAATACTGAGCACCCAAAAGTCTTGAGGAAATCCCAATAGTTCTAAAATGCTACAAGAGAGTAAAAATTTGAAAATTTCATGATACTGGTAAATCAGAATCTCAACATGTGCAATGTGTGATCTTCACCCCTCAGCTTTTTCTACTGTATCAACTTTTCTATGTAGTGGAATAGAAGTTCCCTGTGGAATTGAGCATGTGTTACATTAAATTATGAAAGGTTACAAAGAAGTACTCAGACTTTTCACCCTACGAGAGCTAATAGAAATCCAGTTCTTTTACTGTTCATAGAAAATGAAATGTGGTAAATAATTAAATTATTATTCTGTAAACATGAGAATATATTTAAAATAGTTACATCAGTAAATATAGTCTAGAAATGCCTTAAATGCGTGACCCATTTTCACGACTAAGATATATCATATGAAGTATATCTTAATTTACATGTCGTGGATTCTGAGCCTGAAGCTTATTTTGAAGTCATTCATCCTGCAGGCAGAGTTGAATTACTGTCTTGTGTGTATACTAAAAATGCTGGGAAATAACAAAGTCAGTATTTTCATATGCCTGGTTTTTATGTTCATAAAGGGAGAGGAAGTTTGTTTTTGTGGACAGTGGCTTCAGGTCTGCTTGCTCTGTTGGTGAGTTGATGCTGTTGGTGTGCGTATTTATAACTTCATAGGTGGTATGATATATTGCTTTCCCAATAGGTCTTAAATTCTGGCATACCAGAGAAGATGCAGAGCAATAGCTCACATGATAGCTAGGATACAATTTTAGTAGTTCTTAAAAAGGATCTAAAAGGAACTGTAAAGTACATTTATTTATAGATAAAAGATTGTGTATTTTTTATATTTGGGGAATTTGAACTGAGTTATCCAGAAGACATAAATTAACTTTGAAGACCATCTTCAAAATTTTCTGTTTTACCTTGGCACTCTTCACAGAAAATTTGTTTCCACTCTCAAAAGGCTTCAAAATCAGAAAATATAATACTAAACTGTGTCTTTAATAGCAGCTGATATGGCATTCTTTTCCTGTACTCTTCACAGTTGCTCATCATAACATTTCTCCTGTGACTTTGGTTTATGTAAAATTAGAGCCTGTAGCAACAACATCATGAATAATGGACACAAAGTCTGTAACACATCATTGAATGCTGGCAAAGATCCGCTTACTCTCCACCACCTGAAGCCATGGTTCGAGTTCATTAATGAGTGTTTAACTAGTGAAAGCTTTAGTCTCAAGTAAAAAGACTTACACTGGGGTAAATCTATTGAGAGTCTCAGTCACCTGAGAAAACCAGGGTTGTACGGAGGGAACTGAAAGCAGGCAGAGCTGTGTATCTGGCCACCCGAGCTCCTTGCCTGCAATTCATGAATAGTGTTTATTGTGCAGATATGTGCCATATCGGTGTCACTGCCCCAGTCACCCCAGGGCACTCCAGATTCCTAATTCGACTCCCTTGGCACACATATCTACAGCAGCTGCCTCCCTTGCACTTGACATGAGCTTGCTGTGCTTGAAGTATCCCTGCAGGTCATCATGCTGACGGCCAGCACAGTCTGGGATGCCTGGTCATGCAGTCTCCACAGGGGAGTGGAGACTGCAAGTGAGGGTGCAACAGCCCTGGCAAGGATCAGCAACTTTTGGTGATTTCCCTCCTCTCTTTTTTAAGGTTTGTGCTATGCAAACCTGAGCTGGGTCTTGGACTGGGCTTTGTATTGGATGGCTAATGAGACCAGTAATCTCATTAACTTGTGCAGGGAGTATATGTATAAGCCTTCTTTCCATTGACAGTAACAATAACCAATCACAATAACCAATCAGAGCAGAGACAAAAGAGTTGTGGCAAAACCACCTGTGTATATTTTGAATCATATTGCAAAAGAGTAACAAAGCTGCTATTATACATAGAGGTCATCTGCTGGTATCTAAAGAAAAACACTAATTGGAAAGTAAAAGGCATCCTAATAATTAGCAGCATTGTTAGCAGTAAGGTCTTTGAGGTTGCCAGGACTTGTAGACATGAAACATGAAATCCCAGTTCAGGCTCCAAAAGGAGGGCTAAGGGTGGAGACAAAAGGCAGAACATGAACCAGACACAGCTGTGTCAGGAGCAATCACATCTCCAGAAGCTGAGGCATGCATGCAGCCTTCAGCTGTGTGAGTGGGCAGGCTCAGCAGAAGCCTTTGCTTCCATGTCCCTTAACAGGTGGAGTTCTCTCACTGTCACCTGATACACCATGGGAAGGTGAAGCCTCATCTCTCTCTGTGCTTAGCATCCCCTTCCAGTGTGTTTCAGCACTTATGGCCCCGTAGAAGTCTCCTGTGGGTGGAGGTGGTATGTTGATGCAGCCTCACAATGTTAGTTTGGTCCCTGGTGAAACAGTAGTAGTTCCTTATACAGGCTGAACTGGCTGTGAATTTAGGACTGCTTAGGATTTTAAATACTGTGGATTGATTGTAGTCTAACACAGTCAATGTAAATACTTCTGCTTTTGCAAGTAAACTTCTTGTTCGGGTGTGTAACCTCCAGAAGGAAAAGTACAAGTAACCAGAAATAACCAGCCCAGTGCAGTTATAGTTTGTAAGGACTGCATAAGTATTTTCTCTGTCTTAATGTACGTAGACTTCCAGACTTCTGCTTCACCATCAGGATGAAGCTTGAGCACAGCAGCTCAAGCCAAATGCAGTCCAAACCTCAGAACATTGTTCTGAGGTGGAATTTAATTTTTGACTTTTAGCAGTGTTTTAAAACAAACATACTATATGGTTTGCTGGTTTTATGCCAGTTTTTCACATAATGCTATCCACAATTCCAAATATTGCACATCTGAAATGATCATGACAGATAGAACTGTTTACAAATTTTGCTTAGCTGATATAATACAACGTTATTCTTTGTTAGCACTTCCTTAACTTTATTGTGATTGTGTCAATAACAAATAAAATAGGTGCATGTGCATAGGTGTAAATACAAAATTGTAGAGTAAATCTATCTAAACCTGAGTTATTTAGATGACTGGTCTAACCCTGGGTTCCAAACTACTAATTTCATCAGTACTACTCATAAACTGCCTTATCTCACTAAGGACTAAAATTTAAAGTGGGAGTGTTATGGTGCAAAAGACAAAAGACAAACCTGTTTTTTCTACAAACCAGAATTATTAGTGCAACTGCATTTCTGTAATGTGAAATTTAGTTTATTGATGAGACTTAGAATGTATTATTCCATCTGACATTCTCTCTTGGTGCTTAATTAAGTCAGAACTTACATATACTGTTTTACTGCACGTTTTAGAAAAAAAAAATAGTTTCCAAGCATTTAAATTCTTCTCACAGTGAAAATCTAGCTTTCCTGAAAAGGAATTTGCAGTGAGGATGTCAGTTTCTGAGAGAACGTCAGATTAACAGTTTTAACAATATCTTGTGTCTTTGGTTGACATTATTTTCCTGGTTTACATGAAGAACTGCAATTAATAAAGGTTGTAATCAGTGATAGCACATAGGCTAGATGTGACACTGTATGAATTGCACCTGTAAAAAAGCCAAGTCTAGTTAACTTGAGCATATACCTTATTTAAGATTCTCTGTGTAGTAAGCACTTTTTTTCTATCAAGAAGTGCTTGGAAACATTACTGAAAATAATTGTTTGTGTTATGGCCAAGTATATATAGTGAGATGGGTTGGAAGATACTGATCCTGATTGTTCCTGCAGTTGGACTTGTTATTTCCATGGGGAACTGGGAAAGGTGTGATTTTGAAGAGCTAGGCATCACTTACAAAGAAAAGATAGGGTGCATAGTTTAAGTGTCAGATTTCATGTTCAGCAATATTAAGCAAATCCAGGTGACCTAAGCTGAGGAGACAGTTCTTCCAAAGGAAAAAAAAAAAAAAAGATCCTGTAATCAACATCCTAAAACAAAAATATTTGGGGGGAAGGGAGTCATTGGTATTTCATTTTTCTATCATCTATGTGAAATATAATCTGAGATAGTGCATGGGGATGAATTACGAATGTTTAGGAAATGCTTACTGTTAAGAAAAGGGTTATGTGCAGGTTTTGTTCTTTGCTATCTGTGACAAGAGAAAATAACACTGACATTATCTTAGCTTTTTTCTTAACAAGAAACAATCCCTAATTTGTCACAGCTTCACCTCCTCTTCCTGCAGAGAGTCATCTCCCTGATAAGCCAGTCCTTGCTTTTTTGCCTTCATGCTTGGTGAGGTATGAAAAGTACCTGTAACGTTTGTTTTTTGTAAGACACATCTCGCTTACTCATGGTGGATCTGCCCTTCCTACACAGGCTTTGTCTCCCATGGATCCTGGCCTCACCCCATTTTCCCACTGGGATCTGCCGAATGTCATTTCTGCCCTCAGGAGCTGGGAAGCACGGCTCAGGCTGAGATCCTGCTGCTGTTGCTCCCACAGATGTCCCTGTCACGCCTGGCAGCCGGCTTAGGCTGGGCAGAAAGCCCACCAGGGCCAGCACAGCAAATCAGCTGGTAAGTGAGCAGACAGAAAAATTAGGCTAGGAAAACATCAAGGGCAAATATTTAAGTTGTGCAAACAAATAGCTCCTAATACACTAAACAGTTCTGCTTTCTTATGGAGTTTATTTAAAATAAAAACAAAGCAGGTGTCTCTTTAAATATTGATTTGCTGAGGAATACAAGTGCAACAGACAAAGTAGCCAGTGGTTAGCTCTGGTTTAGCTTCTCTTTTTTTGGAAGCTTTGAGAGATGCTGAATGTTTTTATCATTCTGGGTAGTTTTGCTTTTTTTTTAGCATTCGGAGTATTACATAAGCAGAACTCAGAAATAAATGGAATAGAAGAATAAAATATGTCAGTGTAAGTGCTACACTTTGCATAAACAGAAAGTATGATCTGACATTCAAAAAAAACAAGGTGCTGCTTTGATAGAAAATGATCTTTTTCCTACTGCATGTCCTTTTGAAGTATCTGTTTAACATTCAAGACATTTCGCAGTGGTCAGGCTAAGAAATGCTTGACATACATTTATGGAACATGTCTGTGAAGGTGCAGAACCCCTTTGATGTACACCCAGCTCCAGCTCCTTGTCTTTAATTCTAGCCAGATTCTTGTACACCCATTCAGTAGGTTAAAGCAGCAGTTATTAAGCATGTTCCATTTTTATGTGACACTGTAAACCTTTTATGAAAAGTGTTACATAAGCATTACTTATGTGGAGGAATTTAAGTGAAGTTAGAATGAGTCCACATGAGAGTATGGAAGCCCTTATACAGGTCTGCAGTTGTAAGGCTGCAGTGTGTCAGATGTAATTACTTGCACTGATGTATGTTTTTATGTGCTGTTGCCATTTTTACCCCATATCTAGAATGTTCAAGATTTTAGGAACATCCATAAATTACTACAGAGCTCAGAAACATATTCCACAGAGTTCTGGTATAACAGCTACTTTTTGCCAAATTTTTCTGAACAGTTTGATAAAGAGGATGGTTTCAGTGACTATGTGAAATTATTTAATAGAACTGTGTTACTGCACCTATAATGTTCTGTGCAATAAAGAAAGTTAAAAAGACAAAATAATGTGACTAATTTTAATAGAATTAGGGCTCAGTACAGTCAGTTGCTTCTAAATTCTGTTCTAATGTGAAATTTGGACAAACAATTGAGTGTAGTAGACTTGATGCTGTGAATATTTCCTATTGGGCCCTTCTGAAGCTGCAGCAGAATCCATCCTAATTTATAAAATTATGGTAATGTTTTACAATTTGTGAAAGAGCTGTTGTTGCCAGTCTTAGAAGCAGCTGTGTTTCAGTAATGGATTAAGTCACTATATACATTGTGTTTCACAGGAGTTGCAAAATCTGTGTTTGTAAAATACTTTTCACTTCTTGAAGGATGTAATCTACATGAAAATGTAGTGTGTTATTTTTGTTATATTTACTTAAAAGTAGACCTGGAAATATTGTATGTGAACTTTGTTACATGTAGATCTCAGGAGATGATCTTCTCTCCTCCGACTAGCTTCTGTCTGAAATCTTCAGAACAGTTACCTGCCATGGTACTGCTGTCTGGCTTGACAGGGCAATGCATCAGCTTCATTTTCTGCTCAGAGGCTGTTGGACTCGGTCAGAAAGCTTCCCGTGGTATCAGCATCCACAATAGTAGAACCTCCACCATTTACTTTGCAACCACTCTCATTAGCACAAGATTGTGACATTTGTAATAATGAAAAAACAGCCTACAGGAGCACAGTGGTGACTGGACACCACTTTGGAAGCCAGAAAATAGTCATGATGTGGAAACAAGCTGGAAGCCACTGATCAGACCTGCATGCATCCCCTCAGCCTTGCAGGGTCCCTTGGGGCTTGCCTTGAGCCACATTTTCTCTACTGCAGTCACTGTGCACTTGCTCACGTATGCACCTGGGGCATTTACCTTCTTCCTGGGAGCACAGGGAGGTTTTGCGTTTGCAGATCATTCCAAGTTTTTGTGTGGAAGGTGCTCCAAAAATTGCAAAGTGCTTGTTCTGTATTGTCCCAGAGTTTGTTAATTATTAAGGCTTTTAATTATGTAACAATTCAACTTTGAAACTGTCATCTTTCGTGTTGCATCATAGAAATAGCAGAGTTGGCTCTGCACCTTTTTCATAGTGACTGCTAAGGTATTTGTTAACATCTGTTCCAATACGTTTTTCACTGAACGTTGAGAGAATATGGAAATGTCATATTTTTCTTAGTATTAAGCAGTTGCTAAACTACAAACTCTTGCCAGATATTTTGTATGCATGTCTTCTTCATAGAAAATGAGCATGCACTTTTCTTTCATTAAGTATTTTAAAGTTCATCCTTGTTTTGTGACCTAATCAATTGAAGTGAGTTTATGAGCAGCTTGTGAGAGCAGAAGAATGATTAATTTTGTGTTGAATAAAGTGCATTCTTTTCCATTTTTATTTGCTAATGAATACATTAAACTGTTCATACCCATAATAACAGATCTTATAGAAAATAGTATGACAGAAAGCTTATAGCACTTTATAAATAAGTCAGTATTTGTAAACTAAATTATTACTTTTTATGTGGCAGATTATACATTAAGGCAATATTATATCAGAACTTCATGTATTGAAAAAAATCTTTAACATTATCAAAAGCTTAGCTGTATTTACTAGAAATAAGTGAATCCTTTTGAAACGTTCCTTAAAAATGCAGCATTTTTTCAAAAAGGTGAATATTTTCCTTTCTCCTAATGAGAAATGCACCTATGAGTGAAAGTAAAGCCAAGTTATGCTACAGATAGGCAGCAGTGTAAATCACTACAACATGCTTGGGCTTTCCAAAATTTTGCCACTGTTTGAATCTATGTTTTCACTTCTGCCATTGGAATCACTGGAGTCACTTCAAGTTTAGGATTTCCATCTGAAATTTCCAGTGATTTGAGTCTTCTGAGGAGCTTGGGCTTTTCACTACTGTGAATATATCATTTTAATGCCTTTGAACTGCTTTCACTGGACTATTCAGCATAAAGAGCAGCTACACTGAAGGTTACTTTGTTTTTCTTCTTTCACCCTAAAGGAAATGCTTATTCATAAGTCTCATTTTGAAGTAAAACACAGAGTACTCAGCTTTCCTCCAATTATGTTACATAATGCTGATTTATATATAAGGATGGGTTTTGTTCTGAAGTGGAAGCCCTTTCTGTGAGGTGACTGTGCAGGCCACAGGTACTCACTTAGCTGGCGGTTCCAAAATTCACCAGCTTCCACACTGACTTTTAGCCAAAGCTCCTGTATAAATTGTGAAGTCCTAACACTGAAATCTCTGACCACACACATAAAGAAGATGTTTAATTTTAAACATTTTATGTAAAAAAAACAGGGACAGGATAGTTCTGTGTTTGTTTGCTTGTTTGGTTTTTGGTTTGTTTGCTTTCCAGAGGATTATTCAGAAAGGAATGGACTTTGCCAGAAAAGCTCACACTCAGAAAATGCAATTTTTAAACCCTTAAGTATATAGAGAAAACTATGGAACTTTCTGCTGCAGAACTTTCCAAACGACTTCCTTTGATAGTAGTTACTAGTTTAAGAGGTTTTGAAATGTCTCTTGCTACTCTTTCTGTATAGTATATGAAGAATATCTTCTTTGATCTTCAGTGCCATTGGTGTTGCCAGTTGTAAATTCAGGGTTGTTCAGCGTTTTCTCCAATATGGTTGCCTGAGAGAGGACAGTTGCACCATTGCAGTTTGGTGTCACAAGTATGTCCCATGTACAGGTTGCAGCAATCAGTAGCCTCTTCCTACAGGTGGCTGCAGTCCAGTGTAGTTAAGTGATCTTTGAAGCTCACAGTGTAACATTGCCTGTTATAGATTAGCACATTGCTATGTAACTTGGTTAGGCATTTGTGTTTTCCTTCCTCCTCTAGTTTCTTTAGAAGTGTGTTTTTCCCAGAAAGTGAAGAAGCAAATACTGCAATAAGTCAATCTGAAAAAAAAAAAACCCAAAACCTACAACCTTTTCTGTTTTTCACTATTCCTTGTCTCTTGTCTGTCTTTTTCAGATTAGGGGTGCCCCCTGGGGACCAATCTGATGGAATAATAACAACGGAAAGAGAAAGCTGGTGCTGTGAATGGGCCTCTGAGAAAATGTACAGAGAAGCTGCTGTCTGCTTTTTCACTGGCTGTCACTCACCTTATAATTGTTTCAGTGTGCACTGAAATGAAGTTGAAACATGCGTGTTTTCTCTTTCTGCATCCCGATTTTGATTGTGCTAAGAGCAGTGGAAGATCCCATCAGTTGCCCTGAAACATGACCTACCTACTTTGGGGTGAGATCTGCTTTGTTGTAAAGGATGGCTCTAGTTTTTCTGTGTGTATCATGTATTCTTGTCTTTAATTTGCAATTAACAAAAACAGGTTTTGCTTGGAGAAGGCTCCAGGAAGTCCTCGTTGTGGCCTTCCAAGACTTGAAGGCAACGTATAATCAGGAGGGGGAATGGCTGTTTACGAGGGTGGACAGTGATAGAACAAGGGGGGATGGTTTTAAACTGAGACAGGGGAGGTTTAGTTTAGATATTAGGAGGAAGTTTTTCACATAGGGGGTGGTGAAGCACTGGAACAGGTTGCCCAAGGAGGCTGTGGATGCCCCATCCCTGGAGGCATTCAAGACCAGGCTGGATGTGGCTCTGGGCAGCCTGGTCTGGTGGATGGTGACCCTGCATACAGGAGGGGGGTTGAAACTAGATGGTCTTTGAGGTCCTTTTCAACTCAGGCCATTCTATGATTCTGTGATTCTAAATTAGCTTTTTAAGTTTCAGTACTTGCTTGAAAACTTTATTTATTTACATTACAAATATGGACTGATATCATAGTTTTTGTCACTTGTTTGGATTTTGCCTGAGTGCAGTGTGCATCAAACCAGATGGTGGGGAGTGACAGCACCCTCAAACTCTAGTGTTGGTGTGAGATTATGATACAGTAGTGGCAATTTTGCTAGTCATATTAACCAATGTCTGTGTATTACAGTAGGGTACATTTAATTTGGCCATTGATTCAGTGGTGAGGTACTGTCCTTTAGAATTAGCATGTTGCTTAAGTAAGCCATAATACTTTCTGACAGTCAGCAAATTCTTGGTTCAATCTTAAAGACTTACCCATGCAGAACTTGGGAAAGTCAGTAAGAGAAGCTGAGTTTTTCCCCACTAGGATAACAGAGGAATACCTAGGGGGCAATGCAGAACAAATCCCTCTAATTCAGCATCTATTCTCTAAGTCACTGTGATGCCTTTCTTTAACAAACAAAACTGGTTTGTTAAGATGCGGTCATGTCAGAACTGGAAGTACAAAAGTGCATTTATTAAAAATGAATTCCGTATCCTCTTCCCTCTTGTGTATCTTGTCACTGACATGACTTCACATATTGCAAATCTATTAAGCTTTTAAAACATGAAACTAGAGCTCATTAAGCAAAATGTCAACTGGTGTATAGCAAACTCTTTCAGAATGAAGACTGATAATGTTTGTCTCCGGAGTCTTTTGTCTTCTAGGTCATCAGCAAGTCATCCAGCTTTCTGGAAATATAGTTTGTGGTTTCTCTGATCGGAGTCTGACTGTCCTTTGGGGTGAGGTAGTAGGTTGTATAGTTTTAGGGTTATGCCCTGCCTGTCAGATAACTATACAATCTACTGTCTTTCCTGAAGTGGCTGTGATATCATCGCTGGATATGTCTTCAAAATGCAAAGCAAATGTATTTCAACTGTAACATTCTCTGGCTCTGTCTATACGTTGGTTTTGATTCTTATGAAAGAAATGTCCTTAAAGTGTTTGAATTCCTCTATCGTTTGGATTGGAAAGCAGTTTCCTTTTTTTCATCTTCTCAGAGAAAGTGGGGTGTCAGAGGGCACAGATGTATCTTAGTCTACAAGGTTTGTTTATGCTCAATTTTCTCCATCTACCAGTGTGCTCACAAGAGTGGCCATTTGGAAAAAGGTGATCCATTTCTTCATTACTTTGTGGCATTTGTATTTATATTCCACCTTTTTTTAAATGCCACTTTTTCAGCAGTTATGTAAATGCACCTAGGATAATTTGAGAACAAGTGATGACTTGGATAATAATACAAAGAAGATGTCTCATTTTCTGCTCTTGAACCAGTAAATGCTTGACCCCTAAGGGAAGAGATTTTTTTTAATCAATTTTTGAATTGTGATTTTACTCATGTTTTATTACATTGTGCAAATTTGGGAAGGAGAGTGCTTTCCACTGCAGTTCTTCTATATTCTCTATAGAGTCACCCCACCAAGTCTGATGGACTTCCAGGAAGAAATCTGAGGAAGGGCAGACAGGACATAATTATGCTCTTTTTGAGGCTAAGAAATGTGGGCTAGAAAGTGTTTAGGGGATCTTACTTATGGTAGGTGAAATGCTAGTTTGCTTCAGAAGATCCGCCTGGTGCTCTAACAGGATGAGGTAGTAGGTTGTGTGGTTTCAGGGTAGTGATTTTGCCCCAATCAGGAGATAACTATACAACCTACTGCCTTCCCTGATAGGCAGCATAACATCAGTATCTTAATTTACAGAAAAACCAAAGGCTAAAATAAACTTCTGTGACCAGCAAAGTAAGTCTACATACAATTGTTGTTACCCAGTCCCTAATACATCTAACTTCAGTGTCTGGCATTATTTTTAATAACTGCCTACAAAATAATTATCTCTTTTAAGGTCTCTATGGGGAAAAACAGAATTAAAAAAGTTCTGCTATTCAAGAGTTTGTCTGTTCTTGATTTCTTTTGTTTCTGGTTCATTTTAGAGGATTGAAGTTTTCAGGGAAATGATTCAAAAAATGCTGTGGACTTGCATTCAAGTTGTTCATATTTCCTGGACATTTTAGTTTGAATGCAACAAATTGTACTGGCAGTGTACTGTTTTTGTTCAGCCCTCTGTCCCCCTCAGGAATCTTCCAGTGTTTTACAAATAATTGTCACACAGCACTCTTGAGCAGATCAATTTTGTACTACAGATAAAAAGCTGTGATGATGAAAATCAAGGACCAGATTGAAAAGACAAAAACAGACGTTGATTTTGTATCCTCACTTGCTCATTTCATCTCATCAAAGCAGTCTCATTTCATGGCATTTAAATAGTCCTGAAAGTGAATTTGCTGACTACCTAAAAGGCACAAATTGTACCTGGAAAATCATGGCCAGGAAATGTTAGTTGGGTCCATTAAAGGCATTTTGAAATACAAACTGTAGTCTTAATGCAAGAAAAAGAAAAAGAAAAAGGAAAAAAAAACAGAAACAAAAACACCCCAACTGTGGAAATCATTTTTTCCACATGCAAAACTTTTCAGGAAATGGGAATCATGTAAAACTGAATGTTAACTTAAGATCAGAGGTTTCAAGCTGGTTGCATAGAGTCAGTCGTGTATATTTTAATTATACAGCATCTGATTACCGTAAATTGGAATGTAAATTTGTCATATCTGTAGCTAAGCAAGCCCAGATCCATGGTTAGAGCGAATAAACTGATACTATGTTCAGCAGCAGAACTGGGTATTTCATTGCTTCTCTCATCCAAAAATATCACACATATCTGGACTCTGAGGGTTTTTGAGGTCAATGAACGCTTCAAAACAAGGCCATTTGTTCATACCGTTGATAAACAGTTAGGAATGTTATTTGACTTGTGTTCATAGGGATAAAGGCAGTTGGTAGAAGAGGAAAAATTAGTCTGTGTCTGAAAAACTCAGGAGAATAGGCGATACTGTGGCTGGTTTTAATCTTCTCATTGTTTAAAGAGGATCTCTTAATTTAAAACTGCTGTGAGGATACTTGCCGTGCTGGCCATGTTCAAGGGCTCTGGGATTCTGAACTCTTTCTTCTGCTGGAAATGCAGGCTCTCAGCTGCAGTAAAATCATCTTAGATGAGTGTGAGTAGTGATTGCACCGTGTGTAGCTTAAAACGTGCTGCTACTCTCCAAAACGCGAAACTGTGTGGAAATTTCTTGCTTAGTTTTACATTCAGTAAATACACAGCAAATGTTCCATACCGGTGAAAGGGGTAAAAAGAGGGAAATGTTCTGCACGTTCTACCACAGCCTGTTAGATCTCTTCCCTAAAGTCACTTTAAAATCTTCTGGCTCTGTCTGGATCAGCACTGTATTCTTGGGAATGAGCTGTGAGTTTTCAGACTCAAGTCATCCTGGCAATCGTGTTAAAACAAAGGGCCAAAAGAATCCGTGGTGTTTGCTGCGCTAGGATCTACGTGTGCCTGTATTGAGCAGTTTGTGAGACTATGGTTAATCAGGTCTGGCCCTAGCAGTAGGCATCATTACAGCTAATGGGAACTGCGACAGAAACTTGAAAGCGCAACTCCATGGTGCCAGATGTTTTTCAGAATTGTATACAGAAATGCTTGTATCAAAACATAAGTAGTAGCTTCAGCTGGAATTCTTATTAAAAACAAGGGTGTTTTTTTAAGCTCAACACAGCATTAGTTCTTTCTGAGGTCATGCACTGTTCTGTGGCACTCATTAAGTGAGATGAAAGCACGCAATCATAAGCTACATAATGTGTGATTTTATAATCTGTGTCTGCTTGTTTGTTGTTTTGGGTTTTTTTTTTTAGTGTAACAGCACTAACTGATGAGCAGAAGCTGAGTATTTCCTGCTGGAATGAAGCCTGTACATTTGGCTACAGCAGACCAGGTGAAAATCAGTGCTCACAGGACTTTCTGGGAGGCTGGGAGTTTTGTAGAATCATGGAATGAATTATAGAATGGCCTGGGTTGAAAAGGACCACAGTGATCATCTAGTTTCAATTCCCCTGCTATGTGCAGGGTTACTAAGCACTAGGCCAGGCTGCCCAGAGCCACATGCAGACTAGCTTTGACTGCATCCAGGGACAGGGCATCCACCATGTTCTTGGGCAGGTGGTATTAGTTCTCCTTTTCTGCCTTGGAGAGGGTACTTTTTTTTTGAGACAAAATCGGTCACATAGACAGTGAAACCATCAATCAAGTTTCTGCCTTGAAGGCTACTGCTCACAGGTTTTAGATCTCTGTCTCATGGATTTGTGGAACATTACATGTCTTCTATGAGCCCATTCAATAGTGCCGTGTTTTTGGGTTTTACTTTAACATGCAAATCTCCCTATTCTCCTAAAACAAATGCCCAGCGTGAAAATTTTGTCTCAATTTGATAACAGACTAAAACAAATGAAAACGTTTTCAGACCAGCTGGATAACTCTGGCAGAAGTGTGTGCTACCAGCTGTAGAAACTTTCACTGTTGCTGTGCATGAGTGCTACAAGGTGCACACTGTGAGACTGTACCTTTGAGGCTGCCCGGAGAGGGCAAAAGCCTTGAACACAGAAATAGCCCCTGAGATCTTCCCTGAAAGGGCAAATTAGGAAGGAGATTTGTATAGGGAGTGGATCCAGAAATGCAGTAAGACCATAGCTGGTATGCCAGCCAGTGTCATTACAGATTCAGCATGACATACCACATTGCTATACAGGAGTCACAGAGAGCTGGTGAAAAATGCCTGTCTTCCTTGTGCTTGCAGAGCTTCCCCATCTGCTCCTAGGACTGTGCTCCAAACAAGAGACAAGTATTACATGAGAACTAAATTTCTAGAAGGAGTCATCTGTGATAATACGCACCGTTCTGAGAACTGGAGGTCTGAATTTTAATTACTGTGAGTGTAATTGTGTGTAGCAGTTACCTTAGAGATGTCACAGCAAAAAGCTGTTTGGGCTCGGAGGTTTTCTGTAACTAATGCTATACAGTTCTCAGAATATGAATACATGCTAGTTATGGGAATAATGGTTGCCAAGAGTACTAAAGGAATCATTTCTGTTGTGGAATACATAAGCAAATCAAAAGTGGGAAGGTGTGGGAGGGACAAAAGCCAAGTACCATCGAATGGTCTTTTGAGCAGGAATATACCATCTCTTCCTCTCAGCAGGCTGATGGATGCAGAAGTCAGCTGTAAGCCATCCTGGCAGGGTCAGGACAGCAGTTCCAAAGGCTGCCTCAGGCAGCTCCCGGCATGTGCTGCACTGCTACATGGTGAGCAGAGGCATCAGTGCCCTGCAAATGATGTGCAAGGCATGTTTAGATCCCCACGTCTTTCTCTGTTGTGCTTTTTACCTGTAGCTCTGTACGTTGGTCTGAGTTAATAGGTGAGTTAATGCACTTCATAGAAACGGGAGAGCTGAAGCTCCTTCAAGTGTACACTTGATTCCTACAGGGATCTAGAACTCGGTGATTTAAATGTCCAGATCATAGAAGAAAAATCAGTGCCAGCACTGCTAAAAAGGCAAGACAAAGGCATCAAAAAACTAGGCCTGATGTCCCTCTGATTTTCAAGTAGATCTGTGTTCCTAAGTCACTTTGGCACTTTTAATTGTCTAACATTTAACAATTATGATTGCCAGTTGTGCTCAGCATTTGGTCATAGGAAGGCTTTTGCCTTTTGACACTGCTAAGCATTGTCTCCAGCACACATCAGAACTGGATGAGTCACCAGTTGAGACAACCAAGTTGTAACCATGTTGCCTGATGTGGCTTATTTTTGTATTCCAGCCAGGATTTTCCCTGTCCAGCTTGCATATTCAAACGTAAACAATTGTATTTCCATTCTTGAGGAGCCCAGGTGAGATTTCCCAATGCAAACAAAGGCATTAGCCTGTTAAAAAGGTCTCTCAATCAACTGAAAGTGTGCAGCGGTTTGCATATTAGTGCATGTTTTTAATTAACGCTTGGCAGAGAGAAATACTTGATGCACTTACAAGTGACACAAATAAAAGCACCTTTCATATATTCTCATTGTAAACATCTAAGCTGAAAATAAAGTAATTTCTGATCTCATGGAAGGCAGTTGGCATTTACATAGGTCGTTCCAAAAGTAAGGCCTCTTATTTATTTCCATGGAAACAATAGAACTGTTTGATAAGAGCAAATTCTCAGCTACAAAACACAGTCTTTCAATATAATCACAACAATTAGCTATGCATTTTCACCAGCAACGAACAAGAATCTTCATGCTGTGTTCATAAAAATCTGCACTAATGGAGATGGCCCACTGTTTCACAGCTGCTGTGGTGATGTTGTTGCTAGGAAAATGTTGCCCACGCAGTCCATCTTTCATCAGCCCAAACAGATGGAATTCAGAAGGCACCAAATCTGGACTATGCTGGGAGTATGATAGGACAGCCTAACCACAACTGGCAGTGTGCTGCACAGTCTTCAAACTGAGGTTATGGTGTTAACAGTGTTGCAAGATAGAGATTGTCTTCTCTCGCCTGACTTTGGAAATTCAGGCCTTCAGCTTTGTCAGCATCACAGTGTGGGAGGCAGTGTTGATGGTTTGTCCAGGTTCCAAGAAATCCAGAAGGATCACTGCTTTCCTATCCTAAACGGCAATGCACATCACTTTGCCTGCTGAGGGCTGCATCTTGAAGGTTTTCTTTGATGGGGGCTTTACATGTCACCATTCCATGAACTGCTGTTTTGACTACTGTTGGCACTATGTCTTGTCACCAGTAATGATGCAATCCAGGCAACTGTCACCTTTGGCTGTGTGTTGGTTCAGTAGGTCCTGAAAAACTTGCATACGGTGTTGTTTCTGTTCCTGTGTATTTGTGGGACTCACATGGCTCAAACTCTGCAATGTTCCAACATTGCCACCATTGTTTCCTACACATTAAAGCTGATATTCATCTCCATACACAGTTCCCTGGTAATAATCTGACAATGGACATGGATGAGCTGATGGAAACACTCTTCGTTTCATGGTGTGACAGCTATGCATGGCCATCCAGAATATGCCTTTCTTTCGTGTCACTGTCACCACTGCTGAAATGCACCACCCACTGCCTCGCTGTGCTGGTATTCACCATTTGGTCTCCAGAAACATACAGCAAGTGGCAGTGAATGTCAGTGGGTGCCGTTTTTCTACATGGAAGAACACAGTGACACACCTTTGCTTCATACACTCTTCCGTGTCAGATGCCGTTATGTCAGATGGCCCCTCTGCTGCCATCTGTCACATGGTAACAAAATGTAATGGAACACTGGCAGGAAGTTTCAACCTCTAGTTCCATACCACCAACATCCACCACTGATTTCATGGGCCAACTTAATAAAAGGGGAGGCATTACTGTTACAGCAGCTCTTGCAGCTTTTGTAAGAAGTGGCAGCTTAATCTTTTTTGTGTCGCACAGCTGGACAGGTTTTTCAACCATCTCAGTTTTGCTGATGGAAACGTCTCACTTCTTGTGGGACTGTGATGAGCAAACTGTGGCTCGCTGCACCCCATGGCCTGGGAGCTCCAACCCATCTCAGCCATCACTCTTCTGAGCAGGTGACTCCCAAGTGACCGCTCCACACTTATCTGTCTTTAACCTGAATTTGGTACCATGTCTTCTACATCTGCTAAAAAGCTGCCCTATGAGCTTGACAGATGGGGTTCCAGCAACCCCTACTTGAAAATCAGCATGGAATCCCATAGGTCCTATTTTTATTTAGCCTTGGCTTGTTGTTGCATCGCAATGACTTCTGCTGTGACTAGGTATGTGAGACATAGAGTTAGACTATCGTAATTTATTTCTCTCCCTAAGTGACAACATGTCCAAAACCGGTGGTTATATTTTCTTTTTTTTTCTTTTTTTTCTTTTTTTTTTTTTAGTTTAGTGATTTAACTTTTGTTTCTTCATTGAACCTCACTGACATTTTGAAGTTCAAATGGACAAATTAGTTTCCACTTCATTCCTCTTTGCAATTCATTAGCTTTTCCAAACGTTAAGATATTTTCAGATCCTCCATTGTAGCAAAATGAGAACTTTAAAATTCATTAAGCCTTAGACATTCAGTGTGTTGTACCAAGTGACACAAAAGGAAATAAGAAAAGTAATCGTTCCCAAGGTTTATTAAAATTTGTGCAGAAAGAGAATATAGTTCAGAAGTGTTCCACACTTGAAAGAAGATTTTCCATATTAAAGCAGAGAAAAGGAGAATGTGTTATCCAGTGTATGGTGCTGTGTCTGTCGCTCAAGCTAGTCCCAAGTTTCTAATGATTGAAGCTGTGTGTGTTACTTTGAGTAAGTGAACGCAAAATAAGGAACAGTTGTTTCTAAAGTGAAGCTAAAACAGCTACAGAAAGTATCCCCAACTGGAAATCATGTGTTCCTGTGTTCAGCTTCTTGAACTCTGCAAAATATGTGCAGCTGGAAGAAAAAAAAAAAAGGTTTGACTGTCCGTGAGCCAAAACACATGGTGGTTAGTTTGTGCTGGTGATGCCAAGCAGAGGTAAGCATGTTGGAGCACATGAAGGCAACAGGGAGGGAGCTGGTTTCAGCCTGATGTTGCACACTGAGCACAGCGCTCCGGTGTTAAGCAGCAGCAGGCCTCATTCAGCAGTTTATTTCCACCGAAGTTAGCAGTGGGACGAGGTGCACAGTTTCCCAATAATATTTAAAATGTTCTTTGGTCCTGTTTAGCTGCACACTATGCTTTCTGTCACCAAAAATAATAATTTAAAAAAAAAATCAGAATGTGTTGGTCGTTACTGCAATCTCTATGCAATCTACCTTCACTCACCTCATGAGGTCTCTCCTCTGGTCCTAATGAATTTGTGAGGGATCAGCACAGAGAGAAGACCCTCGGAAAGGAGGAGAAGGCTAGCAGAGTGCTGTGCTGTTTCTGATGCAGGAGAAGCAGCGCAGGGAGCTGAGTTGAGGGTACAGTTTGATTCCTGTCCCTAATTACAACCGAAAGTGGGCAGACCCAGAAGCAAATTTCTCCTCAGTGAACACTATTGAGCTGCTGGTGACAATCCTAGGCTGTGGCCATCCTGATCTTGCTTGGTTCTGAGTGGGCCTTGTCCAAGCTTCACAGTGCTGAGCACAGTCTCATACTGATTCATAGAAAACACCCCAGGAAAGAAAAATAGAAGGAAACTATGAGTGATAAGGAATGCTCTCTAATCCCTTTTGGTTTTCGTTGGAAATTATGTGACCTCTTCATATGCCTACAACCCTTCCAGACAACTCCCATCCACATCCCTCAAACACCCATCCTTATTCCCCTGCCTCCAGCATGACGCCTCTCATTCACTTCCTTCCTTAAACTCCAGTTAGCTGTGATTCTACTTTGCCTTCTTCCTGAGGGGCCCCAAGCTTTGCAGCAGGAAGGCAGGCCGCAGTAGATGGGCATGGTCCAGAGACTGTCACTGCATCAGGGCTGAGGGCAGGTGGAGGATGGAGACTGCTCTCACCTCAGCCTCTGGTCCCGCTTCTCAGAGCTGAAGCTCCACCATGCTGATTTACGACCGCTCCTGAATGCCTTGGATGGAATTATAGCCCCTTGTATTACACAGTGCCTTCTCTGTTATTCTTGCTTCACACCATAGATTTATGGTGGCTTTTAAACCAGACAGTGCATGAAGAAATACAATCTGAACAGAACATAGAAGGGACCAAGGGAGGTCAAAGTGTCGGAGCTGAACACCTTGTGGTGATCCAGGATTTCCCTTTATTTACAGCTCACACCTTTTCAATCTCAAGTGGATTTTGGCTGTCTGACAGCTCTAACCAATGGCTGGGGAGAAATCTGCAATTGGCTGGAATGAGAGGCTTTGCCATTCACAGGTGACTTTTATTATAATTTAGTACATGTAGGAAATCCCAAAATGTCATTTTCAAATTAATTTTACATATGAAGTACCAGAAAGATGTGTATCATCGGGGCACGAAGGTACCCCACACTATGAGTGCCACCTTGTGCTGCATCACATACTTGTGTTTTGCTAGGTTAACCATATCCTGCAGTTTCTCTGCTTTTGATGCTGAAGGAAAATAATTTATGATAGGCTTTCATAGAAAAGTGGAGCAAAAGCTGTGCCTGATTTCCTCAATATGATGATGTGACAAGAAAAATAATGCTGTAAGTAATTGTTTTATAACACTTTTAGTATGTATTCATCAATTATCTCAAAACTGTAGCACATAGAAGAAAACCAGGTGCTGTCCCTACTGTGCAGTGTGTGACCTAAAAGCCACACAGGAGTACATGTGCATAAGGGCAGAGCTGCATGGACTCACCTGCAGGACCACAGCCTGCACTGAACACTGTGTCAACATGCAGCACAAAACAGCTGGCCAGAGGATAGAAAGCTGTAATGACAGCCAACAAATAACCCCTGAGCCAGCACGTACTGCTGAGGCCCTGATCTTGAAACAAGCTGGGAATAGGAACATTTTCTCTCCCATGCAAGTGCCATAATCCCCTCTTGCTTCCAGCTCCAGCATCGTTCTCTTCATTAATTAGAAAAGCTCTGGTGTGCTCCCTCTCATTCAAAGATCTATTATTTTTCTATCTGAGAAAGAAAATTTATCTCCCTTCTGCTTACAGCATAGGGCAATAGCAAGGATTTTGTGACACTTTATTTATTTATTTAGGAAGGCATCCAGCAGTCCAAATGTGCACCTGCTCCTGCTAGCTTCCAGAGCGATGCTGTCTCCAGTTCTCTGATATACTGCACTGCAAGCTCTTCCTAAAGCAAGAGAAATCAGAGCAGGTCAGGCCTTGGATGCTCCTTGGAAATTTCACTGGCCGATCATCCCCATCTTAAACCCCTTGTCTTTGGAGGTCCGGACTCTCATGGTGCATGAGACGGGACGGCCAACAAGAAACTGTTCCAACAGTTGCAACAGTTTGCAGTGTCTCAAAGTGTTGCCCCAGAAAGTTGTGGCTCAGATCTTCTCCTGAGATACACGGTATCCTCCAGAATGGTATTGAAGGAGTTAGGGTGAGTGATGTAACATTTCAGGAAGGGGAGATGTATGTCCTCCTGGAATCCACTTGTTCTCCACCTCTCTGTTTTCCAACTGATTACTTAATTCCTTGTGCTTGTGTCCTCACAGTATGTGCTGCAAATAGTGACATCAAAACCAGTATATTTTGCAAATGCTAACATTGCAGCAGGCATTGCAGAATAATGACTTTATCAATCCTTATTTGTAATGTACTTTGAATATACTCTGCCATTAGCAACAGAGCATCTGCCAAAACCTCTCACAGTCTGAACAGGCTACCTCCTGTTTTTTTCAATATTGTGATAATATCTCATCAGAAGACCCTATGTATTTGCTAAGGGGAGTTTCACTCAGTTTAGTCTTTGATTATTGATGATGTGGAGAAGGTGAGCAGGGAACAACTGTGTCCTGCCTCATGCAGTAAGAGACCCAGGGAATGGCAGGTACAAATGCTCAAAAAGAGATTTTTTGCCTCACAAGCTGTTATGATTAAAGTGGTGGAGATACTCCTTTCTGTTGAGTACACCATAGTCCCCCTGGCAAGGTCAATAGCAGCAGCTTAAAGAGCAGTGAGAGAAATGTGTGTGAATGGCTACAGCAGGCGTAGCACTCTTGTCACAGCTCAGGATGGCTCCTCCAAGGGTTAGAGGCTAATTCTGAGAAGAGGCTTTTTCATTTTAGTTTAAAAGTTGTGAAAGGCTTTGTGTTTGCTTAGGTGCTTTTCCTTTTGATGTGGTTGTTTTGCAGTAGTGACTTGGCTGGAAAAGAGGGTTTGTGGAGATGAACATAATGAAGATAGATCTCAAAGCTACTGCAATTTGGGAGGCATCTGTACTTTGTTTAGGAAATAGACTTTGCAACTAAAAGCCATCTTGAGTTGACAGCAGACTTTGCAAGGGGTGAAAGTCCCTTCTTCATTATGCTTCTGTACCTGTAAAAATTCAGGCACTTGATTTATACAAGAGTCATGAAGATGTTCCTCTGATTCTGTTCTTTCTGTCAGGAGCCTCTTATTTGTGCACTTGGTTTGTGCACTCAATTACAACCATTCCAGTGGGACACATAATTCAAGTTCTGTAATAGAATGGATGTACAAAGTCATAGCTTAAACTGTATTGCAGCACTTCTAGCTGCTGTTATGCACATTCAAATAATAAAAGGTCAAAATACCGCACTAACATAGAAGAGGCACTTGATGTCTTTATTCGTAGAACCAGGATAATATTCTTTGCTTATATTCCAGGACTTGCTGTAAATTTAAGGACAGAAAAACTGGAGATTTTCTTTAGTATTGCTAAGACAGATTGTGATGACTGTGAGATACTGGTTAATTATCAAACAGCAACTGGAGGGGCTGAACCCTTTATTCCTTCTGTTGCTGTACACCTAACAGTTGGAGCTGAATGCAGCCTTTTGTTTCCTACACAACGAAAGGTTCAAATATAAACCACGCTACTGATAAAATAAGAACAGAAATTACGGGTCAGTTCTGAACTTTGAAAATGCTCATTTTTCTCTTGCTGGTAAATCTAAATTCTCATCTTGGGGGAAAAAGCCAAACTCTTAATACAGCTTTAGTTTTCTACTTTATAGCTGCAAGCAGAAAACAGCCATGAATCAATAACGAGGGCCTGTAAACACTCTTCTGGCTCTATAGCCTACTTAATGTCAACCAAGAGCTGCAGTAAACCACAATTCCCCAGCTGCAATAAATGCTACAGGCTCCAGAGCAGAGCACAAAGTTTAATTAAAAGTAAACTGATACATATAAATCCGCTGACGCAATCTCTCACTCTTGCATGTGAGATATATATAGGCCTCTTCCTGGATACATTGGATGATTTAGACTTCAATTTCACTTAAGAAGCCTCTCAAATAATACTATCCAGTGAGGTGAGTCTCTGTGCACACTGAATAAAGGCATCCTGTTAACTAAACGCGTTGATCTCCCTTTGCTTTATATGCCGAGTGTATCGGCTGTTGAGTTATTTGGCTAATTTGAGAGACTTGGCAACATTTTCCCATGCTCTAAAAAGCCAGACATCACTGAACTTTCAGGAGTAACTACATTTGGCAGTTAATGGATATGGCAGCACTGCTGTAATATATTGTCTTCTGGCTATAAGTAAGCTCAGCAGTTTTTGAAGATGTCTCACCGATGCTTTAGCATCAGGCAGACTCTGCTCATATTAGCTGTGTTTGACAAGATGTTCTGTAGATGTTTAATGACACACAGCCCCTCGTTGATTTGTGTCCTGAGTCTGTCCTGGCTCTGCACACATTGCCTTTCTCCCCTCCCTTTGCACCGTGGCTGCCTTATGGAATCACAGTAAAGTCTGTTCAGACAGCCCCTCTGGAGATCACCTGGTCCAAACCACAGTTGGAAACAGAGACTTAGGTTAGGCTATCCTGGATACTGTCAAGCAAAGTCTAGAATATTTCCAGTGAGAAAAGTGCACATCTTTTTTTATCTGAGGATGCAATAGAGTCCTGTTCATGCCTTATGCTGTGGTCCTGACACTGATGGTCTCTGTGGACCAGCAGTAGATTGATGCTAATTTTTCTGAAACTAGAAAAGGCAGAGGATAACAACTGTTATGGGACTAGGGAATAATACTGGAGGCTTAGACTGCTTTCCTTTCTCAGCACTTTTTCCTCAGAAAATAAAGACATCTAAAAATAAAAATTTGTTTTTTTTAAAAAAACATATATCTAAAGACACTAATGAGTCCTGTCATCGTGTATTAAAGCAGTATTCTAAAGGCAAAACAGCTTCTCACTCAAAATGACATCCACATTTCTAATTAGCTCCCAGAAAATTAGGGCTCACTCGTGCTGGGGACCAATAACATTACTTTGTATCTCTGAACAAAAATTAATCTCTTTCTCTCATTTTTGTCTGTAGTGCTTTTTGCTGATTTGTATCCATGCAGAGTTTTTGCTGGCATGCCATCCATTCACACATAAACGAAAGTGAGACATGGAGTCTTTGTGTCCAAAACTTTTCTTTCATTCTTGCATCTGTGGCCAGCATGCACCTGTCTGGATCAGTAGAGATAGACCTTGCATTCATGAATGTTGTAAGAAACCTCCTGAAGCTTATTGAATTAGGGGTATCCCAGTCAGCTATTGTTAGACTTTAAGAGACATTTTGCAGTTAGAGGAGGCTTTAAAAATAATAATAATAAAGCAATAGAGTTTCTTTTTATTAACTGAAGCTCTGTTTACATCAGTAAAGATACAGAAATCAAAGCAACAAAATGTAAGGCCTGCAGTTAAAGGATTTAGCGTCAAGGGAAAAAAAAGCCAGCAACAAAATGAAACAAAGCAAAACAGCAACAACAAACATTGAACAGCAATTATTTATTGAAATATAGGCCTTAAACCAAATTTTGCCTTTTTTTCATTGTATTCATGGCAGTTGTCTTCTTATGAGTAGGGTGACACGCAAGGTAAAGCCAAAGGAAATGAGTTCAAACTACATCATAAAGAAATTCAATTATTCAAGGAACAGTAATATTCTAAAAGCACATGCACATAAAAGAGAAAGAAAGAAATCTGGGGGGAGAAATTTCTACTTATTTCTTCTTACATTTTTTGCTTTTTGTATTGATCAATAGAGTAAATGTAGTAAAGGCGCAATGGTCTTTTACTTGTTTATTTTAAGTCTGTTGTAACTAACAACTAACAAGGAGTTCCTGAAAAGCAGGATGAAGCCTGGATGTGCACTAATGGATTGGTATTTATAATTCATACCCTGAAATGTATCCAGCCTGGTGCTAAAACCAAACGTTTAGTAGGCTAAAAGTGATACAAGCCAAGGTACATTTAACAGCCAATAATAGGATGTTTGTCCATCTTCTCCTAAAGGAGAGGAAAATCATGAACATGGAAAATAGAAGCAGGAGGAAGAAAGGACGTAGAGAGTGATTCAACTGGTCATGAAAATATGAGGTTGCATATATGCAACATGATCAAGTTGGAAAAAATGATCTGTTGAACCAGAAGGACAGCAATATGAACTAGTAGCGGAAGAAGTCAGCTAAGTCAGGAGGTAGAAGTCTGATGCTGGAGGGAGTCTGAAGATGAGTCCGATCAATCCAGTCTGAGTTTCTCAAATTGTAAATTCTTCCTGGCCAACAGGACACACTCTAGTGAACTGTATGCATTGGCTTAAAATAATTCCATGTGAAACGGCCTTGAGACTGAAAGTTTGCCTAGAACAGCATTTGAACTCTTAAATGTGTGAGGTTCAGCAAGCCAAGAGAGCCAGAAGGATCCCCTGCAGTTCAGTATTCAACAGATGTTAAAGCTTTTGCATTCCCGATGTGCAAGAAGGAGTCATGGAAAAAAGAGTTAGGGGAGAAGAAATTTTAGAAGCACAGTTACTGACTTGCAGGTGTAAATGTCCACTGAATATTGAAGTAAATAGGGAAGAAAAGGCAAAGAGAGGAATAAGAAAGAAACACCGAAGCTGAAAATGATTGTGTTTCAGTACTGTTAAAGTAAATGTCAGTATGTATATGAAGATAATACAGGTTTAATATAACACATCATATTGAAATAAGGAGAATCTGAAGACAGGCTGGAGGAAGGTCTGACAGGGTCATCAGAGAGCTGTGAAGGATTACATATGCAGAGACATCAGGTACATAGACTGGGGGCTTCACCTTCCAAACTCTGGGAAACCATCTTCAAGAGTTGCTTGCTAGTCCTAGAGCTGAGATTCCGGGATGTACATGCAAGGCTCCCTAGCAAAGACAGCAAGTGAGACACCTGAAATTCTATGAAATTTTAATAAAGAAAATCAGTAGGAGCAATAGAGATGAGAAAGAAAAGCATTGATACTCTAGTGCTCATGACTTACAAACCCCAAAAATGAATATATCAATGTCTTTTTTCTTTGCTTTATATAATTTTACATATTTTCCAAGTATAATAGTGCTTTCCTACAAAATTTCTCAACTCTTTTGCAATTGTTACTGACTAAACATAAAGCTGCTCTTCGAAAGAATTCCTTTCCCTTTTGGCACTTTTGAATACTTCTGTTTCAGCTTGGTGCTCTTTCCCCCCAAGATCTGGGTTGCAGAGCTGCTTACTTCAGTCCCCAGCGGAGGCTATTTGTATTGGCTTTGATGTAAGCAGTAAGCTTCTTGGTTTAATTTTAATGTTCCGAGGGAAGAATTTATTCACAAATGTATTACAGCATGAAATCTTCATGGAAAAGAAAAAAAAAAGCATAGTGGATTTGGTTGGAAAAAGTTATTACAGAAGCAATGTTCTCCTGGTCTAAAAAAACAATGTGTTTTCCTGGAGAGCAGAGAGTGGGCAAGATGGAAAAGAGAGTCTTTGGCTGCAGAACAGCAAGCAGTGTGTGCCCAATAGGTGAAGTACATGTGCAGACTGGAATGAGAAATGCTGCAGAAAAAAATCCTGATTTCTGAGCAACAAGTTCGGAATGCAGCCTGCTGAGCTTGCCTTGTAGCTGTTGTGATCTTTAGCAGTGCCCTGTGCAAGATTACTTGTGTGACCTGCTGTAGGGAACCTGCTTTGGCAGGGGGGTTGGACTCGATGATCTCTGGAGGTCCCTTCCAACCCCCACGATTCTGTGATTCTGTGATCCTGTGATGCTGTGATCCTTGTGAGCATCACAGCTGACTTTTATTATGTCTTTTTTAACCCTCTGTGGTCATTTGTGCAGCACCGGCAGCGCGGATCATATTTAAGATCAGCAAGACAGTGCTGTGCTGGGCGGCTCCCAGAAGCAACCCTGTGATTGTAAGCCCTGCTCCACTGTCAGCCGCCCCTTCTTCACATAGGAATTGCCGCCAGCAGTGCAAGTGCCGAAAACGCGGTGGGGAGGGGAAGGGGGGAGCGAAAAAAAAGAAAAAAAGAAAAAAGAAAAAAAAAAAAAAAAAAAAAAAAAGAGAAAAAAAAGCTGTTTTGTTCTGAGCTGTTATTGTCCTGCGACCGTAAAAAAGCTCAACGATACACTGAGCGACCTGGGATGCGCGGTGCATGAAGCACCGGGCGACACCCACGGGCCCGGCGGGGGCCCTGTGCTGAGTGAGTGCCTGCAGGGCCCTGACCGGGCCGCTGGGCGGCGGCCACGGCTGAGCGGTGAGCAGGGAGAACCGAGCTCAAAGCCCAGCCCTCAGCCGGAGCCATCGCCTCTCTCTCCTCTTTCCACATCCTCTCAAAAAAAAACCCAAACACGCCTGCAGCTGTGAAGGTTTCTCAATACTATCCTGCCAGTAACATGCACGGAACGTTTTCATCTGCCATAAATCAAGCTCAGACTAATATAAATATTTGTCAATCTAGAGCCCTCTTAAAGCTCTAAGTGTTACAGCTCTACCTGTAACTCTCATTAGGCAATGCTGCAGTGTGTATCTACAGCAACATCTAAACTAGTTATTTTTCTGGAACATCTGTGTTGGGCTGGGGAGGAGAGAGGGAGAAGCACAGCCTTACTGATGTAACTACTCAGCAGAAACAAGTTTCTGTCATCCAAAAGTTAGAGTAAAGGCTGTTCCCTGTAGCCCTGTGACCTCTGGAATGGTGGTTATGGACTCTTACCGTGTGGGGCAGTCAGCTATGAATTAGCAGAGCAGAAATTATTCTTTGTCATTTGAGTCATGGTATCCACCAAATCACACCATTATTTCTTTCTCCAACTACTTTTCTGGTTCAGTCCCAGTTCAAGTCAACTTTGGAATAATTCCAGCTAGACTGAATGAGAGTTTCAACTCAATCAAAATCGGTGCTGATTTGGTGCCCTTTTCTTGTGATGCATATATTGCCTACGACTCAGATGACAATTGAGGAAGCTGAGTGCCAAGATTATTTTCTGACTTTCTGTGACTCTTATGTTGTGATTCTCATCTACTCTGGCTTCTAAGTTTTTGTGGCTATTGGAGCAAGAACAAAGCATCATTAGAGTATATGTTCTATGTAAGCAAAATAAGACATCAGAAGAGCATAAACAACACTTGCAGTGCAATTTAGAAATATGGGAGATAGGTATTACCAATATCAGAGAGCAGTACAGCAACAAAAGAAGATTAAAATCTAGCTGCTTTGTGTGTTTTGACTACGAAAAGTTCCAGTCTGAACAAAGATTCTGTGACCAGAACGTCCTCCTATTGAGGACAGAATTCATTTTGAAATTCCAAGATGAAAAAAACTGACTTTCAACTTAAAAAAAAAATGAAAGCTAATTTTTCAACCACGTGTCTGGTCGCCATCCTGTCAGGTCAGCAAAACTGCAAACCAATTACCAATTACTAAAAAACATAATGAAGTGTCTGCTTCATGGAAGAGTCCAGTTTGTGTTTGCCTAAGGATCATTATACTGCATCACAGCACTAAAATATATGTGATTTAAACTTTTCTAAAGGAAATGCTTACAAAGTGCACGCTTTTCATATTCGTGTTTTACTGCAAGATGAAATTAGCTGTATTATTAATTTCCTTTCTATTACTTCTCAGTTTCTCATACATACCTACCTGTATGCATTAGGATGTGCGTATGGTGATGAGAATATTTGGTCATAGCAAAGTGTTGTTTCTTGGTACATTCATTCTCCTTTTGCCCCCCTCTCCCCTGTCCTTTGCACCTTGAAATCTTTCTTCATAAAATAATACGTAGCAAAGACTGTGATTCCATACTACCTGACTTACTTACATAGAGGCAACAGTAGGATTGCATATGCAGTTTGCACAGTGCATATCTTGGTGGGCTAAGAAACAAATAGCCAACTGTGTCACTGTGTTTTTGGTGTAAATCATTACAGGCAGCATCACTGTTACTTTGGGAGAACAGCAGAGTATTTTGGACGTAGGTAACTTACAAATGTGAAAAATTCTGAGGGTGCCAAACAGAACTAAAACATATTTCCCCCACGCCTAGAGGTTGCAATGCTTTCACAAGAGAAAACACAGCAATCTAACTATAAATAGCAACTTAACTAAAATTAGATAGAACTGGCAGGCTGTAACGTATGAATGGGAGCACTGTTAATATGCTCATCAGGTATTGGACAGGAACCAAATCAGACAAGGAATGCTACAGTGCAAACTTTCTGTGCCTGGAAAAATGAGCAGAACTGGCTGAATGAATAGGGCCAGTGATGTTTTCGTAACTGGATAATAATGTCAGGGTCTGCCTAACTACGTTGATCAAATTTAAATGGAGTACTGCATGTAGAAATATTTCTCCATATTCCTTATTGCATCGGTTTGTTTATGACAACAGGAAATGCCATTAAATCTAGTGAATGTGGTAGATCGTTTAGGGGAAAATTAAGGCTGAAATACTTGGTAAAGTTAAACCAAGCTGGATAATGTTGTCAATTTAAAGCATGTAACTGCATTTGTATGTTTTTATTCAGAAATAGTTAATGGTTGTCTACTCTCCTACATGGTGGAAATAGTTAATGGTTGTCTACTCTCCTACATGGTGAAGTTCCTGAGCAATAAACAAGGATGATACATCTGCTGCCTGATCCCCTGCTATGAAATGCTTTTGCCTTAGACAACTTTGCCTCATTCAAACTGGACCCTACAGTGTAGGAAGTGCCATTGTGGTAACAAAACGTGAATCTTCAACTGAACAGATGATAGATGCTGACCTTTTCTTCTACATGTATCACCACTGAAATACAATCACTCCTGCACCTGCTATCAATCAGCCTACACTTCCATATATAGCTTCTTTTTTTCCCCCTAAAAAAATTTAAGTTACCTCCTACAAAGGCACCTTGAGGGCATGCTGTATTTCTACAAGAAACGTCAGAGCGAAGTTGCTGGTGAGCTGTGAATTTACAACAAGCTTATTGTACAGTGTCTCTCCCGTGCTGATAAACCATCTATTTACTTCATTTTAATTCACTTCAACTGTGAATTAAGTTAGAGCAGTTATGGCCAGCTGACTCCTAAATGTGTGTCCATAAAGGAATTATATGCATGCTACTTACATTCGCTATAAATTCACATCTTTTCTGTTAATTTACTTTGACATCTTATGTAGGACAAATCACTGGATATCTTGGGCTCCTGCCAAAGCACCTTGAAGATAAGGAAGGAGATTCTGAACTAGTCTCAACAGACCAAAAAAATCTGATTCTCACGGGCTTTCAAAAGAGAAACAGTTCAGAAGTTTTTCTCTTAAGCAGAAAATGCATAAGCAGATCAAGCACAGAACTGTGTTTACACATAAAGTGCCATGTAACTGTGATTGTTGAATTATTTTTAATGAGAAGTATTAAAATTAAACAATATTATCTTGGTCTACAGTAGACGCTTCTCAAATCAGTGTTTGTCAACCATAAGAACACAAATTTACCCCTATTACATCAAACTGATTATTTAAAGGGGCTGCAATATTTGCTAGATGGCTTTTGCTTTGTTTTGTTTTGTTTTGTTTTGTTTTGTTTTGTTTTGTTTTGTTTTGTTTTACAGAGCTGATATCTTCATATAGCTGTACCAACTTGCTTTTCAAGTGCTAACAGATTAGTCTTATGTAACTCCATTTTCATTCTGGCTTCAGGAAATAAGCCTAAGTTATTCTAAATCAAACTCTAAAAATAATGAACCTTTAAAATTAATATTGCCCCAGATTTGTCACTATCACATTAACAAGACTGTTAGAGTGGCCCGAAGCCTTCGTGAAGCTGGAAGGAAAAACAGGCTTAGGTTGCAGCCAATGTTTTTGGCTTAGGAGAAAGTCTGTGTTGTAACGATGCTAGCTAGTGCTTTGAAATATAATCCTACAGGGTTTAAAACAACACTGTTGTTTCTCATTGAGGGGACTTAATGTTTGGATTAGTCAGTTGATTAGGAAGGCTGTGACCTTTGTTTATGGAATAGCGACAGTATTTTCAGTCCAAAAGGAACACAGATTTTGATGCAGAGTGCTGATAGTGAAGCATCAGTTTTCTCTGGGAAACGTTACATGTTGGTTGAGAAGTCCAATGAGAATCTAAATGTGCTTGTTGATTAACTGTGTATGCCCCAAGTGGGAACAAACAACACAGCAAACTTACTAAAATTTTTCTGCATGAAGATATAAAGCTTGTTAGAATATTGCTATATTTCTTTCAGAAAACCTCTTTGTGGAAAATCATTCACACATTTCTTATGCAGAGCAATCAATTTAAAAGATTTGAGAAGAAAAGTTTTAGAAGCAAAACTGTCCTGGATCCCAAACAATGATTCTGATAGAAAAGATATCTAAACCAAAAAAAAAAACCCACTAACAATGGACTTAGTGAAAGTTCAGGTTACCTTTTACAATTCCATCTTATTTTTTAACCACATTCATTTCTCTTTCCAAGTCCTCCAACTTCTTCGTATTTAAATTCTTGGTATTTTTGAGATAGCTGCCACTAGAGGTCAGATGTTTATCATTATCTTTAGTGGCATTAATGACTACTGGTACTGTGTGGTTTGAAAATAAAATCACTCCAAACTGGATAAAATTATTCTCTTTCTTACACACCAATAGCATATATATGAATACAAACGGGAATAACACTCGTTAGAGATCAGAATGCTTACAACTGTTTAGTTGTTCATGCTTACAACTGTTTAGTTGTGATTTTGTATAAAAAATTGTAGTTTGATTTCTACTGACAGGCAGTGTCACAATGTTGATGTGTTATTTCTGCCTTTCTCAATTTGATATACTCAAAAAAAAATGAACAACAACAAAAAACAACCACCAACAGAGACTAATCTAGACTGTTAAGTATTTTAGCAGTCACCCTAGAAAAGCTACTTGGTAACATTTCCTGGGGAGCGTTGTAGTTTGCTGTGTATGAAGATGAAATTTCCAGACACACGAAGAAGATACATGCATTAGTTTGAGTTACTGAAGCGCCAAAAGTAACGAGAAATCATAGCTTACATTAGTAATGGTGATGAAAATAAATGTTAGATTTCAGTATTTGCACTTTTTGAATCGTGTGCAGAAGTTTTCTACAGCAGTTTGTAGCTACCCAAAACAGATGAATATGCTTCTCCTTTGGTGGCAGATGTGCATATCCCTGCATTTAGATGAGGTTCTGGTGGGTGAACAGTGGGACTGTGTGCAATGTAGCAATGTAGACCCCACAGTGCCAGGGAAATATTAGATCAAAAGAAATCCTCCTCTACTCTGCTCTTGTGAGGCCCCATCTGGAGTACTGCATCCAGGTCTGGAGCCCACAGTACAAGAAAGACAGGGAGCTGTTGGAGAGGGTCCAGAGGAGAGCCACTAAGATGATCAGAGGGCTGGAGCACCTCCACTACAAAGACAGGCTGAGGGAGCTGGGCTTGTTCAGCCTGGAGAAAAGAAGGCTGAACAGAGGGGTGACCTCATTGCAGCCTTTCAGTACCTAAAGGGAGCCAACAAACAGGAGAGGAATCAACTCTTTGAAAGGGTGGATAACAGCAGGACAAGGGGAAATGGTTTTAAGTTGAGGGAGGGAAGATTTAGGTTGGATGTCAGGGGGAAGTTCTTTACAGAGAGAGTGGTGAGGTGCTGGAACAGGCTGCTGTGGAACAGGGAGGCTGTGGATGCCCCGTCCCTGGAGGTGTTCAAGGCCAGGTTGGATGGGGCCCTGGGCAGCCTGGTCTAGCATTGAATGTGGAGGTTGGTGGCCCTGCATGTGGCAGGGGGTTGGAGATTCATGATCCTTGTGGTCCCTTCCAACCCTGGCCATTCTGTGATTCTGTGAAATCAAATTCCCACAAAATATGTAAAAAATGGCAGAAGTGGAGTAGATTATTAGTGTTTGCCTATTGACATGGACACGTATCAGTGCAAAAGGAAGCAGTCAACTGGCCAAGCAGCAGGAGCCTGGAATACAATTAGCATCCCCCAGATGAGAGGTACTGTGGAACTGCCATTCAATGCGGTGGGGGGTGCTGGAAAGAAAGGAAATATCTAAAGGAAATGGGGGAGAAGAGGTGGCTAGCTGATGTATGGAAATAGTTCAAATAAAGTAAACCCTTAATTTTTCCAGCCAGTTATTAGCTAGGCAATCACTTATACTACCTTGTATGAAAATACAAAGGATGTACAATGTTTACTGGTTTTGGTCTTTCCCAAAGTGAAGAAAATATTCATGCAGACAAGCATGAATAGAAAAACACTTATTCCACTTCTGAATATATTATTCTTTTCACAGATCATGAGCAAATGTATGCTTGTATACAGGATTATAATATATTTTTTGCGCTCAGAAGTGCCAAAGAAAAATCGACAGCTTGTTACAATATTTGTTAAACTGAAACAGTTTAGTAAAAAACGTTAACTGAACATTAACTAAAACAGTAAGATGCAATAACATCACTGCAATTGCATCTTGCCCTGGAGAACTCCACCTGTGCTATTTCTCTCCCATCATCACACGTTTCCCTATGAATACTCACTAGTGATCTTATAACGATGCCATCTACAGACCAACAGCATGCAATAGCTTGTGCTACAGGGATTTAATAAGAAAGCTTATAGTCACTTGCATGCGGGGTACTTCCTGATGATTAATGGAATTACTTAAAGGAACCAAAGCAGCTCAGCAGAAGGAAACTTCTCACTTAACCAGCCCATCCATGAAACTATTTCCATGCTATTCCTCTGTTCTGTGGATCTAAGCAAGAGCAGGCTTTTTATTTTGGTTTGGTTTGGTTTGTTTTTTTTTTTTTGCTTTTGAAGAGGAGATAAAACACCATCTCGGTTAGCCTTCCCTTCTTAAATTAATGGTTGGGGTCAATATTTTGGTAGAAACTATCCAGTAATGAGAGAGAGCTCCAGGGCATATGGACAGAGCCCTTTGGGTGTGTCCTGATCAGACCCAGGCACTGCCACTATTGCAGCACTTCACATTTCTGGATTTGCTAGTGAAAAGCTAGACATTTTTCATTTTTTTTTGCTTTTTCTTCCCATGGAAATTCAAAGAGAATCCAGCTTCTCATTAAAGCATATTCCACCTGAATGAAACATATTCCACTCTTCAGGTGGACTGCAAGAAAATACACGATCTTCCAAGCCTGCTCTTTCTTACAGGCTATTAACGTGCACTAAACCTTCTCAGAGGGATTACTGGCAGCAACTGCTATCACTAGCATTGTCCCTGAGTGCAGCCACCCACTCATTGTCATTACATGTTAAAATTATTTTCCAGGTGTGCTTGAAAAGTATCAGGTGAACTCGTGACCAAGTCCTAATTCAGAGGGAATTCTGAAATGGATCATTCAAACTGCCAGTGGTTGAAGGGCAAGCCTGTAATCATGCTGCTAGTCTGCATGACACAGGTGAGCATGACCATCTGCCCTGGTGGCTCAAGACTCATCTAAGTTGCCCTTGCTTATGACTCAGACAAGGAATTCCTGTGCCTTCACTAGTGTTTTACAATGGATAAAAAAGTAGGATTTTATTTTAATGCACAAAGGTTCACTGTGATTATTTCATTCAATACCAAGCTTACCAAACAAGAAAGCCTCGTTTTTCTTTTTTGGCTTTGAAAAGAATTACATTTTTAGAAGAAGCAATACAGTGAATGTTTAGAGATCCTCAATATTTCCCAAGTCTCTGAAATCATGGAACCTTGGACCCAGCTGTAAAACCAATCATATCCACAGGTGAATTGTGACTTCTTTTGTTAGTGATGTTAAACCTTTTTCTTACAATTTACAAGCAAGAAGAGGGAATGTAAGGATAGTTTCCAAGTTGCAACAGCTGGATAAAGACATCGGTTTCTCATAGCTCCAACTTCAGGGTCTGTGCATGGGGAGACTGCATCTCCAGTTTCTGTGTGCTGGAGCATCAGTGTCCCCTCTCTTCAGCAGTGAGTGTGGTTCAACTTGTAACTAAGGGTTACAATTCACAGTGCAGCATAGCTGTCAGGATCTGTCCCAGGAAAAAACTCAAGCAATATCAAAGACAGATTGCTACTCTTTCCGCTACAAAAGTCTCTGCTAGATGATTTCAGATGGAAGAACAAAAAATCACAGAGCTCCAAGTATCAGGCAAATGAACTAGCCATAAGGAAGAATTGGGTCTGCAAGCTTGTTTTGTTCTGTTTGGGTGTGGTTAGAATTTGTAGTAATGGTAAGCCTTTTTGTCACTGTTTGGAGGATACTCTTCACAACACAACAGAAAAGCAGCACAAACTGCTGTATGTATGTCCATTTTTTCCTGGTCTCCCCCCTTTGTTTGTCATGGGACTTGGTGCAACATAGCCACCGGTACTAAAGTTCGCAGTTACTCAATGTCCATTTACTTCATGCAAATATTTTTCTTATGATCGAATGATTTTTTTTGAGGATGGCAAATTGTTCTGTTACTATTTTAAGCCAACTGCTGGTAATACAAAACTATTCACAGAGCAGTGTAAAATAGAACTTCATGGTTTCCTAAAACTGGATTCAAGGTTTACTTTAGTGGTTTTGGTGACTAAGTTGCATAGATTCTGGTTTGTTTGCATCTGAGAACATCCTCCGAGGAAGGAATGCAGTGTTTCATTCCTGCTAGCAAGTAATTTAAGCATAAAATGTATTTTTCTTATTTTTAAATAATTTCCAGGGCAGATATTCTTTGCTTTTTGTAGAGGCAGTATTTTGTTACTGGGAATAAAAAACAAAAGAGCTTAATGGAAATCATGTATTTGTGTTTTTGACAGTGAAAGCAGAAATACTTCTAAATGACAGAAACTGGTTCTATTAAAGCTGAAGGTTGTCTGCTTTCGAGCAAATCTGAATGTAATTGAGGTGGGCACTAAGCTTCATTTGCTACATATGGTGCTTGCTGAATAGTCGTATAAGCCAGCTGAATGGTAAAGTCATGCTAAAGTATCAACTATAAACATCAAATTTCCTGGTTTGTCACCAGGCCTGGGATCCCTACAATACATATTGTGTGTGTTTTTCACTACTTTTATTAAATAATGAATTTTTCTGGCTTCAGAAGCACACTGGTATATCTAGTACTGTTATAGAAAGAAGCATTTATGCTACCAGGCAACTTTTCAGTTTGCTTCTTGATACCATCACCATCTCTGCATTCATGTATAAGGGCTGTGAGGAAAAGAAAGTGTGTTTTATTTCTGTACTGTGAACCTGGCAAAAAGGCCATCTCATCTGTGGCAGCAGGGAAGGAAAATAGTAATGCAGATAAGAACACGAAAGAGCTGCAGCTCTTACACTGCAGTTAAACCCAGGTTGTGTGATAGATAAGCATTACAAATACATCTGGAAAGAGGCACAACTAAAAAGTTGTGACCTTCTGAAAAGCAGCAGAAGGTACAGCCTTGTGAGTATCGGGAAAAGAGAAGCTCTATATCATCCTTAAGAGGACATGCAAAACTGCTCTGAGCAGTTACTAGATAGGGTTACAGCATATGTCAGTGCCCATACATCAGGACACTACTACCACTGCAGTTTTTGTCAGCATAAGGTAGATGTAATTTCCATTTGTGCTGGAGGAACAAAAAAGATACACTGATTAATCTCTTTATGTTTAGTGTCATCTCATGTGAGACCTGAGACTGCATTCTGAACAAAACATGGCATTATATCTTTTCTCCTAAAAAGCAATTTTTTCTTATTACATTTAATGCTGTAATTTTACCACATTGACCATTGATACTTTCTGGTAATGATACTGGGAAAAACTGGAATGTAATTTTCCTGGGTTTTGTGGTTGTTATTATGTTTGTTTTGGGTTTTTCAATAACTTTCTGTGTTTGTATCACTTCCACACTGGTGAATCCAGCAAGGCAAAAATAATTGCAAGGCTTTTATCTCACAGAACACCCATAAAAAAAAGAGATAAAACCTTGTCATTTTGCTCAGGTCCCCACAGGGCATGTGGTGGATAGGTTGCATAGTGCTAATGGGGACTAAAGGACTGAAGCGTCTACAGAATCTTTCTACTTCCTGGCCCCACTCCAAGGTCTCCACTACCAACAATGTCTTTTTTCCTTTCTTTCACAGTATGTCTGCATCTGGTACATCTCAGCAGTACGTTCATTCCCCATTTTTAATACCAGCTACCCATAACTGAGCCCCAATCTGAACATCATGTGCCACATCAGGCTTTTGTCACGACCTTTATGGCAACCCTTTTGTTCCCCCACTCCTCCTGAGTGATATCTCCTGCTACAGCATAAGATCCTCAGGGAGGAGCTATCCTTTAACTTGCTGTAATCATTCTGCTCTCCTGCCATGAATAAAACATAACAATGGTGGATTGCAGCATGCATGGTATGAAGGATGTGCTTGCCAAGAACTGTGGCTTGATCCATGCAATCCTAAAAAGAATGGCTCACTGTATTTAGCACATTACTTCAAGTGATTAATCCAGACTGAAAAAAAAAATTAAAAAAAAAAAGCTGTACTGATATTTTTTTTTCAAGGCACATGAACGTTTTTTAAAAGTAAGATTTCATTTTGCTGAAGCCCAAAGCCTTGGGGTTGAATTGTCTACTTTCTAGTAGCCCTTTGATGACTTGTGGTCAGTAATGGAAAAAACAACATAATATAGTGTACTGCAGTATCAAACACATTTACTCAATAATCTTTGGTATCCAGGAGCTTATCAGAAGCCTCATATCCAGTACAGGCTGCTCTGGGTACAGCCTGGTGTTTCACATTGGAGCAGTATAGAGTCCAGCCATACATGTTCAGAGAGCTGCAAACAGACAGATTCTCTTTGTATATAAACACACAGATACCTTTGTATTGCCAAACTTATATCTGAAGATCTGGTTTATCTCTTCAGTATGGAGTAGCTCTACCAGGAGGCTACTTAGAGAGCAGAATTGCTAGGCTCAGTCCCATTTGAATGAATGAATGAACTAAAAATTGCTTTCAGAAGGAAAAAGCAGGGCCACTGAATTAGCAACCAAATTCAAAACAGATTCTAAAGTACATCCTCAGGTAGTACTATACACATCTTTCATATGTACGTACATGAGAGGATGTCTGAGAAAAATCATGAGATCAGCCATAATTTGTGCAGAGACTGCCAGATTTTCATGAACCACGGAGCCAAATAAAACGTGAATACTTTCCAAGAGAAAACACTGTAGCTAAGTCTCAAGGGTAAATAAAATCTGTCTAGATTAATTTAACATCTGTAGATATCTTTCTAAATGAAAACATCATAAGCATAATATATATACCAGCTGTAAAACATCTATTTCTGGAGTGAAAAAGGTCAATATAAGAGAGAGGAGGAAAAAAAAGGTGTGGTTGTTCCAACTATGCACTTCTAGGAACTGCAGTTTTTAAAAAATTCAGCATTGTATTAATCTTTTTATTTTTAATCAGAGATTAAATGAGTTTAGATTAAGAACAGTTTGATTTGGCTCAAACCTCTAAAAAATGGGTAATTCAATGTTATTACTTAATTATACCTATTTTCCTGTATGTAGTTCAGAGTATTCTTTGAGGATAACAACTGATTCAGGTATTTGACTTTTCTGCAGCTAGTTGCAAATGAAAGCTGTTCAAATATCTCAGAATCGTAAGCTATCTATAGGCTATCTACAGAACTGAACAGCGTGAGATGTTTGTCACAGAGAATTGCCATGGTTGCTCAGGTAAACAGGAGCAACAACTCTGGTATAAAGTCTATTAAAAATGTGTCAAAAAAAAAAAAAAAAAAGTGTGTGGAATATATAAGGCTTTAATAACTGATTTAAAGATGGCAGGAAAGGACAATGGGAGGCTTGCTGAGGGGAACACTGCCCTAGCCAAGGAGCTTAGAGAAGGCGGGTAGAAAAGAGGGATAACTAACCTTGGTCATATGGAAAACCAAACCCCACTGGTGATTTCAGCCACTCCTTGATCTACTTTTAAACATCTCAGTGAGTGGCCTTTGCCACCTTCCTCCCAGGTGTGGTTTAACAAACAACTGAACTGATGTAACAACTTACAGCCGCGACAGGGAAGATCCAGCTTCCTCCTGCCCTGGCTGAGGCCATCTCCTCTCCTGTGGGCCTGCTCTGCTGTCTGCTGTCTCCTCGATGAGTCAGCCCAACTCATGCACCTACAGAAAATTATCTGGTCTTTTTGCCAACTTAAAGAGTGAAAATCTGACTAAGATCAACCAAAGTTGATCTTGGTTAATCTTCGTCAAATTTTTACTTGCTTGGGGGTCTGAAAATTGCTAGAGCCCAAAGAAGGTAAATGACAGAGATACGGGCCTGAAAAAAGCTCAGGAGGGAAAGGAATTTTCTGTTTTCAACACTGTTGAGTGGCAACATGGACATAATCCTAAAGGACCACTCTGTTGCCATAACCACCAAAAGTACAGTTCTGGAGCCAGAGACACCTTGGTTTGAGGAGTTGTGGAGCCTCATCCTAGGGGAACTTCAGAAGCAGCCTGGATTTGGGCCTGAGCACCCTGCCCTGAGGAACTCTGCTTGAGCAGGGGTGGGAGATGGTGACCTCCAGAGCACCCTGCCAGCCTCTGCCATGCTGTGATCCTGTCACTCATTTTCCATTCTTAAAATTAAACTATGGCATTGCTCTTCAAAATAAGATCTATTTTCACTTTGCATTCTAATTGGCTTTGGTTTGTTTTTATTTACAGCAAAGCCCTTGTGTTAGAGCACAGTAATATGTAATAGCTAATCTAACTGTAAAATCTCAAGTGGAGAGACAGCACTTGTAATTCTACTACCAAGCAATTAAGTGATGTCAACACCCTCACACCCTTGATTAATCTTAGCCTCATTTACCCCGTGATAAAATAGCAGTGCCTTGTCTTCACCCTATCTTTCCAGCAGTGCAGGGTGCTCACTGCAAGTATATTGCAGCAAAGGCCTTTTTTTTTTTTCTTTTGACTACAAACCTGCTGACATGTGCAAGAGTGACAGGAAGCATTATCTTTTACACAGCTTCAACAGGTTAACTCCTAGAATGTAAACATTTCAAGAATAGACGCATAGGGTATGTATACAGAGGAAATTATTTTCTTTCTACAGCAGCTGGAAATAAATTAAAGGTATATTGAGCAAGCTGATACATTTGAAAATCCTAGCCTGGACATTAAACAAATATATGAAATATTACACCCCAGGATAAACAGCAAATATTTTGAGTTCTTTAACAAATATTTGCAGACATGCACGTGGATGGACCGAGTAATCAAAGGAACTGCAGTTGGGTAGCATGATTTAAAACAGATGCAAAATCTATGTGAAGTCTCTAAACACTCTTGTACCATGCTTCTTGTACTCAGGTTCTTCTGGAACAGAACTTAGTCATTTTGTGTGCCCTGTTCCTGGTGCTTCCTTTGGCTTGGGAACATTTGAGGTCTCCAGCTATGTTTGTCAAAAGAGGGAATCTTCCCAGTAAGTACATGCAAACCCTCCAAGCACTGAGTAGCTGGTAGGAGAGCAACTTTGGAATATTTGCTGCTTTTCTTTCAAACAGGAGGAATTTTATCTGCCTGCTCCTGGAGCCAAGGGCAGCAACAAGTTGTTACCTCAAGCCAAGGTTTATGAGGTAAAAAGGGATAGCAGGAGATACTTATAAGGATATAGGTGAAATAATAATTTAAAAAATGGGGAAGCTCTATAAAACAATTCAGTTAAAAACTGACCTTTTAGTGACACCCGTACAATGAAAAGCAGACTAGAAAGGCCTGCTGCTCACAGAATGTCCTTCTGTTGCTTTTTAAAATTATATATCCACATTTTTATCCTGGCTTTCACTTCCTTTCAAGCAAAGTGACCTGAGAAAAGAAGGTGTCTTTGTGGTTTTGTTTTTTGTTTTGTTTTTTTTTTTTAACTGGCAAGATGTTAACATAGGGTTTATTATGAGAAAAGAAAAAAATGTTCAGAAGATAGGCTGAATATTGCAAATGTTGTAGAAAAGCTTTGGATTCATATCCAGCTCTGAATGCAACAATTTTTATTTCTTGCAGGCTTAGAATCACTTTATTTACATGTGTTTTCCAGAAGTGAAGGAAGCATTTCAGACAGTTTCATTAAAGAGAAACAAGTCTATCTGCAGAAGGATCTGTCATGCGCGATTTTGTTTACTTCTGTCCGTTTGCTAACCTCAGACTTCAGTGAGTCACGGTATTTTTACTGCCATACTATCCATTCCATAGGCTTTAGCACACTCCTCCAGTTAATTATTAACAAAGTCCAAAGGTATCCACCCCTCTCCCACACAGATATTCCTGCTAAACACAGCTCCATAAGATCTTCTTACTTAAAACTGTTCATTACAGTTTGGACAAATACAGTGTTAGGGAGCTGATGCTTTGGTGTTCCGTAAATTCAGCAGGTTTGAACATCACAGTTCCTGCTGCTGCTTGCATATCCAAACAAAGGGGACCTGCAACAGTCCTGAAGACATTTACTAGCTTAACTCTTCTTCATCCACTTGAGAATCACCTTCTTTTTCAGGATTCCCTATAGCTACCTTCTAAGAAAATGAGCTCTTTTCTCTTTCCTGATTCTTTGGCTCACTCACTGCTGTCATCCCCTCTACTTCTTTGCCTAGGCCTGACTGTGATTTGGTGCCAGGCAGGTTCCAGCAGTACTGCAGATGGAAGAAATCAGACAGCGTTTCTTCATCACAGCACACGGTCTCTCCAGTGCATGGGGCATATGCCAGGAATTAGATCTGGAAATTATTTTTATTTCCTGCAGCTTTTAAAAATTATTTTTCAGCTGAACAGGTCTCCTAATCTGGTTCACAGAATGGCCCTAAAAACTGCTGGTAGTGAGGGAACAGTGAGAACGTAGTGCTGAGACGTTCCTGAGTCTACAGTATCAGGAATCTACGGCCTTTCTGCTGCTCGCCTCAGATGAGCTGGCTCTGAACATCTAACAAGAAATAAGCTTGTTGATATGTCCTGGCACAGTAAATCTGCACGCATTTTCAAATCTCATCTGGCCTCTTCCACAAAACAAGATATCTTGTTTGGAAATTATTTTGTCAAACATTTGAAACAGTTTTGGACTGTCTTGCTTTCAAAAACCTGTTAATCGTGATTTTCACATGACAAAGCAAAACAAAAAAAAAAGCAAAAAGAACAGTGAGAAATACCTCAACGAGGTCATGGCCAATTGAAGTGTGAAGATAAAAGCGGCACCTGAAAAGGATCAGCCCAACTGCAAGCTTCTTTTACTTAAAAATCTGATCTGCGGATATGTAATAATTGAGTAAAGAGCCCAAAAATGAAACATGTGATCGTTCTTCATAAAAGGTTGTTCTAGCATGTGCTCAAAGTATCAGTCATGAAAGCTGGAAAAAATGGGTGTAGCACAGTGAGTGTTAGTCATGGCCTGGAAAACAGGGTAGGAAAACAATTTAAGCAGAATAGTTACTCAGCTAATTGCTTTGAATAAGTATCAGATTTACACACCCTAGCACCCAAACTCAAAATTTCTACTTGATACGATGTACTTGAAAACCTACACTGACAGAAATATCTTTGTCTTTCTCCACGTTGAGAAAAAAAATAAAATTAGGTGTTTTCGAAGACTGTATTTAGGCTTGCAAAAGCAACTAGAAAAAGAAACCACTTGCTTTAAGGCTCTTGGAGTAGTGCAAAAGTGTGGATACAAAGTCCTAGTAACTCCCAGTTTGTTTTCAACTTGCTCTCTCCATGTGCTGCCACTCTGCCACTCTCAAAGCAGCATGCAACCTGTACTTTCCCTTTAATTGCCTTAAAAAAAAAAAAAAAGGTCAAAACCCAACGCTTAACTTTAAACTCACCCTCAAAAGCAGCTTAAGCCAAACCACTGGACTTTGCAGGAAAACAAATATGAGTGCTCATGACTCACGCTGACTCTGCTTGGGTGCTCCAGCAGAAACATAACTTTTAAAATCACTGCATCTGCTTGCTAAATTAATGTACTCATACCTTTGGTGCATGAAGAACACGGGCTGAAGTGTAATCCCTAGTATGAAGGCAAACATCATTTCCAACTGTAGTTTTGATTTCTGTGTCTGGGCTGCAAAGAGCTGAGATCACAGGAAGCTGACATATACATGATAATTCCTTCCTAAACTCTGCATAATACATGAGAAAAGGCGCATAAACTACTGAAGCTTAGATTAAGGCTATAACTAAAGCCAGACAAGAATAAATAAGTATTGATCAAAGTATGCTGGGAGAACTTACCATTTGTAGTGTGTGCTAATCTAAGCATGCAAGGACATACGCATGCACTGCATGGGTATTTAAATGGACACAGTACAAATCTTAAAGAGAACCTAACATAAGCTGCTAATTGTATTAAGAAACATGATCCACCATGCATTTTTTCTTGCTTCAGTGTTCTGTATTGATCTTCAGGAACATGGTGGATTTTAGCATGATTATTAAAGAACAGTAGGCAGAGCACAGGGCATTAGAGGTATTAGAGGAAAGAAGGGTTGGTTGTTGGAAGCAGCCACCAGAAAGGAGTACAGAACTGTTGCAAATACTAAAGAGGCTTGAGAGTAAAGGATAGCTTTAACTGAAGAGTGGGAAGAGCGAAGGGCAAAAAATATGTTGCAATAGTAAATAATGAATAAGACATGAATCACAGTGATGGTGCTGTTGACAGAGAGGTTTAAAGATGTCGCCCAAGAGGAGAACCTCAGTGTGACAAATGAGACACCAAATATGAAATGCAGACTGGGGAAGAAGAAGCAGCAGAGAATTTGCTGAGCCAACAGGGCAAAAGCAGGGAAGTGAAAGGCCTGGATAGGAAAAATGCTGTCTTTGAAGCAGGAAACATTTAAATACTATTAAATCTGCTAAATCCTGCTGAATCTAGTAATAGAATGCCAAGTGAAACCAAAATGCACAGGAAAGGAATCTTACAGTGGGGGAGGAAGACATTTGGATGAGAGGTAGAGTGTATTTAGGAAAGAACCAAACAGATGATTGTTAAGAGTACTTGCTTGCTCTTGTAAATTATTTTCAATCTAATACTTTCCCCGATGGTTGTTTGACATGTTACAGAAGTGTCAGGAGTGGGCTTCCCCTCTGGAAGATCTTGGACAGGGCTTCCCCTTTCATTTACCCATAATGTATGAATCATTTGTCACTGTAAGAAAGGCATTTGCTCACCAACAACAGTTTTTCTTAAAAACAAAAAAAACAAAAACAAAAAAATCACCTTTTTATTAAAATGAAGAAATGAATGAGTTGCAGTAATAATATTGGGGGAACTATCTCATTAAGCAAAATGTAAATCCACAATTCTTTCAATTGTTTTCAATAACAATAGCCAGCCAATAGTAATTATGAAAGTATCAGCATGAAAAGGATATTGTTTATTAGAGAAATTCTAAACACTTTGGGCCAAGAAGGGTTAAATGGTAAGTTTTGAGCAGCAGCATCTTAAATACAACTGTTCAGACAGGAGACAGGAAGAGATGTACTGACATCTGGAGCATTTGGTCTTGAAGTTCTGACAAACAGTGAACTATTTCACTAGTAAGTAAGAAGTAACGAGTAAATTCACTTTCAAAGTTGGATAGAAAATATCTTAGAAATGACTGTCTTGGTTCACAGTCTACATCAAGTGGAACAGCATCTTAAACATCTGTAATGAAAATTAAATATAGTTAAATATAGCTATCAACTTTAATCTCTTATTTTGTAGGAAAAGTAAACCTTACTTAGATTAAAAAATAATCCAATATCTAGAGAGTTTTGTGGAAAATTGGGCTTGTGTAAGCCTGTAACCTGCTCCCTGGTTCTGTCCAGGACTTGTCATATTAAAATGAGGCAGGTGTGCTTGAGATGATTTATCTTAGAATGTGTTCATTTACCACTCTTAGAAGTTTACTCTTATATAGCCCAGAGACCTGCATCTAAAGCCAACCAGCCCTCAAAGACAGCCTGCCCTAAAACAGCAGTTAATCCCAGCACAGACCTTTCTGTGAAACTTCTGCAGTGGGACAGCAAGAAAGGTAAGGATGGGCTCATCTTACATTTGCCTCTGCTTCACCAGTTCGCTTGTGTAGGTGGGTTGATTTGGAGAGAGAACCAGTCCTTTAAGAATAATTTGCATATTGCATATGTACGTAAGCCATGTATTTAACTGATATAACTCATGTTGTCATCTTCCATTTATTATCACTCGGGACTTTTGGCTTCACGTTACTCTGACAGATCACAAGTGGGCAGGATTCAGCCTGCACAAAATTATGCACAAAAGTCTTAAATTACACTCAAAAGTTTTTATATACTTCTGTTAGTGACTTCTGTTCGTAAAGCTTGCTCTCTTGTGAAAGTCTGTCCACCTCTTTTCCTTTAAGAAGAGTAATACGGTTAAACTGAAATAATTTTCAGTGAGTGAACAGTAGCTCATCATTAAATCATTAGCCACAGAAAGAGAAAAGGAACTTGTGTGCTTTTCCAGCTTATGAAACACTGTATGTGCTGTTTGGGGCTGCAGTTTCTGTTCAGATAAATGTCTAATGGAAAGGCCCCACTTTATGGCTTGTAGTGACCTTGTTAAGAAAGCCTTTCATGATGACACAGCAGAACTGAGACACATTGTCTGTTAAAATTCCTATCACTGGATAAGCAAGAGAAACCACAGCAAATATTTGAGCGCAGGGGCAGCCCACTTCCTGCATGTCACCAGGAGCTAGAGGAGCTGGCAAAGGCACAGCGAGCCTTTGCTGATCCCATTCCCAAAGTTGCGATCCATGGTCTGACTGGATCCGCTCACCTTCTTCCACATAGATGCTGCAAGACTCCCTGCCTGTTGTTTAACAGCCAGGAAGACATTCTTGTTTTGCAAATGAAAACATTTTATTACAGAAAGACTACGTGTGATGGAGACCTCTGACAAAACCAGCTAGATGCTGAAAAGATGGAAAATCAGCCACTGCACAAGTCTGACTGCTTGTTTCACAACTGTCAATCCATTGAGCAACACCAATATTGTTATTGCACATTAATAGAATGCAACAGTAATTATAGCTTATTCCATCTAAAAGCCTGGTAAATAATCTAATTTCAGATTTCTAAAAGCTTGCACATTTGAACAGCTAATGGATGTTTCAGATACTTATTGTTATTAAGATTTGAATTGTGATACAAATTTATGCAACCCTATCAGGAAGCTGCATGCAGAATCACTTTCAGTACCGAAGAAATCAGCAAGGTCCCCTGCACAAATGTTTGAAATGCGAGATGGATGTACTGCAGATACATCCTGCAACACCGGCCATTTTTGTGGACAAAACACATTTTATGGAAAAGAAAACACTTCCAGTGGAGGGGTCTTGGGCTACATGGTACTCTTCACTGACTGCTACAGACAGAAGGCTGCTGCAAGCTTGACTATCAGAGAGCGTAGGAGGGGGAACCCATGGCTTGTCAACAGGAAATGGCCCACAAATTATTTTAAATTTCGATAAACATTTTAAAGTTTTTACTCAGTGTGGGATCACATTAATGTGCAACCCAGTAAAACACACACGAAATATCTCTTAGTCCTCAGGAAAGACAGCTAAGCTCAAGAGCTAGGGCAAAGCCTAAACAACCTGGCACGCTTCTCACTGCAAAAGCAAAGCCCTGGCTGTGGCAAATCTCTAAAATCTGTAAATTCAAAAGGCAAAAGCCTGGAAGTATAGTTTTTGTGAGGTTTTTTTGTTTGTTTTTTTTTTTATTTTATTTTTTTATTTTTTTTATTTTACTAGCAGAAGAAGTATGCATGTGAACAAACCATCTAAAGCTAGGTAAATTTGGGTAGCTTCCTTGAAAGAGGGCAAAGAGTAATATTTTTAGGAGCTGATCATTAACTCAAATCAAAACAAAATATAGTTGTAATTGTACAGAAGCTCATCTTAACTGGTTATATTTTCAGGGAAACAAATGAAAAAAGGAAGAAAAAAAAAACCAAAAAACAGCAACAACAACTGAGCAAAAGCAAACAATGAAAAGCTGATAACATCTCTTACTGTCTCGTTATCAGCTGAGCTCCCTTACATACAGATCATGTGGAAATATGAAGGTGTTAAAATCAGGTATTAACTTTCTAAACCAGCTAATTCTTGCAGCATTGGGTGTTGGCCTGGCTTGAGCACAACTGGTTGAGAAGTTGGGCTGCCTCCAGAACACATTTGAAAAGGCCTTCAACTACTGTAATGTCAGCTTTCCTTAGCTTTGGTTTTCTGCTGTTAGCAGCTGCTGTTGATTAGTTTTCACTGAAGCGTGTTCTCTGGTTGTGCTACAACCTCTATCATTGCTGTTTCTGCAGTGAGTGCTCCAGCATACAGATCCATGTGCTTAACCTAGAGGCTGAGAAATGTATGAAACTGAAGATGGTGTTTGCTGTAATACAGCTGAGGCTCCAGGGCAGAGCTGTCTTTCTTTCCCTTCTGGCCCTGTGTTTCTATTTTCTGAGCTGTAGGAATAAAAATAAGCAGAAGCCATGAGCGTATGCTCAATATACGTAAATGATCTTCCCTTTGGAAGCACATGAAACAGGTTGTGTTTTCTCCATTGACTACTCCAGACAGTACTGAGCAAGAACATGAAATTAACAGTGCAATTATACAATTACAAAAAGCAAGCTACTGATATATATACAGATATATTTGGTGGTTTTTTTTTGTTGTTTGTTTTTTTTGTTGTTGTTTTTTGTTTTTTAGTGATAACCACAACAATTATGAGGATAATGAAGAAATGTAGTATTCATGAAGCAGTCAAGGAGAAGTAATGAGGGGGGAGGGGGAAGGCTGACTCCTTTATAAAACCACAGCATTTGTGTGTTTTGGGTTACCTTGAGAGGATTTAAGAGATTAAAGAAATAAACAAAGCTTTGTGAAAGACTTTTCAGGTCCATGCTGTTTTTTAGTGAAGAATAGGGATTTTACACTGTAGATGTTGCCTTTACTTCCAGAACAGAACAAAGCTCCTTATAGCCACGTCCTCGGGCCCTACTCACGCTGCCCCAAGACACTGCCAAGGCCCTCAGGGAACAGTCCTAAAGCGGTTCTTCCCCACGGCACGCTAAGACCCCTTCGTGCTCTATTAAGCAAGAAAGAGCTCGGGGGGCCGTGCTAACGAAGGACGAGGTGAGGGCAGCCCCCCGTGTGGGCACCGCGAGGCGGGAGGGCACCGGTCACTCGCCCCCCTCGTGCCGCCTGAGCGCCGCGCCTTCACGTGAGCGCCCGGCCCCTGCCACAAATAGCTCGGGCGGGCGGATAAGAGGGCTGCGAGCGCAGACTTTGTCCCCACACGGCCGCCTTCGCGCTGGGCCGTTCCGTCTCCCCGCACCGCGGGGCTTTCTCCGCCCTTGACTGAAAGTTTCAGAGTCTCAGTCTCGCCTTCTCTCTCTCTCGACAGCGGTGAGTACCGGCGCGGGCGAACAGAGGGGAATGGAAACGGAATGGCGGTGAGAGAAGGGAAGAAGGGGGCGAGGAGGCACCCGGCGCCGCCGGCACTCGCCCTACGCCCGCCCGCCGAGCCAATGGCGGGTGGCCATGGCGGGGGGTGTGTGCCGCGACCTCACTTCCGGTACCTGTCACCGCCGCCCGGAGCCGCTCAGCCAGGCGCAGGAGCGGGGTACTGTGTCCCGGAGCTCGGGGGGCTGCTGCCGCCGGGGGCTGCTCGCGCCGGGAGGCCGGCGGGCCCGCGGCACCGGGAGGGCGGGTGTGGGTGGGGGACGCGGCGCCGTTGGCCCCAGCCCGGCCGGCTGTGCCTGCGGGCGGAAGGAACGCGCGGCGCTGCCCGGGGGCAGCCCCCGGCCGGGCTGGGGGGGTCGAGGGCGTGGGGCGGGGGCGCGGGTCGGTTCTGGTGCTGCCGATGGCGTGGTCTTCCCTCTCCCGTCTGTTCTCCTTGTGCTTTGCCCTGTTGTACGCCGCGTCCCGCTAGCCGAGGCGGGGATCTGCTGGCGAGGAGATGCTGTGGGTGCCGGGAGCTGAGGGACAAGCGAGGGCCGGCCCTGAGTGGGGCTGGGGTGGAGGCAGGGGGCAGCGTTAGGGGCTGTGCGGACACGGCGGGTGCTGGGGAGCAGTCGGGGTGGCTCGAGTTGGAAGGGTCCGTGGTTGGGAGGACCTGGTTCCGGCGTCCCCTGCAGGGCTGTAGGACACCTGCAGACTTTCCTGTTAGCATCTCGCATTAATTATTTGGCTGAAAATCGCGCGGTCTTCGCAGGTAGTAAAGCGGGAAGCCGTAAAAATGCTCCCTTGATATATTTTGAATCGCTGTCTTAATGCTGAGGATACCTGGTGGAGTGCTGGGACTGAGGGTAGCGGTGGTACATGTGATGTGGTCACACGCTGCTCGAAGCTAAACCAGCGTCGTAACCTTTGTTCACTGGCATGAGCTGCCCAGCCAGCAGCCCGGGGCTCTTAGTAGCTTTTTGTGGCAACTTTATGGTTTTTATGTAGCACAGTGCATAGTTTCAGTAGGATGAGTGCATGCGCAGACCTTATCGGAGGTTTGTACAACCGCGTCAATAGTGCACCCTCTTGCTTTTCCCATCTTTGGAAGGAGCGCTTGACATAGGCCAAAAAAAGTACTTATCAGTCTGCTGATGCCCTGTATTGACTCTCATCCTGCACAGTCAGGTGGCTTAGAGAGTTCTGTTGTCTCGTATAATCCCACGTGTCCTGGCATTTTTCTCACCTGCAGTTCAGGGTACTGGATTTTTTTGTTGTTCTTGTTTCCTTGTTTGTTTGTTCAATATCTTAATTTCCTGTGCATGCCCCTCCAAACTGTAGTGCTTTCAAAGGGAATTAGGAGGTTTAAACCATGGAATAGAGGCTGCATTTCAGTTGTTTTTAATAGTTTATGTTGAGTGTTATAAAAACTTCAGGGGAGAAAACATCACAGCACAGCACAGTAGGATGGGTAGCCCAGGGTATTCATCTTGTTCTGGAAAATGGATTATAGTGCTCACTGTTTGCCTGAATCAAAGAGGGGAATGCATATTTTTTTTTGTTCTCAGTGTTCTGAAGAAGCTCTTTCTTCAAATTTGCAAATAACACCCTATTATTATTATTATTATTATTATTATTAGTTTTTTAGCCTCCTGTTTGAAATGTTTTAACTTACCTGCTGAGATCTGCGCTATGACTTGTCGCTCTTGCAACTGGAATATCTGTTACAAGATATATCCAGGAACAGGAGAATGCCATAATTGTCTGGAAAAATAAATAATGCTGAATTTGTATCTATTATAAATGAAAACATTTTCTTGCAGCGTTTTGGAATTTTAACATTTTTAATCAAATCTGGCATCACTTGCAAAATCTCCTTAAAGGTTTAATTTGTGTGGTTTTGAGCTGAATGGAGCCAATTTAATCAAACTATAATTTATTTTTATAGCTATGTATGTGCAGCTTTTTTTTTTTTTTTTCTTTTTCCTCCTTTAATGGTTGTAACTATATACATGTTACAATAAAATCTCTCCCTTTGGGGTGTGATTGGTAGCTGAAAGGCCAATTGCAAAGACATCTTGTGGGATGCATGTGTGTGTTCCTCAAAAACCTTAACCGTTTGTCCACATCAACACTTGGACATTTGTGAGGATGCTCCTTATGAGTAGAAGTATTTTGTTTTACAGTACATAGTGAAAATACCAGAAGGCTTTCAGTGAAGTGATCTTGAGTGCTTTTAATTAATTATTTACTTTTAGTATGGAGAAAAAAAAAAAAAATCTGAATGCTGTTGGGATGTACCAGTCATAGACCCTAGTTAGCTAGATGTCAGTGTAGTCTTCATGTAAAATTAGGCATGTATTATTAGCCTCAGTCACTTAAAAAAAATTAGTGTTCACCCAAGTGAAATAAGTGTTTGTTGGTAGCTGTTGGGTTTTTTTGTTTGCTTGTTTTGTTTTGGTTTTTTTTTTCCTGAAGGGACTTTAAGAATAAGAAAAAGCCATTATGTTACATACTATCAACAGAAAATTAGATTAGTAAGCTTTCAGAAATTTTGTTGAGTTTTTTTTTTTTTTTGATAGAATATCAGCAGCTTTTTTTTTTTTTAGTGAAGAGCCACTTGCTATCACCAATGTGCACGTGAAATGGAAAGGGAACAGATTATGGAAAGCAGCTTCTGTTTCAACCTTGCCAGATGCTGCGTGAAGTGGTAAGTGAATATGGGGGCTGAGAACTACTTTGGCAACGTTCCCAAACTACTAGAGAGGAAAAAAACATTTGAGGTAGTATATCTGTAAGGAGTAATTGATGTAAAAATAGTCAATTGACCAAGAAAGAAATCTGAATAAGTTGTGCAAACAGTTGATAAAGGGCAGGTCATGGAGAACAGAATAAGCAAAGCAAGATTTCCGTATGCTGTGGTGTCTGTTCTCTGTGTTCAACTTCTACACAGAAGGAAGTGTGTAAAGGTTTTACCCAGAAGAATTCTGAGTTCTTAATATTTTTAGAAGTATTTAAGAGTGTTCAGCATTTCTCAGGACCAGGCCTGTAAGGTTAAACATTGAACAAGTCTTTGAAGGAGAGCGCTGAATGGTCACTGAATGAAAAAGTACTTATCCTGTAAGCTTAGGCTCTAAATCAGCACTAGACTCAAAGTAAAATGAAAATCGCTGTCTTGAAAAGTATGATATTTGGCATGTTTGTCAAACTTTATATGGATATAGGAAGATTGCTGTCTGACCAGATTGCATGTGGCATTGAGGTGTTGCCAATTGTGATCTGGCTTCCTCATACCAGTTCTAATGGTTTCTGCTTATGAAACAGTATTTATTTATAAGTGCCTTGCATATGTATTTGAAATATCTGTGAAGTATAATCTGTATCCAATGAAGGGCTCTCTATGCACAGATTATTACAAATTATAAAATGCTATTCAGCAGTTTTTTAATCCTGATTTAGGCTTGTTACATCACTGTGTTTCTTCGATGTGTTTTAAAGTGCTCTACATGCAAGCTGTGGAAACTTGTTGGTACTTTGCAATTTGAAAGATGAGAACCAGCAAAGAGGATAGTTCATTCTGCTGTACTGTATTCACTAAATATATCATTTTAGATTCAAGTTATCTCATACCTGTGGAAATGCTGACAGCATGAGATGTATTTGCAAGCGTTTGGTAGGTTAACTGTCCCTCTGTAGAACTGCTGACGCACAATAATATTTGGTTTTCACAGAATCACAGAATGGCCAGGGTTGGAAGGGACCTTCAGGATCATGAATCTCCAGACCCCCTGCCACATGCAGGGCCACCAAACTCCCCATTTAAGTTGTTTAAATTTACTTATAAATGGAAAGATTAATTATTATTACACTTTCTTAATAGCAGAAGAATCTTGGTTTAAAAAAAAAAAAAAAAAAAAAAAAGCATCTGCCATGAGAAACTGAGAGTCGTTTCTTGGCTTTTAGCAGCTGCTGAAGTTGTAAGGTTCCAGCCAGCTGTAATGCATATGAAAACAAATTAGTCCAATATTTTTCTATCTTGTATTTTCATATCTCTGTAGTCCGGTTTGTGGTAAGTATGTAAAAGGGAATCAGAGCTGGTGTTTGGTGAATAGCTGGCTGAATGAATTATTCATCTAAATGTGTAAAAAAAACAAGCAAACAAAATATATATATATATACATTAGAGCTGAGAGCATTTAGTGTTGTGAGTAGCTTAGAGTTTGGTGTGTTTTGCATGAAATAATGCTATCACTATCTGCCCTAATGTTATTTAGATTAAAAAAAAAAAAAAAAAAAAGTCATTTGAAACTATTCTATTAAGGCTTTGAAAGAGGGTTTACTTCTTGTTAGATATATCTACATATCTAGCACAGTGACACTGTCTGAGAAAGTTCTAAATCTTCATGTATAGTTGTATTGTCATTCATTTTTTTAAACACATGGACTGCTACATGCCTGTTTTATTTTGATTGTTTACCAGAAATGACTGATAAAACAATTTCACAGAAGAAATCACTGAACTTAAACCAGAATGTGAGTGTCCAGATGGTAAGAACTTTTGTCTATTAGTAAATTCTCTTTGAAAGTGAGGATTTCTATTACTGTTGATGCTTCTTAGTTGCCTGTTAGTTACAGATTCAGCAAGAATGTTACTAAGCACATGGCATTAGAGTAACATTATGGGCTCATGGAAAAGAAAACAAAACCTTCTCACATCTTCATTCAACACCTAAGAAAAATGTTTCCCAGCGCAATTAGAATGAAAAATATAGAATGAAACCACTTGGATTTGAGGGTAGAAATGTGGAGACGGTGAGTGCTTTGTCAAGAGGCTGATTTAGAGATTCCTGGTTTATTGTCAGACAGTGCTTGGTGGCATTCTTTGCCATGGGGCTGGTGAATGTTCCATTACAACAGTCTACGAATTTACCCACTCATGTGAAAATAAAAGGAAATCTCAGCCCACAGTTCATAGTGAATATTGTGGGATTGTTGGCAGTTTTCAGGGGAGGATAGCAGGAACTACTCATTGCCAATGTAAACATTATGTCTCTGATGGAGGCTAGAACTAGATTTGTCGTGGAGGTTAGTAGTTCTAAGAATAATTTGAAAAAATAACTGGTATAATTATGCACAGAATATTGGATACTGACATTTGGTCAGTATAGTTGGAAAAGGTTGTAAGTGGATCTTCAAATCATTTTTAGTCTGTAGATACATATAGTTTGGAATCAGTGTGCTGTGTTACTGGGGTTTTTTTGGGTGGATTTTTTTTTTTTTTTTTTTTTTTTTTTTTTTTTTTTTGTCAGTGCAAGATGCTGTGTGGAGGGGTGTTCTGTCCCTTGTTGATTTGACAGCCTAACTACAGAGAATTTTGCTCTGTGAGTATACTTATATTATTAAGCTGTACGTGTCTGAAATTTGAAAATGGTTTAGTGTGTATGCTCATATTACGTGTAGCTGCCCAAAGAGAAGAACATGTAAGAAGCTGTTTTTTATGCCTGAAAATAATTTTTATTATTTTATTTAATTATTTACTCTCATCAGAGCAAGAGACAGATGCAGGCCAGACAAACTAGAAATAAGTCAAGTATTAGCTTCACAAAACAGGTAGCTGTGAGATGAGAGTAGTTTTTAGCACTGGATGCTGCTTCTGAAAAAGGCAGCAGCTGCACTTCTGATGTACTGTGCTACCATAGAGATGTACAGTGCCTGTACATAAGCAGGCCAATGTTTTCAAACAGCTGCTAAATGTTGAGCTGTTACATGTGTGTTTGGGGCACCTGATTTTCAGCCTTCTGCCATAATTCTAAGGTTACAGCGAATTGCATTTTCTTGAGGTTATAAACTCTGTGATAAATTCTGTGAGAATTCTTCAATAGCAGTTATCCTTTAAGAATATAGAATTGCTTATTTTGCTGCTATCAATCATTTTATTTCTTCTCTACCTGGCATATGTGTGTATGGAAAAAAAGAATAGAATGGGATGTTCCCTTTCTGTTGTTTCTGAGAGCCCTGCAGCAAGAAGTGCGATTGCACGGCATGGCTTGAGCTGATCTGGCAATTGCTGTTGAAGATCAGTCATGCTCCCACTTGTGCTTCTCTCCTTTGCTGTCGGCTCTGTGGTTCTGTCCCTCTTCATTGCTGCCCTTTAGTGAGTCTGTTCAGCTATCTCTGTCTATTTACATTTTTCCCATGTTATGTTTTTTATGTTTTACTGGAGCCAAATTGTTTCACTGAGGCTGTGTCTATACTAGGTAATAAAATATGACAGGGACTGTTCTCTGGATCCAGAGCTAAGTGGAAAGGTTGCACTCTAGCTTGGGCTTCCTCCCAAACCAGAGTGGCTGCCTCTGAATTGCCAGTGGAGAGCAGTTCACTGTTTGGCCTCTGCTGTCCCCTTAACCTTGCCTGAGCATATATCTGGGAGAACACCAAGCTGAGGTGGGCCAAAATGGTGTCAGAGAGCACTTACAGTGTGGCTTGAGCCTGTACTCTTGACTTTGTTTTATTTACTGCCATACTTGTGGGCAGGGAGATCAGATGAGTGTGAGATCCAACACAAGGGCAGGCTGGGACTGCGGGGCTGGAAATGAAGGAGAGGGGAGGTGGGGACAGTGTCAGGGAGCAATGGCAGGGGTATTCTTTTGATATCAAGGAGCTATTAGATTACTTAAGCTGGCTGAACCTTAATGCAACTTTATTTTGCAGCACCGAACTTCTGTTTGACTCTGCTGTAAATGCTGTATCCCTATAGCTGATTATTCAAAGTTTGATCAGTGAGCTAAAATGTCTCACAAAGTACATTGCAAAGTAATGAAAGTATATATATGACTTCATGAACAAGATTTTTTTTATCCTGATCGTTTCAATAGTCTGATGGTTTTTGTTCCACCTTTCTGTAATGTAGTTGTTTCCTTACTGAAAAAAATAAAATAAAATTGGAGAGTGGTGGAATGACAAGCAGGCAGTAGTGGTGATGCTGCACTAAATACAGTGCTGTTAAACCAGTAGGTAGATAGCCTTTATGTCTTGCAAAGGGCAAACGGAGAGCTTAGATGTTATGAAAATAATTGGTTGTATCCTGACGTTTTTGATCACGCAGGAGTGAGAGGCTTGTGATCTCTGTACTGTTGTGAGTGACCTGATTTAGAACTGTGAAGTCATGTGAACCAAGTATATCCTCTATCTGACTTGTCAGTAGCCTGGAAGTACAAGTGCTTGATGTCCATTTGCCAAAAAATGTAGATCCATTGCGTTCATACCCACTGACAGGACTTCAGTCTGCAATGTTAATTCACTGTAGGCTTTGTTTCTGTGATAAATGATTGTGAAGAAAAACTTCTTATGGCAGGAATTTCTAAATTACTGGAACAAAACTGAAATGAAAGAATTGCACTCTAGGTACTCTGAGTTGTGGCATGCCATTAAATCAAATTTAGTTTATTTTTAGCAGAGTTTTTTTTTGGTTGGTTGGTTTTGGTTTTTGTTTTAAATTTAAATGTAATCACTGAGTGATGAAAGCCTGTAAAAATACTTTGAAGGAGTGAGTAAAATCAATACCCTGAAGAATAAATAAACCAGCCTCGGATGCTGTGTATAGAAGACATTAGAGTTTGCCTACTGGTAGAAAAGCATGAAAGCTAACTCACTGGGATTTCTCCATGAACTTTCAAAAGAAGAAGGGGATTCAATCTGTAATATTTTATATGAAGGTCAGTCTCTTCTATTGGATAACAGTCTTACCAAGTTGAAATTAGATTATCAGATATATCTTGCTAGATGTTTGGGCAGGGGAGTGAAGTTAATCAGTGAAATAAAACCACAGAAAACAGACAGTAATGTTCTTCTCCTCTAAGAAAGCAAATTCAGACTTCTTGAATCTCTTCCAGAAACAGATGTAAATTTCACTGAAGCTTTTCAACTAGCAAATAATCATGGTCTGTTATGTTTGATAACGAATCATGCAGGCAGTTGCAGATGGTGAGAAGAGTGCAGCTGTGCAGATACTACAGGAGCTGAGATAGAAGACTGGAGGACTCAAGCAGATGAAGGAGGTGTTTTGAGGGTGGGTTAACATGGCTTATGAAAGAGAAGGCTAAGACAGCTGAAAGAGCATTGAATCTAAGCGTGCTGGTGTAAGGCCAAAAACTGAAATCTGAGATTTGGGGATGGGGAGAGTGATGGAGGCTGAAAAGAAGATTTACTTGAGGCAAAAAGACTTTTTTAGTGTTGCTGATACCTAAATCAGAAACTGCAGCATTATATGTCGAAGTAACTAGGCGTATTTCCTGAACCAGAGCAAGGAGACCGAGCCAGGATGGAACTTTAAGCTGTAGATGAGGCTTCCTTTTAAAGAGGTACATTTCAAAGGAATGCCAAGCATCTGTAGGAGAGCTACTCTAGTTACACATACAGATGCAAAGTTGTAGGTTTTTCATTTTGATTTTTCAGGATAGGGCCTGTATGATGAAATCAGAGATAGCAAAACTGGGGAGTTCACCAGGTGAGGAAGCTGTGTCTGACAGGTGCCCTAAAAAGGGGAGACAGCAAGTCTCAGGTTGTGGTTGAAGAACAGGTAAGATTCAGTCAAAGCTGTGTGTTATCTTAAAGATAAAAGGAATAGTCTTGAAACAATATGCTAGAGAATCCAATTTTCCAATCCATTTTTGGTTATTAAGTATTGTTTCAAAACAATAGCTCTTTGCTTTATTTGCTACTGTTTTGTTTGTAACAGTAACTGCATTGTTACTGTTATTACAATCCCTCTAAGAACTACTATTTTTGCCTACAAGTCAGAAGTCCATAGCCAATGTGATTATTTTACACTATTTCAAGGACAGCCAATTGTCTTTTTCTTAATAGAGTATGTGATTAGGAGTGAAGGACCCTGTGGAAGTGTAGAATACTTCAATTACTGTCATAACTTCAAGCATCCATCACACAGCTTCTGTGTACAGTTTCTGTGCTCTACAGATATTAGTGAATGTAAAACTAACACTGAAAGCAAACTGTTATATATATATATACTTTTTTTTTTTTTTTTTTTTAGAGGGGAGTAAAATATCAGAAGAATTATGCTTCTGAAGTGCTATGTTAATAACCATCTTCAGGATTATTTTCTCATATCTTTTAGTCTAGTTACTTCAGAAATTCAGAAATATGCATTAGAGTCTGCCTTCCTCTACCAATAGCTTTGAACCTACAAGTCTTCAAACCCACAATCTGACGACAAATGAGTGGTGGTTGCAAAGGCTTTGAAATAGTAGAACTTCTATAAAAGTTGGAAGCTGGAAAGAAGAAAGGAGAATGTGTTATTGGCCCCACTGAGGAAATGATGCAATATGAATTTGAAAATTATCTGTGCTGTTTGGCCTGTCAATTGCCAGTTGGCACAGGAGCAGTGTTGAGCCAGTTGCAACATGCAGCTCTGAACCAGCTGCAGCACATGCACACTGTTTGTCCAGTCAGTAGTTCAGAGATGTTGTATGGGGAGAGGTATGGTGAGAAAAGGAAAGATAGGGAGAAACGATAGGATGATGTAGGGTGACAATGGCATGAAAATATTATGACTTTGAAAGATAAGCAGTAGAGATCTAAGCTTTTTATTTCTTACAACAGTTGCCCTTTTCCCAGTGTTTCGGTGCTACTGACAGTAAAAAAAAAAAAGTATCAATATGAATATTACCTTCCACATTTTTATACTGTCACAACTTAATACTGCCAAGATTTTATCTCATTGCTTGAACTCATGAAGTTATGTAAAACTTCAGAAATCTCATTGGCAGGTAACTCAAAACTACTTGGTATCCTTAAAATATTTTAGACTGTGTTGCAGAATGTCAAGCCTGATATTAGGTTATAGTCAGCTGAAGTGTTTTTGTTATAGGAACAATTTCTTTGCTGTCTTGAATAATCAGCAAAGATGATGTCATACAGGGATATCACAAAACAGTTTCCCAGCCTTCATTTTAAATTCACTTTAAATTTAAACTGAAGGCAGATATTTCCTATTCACAACACACTGAGAATTCTTAGTCCTAAGAGTACATTATTACCAGTCCTGCCAAAAGGGAATTATTAACAACACATACCAACATATATAGCACATGTAAGGCTCTGTGGAGATAAAACAAAATTAATTCTTACATGCTAGTCTGCAGAAATGCATTTTAAGACATCTGTACATATACATGAATCCTAAAGACTGCTGTAATATTATTGAAGGTTTAGAAATTGCTTCTCACTGAATCATCAAAGTCTTCAGTTGATTCCATAAATTAAGGACAATTTATTTTAATTAATAAATTAATGACAATTGATTAATATAAATATTTTCTGTCTAAAGCATCTCATTTGCTAGCAGGAAAGGTTATATCTTTCTGAATAGGACAATCGTGTGTTGTTTTTTGTTTTAATTTTTTTTTCTTAATCAAGTACATGAACAAGTAAGATTTCTGAATTATAAACATTTATATTACAGTATCATCAGTAAGTGTAATGGAAAACAACCAAGAAACTTGCCTGACACAGCCTCTGTATACACATAGATTATAATTTCAATTGACAATTTTATTTGCACAGATGTCTTTAATTTTTAACCTTCTGAAGTTTATTTTTACCACATGTAGTAAAAATGTACTCTGCGGGAGACTTAGCAAGAGGCTTACATTTTATTTACTCAAAAATTGATTATATTGAAGATAATCGTTTAGTCACCATGTTAAAATGCAATTTGTGTTTGCCTCTTGCTCTTTTATATCTTTATCCTTCAACAAATGACGTTGCTGTAGAATGTCAGAGAATGGTTAGAATGTCGTTGAGAAGTCACTTTGCATAATCTAAGATGCATTACTCACATGTGCAAGGAAAGAATTGCAACATTTCAATTTAGTCTCAAGGATCTGGTTTCCAGTGAGGAGCAAGTTAGGACAGATGTGTAGGCTGTTTGTAAATGCTGTATGCATAGAAACAGACCTTGACTTGAACATTAGACCTTACATATATATATATACGTAGTATACATAAGGTGACTTTAACTGTGAATTGGTTCAGACTATTGGCTTAGGTAATTAACTTGTCAGTACCACAAAGATAGATAAGGAGTTTTGGGACAGATGAGGAAAATCAGAGAGCTTTGAGTTGATTAACGTGATAATAAAAATACAGCAGGTAGTCAGAGGACACATCTGAGTGAATGTGACCTTGTTCTTGGATCAAATAGCAAATACATAAATGTCATGTTTGTCTGAATGTGACCTTGCATTGGTTCAAGTATCAGTCATAAATCAAATCCTAGATTTTAATGTACGTGTATAGAGAATTCCCTCTTTAAACACTACCTAGTATCTTTGGTTGTTGTGGTCTTCAGATATAAGTGGCAAAAACAAAAAGCGTATTTGTGCACTAAATTGTTTGAGCTGCATTTCCTTCATGGTTCCTGTCATAGATGATTTAGAATCTGTAAAAGTTTGAACAGCAAATTGCTATGGCTGCTATGATTAACACGTAATCATTTGAATCTCGATCAAGTATGGAATGATATGAGTGTAATGTAACAGTGACCTGAAGAGATATGGACATTGATACAGCAATGAGTAAAGAGTAAATCTGGAGATTATGTGGAGAGAGGAAAAGAAAAAAAGGTAGAGTGTGTTGCAAGCACAGAAGTATATGTAACAGTGAAGTGGAGTTTTTATTAGAAACTGTGGTAGGCTGTTAGAAGTACATGGGGAACTGTATTTGAACTTGAAAGAGAGCACGTATCAGAGTGCACTGGTACACCAACTACACTACAGCATAGAGATTACTGAGTTGTTGCTGTGGGTTTAACTGCTGCAAATTCTTGTTGTTCTTTCGAGTATCTTGTTAAAAAAAAGTTAATTTATGTCCATATTTATGCCTCAAAATACTGGATATTAGTAACTTCAATCTGAATATTTGCTTTATATACAATGATAACTAACATGGTAAATTGAATAATCTTCCCACATACTGTTGTCTTGAAGGTGTTGTTTGTTTTTGAAATGCTAGTTATTATGTGCCTATTCTGTATAGGTTGCTCTGAAAGTAGTACCTCCTACTTATTTCCATGGAAACTACAACAGCTACAAAGAGTTCAATAACACTATTCGACGGAGCAAATTCTCTTCTCCAAAATACTATTTTTCAACATATTTGCTACTAGCACTAGCTATGCATTTCTGCCAGTGATGAACAAGAGCTTTTCATTTTGTGGTGTGACAGCTGCATACGGCTGTCTGAAATGTGGCTTGTCTTTCAGATCACTGTCACCACTGCTGAAACACACCACCCACTGCCTCACTGTTGACATTCATGGTTTGGTCTCAGTAGATGTTTGGCAAGCACCAATGAATGTCAGTGGGTACATTTATTTTTTTTTCGTGGTGGAATTCAATGACACACCTCTGCTTCATAAGCATTCCATGTTGAGCACCATTTTGTCAAGACTGCCCCTCTGCTGCCATCTGTCATAGAATGGTAGAATTGTGGAATCATTTGAGCTCAAAGGGACCTTTAAACATGACATAGTCAAACTCTCCTGCAATGAGCAGGGACATCTACAACTAGATCAGGTTGCTCAGAGCCCCATCCAGCCTGACCTTGAAGGTCTCTGGGGGTGAGCCTTCACCATACCTCTGAGCAGTGTGTTCCAGTGCTCCATTACCCTTATCTTAAAAGCAAAATAAATAAATAAATAAATTCCTTATATCCAATCTAAATCTTCTTTCTTTCAGTTTGAAACCGATTTCCTTGTCCTTTCACAATAGACCCTGCTAAAGAGTCTATCCCCTTATAGCACTCTCTTTAGATACTAAAAGGCAGCTGTTAGATCTCCCTGGAGCTTTCTTTTTTCCAGGCTGAACAGCCCCAGCTCTCTCTGCCTGTCTTTATGGCAGGGGGATGTTCTAAAGAATGGGACCTTGTAACCAACTGTTGCACAGCAACAAAACGTAATGGGATACTGTCAGTAAGAAGTATTGCCGCTACTGTAATACCACCAATATCCACTTCTGACACTGTAGGTCAACAGAATAAATTAGGAGACATTACTTTTGGAGCAGCCCTCATCTAAAACTAAGCAATCATCAACATGTGTCAGAGATCATTATTTGGTATTAAAGTGGAATCATAAACTGGATAGCCAGAGAAGGGGGAAAATAATCATAAATTGCTATTTTTTCCAGGATTTCTAGGGATTTTAACAACAGAAGTCAAAACAATAGTAAAGACTTCTCCCCCAAATTTTCCAGTTATAACTTTGGTGATGCTTGTTTTAGAGTTGGGGATCTTTTAGAGATCTGACTGGGTTCTATTGTAGACAAAAAAAAAAAAAAAAAAAAAAAAAGCTATTTGAAGAAAACAAAAGTGAAGGATGATCTTGATTACAAAAAAAAACCCTGATAGCTATTCAATAGTTTGTTGACTAATGCTGCATTCCTGACTATTGAAGTCTTACAAAAATTTAAAGGATTCAGTAGACTTTTGAATGTCTTTCAGTAGTCTTTTGAAAGTCTACTGAAAGAGACATATTTTGAAAGAGAGATTTAAATGCTTTACTTTTACATACAGCAATTTCCGACAAAAGTTTATGGTCAGTGCTTGTTAGGGTGAAAATAGCTCTGATTTTTCTGTTCCAAATACAGAAATAGCTGAATTAAAAGTTTACATCTAGAGGAGCAAACAAAACAAAACAAAACAAAAAAAACCCTCTGATTGTCCTATTGCTATTCCATACACACATGCACACTTGAAACTATTTGAGCTTCATATCAGTTCAAGCAACAATACAATCTCCGTTCTTTACAGAAATGGGCTAAGTAAAACAGAATTCTTCTTTTATCAGAAAGACCTAGATGCAAGTTTAAGTACTGTCATATTTGTTACATCTGGTGTCTATTTATGTGGAAGAAAGCAAATGTGACTTCAGATAAATGTAGACTTAAGGCAATAGACCTGTAAGTCTTGTCTCTGGAGCCTGAAGGCAAGGTTGCAAAACCTTTATGTCCCATTGCTGACGAAGTCAAATCTGGCTCCTGTTGTTCAAGCGGTTTGCAGTGGCTGATTTAAAGACAGGCTTTGGATCCCATCATACTGATAATTTAAAACTGTGGTATTTCTTCATATCATAAGTCCAGATCTGTCTGCTAGAGGTTGACGAGTTGATTGTGTATCAAATACAGAACTCAGATGAAATATATTTTCAGATGTAATGTAAAGTCAGTGTAAATGTCATGCATGTAAATTCAGAGTGTTCTCTACTGAGTTCCCTCCGCTCTAATTTGGGGGGAGGGTTGTTGAATTTCAGATTTCCTATTAGAAATCCATTTGATATTTTATTGTTTCTTTGAGCTAGATTATACCTCTCAGAGTTTCCAGAATTGGAAATCTTAACAGTTTTTTTTGTTGTTTTGTGTTTTTTTGAACAGGAGGAGGGGTGATGAGGGTGGAGTGTGTTGTTTCAGCTGAAAGTAAATGCCTCGATTTCTATGAGAGTTTTACTGTTGGAAGAGTAGTGGATAACTGGGATATGTGCAAGCTCCCCTGCTGATAGGAAGGTTCTGTGGCCATACAAATCAATAGATGATTTTTAATCCAGAGGCTGTGTGAGCTATAAGGAGTTTTCTGCTCTCAACAGCCACTTCAGTAGAAGGGTTGCTTTTCTTCAGGCAATGTAAGCACCTGACTTAGCAGTCTAGGCTGTTGGTACTATTACTGGATTCTTCAGAGAGGTTTTGGTCTGCACATACACCTGTGTTTGTTGACTGTGCAGCACACTGCCCTCTCCACGAGTGCTTATTTCTGCTCCCTGTGTTGAGCCAGCACTAATATTTGTAAGGCTTTGCAGTAAACTGGAACAGAGAAATGATCCGGTTGAAGAGCTCTGGCAATTTTGGCCTCAAAGACCATTCAATCCCACTCTTGAAAATTCATCGAGTTTTGCTCAGTTTGGATGTGTCCATGAGATGCTTGTCATTAAGTGAGGCGAATACCCCTCTTATGTCTGTCCACTGCAAATTGATTTCTGCTTTTATGATTTTTCTTCTCTGTCAGTAATTGCTTCACTTGTGTCAAAGTTAGAGGGCATTCAGTTTGGAATACTTACCTCCTGCACAGTGTTGCTGCTGTTCTGTTGCAAGTTGAAAAGCAACCTTGACAAAACAACTTTTATAACCAGTTATACATGTGCAATAAATGTGTTACATAATTGAAAATACAAAAGGAAACTATCAGTATATAAGCATGAAGGTATAGAAGGCATCTGAATAGTTTTAAAGCAGACGTGTTGTATTTAGAAGAGAATGAGTGGCCCTGTTCAGAGACATTTATCTTTCTTCAATCAATGAAACCCCACTTCAGAGAGCTAGGACCCATGAAGTAGCTTCTACTTTCTGCTGCTATGTCTTGGGAGAAGGCTGCAGGCATGGGCCAGCAGGGTTGGGACTGGGTCGGTAAATGCAGAGTAGTTGCATAGTGCCTTTGCATTTTTTCAGTCTGTCTCTGTTTTGTTTTGTTTTGTTTTTTTCCATTACTGATTATCCACTTTTTTTCACCATCATTTTCTGTCTGTTTCTATGTGGGATCTGTCTGAATTTTCTGAGCAATCATTTCCATTGTGTTTTTGAGGCTACTTGGTCTTCATAGGTTATGATATTGATGTAAATGCTAAATTTTGAACTTGTGATTTTGTATGTTATGCACTTAAGGAACACCTTTGTTGTACCTTTCCAAATAGCTGGAAAATATCTGTTCTGCTCATGTTGCTTGATTTTAAAATCCTATCACTTTGACTAAATAAGCCATGCTGGCCTTCTCAGTAATTTTCTTCCAGTTGTGGTGGGCTAGTAGCTGATGCTGCACCGCAGAAGGAATGTGTATTCCCCTGGCAATCTGACATAGTACATCTAGTTGAAGAGTACTGCTGTTTAGTGCAATGTACAGTCTGTTGGGCATGTTATACTGTTCACACCTGACCTGCCATTAGTCAGCATTGCTTCTGTGCATCCTCTTACTGTTTGTTGATTTACTTGTACAACATGTTAATTCATGTTTTAATCCTGTCTTTACAAGTGCTTCCTTATGGTGCTGACCAATGATTTATGTTTGGAAAAGCACTGGTGATTTTCAGCATGAAAATCTTGCCTTTCTTCTCTCTTTCTGCATTGTGTCTTTTAAAATCCAATAGGACAGAAAAGCCTTGGACCCAAGAAATATTGCCTTCTGGCTCAGTAAGTTCTGCTGGGGTTTGGCTCAGTAATATAAAAACAAACCAATATTCACATCTTGCAGTGTGTCAGAGTTCTAACAATACATTCAGTGTGAGATTAAAAGTATGTTATCTCTTCATCTCCTAATGCAATTAGAGAAGCGTCTTCAAGGAAAGAAAGTTAGAACTCACCATTTCGTCATGCTCCATGCTTTCTGTGAGCCAGTGGACTCTGGCATGAGTCCTTCCTTTAAGAAACTCAAGTGTTCCTCCATTTCTGTGAGTACTTCTTGTTCTGGGAAGAATTTTATTTTCTCCCTCTTCTCTCACAGTTTTCTTAGGCAAAGAATATTCTTCCATTTGAGCAAACAAAAAATGCACAGCTTTTTTCCTGCTGTGGGCTTATACAGACTGGGTTGTCCTATAAGCTGTGATTCCACTTTTGCTTAATGCACTGCCCAATTCTAAGGGGAACAATCCAGGGAAGGAACACTGTGCAGTATACATTAACTGTCATAGTGCCTAAAAAAAGTTAAGGTTGCATAAACTTCTTAATTTTGTAATTTTTAAGAGCTCAGCTTTTCAAGTTCTGTGTAATTTTCAAAAATTAGGGTATGTGAATTTTGATTTGTTTTAAAGGGAAGGATACTTTCAAGTTGTATATGGTATCTTGGAGTACAGCTGTGTAAAGGGGAAAAATACCCCACAGTTTTTCAGTTTGTGTGTATGTGCATGCATCCAGCTGGCAGCCTTGAGGAAGATGTAGCACAGCAAAAATTTTCATCTCATTCACTGTAAATTCTCTTTGACTTACGTTTTTAATGCTTTGGAATATACAAAATATTGCTGGTGTGAAAGATCACAAAGTAATAAAGCTATCAAAGGATAAAGGAGAAAGCTTGTATTTCTTCCCCGATAGGAGATTAGACTTTGTATTCTAGGTGCCCAACTTTATTTCCAGTGGATGATTTTTATGTGTTTAAGCAGATTATAGGAAATATCCTGCAGTTTATTTATTCACTCAGGCTCTTCCTATTCACCTAAGCTCTCTAAAAGCATCTATCTGCTGCACCCCCTAGTTCTAAATGTTTCATGTTCAGCTACAACATTCTCAAAGTGACCTAAAGGTAATGATTGTTTCAACTTTAACCTTGATGTTTGCAAGCAAGCCCTTTACACGATCAATTTGTTTATGCAGTAAATCCAGACTTTGTTACTGTTTCTCAGAGACCTTTGCAACTCAAAGATCTGTCTCCTTAGAGGGATTGCCCCTAGTGTGCAGGTATTAAATGTGGAACAACAAGGGCTTTAGGGTCCCACCGTCCCTTTCCAAAAATGAAGCAAAAAAAAAACAAAACCAAAAGGATTGCTGCATGAGTAGGCATTTTTCTTTGGTAGTCTGACTGATTCCTTTAAAATCTGCTTCAAGTTTAGGTAAGTTGCTCAGGAGGTACTTGCAATGTGCTGGTGGGAAAGGGGGTTGTCTTCATAAAACAGGCACACTTCAGAGATACTAGACTGTGAGAAAGTGCTAGTAAAACCTGTGCATCTTTAAAGCCATAATTGCATGAAATTGTGTTCTCATTTTTCTGTGTCTTATCATCTTGTTTTCAGTTCACTTTGTGTGTGTGCTTGTATGTGGGCAGGGGATTGGATACTAAGATGTTGTTAGGGAATTGAGAAAACACTGCCAATGTCTCTGTGGCATAGGATTTTCTGAAGTCTTAAGAATAAGAAGAAAAGTTGGCTCATACAAATGTGTGTGTAGACTGCAGCTACCACCATCTGCTCTTGTAACACGTACAGCTTTACTTGTAGAGCAAAACACTGAGAATATCATTTATATAAACTTCATGCTCATTACTTTCTTTATTTTAGAGACTTTATATTCATGTGAACAGTATCCCTGCATATTAAGTGAAACCTGCCAATGAAAGCATGTGCATGTGTGAACGTGCACAAGATACAGAGGTACAAAAGGCAAGGGCTTTATTGCATGCGTACTAAGTGATTTGGATTAAGGTTTTGTATACATGCTTCTTAAAAAAAAAAAAGTATTTAAAAATGCATAATATGTTTCAGTAGTGGAAAGATTTAGTGTGTTTTGGCAGTCTTCAGCAATGGTTATGTAATAGCTGTGCCTGCTAAGGTAGCTAGTTAACCATTGACATAAGCAGTAATGATTAAGCAGCAGTAATTTACAAGTAATATTTGAAAGTACAAAAGGGTATGTCATTTAACAGTTAAAAACAAAAGTACTTTATTTATACTTCACTAGCTGTTAGTTTGTTATACAAATTCAGCTAAACAGGCTAGTGAATTTTAAATATTTATTGTAAAGTGGATAGTATGATGCAATTTGGGCAAAACTGATTGTACTGCTGAAAGAGCTGTTGCCATGTTCAGAGTTCAGCTATCAAGTGTTTAATGTCGATGTTATTGGAAGTTGAACTTCAGTATTCACTTAATCTTTTAAAAATACTTGTGGTAGACTAATAAGCAGCACTTGCAGAGATGGCTGTGATTCAGTGAGGAGCTGCAAGTAATGCTGAGTTATGCAAAGCCTTGTGCTTCCTGAAACTTCCCCAGCAATGCTTTGGCAAAGTATACGTGTGATGTCTGCAGAGGAAGGTAATGTGTTTGTGCTAGACTGAGCACACCAACAGAACAGTGCTGCTCAAATTCTCTGGCAGACTTCTCTTCCCTTTCTGTTGATGGCTCCCTGGAGAGATAGATTAGGTAGTCCCCTTTGAATTGCCAGAGAACAGTTGCTGTTATTCTCCCATTATAAAAATTACATACATCAAGATTTCTTTACTCCTTTCCCTCACAATGAAAAGCAAACAGATAGTAATGTAGCTTTTATTTTTTGCAAGTAAAGTACATAAAAGTGATTCCTAATTTCTCAACTGGAGTATAGTATCTTCCAGTACAATTTACTAGAGAAATAAAAGCAATTCTTGGAGGCAGAACATCTGTTGAGCTTCAGAAGTGGCATTTGGAATTGTTTTTACGAAATAATTTCAAATTATGAAAGTTCTGTACTGAGTATAGTTGACAGCAAGTACAGTTTGGTACTCAGTATGGTATGAGTTAGTCTTGTTATTTTCCATTGTAATGTCCTGTTCTAAAACTGTTGGGCATCACAACCATTGCTACTTGGCTTCTCTTGAGGTTGAGATACACATGAAAATCCCTGCCTTGCTGATAAATATTCTACTGCACACTGCTAAGTGCGGTTGAAAAATAAATCACTTAAAAACTGTGTGTACATACCAGGTTGTAGAAATCAAACTCTTACTCTTGCACAGAGTAGATCAGTTGGCCCCAGTTATACCACCTGGTAATAGCACCTTGTAAAGTTACACAAATATAATTGAAGGCAGACTTTTGCCATCAGTCTGGGGAGGAAAGGCTTGATTGTAGGGATATTGCTCGTCTGAAATTTCAGGATCTTTTTATCCAACCGAATACAAGTGATGGCTGTATGTCTTCTTCAGTATGTAAAGCAATAGTCAGCTATTTGTATTGCACATAACTGTAATCTTTCGGTTAATTATATAGCCAAAAAATCGTGGGGTTTTGTCCTGAATAAATACCCTACACATATAGGATGAATCTGTCATTTACAGATTATCAGATACGTGGATTGATTGCTTAATATAAAGTGTTTAATGTCACTGAAAGCAAACCAGTTCTGTGAAACTTTAAATAGCATCAAGGAAAGTTGGGTTATTTTTGATTTATATTTGGTTGGCTGGTTGGTTCTTGGTTTTATCATAAGCTAGCACTTGAATTGGAAAAGGAGTATTTGCCTATCCCCATGTAGCCAGTTTTTGGGTGGCTTCATGCTCTATGATAAATGGCAGCAAAAATATGGCTCTTTGTAAAAGTCAACACTGATTGGGAACCATGGGAACAGCCAAAGCTTCTCTGAAAGCCAGCACAAACTCATTGAATGGATCAGTACATGTTTGTATGTGTAGACAAGTGTTAGCTGCTCAGTCTAAAAATGAGTGTTTTGTAGCAGAAGTGTATCTTGGCAGCAGGAGCAGCATTTATTAATTCTGCAGTGCATTTATTAATTAGTCATCTGACATAGCAATAGAAGAATAACTGAAATTTGTGAAATAAGTACTTAATCTTCTTAGGATTCTGTGCTGTTACTCAAAGTTGATGACACTGTTGGTGAGTTTGGAAGGCAACTTTGAAAACTTATTTCATTGTGGGAAATAAAGCTAACTCTAGGAATAATAAGTATGTTGGATTGCATATGCTGGAACATTCTTGCTGAAGATGTATTGAATTAAGTAAGTCAAAAACTATTAGTTTTGCTAGCCTCTGTAAAGATGCATTGCATATGGCATACTTTGTTCTCTGCAGTGTCATGAGAGCTATTGAACAAATTTAAGAGATTAAAGAAAATCAATCTCAATCAACATATCTAAACCTGTTAGATGAGATGAGGAAAGAGTACTCTATTGCATACAACATATTGATACTTGTTATTTTTCAATGAAATTTGGTGGGAAGTACATAATACCCACTATAGAAACACAATTCGTAACATTCAACAGCAAAGGAGAGAAAACAACATCTACAAATCGATCTTGTCATGTATTTTCTTTATATTGAAGTATTTTGTGGACTTTTTCTTCCTAACCTGTCAGAGATTCACTTTGTGTAAGTCTTCTGGAGAAAGAATGCTGTATAGTATCTCATTATCAGATCAGAACTCATTTATCCAATGTACTGTGTGTAACTGAATCAAATATAAATATATATATATAATTCTGAATTTGTAAGTGCTGATTTTTTATTTTTATTTTTTTTTAACTTTTTTTTCCCCCAGCATAAAGGAGTTTAAGTGACTGCTCTACTTGACCAAAATGGTGGACACTGAAAACCATCTCTATCCACTTACTCCCCTAGAGGAGGATGATATAGGTAGTCCTTTATCTGGGGAGTTTCTACAAGATATGGAGAACATACAAGACATTTCTCAGTCTCTAGGTGACGATAGCTCAGGAGCTTTAAGTTTAACAGAGTTCCAATCACTGGGAAATGGTCCAGGATCTGATGGATCAGTTATAACAGGTAAGAGAGGTTACCATAGAACTTTCTTTTACAAATACAAAGTGATAGAAATGAAAGCCATTTTAATGTAATATTTATTGTTTATGACTAAATGACACTAAGAACATATGAGCTGATTATAGCTTTGCCTTAATATACGTAAGGATAGAATTAATTTACTACATTGTAACATAAAGCTGCTGGTTTTTAAGTTATCATATAGCTCTTCTGAGACATGAAGTTTTGGTTGGTTGGGTTTTTTTTTTTTTTCAATTATTTGTGTGTGCATTCAAGTCCTACGATAATTTGGATCAGTTTCTAGTGTCGCCTTCTTATTTTCAGTATTTAATGTTCATGGCAAAAGATCCTAGTTTTTCTGTTGGAGAAGTTGGAAAGCATGAACTTGTAAGGCTTACATTCCATTACACAAGTAAAAAGAAATGAAAATTATACGTTAAAAAAATCCTGTGTTTTAGGCTGTTGTTGATGACTCTGCCTGTGGGCTTGGCAATGCTGGCAATGAAGTCTAAGTTCTGTGCCAGTGTTTTTTCCAGTGTCATACTTGCTGACCTACATTCATAAGTGTTTCTTAATCTTTCTGTTAAAATAACACACCCATTAATTTGCTGAAGTCTTGTGGTACAAGTTGGAAGATGAAGATAAAAGAAATTCTGGCCTCAGAAAATATTTTCCTCAAACAGGGTGGAAATATTAATTGAAATAGTTAAAGCTGAAAGGTGTTGGTTCTGTAACATGCTCATCTACTAATAAAATTGAGAGTTTATTTCATTTTATGAAATTCCAAAGATTATTTTTCCATTACATTCAAAAGGTAAAAATATTTGATCAAGGCTTTTATTGCTTGGATATCTCAGAAGTACATTTTACCTTCCTTTTAATGTCTGTTTTCAGTGATGTGAAGGAGTATGTTTTCACTTTAAGTAAATGTTTTCTTTAGAAAATGGATCTGTATAACTGCATTTTAGGTCTCAGTTAAGAGCATCATTTAAAACTATGAGTAATGAGTCAGTGGGATTTATAAATGTATCTTCAAATGTTGGACAAATTCAACTTGAGCTAGGAATATGTCCCTTGTCTTACTACAGTAATAGATCTCATTCTAAACATTATGGCACGAGAGACGGAAACATAAAAGCAAGATGAGCTCTTAATAACCTTTCTGGAAAGAGTGACTGACAGTTTGGATGGTTATTGTAATACAAAATTGAAGCCACGAGGAGAAATCTATTTTATTGTTTGGGTTGGGTTCTTTTTTTCCCTCCTGTCATAGTTTGTGCTGTTTGTCTTTAGTAGGAGATACATGTTGAATGTTTTTTCTTGGTTTCATATTTACATTATTAGTGAAGACACGTCTATGCATGTTTTTACATCAAGAAAATTTCCTCCATTTGAGTGAAATATTATTAGAGTACTTTTTAGTTACTTATTTTAAGTTTGGGAATTAAACAATTTTATATTCACATCCAACAGACAAAAAGTAGAAAAATTCAAAGTTAAAAATGGGATGCAGGAAAGTCCAAAAAAGCTTGGTTTTCTCTCATTCTGTGTGGAGTATTCTTGGTGAATCTTGAAGGATCATTATTTGCCTTCTAGTTCTTGTTGTTAGGGTTACTTCAGTAAGGCTTTTTGTCAACTTGACGTTGTGTTCCTCATTGAAATTAGCAAGGTATGCCCTGTATTCTGTTTGTGGTTTTGCTGATAAAGTAAATAAGGATTATTTTTCAAACACTTATTGCCAAATTCACTTAATGGCTATGATTATTCACTATTGACTCACAATTTTTTTTTTTTTAATAAGCTCTTTTTCTGTGTTGTTGTTGTGGGTTTAGCATAGTAATTATGAAGTGTTCCTTTTTCTTTTAGACACCCTTTCACCAGCATCCAGTCCTTCATCCATTAATTTTGCCACAGCTCCAGGTAGCATAGATGAATCACCCAGTGGAGCATTAAACATTGAATGTAGAATTTGTGGGGATAAAGCCTCAGGCTACCATTACGGAGTACATGCTTGTGAAGGTTGTAAGGTACAGTCATAATTTTCTTTTTAAGAGCCTAAATCATGTCGCTTTATTTGCAGGGTTATCTAAAGATAAGCATCTGTTTCATAAATGTTTAATTAGTATAATTTTAGCCATTAAAATAATTTAATAACTACATCTGAGATCTTCTTTGGGAAATAATTTGTTCAGGTACTGTAACTAGATACCTTAACTCAATTCCAGACCTTCATCAAGCAGAGGCAATTTACAATGAAAATTGTAATGCTGCTTTTGTGGAACTAGTTAGTTAGTTAAACAACTTAGAACACTAAACCATGACTTAAAATCAAAGCCCACTTGCTCCACTAGTGTTTTATTTGTGTTGGGAGTACAGCTGTGAGAAGCATGCGAGTTTGTTACATTTCCATTATAACACTACTAAATCCCAAATACCTCATCACCATCCTGTTCAGCTTGAATCACTTAGTATTGTACCTCTTGTAGTTTTGCAGCCAGTGCACATATCTGAGGCAAATTAATGTTATCATTAATGTATGATTTTGGAGAATTGTATGGCCCAAGAATTCTAAAATTCTTTTCCTTTTTTTTCTTATGTTTTAGTTTTGCTTTTTTTTTTTTTTTTTTCCTTAATTAAAATGTAAGGCGAGAGAAATAATTTTATGTGTACAGTTTTCTCTCCTGCTCCATGTCAGAAGGTGATATTTCAAGTATAAATCTTATGGAATAATACTAGAAACTCTACTAGACATTGAGGACATGGAGAGCAAGTTCATAATCACCTGTGGTCAGAAATCTCCACAGCCTAAATTATATCTGTTACTATGTCATGTGAAGCAAAATGTTGCAACGACTTTAAAAAGCTTTGCTAACCCATTAATTACTTCTCAGTATGAGTCTGGTGTTACACTGCAATATCAAGACATCGTGGTAAGATCTGATGAGTTGTAGGCTTTTCTGTAATGCCTATTTTGCGTTCTTGGCTCTTTCTCCACACTGTGCTGCCCTGTAATACCCCTCACATTTGCTGAATAGAAATGTGTTGTTTGTGTGACTTAAACGTGTCAGCGATGAAGGTTGTTCTGTCAGGCACTGAGAAAATATATGCAAAAGGAAGGTGTGACTGTTTTACATAATCCTTAATAGCAGATTTACTCTGGTACTCAAGGTTCTCAGTTCTCTCACAGGGAAGAGGGATGAAAACTATCCCTCCTTTCCTGTTTCCATTCTGAACACACCTTCATACACACCACCTCATTGCAGAGAGTGGGAAATTCATACCTTTGTACAGGTTTTGCTTTTCACATTGTTTTGCTAGTGATATGAATGAGCAGTAAAAAAAATTACGTACATGATTAAAGTTTAGTAGTCAACAGCTCGTTAACATTACATGTTGTTTTTTCAAACTTCTTACAGGGTTTTTTTAGGAGAACAATCCGATTAAAACTCATCTATGATAAATGTGATCGCAATTGCAAAATTCAGAAAAAAAATCGTAATAAGTGCCAATACTGTCGTTTTCAAAAGTGCCTTTCAGTTGGAATGTCACATAATGGTAGGTAAGAGTGCCCTTAATAATTTGCTTGTTTCTACCCAGGATCTGCTTCTGGAAGCAAGCACTTGGAAAACTTACATACTTCTTTACATGAGTTGAACTTCATATTTTTTTTCAGTATATATTGTGGCAGAGGGTGCCAATTTTCCTCATGACTAGTTGAAGTAACTGATAAACACCTGCCAAACATACACTTAAGAACTTTACACAGTTGTGTGGATTGTCTGTTTGTCCATGTAATGGTGAATTTAGTTTGTTACACCAAGAACTTTGGTAACATTGAAACAAGCTCCAGTACTGGAAGAATTCTGGTCAGGAGATTTGCAGAGGAGCAGAAGGAGAACTATTTCATTGGGAGAGAGAAAGACATAGGACAGAAATCTGTAGAAGACCAGGCTCTAATATTTTGTAGGTTTCCGTGCAACAGCTCTTGGACAGATGGTTTGGAAAGGGGGAGGAGGTTGCTGACTGTGTGTACTGACCATGGAGCAGGTATCTGGTAGATTGCTTGCTAAAGGGAATGGTAAAAATTTAGAGCATTTAGATATACAGTTAAAAAAAAATTATGTTATTGTTTGTGTTAATGACTTAATATAGGGCTGGTAAGCCTGTGGCTTACAGGCCAATTTCAACCCCACAAGGCAGTTTTATGTACAGTATGTAGCTTGCTAAGCAACTTTGGTAAAGAGGAGTGAAGATAAGGGAGGGAGAGGCCAAGCCACAGAAAAGCATATTTAGGTGTCCAAATGACAGCAGTTTGCTTTCCCTACGTAAATCAGATTGTGTCAAGGCTGAACTTGAGAGCAGGTGTGATCTGAGAGTAAGTTGCTGGGCTAGGTGAAAAGCTGTGGGTTGGAAGACAAACTTTCTGAGGAAACAAGGCCATCAAGATAGCTGGGGTGGCTACCTGCTTGAGGAAGATACATATGGCTGTGTAATCTAGAGCCCTGGGAAGTGACACTGAGAATGTTAACTTTCTGGTTCTGGAGAAGTCTGGCTCCTTTGTGAGGAACCATGACTGATACTAAAATGCACTGGGAGTGGGTGTATAGTCTCTGTGTGACTTGGGAAGAATGTGCCAGCTAACAAAGTAACATCTCAGGAGCAGGAACTGAGTAGAGAGCTGTGCTGGCTGGCAGGGTTAGTCCTCAGTTGAAATGATTTCCCTGGGGTTACATGTGCTCCAGCTGAAGGAAGCAGCAGTTCTACTGGGGCAAACATATGGGGGGGCAAAAAGGAAGGAAGGAAGGAAAAGACTTCTAACTTGCAGGCCATGCTTCTCAGGAAATGAATCTTAATTAGATTTACAGCCATGACCTTTACAGTATAAATTTCACTTTAGGAGAAAGATTCTTCCACTTTTCTGATAGATTCATGGCCAGATTTAGAGCAGACCTTCCACTGAAGTCCAAAACTACACTGCAGATCATGCCCCAAGTATATCGTGAGAAAATTCCTTGGCATGTTTAACTCTACACAGGCTTAGACTCAATCAAAGCAGTCAGGTTCTTTCCTCCCACTGGTTAGCTGCTGAAATGAGGCAAAAGTGACCAGCTGTACTTTCAAAACTTTGCCGCTATCAGAGGGCAGGGCCCCTTGTAAAATGGAGCTCCTTTTGGTTTTAGATGAAATTGAAGAGGTATGCAAAATATGCTTTTTATTCTGTCGTTAAGTGGCAAGAACAGTGGCCCAAGAAACAGGAGACTCCTATCTCCATTGAGGTTTCAAACTCACGTCTCCTGCCCCTCAAAAGAATGTCCTAGCAAATAGATTGGATACTTAAACTCTACTCTCATCCTCTCCGATCTTGGTGAGCTAATCTGGGTCTGGTAAAAAGTCCTGTTGAGCGACCTTTGAGCATAAGTATGGGTGTCTGATCTGTTCTGTTCTCACTAGACGGTACGTATATGTTGAACTGAGCAAAAATCCAGTGCATAAATAGCTGAAGCCCTAGCAGGTCCAGAATGGGCACTGGAATTTGGTCCCACCTCCCCGCTAAGTAATTCCCCAGGCAGCTTTCCAGCCAGCACTTGTACTCTCTGCCAAGCTCCTGACATGACCTTCATCACTGAATTTTTTTAGAATTCCCGTGGTAGACTTTGAGTCTCACTTTGGGAGCTATAAGACACAATAAGGAGCAAACAACTATTTAGGTAGCATAGAAGGAAAAAGGCATGCTTTCTACATCATTGCAGATACCAGTTTGTCTAAAATGTCTAATTACCTTCAGTTTACTGTACTGACTAGATGAATCAGGTCTCAGTCATCATCTGTGCTGGAAAGGACTATTTCACTACTTTGGTTGTTCTGAATGGAAAATCTTGCTGTCTGTTCAGCAATGGGAAAAGGCACAGGTTTTTTTATAACTTTTTTTTTTTTTTTTTTTTTTTTTTTTCCCCAATTTTTTCCTCCTATCAGCAATACGTTTTGGACGAATGCCGAGGTCTGAGAAGGCCAAGTTGAAAGCAGAAATTTTAACGGGTGAAAATTATCTAGAAGATTCAGAAATGGCAGATCTTAAATCACTTGCCAAAAGAATTCATGATGCTTACCTGAAAAACTTCAATATGAACAAGGTTAAAGCCAGAGTCATCCTTGCAGGGAAAACTAACAACAATCCGGTAAGTAATTTTAATGTAACTTTAAAGTAGAAAGTCATAAGGTGATATAATAATTTGTTCAATTCTTAAGCATACCTTTTAGAAAATGAGTAACTTGCTAATACAGAAATGAGATATACAAAAAGAAATCCCTATAATAAATATAAATACTTTTAGGCACTATGAGAATAATAGATTTAGGAACCACTAAATTATAGTAGATATGTAAGGGAACGAAAATCAGTTCTTAATCAGAAAACAAAATGGGGCATCTGAATGTGAATACCTTGTGGTATTGGTGGGGAAAATGGTTCAAATTTAATATCCTGTTATGAAAGGGGATTGGGGGGGGAAGGGAATTTCAAATGTTTTTCTGCCACAGATACCACATTAAATGCTGTTATCTTTCAGGACATACAGCAGCTCTGAGTTTCTGTTGCTATAATCCCAACAGTATTAATGGTAGGAAGAGAAGGAACTCACATTTCTAATTCTTTGTTAACAGTACTACACATTTCCTCATGCAACCTTCCTGGTCATAACTGTATGGTTACTTTGAAAGGGAGAATCAGGGTTGTGGGGACACGTATGCTAAACAGTTTAATTTTCTTCCAGGAAATTTATCCAAGGTCTTGAAAAAAATAATGAATGTTCTCTATGAATTTTTACTTACAGTATTCTGTTCATTGCTAATTAGTAGATGTTGCTAAGATGTTACTTAGCAGTTGTACAACTGCTATCCAAGATTTTACTGAGAGCCCTGCTGTTTTGACAATGAACAGAATTTTCCTAGAAGTGATTGAATATGGCAAGGAAATCAATGTTCGGCAATGAAGAGGTGTCTTGTATATGTGATAGAGAAGATAGAATCAGCAGTAAAATTAAAAAAAAATTAATTCTAGGAAAAAAAAAAATTGGTTGTTATGAAAATTGTAAGCAAGCTGTCTTCCAAATTACAGAATTTGGTGTATTATAGTCTAGTCTAGCCAACCTTACAAGCACATTAAAAGATAAACATATGAATAATGCCAGTCTTTTACTCTGGATTGATGAGATGCCTACAAATTAAGCATGGGTGTTTTGAAGGGTACAACTGACATAAGCCTAAAGTAAATACTGTGCTTTAATACCTTACCAAGTAGATATCTCCATAAAGTCATTTTTAAGCTTGTTATCGTGCCAGAAGTTGCAATATGGATTTTAAGTGTAGGGATCCTGGATCACTAAGTCTTAATTTTTGTGTTTGTATTCATGCAATGAAGTTGATGTAATTGCACTCAGATTAGAATTGTCTGATTATCAGGAGCTAGAGCTTGCATGTGTATCAGTGAATTCATGAGCAAAAAAACAATGAGGAATCAGAACTAGTATGGTAGAAACAGGTTATTTCCTCATTCTTCAATATGCTGGAAAGAGGAGAGGTTTTGCTTTTTTTTTTCCTAACCTTATCATCTCTTCCAGGAAAATATATTTTGATTTTCTTTTATCTTAAAATAAATAAATAAATAAAAATAAAACAAAGGGGAGAGAGAGGTTTGTTGTTGGTAATTAATAATCTACCTACTTCTGAAGTATACATTAATATTTGATTTCAGGAGATCCTCATTCTTTGGCATTACTGTAACTCACTGCAGAATAAATCAGCATTTTTGATGATGACGAGGTGTCATTTTTATATTTGGCTTCTAAGACCTTGGCAATACCTCATCAGATTGTAATGTGTATATTTTTTAAATGAAGGGGGTTTTATTTACAGAAAAGAGTGTGATCAAGACTGAAGTTTAGTGTTGTCTGACATCCTAATGGAATTCTGGTGTTAGAGATTATTTAGACTTACTGTAGCTGGCAAGCTGAGCACAATTTCTATGGAAGAACAGCTGTGACATAGTTATGAAACTCTGATAGTGAACATAAGAGTAATAAACAGGTCACATTCTTGTGACTTGTTGGACTGGATGGCCTTCAGAGGTCCCTTCCAACTCTAAGGGTTCTATGATCCTGTGTAAAAGTAGATTGAAGATATGTCATACCTACTTACCTTTTGCTTTTTGCCTGGTTGTATGAAGAGCTGACTTGCATGTAAACACTGCAGTTCATAGTTCTGGAATACGTGGTTTCTCTGTATGCAGAAATATGAAAGAACTCAAGGTTTATTGACAGTTTAAAAACAGATTATTATGAAAATTGAAAGGTTCACGCAAATCCAATTTCTTTAGCAAAGCAATGATTAACGGCTTTTATTTTATTGATGAATTAATAATGTTTTCTCTGTAGCCCTTTGTCATACATGATATGGATACCCTGTGCATGGCAGAGAAGACACTGGTAGCAAAATTGGTTGCCAATGGAATTCAGAACAAGGAAGCCGAAGTCCGAATCTTCCACTGCTGCCAGTGTACATCTGTAGAGACTGTCACAGAACTTACTGAATTTGCCAAATCTATCCCTGGTTTCTCCAATCTTGACTTGAATGATCAAGTGACGCTGTTGAAATACGGAGTTTATGAAGCCATCTTTGCCATGTTAGCATCTGTAATGAACAAAGATGGGATGCTGGTAGCCTATGGAAATGGTTTTATAACTCGAGAGTTCCTGAAAAGTCTGAGAAAGCCGTTCTGTGATATAATGGAGCCAAAATTTGATTTTGCCATGAAATTCAATGCACTGGAACTGGATGATAGTGATATATCACTTTTTGTCGCTGCCATCATTTGCTGTGGAGGTAAGTGCTACATATTTATTCTTCAAGGCAGTAAAAATTAGAGAGGGGTCTAATTACTGTGTATTTTTAAAAGGGGTATGTAAAGAATGTTGGTGTATTTTTGTTTGATGTTTGGGGATTATTATTTTTTAATGTTTAAGGAAGCAGTATTTGCATTTACACAATGGACTGAAAAGTAGTTTGTAATGAAATTGGAGACAGAGGGGTATAGTTTTGCTCCCTTTTGACTTGCTGATTGGATCACGTAATGAATTCTGCACACATGCACAGTGCTGTCGATGCACGTCCTATTTTCTGATTTTAAAATTGCAACTTATTTTCAAAACCCAACTTGATCAGCTAATTCCAAAAAGTAGTTTGTGATGCTTTAAAAAACAATTTCATAGTACCGCAGAATGTGGCTTTGTTTTTATGCCCATTGTTTATGAGAGAAAGAACACAAATGTTATCCCTTCTTTCCTCGTGAAAGGGCTTACATACTTAAGGTTAAGTTCAAAACTATTCATAGGCGTTTTGAAAAAAGAAAATAAGAAGATCAAGACAGTTCCAATGGCATGGTTGCCTGCTTTTTTTTATATGCTGCCAAACTCATAAGACATTTCACTGTTAATAGCAGCATCCTCAACAATTACAAGAAGAGAAAGTCTGTAGATTTTCAAATGCTTCAAGTGCTAGTTTAGACAGTAAGTTCCCACCGAATCTTGAGTTACTTTTGCACACCATATTGATATTTTGAGTTTTCGAAAGTCAAGAGAGTTCTCTTCAGGCAAAATGATATTTTTCTCTTTTCTTCTCCGTGGGAATAGCTGAAGTTTGCAAGAAACAAATTTAGCTTGTGACCTCATACTTCTCACAGATATGTTTGACCCAGAGAGTTATATAGGATAGTATAGATAGATATAGCATAGTATAGGATTGTAAGTAGCTGCAAGTGGGATCCAGTGCTGAAAAGTGTGAACCATCCTTAGTAGGTACTTCTCTACATCCTGTCAATAATTTATGCTATAGCAAGTTGTATGGGAACCAAGGGTGAAAGCCAGATATTTTGTATCTTGATTAGAGCTCCCAAACTTGAAAAAGTCTTTAGAAATAACCATGTGTTTTTTAACTCTTGTCCTTACTGTTTGAATCATTTTATTGTGGCATGCAGATTATAGAACTGGATTCCTAGGCTGAATGCTTCTTTTAGTTTTGTGAGTGGAAGGGGTGGGTTTTGTTGGTTTTTTTTGTTGTTGTTTTTTTCCTTTAGCAGCACAGGTTGTATTTAGTACTATGAGCTTTCCTCAAACAACTGTGGGCACTGAAAATGCTTTGACCTGAGGGCTAAGACTGCTTTTTTTTAAAAGTTTACTTTAAGCCTGTTTCAAAACCTGTTGAAGTTGATGAGGTTATTGTCATTGCCCTCAAGTGTATAATATAAATTTATGCTAGTCTATGAAATATAGAATCCATAAGATAGCCTACAATAAAGAATATTTCAAAAATTTTGACATGTATTCTTCTGTTTTGAGAATAGATCGTCCTGGTCTCGTAAATGTGGGACACATAGAAAAAATGCAGGAGAGCATTGTGCATGTACTGAAACTGCACTTGCAAACCAACCATCCTGATGATACCTTCCTCTTCCCAAAACTTCTCCAAAAAATGGCGGACCTCCGGCAGCTTGTCACAGAGCACGCTCAACTTGTTCAGATAATCAAGAAGACTGAATCTGATGCACATTTACACCCTTTACTGCAGGAAATCTACAGGGATATGTATTAAGGATTTTTAGTATTTTTTCCACGATATTTAAAGACAACAGCAATATTAATAATAGATGGGAGCAAAATCACTTGCTATCAGCTGTTCACTCAGTTCGGAGCGTGAAAAGTGTAAAAGCTAAGTAACTGGAGTGCTGCAGGTCTTTTGGTTTGAGTTCTTCTGTCTTCATTCGAATGAGTTCTGCAGAAAAATACTGATTGTAATGTTCATGAAGCGCCTTAAAGCAGTTCTTTTATTTGGAAATCTGAAGATTGCTAAAGAACATATATTTGTATAATAAATCAGAATGTTAAGTAACAGAAATGAGGAGAAAAAAAAGAAAAAAAAAAAGTATTTCCTCTTGGCTTAGTCATTTTAGAGTTACAATAACAAATTCAGCAGATTCCTCCAGCTACAAGCACCGTCATAAAGGTGACGCGTTCTTGGCTAATGGAAATACTGAAGGACAACTAATATTTTTTGTTAGAGGCAATCAGTCTAGATTTATCAAATGATTGGGTATTACTGTACATACATATATACAAAATTTGAAAGACCTTTCTTGTGCCATTGCTTGAAATCCATGAAGCACACTACAGCTGCACATAGCATGGCATTGGTGTACTTTACAATTAGTGCACTGAAAAGACAATACTCTCAATAGATGAAATAAAATCCCAAGCATTAAAATAAACAATACAGCAGATAGTACTATTCAGGTTTTTCTGGAAGAGTAAAAGTGCTAAGTCATGGAACTGTTGTTTGGAAAGGAAAGGAAATGCAAAAATCTCCCTGAGGAAAAACGTGTCTAACCATGTGTAGCTTGGAAAACTTACAATAGCTCAAGATGCAGTCAGTTTTGACTTAAGAATACAACTTTGAATCAGCCAGAGTTCTGGACAGACAGAAAAATCTGATCCTAGTCGAGGGGGGAGAGTGGGGGAAGAATTTCAACTGTACAGCATTCTAGTGCAATGATAGCTTACTCTGAAGAAATGATTACATAGGAAAGGTACTTTCTTGTCCTGTATTTTGGCAGTATGGAGTTAATTGAACTTGTTTACTTTTCTGATGAGTACTTTTTTTTTTTTCCAATTCTTCACTCATATATTTCTAATCTCTGATAGACGTTGCCTATAGAAGTAATAGCTGGATTATTTTACCAAATTTTCTCCTTCTCATTAGAGCCATAGTAGATAAAGTGGCAAGAAAATAGAGCTTGTCAATTGTCTGATGTTATGAAAGAGAGTACAACTGAGAGTAAGTTTATCATATACCCGAGTGTTTTATGATAGAACTTACTCTTGATTAAAAATAAGCTACAAGGAAACTGCTTGCCTATGGCATTTTGCAGGGTCCCTTATTGAGATTAATGCACAAAATGTGAAAGCAAGTGCTAGTTGCATACAAGGCACTGTGCTAGTTTTTTTTTTCTTGACATTTTTTAATCTGGTAATTTCAGTTTGTTATTTCTGCATTTTACTATCTGTTTCATAGCAAAGGCTTCAGGAGCCAGTCTTAACATTTTTGCAACAGTTAAGCATTCAGTGCCACAGGATGACAAGTTCTCCTTGTTTTATTGTAGCTTGTTTGGAAACATTAGGATCTTAAACATTCTCTGAATTAATTAAGATGGATGAAGTGAGAACATCATGTATTGGTGCTTATTTAGTTACATTTGTTTTTGCACAAGCCCACTGGCATGGCTAGGCACTGAAAAAACTACTGGTTTAACAGCAATTTGGTATTTACCTAGATGATGGCCATTAGCAGAAGTTTTAGTGTGAAATACTAAAGCATCAGCCTCAAATTTGGTGACCTTCTAGGGCAAGATAGAAGAATTAGGTCCACATGCGCAGAACTTCCTCCTTTGCATTCCCTGTCAGTTACCTTCTTCTCCCCACAGCTGGGATGAATAAGCATTATGTTACAGCTCCTTCGAACACTTCAGTAAGGGAAGATTGTTGGTTTTACTGGGAAACAGTGGATGAGAAATGGGTTGTCTTGTGTCTTGCAACAGTAAGTACTATGCCCTCAGAAATAACAAGAAGATTTTATCAGTAATGCTGCTTAATTCTTCAAGTCAGCCTTGTCTCTCAAGGAAACGGTGGCTTTTGGGTATAAGATAGTCAGCACTGAGGTATTTGATAAGCAATATTGCTTAGTTAAGGAAGTAGCCAAAATCTCACAATGGCATATTAGCAATCTGTAAGCATTGCATCCATCCATAGGAAGTGTGCAGTGCTTAGCAGCGTGCAGCTGATGGTGGTGGAAATTCTAACGGTGGAAACTCTAACAGCCAACTGGCTCAAGTTTGTCTTCTGAAGAAGTGTAAGCTGCATTTTCCCCCAAAGCACAGTCATGTGCAAAGTGCAAATTTGAAAGTTCTCTTCCATTACTTGCATGTACTGAAGTTTCTCAGAAAACAAACAAACAAACAAACGAAAAGACAAAATCACTGTGGAGAAAACGTATTTTCTCCGTTATTGTTTCCAAAAATGGCTAATGCACTCAACTGGAACTGAAAACTTTCATTATAAATACTTAAATTTGGCAAAATTATAAAGAATTTAAAACAGCTTTGTATCTATATTAGAAGCCTCTTTGTAACAGGATCCCATTACTTTAGAAAATTAGGAAAGTGTGTTATTTGCATTTTTTCTTACTTCAGGTGCGTTTTTTCTTAGTAACAAAGGAAAATGCAAGCTTTTTTTTTTTTTTTAATAATCCCTTTGGACACCAGCATTCAATTTCTATTTTAAATTAAATTGCAGGCCTTTAAATGTATGGCAAGAATACATCTGTGAGTTACAGAAGCATAAACAAGATGATAATGTAGCTGAAAATTCCGGATAAATTCCACCATCTACAGGTTTGCACTGTGCATGTACCCACAGACTCCTTCTGTGGAGATATTCAGGACTTACCTGGACACTTTTCTATGCAACCTCCTGTAGTGAACCTGCTTTAGCAGAGGAGGTTGGACTCTGATCTCCAGAGGTCTCATCCAACCCCAGTGATTCTGCAATTCTGTGCGTTTCTCAAAGAATGAAACAGAGCAGACAGTTCACTTGCATAAGTGTGCAAAAGGAAGTTCTTAATTTAAACCTTATGCTTCTAAAAAGTTACATCAGAGACTTGTGTGGATGACTAAAGTAGATATTTGCCAATTAGATGTCAAAAGTACTCAATTTACGTTCATTTTCAAGAAGTTTGGAGTCTGACAAGTTTTAAGTATATTACTGAGGAGCTTTCAGCATCTCCACATCATAGAGATCATTTAATATTTTAAAATGTTCAATCTATGGAGAGAAATAAAGTTAGCTGATTTCAGGATAAAGATTTATTAAAGGCTTATTAATTTGCTATGAATAGTTTTGATCTGATTCTTATCTACGCTAGCTTATTTTAATGTAATAGCATTGAAGACCAGGAGTGCCTAACTGTGGGAATGAGCTTACAACCAGAGGCAGCAGGTAGATAGGGATCCTAAGGAGCAATGGTGCAATTTAGGATTTCAATAAACCACCTATTCACTTTGGAGGGTCTTTTTGTTTCTTAGTTTTTGATTTATTGGTAAGCCTTAGGTACTTTAATAGCAGGGAAAAGAAAAAGCAAAAAAAAATAAGGGTTTGTTTCTAATAATTAGGAGTACTCATTTTCAAACTCTATAATATATTGTTTAAAGGTACTCTGTGTTCAGTTTGGTAGTGCACAGCTGTCTTTAAGAAAAAAAAACACAAAACATTGCATTGTACCTTACGTAAATTTCGGAAATCCACTTTTATTTAAAACACAAATTGACTGTCAATGGATAGGAATGTTCTCCATTTACAGAAATTGAATCTTTCTTGGCATTTAAAGAAGTGTTCTTCTTTTGTCATTTCCATGTGCCTTTGTGCTTTGGTTCTAGCCAGCTGCTAGAAAGCTGAAGTGTTGCCAAAGAGCATATTTTAGCTTTATTTCTGGCCTGCACAGATTTAGGAAATACCAGCAGTTGCACTAAGTCCGTTCTCATGAGAGAGCTAGCACAAGTTTGCAAATCAAAGAGCTTATAATAAGCATCCAAACATTTGTTTGTTTATTCAAACTGCTAAAGCTTTGGAGATTTATTCATCACGGGAGCTGGGTCACACACTGGTAAATTGAAACTTCCTCCTTATCTCTAATGGAAAGCCTGGACAACTTGAGCATCGTGTCAGACAAAGAAATCAGAGATTGTGCTGTAGCTGCTTCTACTGTGTCTAAAGAGGAACAATTTCAGCTCTGTCTCTCCTTAAAAGCGACCACGTTACTTAGTAGAAAATCTGCAACTGCCTTTAACAAATGCATTTGCAGCTGTCGGGTTTTTACTTAAGGATAAGTTCTTATAAAGAGTGGACCTTCACTGAAAACCCTGATCCCTTAGTAAGTGTCAAAATGTGAGGGTTAGTACGGTATCTGGTACTTGCTTATATCTCAAGTGCTTTCTTGATAATGAGTTGCATATATATTTTTTTAATCTAGAGTTAATTAGCTCTGCTGTCCTCTTACTAGGGATTTAAATTATATGTGGGTTTGATCTGAGATATTGATCGTATGTACTATGGAATTTTTTAATGTAATGTAATACCATTTCTTCACGTTTTGATTTGTAAAATATCAGAATATAATTGCAAGGTATAAACTTTCACTAAATTATATTACAGAGGTACTTTAAGAAAAATATGTAAATTATTTAATTTAAATACTTGTTTCATACTTTATCTTGTGAAGCCTTTTGTACAGTGAGGAAAGATTTACTTTTATGGGTAAGGGTGGTGGGCCTTAAGTCAAAGGCAAGCATCTATTTATTCCTGGGCGAGTTTTATTCCTATCATAAATTCTGCAACTTGTCACCGTTTGGCATTGACAGTTGGCACCAAATTGAAAATTGGATTTTCACACAGAATATAGACTTCCTTAAAGTAAGCCTGGGTTAGGATGAAATGTAACTTATGGCTGCTTCTTGTCTGAATTCCTTAGGCAGCAATGGAAAAAAAACTTTAAAAGCTACCATCAAATGTGTCACTTTACACTGTAAATAGATCATATAAATGCATTGCTAACTAAATCCATCCTAGGGCAAAGGCATTCCTCTTCTGGTTTCCCTAACGTGCTTACAGTTTGTTTTTTTTTTTAAAGCTTCTTCAGCTTCTGAAGCCTTTTTTTCCCCCTTAATCTTCTTGACTGATTGCATCAGTGTTATCTCATCAGATTCTGCCGAAGCCTTGTTTCAAAACAGAATTTCTACTGCAAGGACCTCAATTTCAGCTGGGCTGCCTGTGCCCCAGGGGTAGGCTACAGGCACAAGAGAGATTAATCTCCTTACAGGCTGGGCCTTAAGAATGAACTGGACTGCAAGAGCAGGCATAAGGTACTTAAAAGCCATTTTAAGTATTTTGGTATGTTTTCTCAGGTTGGATACACATGAGCTGTAATTGCTACTATGGAGGGGAAAAAAAGAAGAAGAAAAAAAAAAAAAAGCAGCACAATGCAAAAAGTTTTACGGCATTCTTCACCCCTGAAAGAGAAAAAAAAAAAATGGTGGTGGTAAATATTAGCCAACCAAAATAGTGGCACACGCTCCTCCTACTGCGTAGGAGTGCAGTATAAACATTCAAAATCTCTTTGGTGATGTGTAATTGGAAATCGTAAGATTAGCAAAACTGCCGGGTGATTCATATGCAAGTTGCCACACAAAGAGCCATCCACATCCAGGCTTCCCTACCTCAGGCACATCTGCGTGCCACAGGAAAGTTTTGCTGCCCGGTGTCGGAATTGCCTTCACGGAGACGCGGCGCCTTTGCCCCGTCGGTCCTGCAGCGCTCTTCGGAGCTGCTGGGGATGGAGCAGATCCGCTCATCTGCGCCGTTATGTCCCCGACAGTCACATAGAGAATGGGAAGAGGCTGCTTCAACGAAATCCCTCACCTCGCTCCCTGCACGGGCAGCTCCCGTGGGGTGGCTGGCAGTGGGAGGCCGTGGCTTCCTCTCAGTGGCCACAGATATTTTCCTCTGGTTTCGGAAGTGGAAGAACATTTCCGGCTTCCTTAGTGACAACAAAGCTGATCTAAGTCTGAATAGTGCAGATTTTAAAAAGAACCCCCCCTGTTGCTGTTTGACACTATCTGTGGTATCAGCTTCTCAGATGAGCTGCATTTCATATCGCTCCTGATATTTCACTATACAATCACTCTGATTTTCTGTAGGAATGTAACAATTACGTCACGATGTTAGAACCCTTCATGGTGTGTTAAATTGTCTGTTATCTGCTACGACAGAAAAAAAGCACATTTTTGTTAGCATTGCCAAATCCTAGTCGGTAGAGCAAATAAGTGTTTAATTATGTCAAGATAATGATATTAAAGAAGAAAAAACAACAACAAAAACCCAAATCATTGTTTCCAGTCACTTTTTTTTTTTTAATTTATTTTTAGAGGAATTTTGGGGTGTGTTTTATTGCAAAGAGCTGGCATTTCTGGAAGGGAATAATAAACCTGATTCCCATGGAATGTGTTTCTCAGTGAAATCCCACCCAGTGCCTCTGGGTTCCTGAGGGTCTTTCTGTCAGACCAAATGCAGACGGGATTTCCAGGAAAGAACAGCAGCCCTGGGCTCACAGGGTCTTATAGGAAAGACAAAGTCACTTACATGCGTGAATGTAAAAGTTACATCTAGTGTAATGTGATGATGGCTCCTCAGATGTTACCGGCCTACCGAGATAGAATGAAAAAACTTGGAACTTTTTTACATTGTCTTTTTTTTTGTTTGTTTCCTTCTCCTTTAAAACATAAATGGTTGGATTCACTGTTTGTATAGAGACTGCTGGAAACCTCTGTGCTTTAAAAAGAAAAAAAAAAAAAGTTATCCTGCAAGATTGAATGTAAACACAATTAATTTGCAATACGTTTTTGCCTTAATGGTTTAAAAAAAAAATAAAGTATTTTTAAAATGAACCAAATGACTTGTGCTGATCTTTCATTTCCAGAAAATAAGTCATGCTACTGTTGTGGTTTTGAGACTGGCAGAGTTGTTACACTCTGCTGGTGGCCTCTTGTACTTTATCTGAAGCAGCTGCCACATCTTACCTGAATCCCTTCCAATGACCATACATGCATCGATAGCTTTTAAGTACACTAAGATAGTTCTGCTCTGACCTCCTGTACAGCTTACGTCCTCACCTGGCAGCTCCTGTCAACGTGTGCAGAGTCAGAACCCGGGTGTGCAGGGCAGGTGGTGGTGATGTGCCTGCACACCATGGCAGCCGTCACTCCTTCTGAGACAGCACCAGTGGCAGGAGTGCTCTTCTAGTTAATGAATAATTCAAACAAATTTCCCTTGATTTGATATCCAGGACTCTGCTTCAGAAAGCACTCAGCTGCTCAACTTCACACCAGGGATAGTACTTCTACTAGTGACCAAGAGTGGATAAAGCGAGCTTTGGTAGGAATGGCTGCATTTACTGTGGGGACTGGCAACAAATGTCTGTTTTTAAAAAGAAGTGCAACATAAGCTTACTATATAACGTGTTGGTATTACAAGGGTTTTTTAATGACAGAATACTATTTGAAGTATCTAGAACGTGTGGATGCTTGTAGATTAACTGTTAGGGATGTGTGCGTAACATACATATGCATTCTTTCCTTTGCAAACCCAGGGATTTATTGAAGTGGTAAAACAGTGCTGAAGGAAAATCACAGCAGAGTAAATAAACTTTTTTTTATCATCTGTGTGCTGGAGGATTGAGGGCCTCATTCTCAGCAGAAGACAGTACTCAGAGAAGTTGATAAAACCCAACTGTAAAGGCTTTGTGCATCCTGTAAAGAAGGACTCACGGCTGCTCAGCTGTGGTAAGTTTAGGTACGATGACAGCATTCAATCTGTAAAATCACACATATACCAACACATTGTGATAGAGAGCATAATGCCCACGTTCAGTAGGAAATATTAGAATGCAGAATATGCAAGCAGTAACAGTCAGACACAGATAATAACTGTCATTACAGGAGGTCTCTAATCACAGGTAGGCCAGCTTTCCTTTCCTAGCACAAGGATCACAGATGACAGAAGGGCACACAGTAGGTTGAATTAGAGGCAAAACAGCTCAGAGAGCAGAGGTCCTTCCCAGCACCGTGTGGGTGCACCTCCCAGGCCTCAGGTATCTCACAGCCCAAAGGCACATTTTCATTCAGATGTGAACTGCACTCACCAGGCTTTTAAAACCTACTTTCAGGCTAAGAGTTAACATACAACCTGCTGCAAACATTGTGAAATAAAGAAAATAAAAACTTAGATAACGTTTTAGAAAGACATTTGCCTGTGTAAACATACCATAGGATCTTGTGTTAAGTAAGGAGGGGGGGGGAGAAGCTGTGTGTAACATGAAACTGAAATTGAATAACACCAATTTTAAGCAAGATGCACATCACTTTATTTGAAAGAGTAACCTCTTATTACTGCAGAAAGGAATCTGAAATGTTGAGTTCTAACAAGTATTTTTTTAGGCAATTAAAGAGACCTATGCATTTCATACTCAAGTGCAAGTAGAGCTTGAAAAAGGTTGTAATATATCCATGATTTCTTGCAGTTACTAGAGGAGCAATTCTACTCTCCAACAGCAGAAACCAATACATGAGGTTCAGTAAAAAACACAGTGCAAGATTCCAGGACATTAGAAAGTCTTAAATAACATAAAATAACTCATCAAAATTATGTTGATTTCTTCTAGCAGATACATGGCTGATCCTCCTAAAAGGATTGCATAAGTATAAAACAAATGATAAAGCTGAAAGAGTAGAGAAAAGGAGCAATGTTAACCGAGGCACTGATACTGGTTCTGAACCAGTGACCAAAAAAACATGAATAAAAAAAAATAAAATATTTTTAATAATAAAAGCATGAATGCGGAGATTATGGAGCACTCTGGACATATCCTCAAGGTGTGTGACTGATTGACTATATTAGCATATAAATCTTCCTTGTAATTAAGGCAAAGTCAACACAGACATTCATGATGCCAATATACAGACTAAAGAAATTGCTTTTTCTCCTAGCAATTTTTTATATATATATTTTTTACTAAAACTATGTTTCTCAAATCCTGATTGTTCAATTGCCCGCTTCAGAAAATAATTGACTTCAGTAGCTGGATTTCCATATTAAACTAGACAAAGTAACCTCTTCTATCACTGTGCAGAGACGGACTGGAAAGCTGAGTGCAAAGTGACTGCAGATTTGTATCCTTTTAAAAATTATTATTTTAAAAAAATTAAGTGTTGCCATTATAAAAGCATGTACTTTCTGTGATAGTACTGATACAGGAATTTTGAATTTAGATATTTCTGTGGCCATCTATAACATTCTGTCCCACCAGTTTCATTTTGGACTTAAAAATAAAGCTCTGACTTCCTTCCTCACTGTAATCTTACCAAGCTAACAATGGCAGGTTAACAATTGCTACTTACATTCTTGGACGTATAGCGAATTCAGTCAGATAAATCTCTCAGATTTTTCATAACACTGTAGGATTATCAAGAACCATACAAAACATTAAAACAGCAAATGGAAAACTGGGATACAGTTCCTATGCTTTAAGCTGTTCAGTTTTTTACTACATGCATTTGATAAGGCAACAAACAGGCCTTTCTGACATTCCTTCTGCTTTTCCAGCACCCTAAGGCCATTCTGCTGGTGCTGCAATTGCTGCACGGTGATGCTTGAAGCCAAGCCAGTGGGAAACGTGTAGCTGTGTTCTGTAGCAGTGAGTTAATGAAGGTCACTACTTCAAAAGGAGCAACATGATAGTCTTAAAAAGGAGAGAGGAGAAAGCTCAGCCGAAGAACTGTCTCTCTTTCTTGGTCTTTCAGTATTTATGTTCTTGAATCCATTTTTTTCTTAGACTTTGACTGGGGCTTCCTTTTATCCATATCTTCTTGTATTTCCAAAGGAAAAGCCTGTAAGTTTTCATTCACACAGGGGAGGCAGAACCTTTTAGTGTAGAACAGACTACATTCCTGTAAAGAAAACAGTATTAGCTGGATACACAAAATGGAACTGCTTAAGTTCCACTCTCATTAAACCACCTTTATATGTAGAATCTTCATTCTGAATTAAATTATTCTTCTATATTAAAATACTCCAGCAATTTTGCTTCTTCTATTCAGTAATTCTAACATCTTACTTGAGGTACTGAGTGAAAAATAAAAACTGGACTGTAACAAAAGCTAACCAAATAAACAATTATTTTAAAGAACTGACCTTCATCAGCTCAGTGCTATAGTAAACAGTTACCAATCTCCTTGCAGTTCACTTTTTCCTTCAAGAATCATTCCTCGTGTGATCACTAAATTATAAACAAGGTGTAATGGGTAAGCCAAGCCAAGCTGCTGTTGCTGATGGATTATTCCTGAAGAGTTAAACAGGAATGAAGACATCAGACAGATCAGAACATCTTTCTGGGAGTAACAGATTCTGTGGGTTTCACCTAAACAGCAAAGTTCTCTATTGCTAAACCTTCATTTATCTCCCCAAGATTTCTCCCTGCTGGGAAGATCTTTCCGCTTCCTGAACTGGCATTTGAGATCTGAAGTTTCAGAAAGCTCTTCTTGTCAATTTCCATGAAATGGCAGAAAGGCAAAGTCAAGCACAAAGAATGTAGGTCAGAAACAGTAAGCCCTGAGACTTCAGTTGCATATTTTTCCACAACTACCTGAAAACTTGTCTTTGTAATTTGCATGTTTGCATATTCCTAGGAGAATACTTAAAGTATATTATATGAATATCACAGAGATGTCCAGTAATCAGAATAGCTAACTGAATTTAATTCAGCTGAGACAATTCAACTGAGATTTCATCCTTTAACCAAGATTTCACCCATTAACCTTTTTTACCTTGAATAAATGTACTCGCTGATTAAAAACCAAAACCATGCATCGTACTAAAGGTTGAGTGGACATCCCTTGCTGCAGTTACTGAAGGCAAAGTATTAGAATCTGTTGTGCTCAAAGACGTTTTCCTGCCCTTGAAATGGAATGGCTCTGTGATCTGACATAGTTCACATCTAATTTAGTTAAAGAGTGTTACAGACCCCATATTTATTTTCCACACAGTTAGCTCTAACCAGATGCTAGAATTATTGAATGGGAAGAAGGGAAATTGCTGGAATATTTTAATCTATTTGCAGTGCAGAGTTCAGACAACTGGAGGAGAAGCTTATTGAAGTGTTACTCTTTTGCCCTGCAGTGAGACTGAAGTTCTTGGTTCTCCAGGCGTGCTGATCACTAAATTCCAAACAGGATTTAATAAGTAAGCTAGAGCGGTGTTACTGATGGATTATTCTTGGGGATTTAAGCATGAATAAAGACATCAGTTCAGATGGATCAGGACATCTTTCTGGGTGCAGTAGATTTCAAGGGTTTTGCTATTCAGGCAAAGTTTTCCTCTTGCCACGATGGTTTGTGGCTGGCCTTTCTCTAAGAACATGGTTTGGATACTTTTGCATTTCTGTTGTAACTTTTGTTTCCCTTGTCACTCACCTTCCGCACTTCAACAGTAGGTACCACTCGATTATATCAAAATTACAGTCTCCTTGCCTCTGTGTGACAAATTCTCTCCATCTATTGTCCTTTTCTGCACCAGTTGTCACGCTTTTTCACATTCAGAGTTGTGTGAGGCCCTCTGAAAAGCCCCCTGCATGGTCTCACAGCCTATTGTTTTTTGACCTTTGATATCCTTAATACATTAAGCTGCCAGTTAAAAAGGGAGGATTAGAGTGTAAGTTGGCCCTGCTATTGTTGCTTGTATTACAATATGGCACACAGCTCCCCAGGCCCTCAGGTTAACTTCATGGCTCCATAGGGATGGCCACTGCACCTAAGGATACTGCTCAGCAGTGGCAAAGGCGGGAGAGGCTTTTGCCCCACTCTGCAGATGAGAAACTCAGATGTTAAGACCAAGCTCCTCACAGACATACAGGTGCTCAATTTGCATTCTTTTAGCTGAAATGAGCTGACAGCTTCTGCTGATTTCTACTTATGGGGCTTACACAGAATCATGCCTATGAACCACACGCATCCGGATTGCGGGTACACACACCTTTACAGAATCACAGAATGGCCAGGGTTGGAAGGGACCACAAGGATCATGAATCTCCAACCCCCCTGTCACATACAGGGCCACCAACCTCCACATCTAATGCCAGGCGAGGCTGCCCAGGGCCCCATCCAATCCAGCCTTGTACACCTCCAGGGATGGAGTCCTCAGACTCCTCTCTCAGTCATGGGATAACATAGCCTACCTGCTACAAATTACATTCAGTATGTATATCCAAGCCCTCCTTTGATCACTGTCCTGACAGGACTCCATCCTTAACTAGACAATTCTTTAACTCCTTAGTATGTTTTACCACAACCACAGTCAAGTCAGGAGGGGGCATTTTCATTCAGTTCGGGCAAAACTGAGCTGTCAAAGCTAACTGACAGAGTTTATTTCTCTTCTCACATGGATTGTGTCAAAAATACAGATAATGGCATTATTTTTAGCACACTTATGAAGGAAACCCTATGTAAAGGAAAGAGTCTGCCTAACCTTCTTCAGGACTGACCCTGCATGACTGAAAATTGAGTGGAAAGCAGTTGTAGTGTTATGTTTATCACTTAATACCTACAATCATGTCCAAGGTCACTGTCTACTCAGCTCCTGCTACAGTGAGCAGTAACAGATGAAAATTGCCCCCTTTCATCATTTCTTCTTTAAAAGTAGCTTCTTATAAGTGTTTAAAACCTATTTTTAGTAAGTGTTGCAATAAAAGGAAATGCCTGCTTTAAATGACTAACATGATCACATTACATCATTTCCTCTCCCCTTTAATGAAAAAGAAACAGGAAAAAGGAACTAAGTCTTTATAAAGACTTTAAAAATATTTTTGTTATCCTACTTTTTGCAGTGTTTTGGGGTTTTTTTGGCATGTTTTAAAACAATCATTAGAATTACTTCCATTTGTACCAAACTTATTTATCAATAATGTGCTAAAGACTGGTTCAGTAGAGTGAGTACAATGTAAGTTGACTGCAAAATAACTTAGTGAGACTTTAGAGACTATCTGAAGACGTGGGTTTATGAACATCATATAGAACATAAATCTTGACTTCCCCTGGCACAGCAGCTGTAAAGACACTTCCGCTAGTGCGGGGTGTCCCAAAAAAAGCCTAAAATCTCACTCTAAGATACAAAAGCTAGCAAATTAAATCCAATCCCTTTGCTAAACCTAGGATCAGACAAGTCTTATTTTCACTACGCGTTAGTCTAGTACTATATTTTGAGTTAACAGAGAAATGTTAACTCAACCTGTCACAGGCAGCTTTCCACCATATTGCTCCAGCCTCTTTGCCAACGAGGACCAAGAAAACATGATTTTCTTACTTTCAATTCCTATGTTATAACATCGTGGAAACAGCGTAAGGCTCAGTTGATGTAGTTGGGTCAAGCAATAGCAGGAACCAGAAACAACCCACAGAGATATTATCCTAACTATAGCTCTCTCTATTGCCTTGGATAAATTTTTACCTCTCTACACTCTAATCTTCCCTACATGAAAGAGAAATAGTATGTATTTACCTACTTTGGTGTGGGTGTTTAAAGCAGTAATTATCATTTCTGCAGATCTCTTTCAATGTTACCTAAGCAGCATTGCTAAATAGATTTGGAAACCATAGTTATATGCATGATTCACTATCTGGCCTGGCCAGTTTGGTAAGGAATTTATTTTCAATAATTTATGATTATGATTTTGCTTTGAGTGATACCATTAGGGGAATAATGAAGTCTCAGGTAACAAAAAGTAAATGCCTGACATATTTACACAACAGCTAAAATAGGCACAAGAAGTGTTAAAAGATACAAGAAGTTTGAAAAGAGGCTTTTACTATTCATTGCTAATGTCTTCTATGCTGTCACACTCTAGATTATCTGAAACTGTTATTAAACCTTTTAAAATAAAAAAACACACCCACATTCAGAAGAGGAAGACTGCATGGCAGGACACTGAGAGGCTGTACCTCAATATTTCTGATAGATTTGATTGCCAGACTTGAAAATATCTGTTGAATCCTTCATAAGTTCAACACACTTGAATTGTGAATGCAAATAGCAAAAAGAGCTCAAGTTTGCCCAAAGTGTGCCTGAGTTACTAATCCTGTGCAATTACATAGGAGGGGTAAACCTGACTTGTTAGGGCAAGAATCAAGCTCATTACCCCTAACTATGTGATCTGCACTTGCCCATATGCTTGCTATTACTTTGGCTGTTTGTGTGTGAGTGAGGCAACCACCAGCCCAGACAGGGACATTCACTGCCACAAGGAAGACCTTGCTCACATGTCAGCTTTACCTCCACACTGTGTACACGCACACAACTGCCTTAAGCTACTTGTCTCCAGAAACTTGAGTTCAGCACTGGGGCTTCATCTGATTCCCATAGGAATCCTCAGGTAGTTCTAAAAAGAAAAACAAATCCCAGTTGCAAATGCTAATCTGATCTTTTTGTGGTTTTTCTTTCGTTGACATGACAGAAGAGACTTCAGAAATGGTACACAAACATAATCAGGAGAAAAGTGCTAATTTCACACTCCTCTTAGAGCAGTGTAATAAATTCATGCTCAGTAATAATTCCCTGCAAATCAGAATAACGCTTAAACTTGTCCAAGAGTCTCAGCTGTGTTTCTCCCTCCAAATTCTGTGAGCATAATTTGACCTTTATTTTTAATCTCAGAAGAATTTCCTCAGTTCCAACACCTAAATTGTCTGGCATTGGCATATGAGCTGTCTCAGCTGCCCATATTATCTCACTTCCTGCTCTGAGTATGCCAACAGTATTGCTCTGTCCTACCAGAAAAATGGCCACCAAACATGAGAAAAAAATTCCACACCTTTACCAAGTGCATGTCTTTCATTTTTTTCTTTTCATTTGGCTGTTTGTTTTTAAACTCATACTACTAGCTACTTTTGGAAAGAGTCATGTCTCTGAAGCTAGTCCCTACAAAGAGCAAACAAAGAAAGGGCTGAAAAGGCTGAATTTGAAAACTGCTAAAGCTGACACTTAAGATTAAGGTGTGCTCAGATACATGCTATTAGCTGCACTCCAGATTTAAGCACACTGATCTGAGATAAGGAATGACCACTTTGAAAGAAAGGCCAGGATTTGGCTGCTCTCAGGGCAGTGGCATCTGGTTGAACAAATACATGCTGTAGTCCATTTAAATGATCAGGTGATGCTGCCTCCTGGGCTGACTCATCCATGCATCCTGACCACTCCATGAGTTCCAGGTCTCTTTCAGCCACAAAACTGACATGCTGAGGGAAAGGAGTAGAACCTGAATTTTCTCATTAATTGTACTGCCTTAAAGAAGCACAGTACAGCCTCCAGACAGTGATAACTGTGTAATAACTGTCTTCATTTTTGCTTTGAACTCACAGCAAACAAAGGGACCAGACCAGCACCGAGGAGAAGTTATTAAGACAACTGAAATTTTATACCACTTTTCTGGACTGTGCTCAGATTCCATAGCTTAAAGTTGGTGCTGGCTGCTATTCAAATTCGTTCTTCTTTAGAGAGCTATCACAGCACTGCACAACTCTCCTCTCTGTTTAATTTCTACATGAGCTCTTGCAAATACAACGGTGAGCTTGCGTTGCAGATGCAAACCTATGGTTGTTCATATCCTCTGTACAGGAAAAATCTACCACTGTTACAATACTATAAGAAGAAACCTAAAGATCTTGAAGTAGTATGTGAACTCCCCTGCATTTGCATGTGCTGAGAAATTAGAAAAGAGTCTTCACTACGTTTGAGAGGATGGAGTGTGCTCCTCAGTAAATAGCACATAAAGTTGCTGACTGTTTCCATTTATTAGCTTTACCACAGGGTAATCAACAAGAACATGCAGTTAGCCAGTCTTAAAAATAAGATGTTTGGGTTTTTGATGTGTGGTCCTGGACTGGAACAAAAAGAAATGACTGAAGAAGTTTGTTTTGTTTGTTACTTACTGCACCAACACACACACTTCTTCTACACAAACTGCACAGAGACCCAAGGATGAGGAATTTCTCCTTGTCGGGGGTGAAAGGGTCCTTCATGACATAACTGTCTTCCAAAATCCTGTAAGAGAATAATTTCAGACTTTTAAAGGTAAATCTCACAGTATGGGAAGGGTTCAAACAGGGAAATTGGGGAGGCTGAAAGGGTGGCAGTCTTCCCTCTGGTGTTGCATGATGCAATGTAGCAGCTATGCAGCTCCCTTCTTCAAAACCAGCATTGTGACTGCTTGCTGCCAACAATACTCCACTATCTAGCTTTCAAGATTAGGGCAATTGATGATAATCTCAACATTGTCTTATTAGGCATTTTTTCAGTGCTTTGCTTTCAAGTATTCCTTACGGTCTGCTTTCATGACAGGCACTCTTTCACACAGCCAGTTTTAGTACTTTCTCAAGTTATTACCTCAACTGCACAACTTTAAGTAGGATTTCTCTTCCAAAGCTGCATACACCAAATATAAAATAAAAAGAGCCTGCTCTTCATTATGTCCACGCTGTAAAGCTATAGTTCTCACCACTTGCAAGCAGGAGCTGATAGCACAAAGCATTACAATGATCCAATATATTCTTCCTTTGTGTCAGAGACTGTAGTTTTCAGAGAGTACATTTGTTAATAATTTGCATCAGAGAAACATTTATTAATAATTTGCATTTATTAATAAATTGGCAACCTGCTTGGGAAAGATAAAGCCTTATTCTTCCTGGGAGCTCTAGGCAAAACAGTGCAGAAGTCAGTTTGTTGTCTGTCTTCACAGGGCACCCTGCAAGCCTGGCTTATTTCTGCATATAAATCAATCTTGAATTCTGTAGTAATATGGAGTATAATACACATTTAAAAGATACTGTTAACTCATACTATCATCTTTTAATTGCCTGCATATAGACACATGTATGTACATGAGCATCTGCAGGTGCATTCCTTTTTCCCCCTCGCTCATAAAGAGGCATGGCTTACGCCTTTCACCCTTTCATTGTTAGCAAGAAGCAGGCATCTTTACATGGCAGATCAACTCCTTAACAAGTCTTCCAGTGTATAAACACTGGATTATCTTTGCAAAGCTTCCTTTGCAAGATTTTTAAGCTTGATGTAGTCATCATCAGCATAGAGTCCGGGCCATTGTACAAACCTTCATGTTTGGCATATGGTTCCTGTAGCACTGCATTTAGAACTAGTGAGTAGACAAGAAAATAAATCACTAAAGACAGTACGTAAAGCTATTTTTTATGCACATACAGAAGTGTTATGCTACATCGTTATTCTTTTGCTGTTTGAATCTCAACAATTCAATTACAGTCTAGATGTTAAAACCAAGCTTGGATAACCTAGCATTAAGATTTACACTCAGCTTTAATCCAGACTCTTTACAAAAGTATGTGATCAAAGGAGGTCCATTCCTCTTCTGAGTGGACAAAGGAAAAATCAATAGCACTGTGGGATTTGGAATGATAAAAATACAGCTGTCTAAGGAAAACAAATCTAATCTCAGCTGAAGTAGGTGGCAATCAACAGCTGCCTCAACTTTATAAGAAACAGAGTGGTCTTAGAAGTGTGAAACACAGAGTATACACCTGATTTCCTGTTCATTCCCGAATATGTTTGCCTGATGGATTTGTTAACCAGGATGACCTCAAAAGAACTGCTCACACATTTAAAGCTAAGTGCTTTGTTTTGTGGTAAATATGATGTCTGCAGACAAAGCACTAACTTCATTGTTTCTGGTCAAACTATCCCTGCTTGGCAGACAGAAAAGGCTTAAGTCTTCTAAAAAGTAAATATGTACTTAATTGCCACACACTTTAATGCCCAAAAACTGTCTAGTGCAAAAAAAGCACTGCTGTTCAAAACTCCACATGTCAAACAGTTCTTAAAAAGTGTATTTACCATACATACGAGATTCATGCTGTGTTTATGTGCTGCCCAGCTGACAGAGCTGTGAGGTATAGGCTATTCCCAGAAAGGTTGTGCTGATAGTCAATACTATTCTAGTAAGAAAATTATGGTAAATTGTAGGGTGGCCACTAAGTTAGGAAATATGCAAAATACAAGTCTGTCCACAGTACTGAAGCAGGATAGGAAAGCTGATTTTTATTTTCGCTATCAACATTGACACTTGAAAAAATTTCTTTCCTGTGTAAAAAGAAAATCACTATGTACCAAACCTAAGATTCATGGTCAATATGGCACATAACTGGGTTAAATCAGCAAACATTATTCTGCAGCACAAGGTTTCCAATGCCGAGAGCATAAATGAAGTCTGTAAAACATGAAAAACTATACTTACACAATAGAGTGTGTGTTGGGTGGCTTCTGCCCATAGTATGTGTATGGAGCTGTTAGGCCACATAGCTGACACTTGAACTCTCCTGTAGGCGCAGGTTCTTTGGGAGAATCCATTTAAGCTATTAACAAAAAAAGCAAAAATATTTTAGCTCCAAAATGCAGTTATGGGAGCATGCCTGCAAGAAGATTAAAACATGAAACATCTAGCACTGCAAACTAAATTCCAATGGAAAATTGGCTACTGCAAATCTTAACTAGTAAACATTTTCTCCCAAAACAAGTTATTTTCCCATGTCCCAGTTAAGTTTCCAAATTTCTTAGATAGGAGTCTAAAAAGAAAAATTTGCCAATTAATTTAGAACCTGATCCATGAAAGAGTTTAGGTAGCAAGGTACTGAGTCCTATGCTCCTTTAGTGCCTCTCAGGCCATGACATAGGCTGTGCAGAATCCCAGTTCTGCAGTGCTCATCTCATCCCATCAACTACAAATGGAGTCTTTGAAAAGGCTTAGGACCTCCACTGATGAGGCAGGTATAAGAAAGGTGCGTGCTGCAAAGATTTACTGTGCCTTTTTTCCTTGCATCTGGTTCACCTCCTCATAGTTTTGGGAGCTTAATACTGATTCCCTGTTCTTATCTGGCTCCTTATGGAAACAAGGCTAATGTAATCATGCCTTGTGTAGAGAGAGTGTTGGCCCATTCAAACCACAGGACAGAGGAGCGGGTCCCATCAAAAATGTTTATGTTCTACACCTTTTAAGAAAACTGGCAGAAAAGGGAAAGGAGACTGTTTTATCTTTACTCAGAATACCTGTGTATTTCTAATAATGAGAGAACCTGCATACAGGAAAGCTATTGTCCATCTTTCTGAAAGGCTTCAGTCACCCGTTACAAAGACATAGCTATCAACTCCAAGACAGAAAATAAAATGTGGTGTGCTCCGTCAGCTCCAGTTCTTACAATACTATTTGTTTAAACTTTTGGCCATGGATTTCCATTTGGGAGCTCATTCTACACTGGTATCACTTTACTTGAGAGTCACAAGCTGCAGTTTTCAAAAAGCACAGTGCAGCAAGCATTCTTTCAGGACTGATTTTTATGTGTAGGCATGATCAGATCAAACACAGCTAACAACATGCGTGCCCAAAACTTGCCCCAGTCTATGAATATAATGTAATCACTTGTTTACAGTTCAGGAATCCTTGCTCACCTGCACCATTTTCCTGAATGGACACTTTTACTCTGCAGCTGGCAAGACAACTTGAACTTTTAATTAAAGTCTTCCCACTTTGCACGGCATGCAGTTTTCATCTGTAAACCTGTCAGCTTTTTTAAGTGAACCAGAGCTGGCATCAAGTAGTTCAGAAGGTGGACACGAGGAACTCAGATTTGGAAAGTATGTCAGCTGTCATCCAGCTCCCTTCTGCCAAAGGACAGCAGGTCATCCCCTACTCTCTTAGCTTGCCATCTGCACCCTTCCCCTGCAGAGCTGATTCAGTTCACTGAGGCCATGTCTCTGTTTCAGCTGAGGATAGGGGTATGCTTTGGAAACTAATTGTGTAACTGTCCCCGCTTACCACACTTGGTTGGCATCATGGAGCAGTCTGAAAGCCCACAAGCCAGAGTTTCCGATAAAACTCAACTGAAAGATGTTCCAGAAGCATATTAAGTATCTTAATACACTCCAATCCGAATGTCCAACTAAAAGGCATTCAGTCTACAGGATAGGACTACAGAGAGTCGGAAATACCTTGATGCATGCAGAGTGGGGATCCAGTAGCTGGCATCATGGGTTCATGGCTTTGCTCTTCTTGCATCATACTATTTACTACTAGCTACCTATGTAGTCAAAAGAACTACTTTTTTTTTTTTTCCCCTTATTGCTTTTGTGAGCTAAACTGGCTTGCAGAGGAATCCAACAAGTGCTAACAGCAGTAGATGGTAAGAAGCAAAACCACAGAGCTAGAAAGGGAGGACTGAGATGAGGGACGTGGATTTTCCCTTTTCAGTGACAGTAAGCTGCTATTTCTGCTCACCCTGTGTGGTGAAACTGAATCCTTAGAGACACATGGTGCTAAGGGGAATTGCGGGCAAGGTGAAGCAGGGCTGTGACTACTTGACAGCTAATATTCCAGAAGAACAAGGAGCCCCAAGATCCTCAAATGGTTACAAGGCCTCACTGATAGACATTCAGTCCATAAATTCGTGCTCTGTTACACTGTGAAATTTAACTTTGGGAATAATCACCCTTACCATTTAATTCCTGCAACCACCACCAATTCCTGGCATTTCAGGGGTACGAGTTCTTCAAACGTAACACAAATGGGTCTGGGTACTGATTTAATAAATAAATGCAACTCTTAAATACCTTAGGCAACTACATTTTCTGGAAAGTGATGTAAACCTTGGATATTATGCATTTTACCTTGCCCACAGGGATGTGGAGGAAATTTAATTAACTGAAGTGCTTTCAGATTTTCCAGTTAGATATAAAGCACATATGTGCTATATATTTCTCCCTGAATATTAAAATCTGGATTCTTCAAACTATACACAAACTCAAGTAAGAAGTCTTTTTGAATCTCGCATTTTAGGTTTAACATATAAGACCTCCCAAACACACTGGAATTTAGCAGCAGTTGGTAGCAATACCAAGACACTCATCTGTCTGAATGAAATTCAGTCTAGGAAACTGCATGCAATTTTCAGTCTTTTTTTTTTTTTTTAAACCAGGGGAAATAATTAACCCCATAGGGTATGGAAAGTCACTTGAATTAAAATAGACAACATAATCACAGTGATCCTTTCATTAAAACAAAGCAAAACACCAATTTAAATACAAAAACAAACAAACAAACAAAAAAACCAACATAAAACAAAGATATTTATGGCAGTGGGGATCACACACTTTGGAATGAATGTGTCCTTATTCCAAGTCAGACCAACAGCCCAGGCTTCAGAGATGAAGTGTGTTGGATACAGGGACACCAGCTCCCTTATAAACCTCTGGAATGTAGAACAGAATCTGTTCACCAACTACCACTGGGAAGGAATGATATCTATGTACAAACAGATTTTTGGCTATGCCAGTTGAAAAACATATGATCCTGCCTGCAAGGCACGGGTGAACTCACAATGCTTTCCATTTTAATCCAGGCTTATACGTCACTAGATCAGCTGTACCAAGTTTTACTTCATTGGAAACAGTATTTGTTCCAAGAGCTTGTCTACACAGTAGCATTTGGGAAAGTTAGCTGACAGTGCAAAGTTCACACACATACAGATTTCAGGACCAATGCTCCCATTCATAAGTAAAGTCTGTTACATAAAAAAGCAAGGTTGTCATCCTTCTGCAAAAAAAAATTGTAATGACAGTTGTAATAAACTTTTAGTTTATGCATGTGCTTCACACCTTCAGTCTAAACCACCAAACACATGCATCCTACTCTCACACAAAACTTCTAGTACTTCCAAAAAGCTCATCTGCAACTAAAGAACCTTATTTTCATCTCAGATAACAAAGAACACATAAGCATTTCTGGGATAGATAGACAATCACAGACTCCAAGCTCATTGCTTTGGTCTTATACACAATCTTAGCAAGATGTCCAATACGAAAACTACAACAAAGTATCTGCCTCTCCTCCAAGCAGATGTACAAAGTAAGAGTGAGGACTAGTTCCTCTCCAGCATACCAACTACAGGATGAAGGATCTCTGGAGGAAGTTAAAAGCCAAAGAGATTAATCCTTTTACCACAATGACAGGCAAATCTGTGACCCTGAGCGACTCAAATCATCAGCAGTACTAACATTGGGCATTTCTCTTTTCTCTGGCACCTTTCTCTTTCTCTTTTAAGCTCCACATCCCAGTAACATGCCAAATGTTCTGGGTGGGATGCAATGAAGAAATCTTTAAGAACACCTTGTTTAGAACTAAATTCTGCATTTGTCATCTTGGCTGTAAGCCCCAAGGCACTTTAACACATACTTACTTTAAGCACATGCATAGTTCTTCTGAAAAGAACAGTTCTGCTACCCACACGTTTGATTACGAAGCAAACACTGAACAAGCATGCTCAGCAGAAACCTGCCAAGTCAAGCCCAGAACGCTGCAGGACAGATGTGAGGTTGGCCCACGTGTCATGGTGAAAGGCAAAGCACAGACCTGAATGTCATGTTGAAGAAATAACTGCATTAAAAGAAAGGAGCAAGTTAGATAGCATTGCTCTGAAAGTGTTTCTCTATGCTGTGACTGATACATGATACGGATGGAGGAAATGGCTTTCAGTGCAGTTCTCTAGGGACTCCTAAAAACTTCAGGGTTGTTCTGCTTGGAGCATTCTGCTAACAGGTCTGGAAGGCATGCCAGAAATAATAAATCACCACTAAACTGTCAGGGTCAGTGGCAAAGCAGTGACACAGATAAGTAATCTGATTTTCTCCGCTTGGAACCTTGTTAGTACAAGTCTTTACAATGTATAGGTTAAAGCCCCTCTTAATATTACACAAGACTCGTGTATTTCTAAACTACCAATAAACTAAAGAAACTATACAAGAAACAACCTGCTTACAAACAGATAGACTTTGATTTGAAAGAGCATCAGATAAAACCAACACTGACACACCTTTAATCCTCTTCAATTACAGCCGTTTCTTTCTCCTGCCAAGATATTCCTGCTCTATTCAGTGATCACGATGATGACATATTAAAATATTCACAGCTTGATTCTCTATGGAAAGAAATGCTCTCTATTGGAAGGCTAGGAGCATAGCCTAGTAAACACCAAGTTATTCTGCAGTATTTGGTGTGGAATAAGTTTAAACACACTTCAACATCAGGAACGTACTCACCACTTTCAGAAAAAGAATCCACTGCCTCACTGCTCAGCTAGTAAATAAAATAGCAGAACCTTCCTCCCGCTCACTAATCCCAGATGAGCAGCTCTCTCTCCCTCCAGTTTCTTTGTGCTACTGCCCTGAAGGCACACTTAGGTCTCTTGCTGGCCTGCCTCCCTGCTCTTTCTTTGAGCTGATTTACCTTGGATTCACTGCAAAGAATTAGTCTAGAAATGCAGTTTAGCTAAGTGTGGCCATTCGGAACTTTTATCTTTATTACCTTGCACAAAGATCACTTGACTGAATTAAACTTGACTTGTTGCAGCAACTTCTCACTTCAGCTGGGTGCTGGTATTGCTCTCTCTGCTCAGAAGGAACTGAGATCACAGCAGGACACAGGCTTCCCTCAAGGTACAGGTCACATAGCAGGCCCCAAGTGCTGCTTTTTAATGACAACTAGTGGGAGTCCCCATGGCAGCAGGACAAACAGCCCTGCCAGGGGTTATCCCATGGGGCCAGCCCTGGAGGCGGACGCAGAAGAGAAAGTGAGCATGTTTTCTGAGCACCTGGAGGGAAATGTTTAAGTAGGGTGTGCCAGACAAAATACTGCAGCAGAGCAACATAGATCTTCTGAAAAACAAAAACTTTCCTAATGTAAAAAGGTTTTCCAGACACAAGATGAATCTCAAAAGGACACCTGTTAACACGGCATTTAACAACGCCGTGAAACAAACAAAAAAAACCAACACCCTAGCACAACCACTCCTTACTTGACTATGGCAGCCAGCCAGCTCTGAATTAGACAGCACTTAGTAAAGAATTTCAAATTAGGTGAGAATTTAACAGCTTCACACAAGAAGGCGCTGATTAACAGGCACATACTTCTGCCCCCCGGTGGAAATGTCGGAGCAGCACAGCTCTGGCCGTAGTGTTTATTCGTAGCTGCTGAGATTTCCTGCTTCAGTAACTCAGCTGTTAGGAGAGCCTCGGTTGTAAAAGACCAGCTAAGTGGATCGCGCAAGCGTGAATTAATGCATACCACAAAAGCAGGTTGCCCAGGTATGCACGGCAGGCCATTAGGGCCCATGTCTGAGGCCATTTCCACGTCTGCCTGCAGAAGCACAGTGAATGTTGGATCTCTGTCATGCCACTGAACAGTGCTGACACATTGGATCTTCCTTTCCACCCACTCCAAAATTAATCTATCGTCTTTCCTGTTTTTTTGGTGTTTGTTTGTTTGTTTGTTTCTTCCATCTCCCTCATTACTCTTCCTTCTGCTCTTCAACAGGTTTTTCCAGGTAGAGCACAATGTTTATTACATCGTGATTATCACCCACCCTAATTATTCTATAGGAAAAATGGTCCATACATTGAAAGAAGACAAATTTGTTGCTCTTCTCGCAGCAGTTACAGGGACTTGGAGGAGAATAACTGACACGAGACCAACCAAATGAACACACTGAATGGAACATAAGTTCTGGATTACAGCTATTCCTTGCCAAAAAAAAAAAGGCAAAACAGATCTGAGGTTTAATTTCAGTAAATCTCCCTTCTGGTACAGACAAAAAAAGCATGCTACAGCCATATTTTACCCTGTCCTGAACTGATTTTCTCTTCCCTCTGCTACTGCTCCCTGTTACAGCTTTGTTAGATTTATAACCATGGTGAAGATAGTAAGGCTCTATTAATATGTAAGCTATTCTGCTTCCCCTTAGTTGTCCCTTAAGAAAAGTTATGGAGGACCACATGTACCAGTCAAAGTGTCAGCATGGTTAAATACAACCTAAACTTAGCATGACACTTTTCAACAGCATAACACTAGGAACACCAAGATTTCGTGGAAATACGGGAGGAGGGGAACAGTGTATCAGATAATAAGACACTGCAACTTGACATAATCCTGAAAGAAATAAATATAGCTTCGGTGATTTATCTCTCTAGAGTAAGCAAACTTGGTTCTGATAGAAATACCCTCTGCTATGTGGGTTACATGTTACAGTGTCCTTGCTGTGAGAGGCAGTGCTTGATTTTTCCCTGAGATCAGCAAAATGTTAAGCATTAAGCAACTTGGGGAATAGAATTCTTTCCAATAAACGTGACTGATGCTCTCAGTTTGCTAGAGCTGAGCCCAAGGTAAGGACTGCATAATCCAGTTAAGCAACACCTTAGAAAACAAAACACAAAACTGATGAGTGTGGTGGTATAAGGTACATATTGTCAGCTTTAAAAATCCCAAGAATACAGAACAAAGTGCTGTACCTACTATATGCATAACACTCTAATGCATATAGCCCCACAGACCTTCTTGCAGGCAAGACCATTTCCCCTGAAAGATGTAGCGCTCGGATTTCACTGTCCAGGCTGTTGTGATCAGTGAGCATGAGCCACCAAAGCGAGAGATATCCCCAGCACCTTTGATAAAGGACAGAAGCCCACTCTCACTTAGAGAGTTTCCTTTTCCAGTGTGCTTGCTGAGAGTTCCCAAATTCTGGGGGAGAATGGGTTGGTGTGTTGGTATTTTTATGCTTTTCTTTCCATTTCATTTACAGCCTACAGTGTAAACCAGTTCCTAAAACATGGACTAGCAGCTACAAGTCTTCCTCACTTACAAATACTGTAAATTCCTGTTTTCTACATATGTAGCAACATAATGTGAAATTGCCCAGGCACTAAGATTGTAGATTTTTAGCATGTGTGCAGGTTAATCTCTTTACTCTCTGAAAAACTTTGCTTCACAACCATTACCTGAATGATTCTGCATTAAAAAATAAATAGATAGATAAATAAATAAAGAGGAAAAAAAAGAAATACGGCTGAACTTATTTCTTTCAATACCTGACACTCTTACCAAGTAGCTATCACAGCCCACTTACAAAAACTGCTTCCATAGTTTTCCATAGGACAGAGAAATACTGCTTGTTCTAAAACAGTGGGGGACATCTGTTAAAACAAATACCCAACGTAGGGGTTTCTGCCACGTTCCACATTCTGAGCAGGCAGGAGAAGATGACATAGGGCAAAATTATTATGGCATGTAGTTAGAGACTTCTTGGAGACAGCGTGGCTCATGTGTTAGCTGGTCGGTAAAAGGAAAAAAAGAGAAAAAAAAGGTAAAGAGGGTTCTCTTCAGCAGGCACTGAGAACAGGAACGCTACAGAACATTCAATGGCCCCCTCTCTCTATATTCTGGAAAAATAAGTAATAATAAATTAAAAAAAAAATCCCCAGCCATCCCAACGTTTGCACTCTTTATGGCATGTTTGGTTCAGTGACTTTTTGGCAGTAAAAGTTCTGTTTCAGCAAAAAAGGGCAGTGCAAAGGTAATGCACAAGCTAGAAAGTTTAGCAACTCCGCAAGTCCAGGGAGAAAACTCTCATGTCAGGTTGGCTTAATAACTGCATGATCTGCAGACCAGAATTGGCAGGGACTCTTGCCTTGCTCCTGATTATACAAGTATGCCATGTTTGTAGAGATGTACATCCTTCCTCTACTTGAAGCAACGTACAGAGTAATGCTTCTGTGGTATTTGTCTAGCAAAGTCCTCCAGGACAGAGTCTTGGAGCACAAAGGACATACATTTTGTCCACATAAAATACACTATTTCAAGTGTAGGGGTACAGTTAATGTAACACCCTCACGCATAATTAGTTTGCCAAAAGGGTTTCTATCAGTACAACTTGTATTCCACACCAGTTAAGAGAAAGAAATCAGCATGAGCTGTCTTTGCACTGGTTCGCTGCCATTGGTCCTTCCAAGTTGGTCTATTGGTAAAATTAGAGCAGGGGGAAAATCCTGGTGGAAAAAACTCCACAACGCACAGACCTGTTTGGGGTAATGATTACCAGGACACAAATCTAATTCTTTGATTGACAGGTGCACAGAGATGGGAGGCAGCTCAAGGCATCATTCTGTCCATTGCACCAAAGGCACAACTGCTCTGATGGCATTCTGCAGCGTAGCCAGAGCCGAGACTCCGACCTGCTCAAGTGCCTTGGAGACGACCAACCTCTCTCCTACAGCAGGGAGGCCATTTCTTACATTACTGAGGCATGGGGATACTTACTGGGGGTTCTCAGAGCAAATTCGGAAGGAAACTGTGCAACTGTCTCTCAAATCGCTTGCAAACTTCCTGCTTCCTCCTCGTTTTTAAAGAGGAGCCGGGTGCCCGACTGTCTCCGCAGCTCTGCGGTTCTCTGAGTGCAAAGCCGCGATGCCGAAGCACACCCGGGTTGGTGCAGCCTTATCCTGGAAACACCCAGGTTGCACAGGACACAAAGGTTTCCTGCAGGCTCCTTACAGCTCCTCTTCCGCGCACCTCCACCAGCATCGCCGCACGCTGCCCTCTGGCCGCCTTTCACTTCTCCGGGAATCCCGTTCAGGGCCGCGTCCCGCAGCTGTAGCCTCAAGCGAGGAGAAGCGACCCGCGGCCGCCATGTTATCGCGAACAAGGAGAGCGTCTGCACGCAGATCCCCCGCAGAACAGCAGGGAGCTGGCACCGCACCCCCGTGCCGCACGACAGGCCGCTCTCCGGCTCGGCCCCTCCGCACCCCTCTCGCCGGCGGCCGGGCACTGCGGCGGCACGCCGCCCCGCTGCGAGCGCCCCTCTCTCCCTCCCGGGCGCGGGGCTCCGTCCTGCCGCTGCCGCCCGCGCTCCGCCGCGGCGCCCCGAGGCCCGCTCCTCGGGACGGGGTCCCAAGGCCCTCCCCGATCGCGGCCCGGAGATCCCGGCCGCCGGGGAGAAAAGCGGCAGCGTTTTTCGGACCCCGGGCACGCAGCCGGCCGGCGCCCGCACTGCTTCGTGACTGCTAACAGCTGCAAGCCATGGCTGAGCTGCGGAACTCGGCTGCCCGCCGCTTCCGCCTCGACTGCGAGGCGTCACATCGCGGGGACGCGCCCCGCGCTCCTTAAAGGGACAGCGCCGTATTAACCGAAGGTCTGGTGTTGTCACCACTCCCGGTGACAGTAATAAATCTAACAAACAATACATTGTAGCTTATTCTGGGGCATAAGCATTATTTCCTTTTGCAGTGGTCGGCTCATGCAAGCCACACCCCAAAAAAGGCTCCTTGCCCCCCTTCTGCTTATCTCTACAATCATGACCACAAGTAATGTGGCACAGTAACACCTACCACTCGCCCCCCCAGAAAATTCCCAGTACTCAGATAGAGTCTTATCACCAAAACAGGCCTCACAAAGGGAGCGTTGAGCCAGGGAGAATAAAGAGAGGGGTTCAGAAATCCTCTTTCACAGACTGCAACCCACGTGTTGTTTTTTCCTTACTTTGCCATTCCTATTCCCTGCCCATCCTGCTGTATAGGCAGTGAGCAACCAACTAGCTGGGCGCTTACCTTCCCAGCTGGGTCAGCAGACTGCACCCCAGCAACATGTGCTGCTGAAATGGGTGCAAAATATCCTCCGCACAATTTGTCTCTGCTGAGAAAATCTCAGTAACAAAAGTTTAAATCCTACAAAATCCATGAAAAAAAACACAAGAAAATAATTTAAAACATTTATTTGAAACACAAGTGTTACAGACTAGAGGTGGTCTGGAAAATAATATCTTGCTTTGCTCTTATTACAAGACAAACCATTTTTCCCCGTTTGCTTTTCTTTTCTCAAGGCCCGAATGTCACTGAACTCTCTTCTCAGCTTGCCCGTTGGGCACACCGTGGCAAAGATTGGGGTCACTTCTTTTGGCCGTTCTACAGATTGGAAAACACAGCATCTTTTTCATCCTTTGCAGGAGGAAAGCAACCGCTCTTGCTTCATCAGGTGGTTCTTCATAGACAAGTTGTTTCCTATCTCCGTAGGCAGACATAATAACAGCTTGGAAGAGGTTGATCAAAACACAGGTCATCACCAGCAGGAAGGAGGTGAGGAAAAAACCACCCAGCAGCCTGCTGGATGAAAATGCAGTATCTCTGAAAGCAGACACGCAGTAAGAGAATACGGTCTGAGCTGAGTGAATCATATTATTGTAATTCCATTCATGCTGGCCAAACACAAGGTAGCCAAAAGCCATAAAGATAGAGAAGTACACCACCACCACAGAGGCCATTGAGGAGATCCCAGGAAGGGCTGCCAAGATTGATCTTTGAGCCAGACGCACCTCATAAAACAACTGAGAATACTTTAGTGTCTTCAAAACTGCAAGAAATGCCAAAAAGCCCAAAGTATTCCTTAGATTCTGATCTAGATGAGAAGCTGCGTGAGAAGGAATGAAATCGTTTGGATAAAGTAAGAAAAAATGAACAATATCAGCTCCCATCTTGAACTTTAAAACCTGGAAAGGAACAATCAGGAAGAATGCCCATTTTAAGATGAAGCTGATTGTCCTGGAAATAGTTTTAGTATTTTTTTTTCCCTTGGACCATGCTGTAGAGGCCGTCTGCAACGTACATGAGCAGAAAGGCAACAGCAGCTAGGAAAAACAATTGTCGACCTTTTGTTTGCTGATGGAAAATGGAGACAGCAAAAGAGCGTACTGACAAAGTTGGTTTTATGATCCCAAAATCAGACCGTTCAGACATGACTGAGGTGCTGCAAAAGAGATCTCCATCAGAGGTGAACGTAGTCAGTTCGATGATCACAGCCCAGGTCTTTTCATCAAGCCAGTTGCTCTCCTGCAGCAAATGCAGCCTTGTTGTTGAATTATGTCTTCCTTCTTCAGGGAAAAAGTAAAACGTGTATCCTCCTGGTCCATATGTGTGCAGATCTCCGTATGAGAAGTAAGTCCAGGGAGCCCAGTTTGGTTGGTAAGTAAACCCAGGGTAACTGCTGGTTTCCTTGGAAAAAGAACGGTTGGCGACTTTTGTCCACGTGCCAGCATAGTCACCTTTCTCTTCGAGGTCCCTGCCGTATTTGTGAAGGCAGTGGCTCTTACTGATTACAAATTTATTTACAAAGCTGTGAGGGTGGAAACACGTTTTCTCAGTACCTTTAGCCCGCACTTGCCTCATCCTAGGCAAACCGATGATTTTGGATGAGCTGTCGGTAAGAAAAGTTGGCTGAACGTCGTTGTGGATCAAAGGCAAGAAGGTGTCGTTCACCCACGTGTAAATATCTGCCAGCTTAACCACAGCAGGGAGTCTGGGAGAGAACTGGTTCCGAATAAATTGGTTGTAGTGGAAACTGTTAGTGTTCACAGTAGAATAAGCTAAGCATAAGACAACTGCTAAAACCACAAGGTGACCGATAACATCTTTTATGAAAATGAATGCCTTGGCCTTAATTTTTGCCGTTTCCAGCATCTTTGCAATTTCCCCATCTTTTAAAGGCTTGTACTGCTCGGTGTCTCTGATCTGGGCAAGCTTGAAGTGCTTCTCCTGCATCTCTTCTTCATTCATTGCTTCCTTTTCTGCTTTGATCTCAGAAGAGAGATCCTGGGTAAACCATGGAATGTTTTCACAGTATTTTGGACGAACTGTTTTCAAAGCTGAGTAACAACTGATTTTTATGATTGAAACAAAGAACACAGTTGGAATAAAGGAAGTTGCCGACGCTAAAAGCCACTCCAGCGAAGTCTGGTAGCCGTAAGACAAACCATACAGTACAATGAAAAATGACGATACCCCACTTACAGTTATCACTAACACCCACGAGAGATAGACACACCACCAACAACAAACTATGGGTGGTCTCTTGCAAAAAGGCACAGAGCTAACGCTGAGTAGCTTGCTTTCTTCCTGCAAGTTACCTGCTTCCTTTGCACAGTTATTGCTGAAATTGGAATTTGACGGTAGTCTTCTCCGCCTGGCCTTAACCTTTGGACGGGAATTCTTTCCTGTTTGCTCCTTGTCTCCGGCGGTACTTGCACCTCCTTCAGAAACTGGGCAGTTACTGCTGTTCTGGGGAGCTCCCTGGCTTCTTGTCTTTCCCCCAGTTCTTCTCTTCAAGTTATGTGTCGGGCCCTGAGAATCGCTGTGAGCAGGAACGTTCTCCGGGGAACTAATGCTACCAGATTGTGCTGACGTTTCTGAACGTTTCCTTTTTTGCGAATGTACTCTCCAGGTTTTAAGATTCCCAGGAAGGAGCGTTAGACTTCTCTCTGGGTTCTTCTGGGAATACTTAAATAAGGCCATTATAATCATTTCCACAGGTACTGTAATCAAAGCACATTCAATGCCTATGGCAATTGATCTCAAGTACCTCAGGTGTCTTGGAGATTCTTCATCCCTGTCAGCATTAAAGAACATAATGTTAACGAACAGGTTTAATAATAATATTGTTAGACAGGAAGATAACCTTTGGAGCCTGCTATAAGTGCCAGTGAGAACCTGAGCAAAAACAGAGAGCCATAGATGGCCCTCTTTCAGACCACTGGCCAGATCAATCAAAAAATAATCCTTTCTGGATAGAGGTGCTTTTGGGTTGGTGACGGAAAATGTCCTTTCTAGTAAGCCATCTCCCTTGTCAAGGGCAAGCCATTTCCTGCACATAAAGAACCAGGTCTTCCGAGCGGACACGTGTTCAACTTTGGCTCTGCTTAAGAACCAGCCTGGCGATGGGCCTCTGTTGTTGTGCCAGACCCTGAAGGCGCGGATGTCTCCCAGGTCTTCCTTCGTAGTCAAGAGAAAACAGTCAGTGCTTCCTCGACGGAAAGCAGGAAACTGTGGAAGCCGCAAGCAGTGGACATCACTTGTGCCGTTCTGGCCGATGAGCTGAAGAAAAACATCTGCGCTGGTTCCAGCTCCCCAGCGACTGCCGGTGTACAAAGTGACCAAAAAGCTGACTTTATCAAAGGGGTCGTTGTCGGGCAGAACTATAATTTTGTCTTTGCTGACCATCTCAGCCCTGTCTTTCCGCACGGCCCAGAGAGACAAAAGAAAGTAGGCTGAAAAAATGAAGAGCACTGTTAGAAGGGTCACAGGGTTCTTAGGGATGTCCGCTATTAGGTTTCCTTTGAGATCTACTCTGTTGGGGGTCACAATGACTTTGGCTGCCAGGAACTTGATGTCAAATGTGGATGTATTTGAGGCAGTGAGGACTGACCGGCTCCTGTGACTCTGCTTCATGCTGCAGACACAGTGTACCCGTTGCCAGTTGGTCAGGGAACCAAGTCTGCACGTGTCCACCAGGCATCCATCCATCGTGCTCTCAACCGAAATATTCAGGGCTGCCTTAAGCAGGCTTTCCCTCAACTGAGCCTTGGGTATCGGGAGTGTTGGTGCGGCTTCAGTGTAGTTTAGGACAGAAGCTGCAAGATAAGCCAAATAACCCACATTAAAACAGTCTCCGGTCTGGACATAAGCTGTCATGGGCGCACTTAAACCACTCACTGAGGCAAACAGTTCATGAAACACAACAGCTAGCGGTCGACTTCTCACTGGGTTCTGTGCTCTGACATGCAGACTCAGTTGGGTAAAAGCCCCCAGAGAGTCACACACTCGAACGTACAGTGTCAGAGCATACCTCCGAGAGGGGACACCAACTGGGAGGGGAGATGGAGGCATTCTAGGCTGATAGCCAAAGTACACAATTGTGCCAAATGTGTTGTCCTCCACCGAGTTAATTTTGGCAGTTTTGGATTCGTCGGAAGCTACTATGACTTTGTAAGTCAGGGGTAAGTTGCTGTCCGAAAATCCACTGCACTGGACAACAGATTTTGTTAGGAAAGCTGTACCGCGGTGTGGGCTGACGCTACACTTGCCAGCCCTGGGTGGAGAGTTTACTTTAAATGCATATCTGTAGAGGGATGACCTACCGCCCCAGGTAGTCACTTGTAGTAGCAGTATGTATGATTGATCTGCAGTACTGGTAAAAGTCAGAGCATGTATAGAAAGGTATGCACCAGACTTACCTGTTGAGGTCCTGGAAGACCAATCAAAGCTAATTTCTGTAGAATTTTCCATCCAAAGTGACGAGTGGTGGACTGGCTGGCTGCTTGTTTGACAGTTGAGGCATCTGCCTGACAACGTAAACCTCTCTGTCGGAATTACAGCGCTGCCACAGTTTTCAAGGCACGCCACATCCAGGAGAGGTGAGAAGCCAGACTGCACGTTTACGCTTTGGTCGGCATAACTCTGTCTTCTATCCTTTTGAATGACTAAACGGAAGTGGTAGACAGTGTTTCCCGGGAGCGATTCCGGTGCTAGCACTTGAACAGCCCCTGAAGATGTCAGCCACCTCAAATCCCTCTGGGCTGGATGACATTTATTTCCCGCACTGATTCTCATGCTTTCATAGTCCAATAGCTTCTTAGTGCAGTACCAAGTAAACGTGAGTCCCTTTAGTCGTTCCGGTGAATCGGGGTCGTAGGACATGGAGCCATCCAGAGTCCAATTATCAAAAAAGCCCACTGTCCGGAAGTTGCCTCCTGCAATACTTGCCACAAGATCACTTCTCTCTATCTTGATGAAAACCCTGTCTGTGTTATTGAAGGATCTTTTGGTCCCAAGCATGTATACTGAAGCAGTAAAATAGACCTGATACATTCCATAATCCAAGGTCCAGCTGGGAACCGTTAGCTGTACTGTGTTGACACCGTGCATCGCCGATGTATTTAAAGGTTGGTCCCAGTCTGGATTAGTTTTCATGTCCTTAACAGCATAGAATATCCACTGAGGCTTTATGGACACGTGGAGGTTGCAGTCCACTATCACTCTGGCATACAGCTCAAACGTTTTCCCCTTTTTCTGACGTATGACAGAGGTGTGAAGAGAAGGTTTTTGAATTGTAACTGAGTTGAATTTGCAGGCTGCTTCCTGGTGAAGCACTGCCAGCTCTGTTGCTTTTGAAGTGTCATCCCTGACGCTTGCGAGAGCCGGTGTCAGTCCATTTCGGGTGCTGCTCACTTTTGCCACGAACCCTTGGTGTTTCTCAGGATCCCCGGGGAAAGCAGAGCAATGGAACAAGCAGGTGGCACTTCTCGTGCCATCACGGTATGCGTGTGAGCTCTTCTGGGCGGCCCACCTTGCTGACATCTCGACACTCAAGTTGCGATAAAGGCACTCGGGTGCGGCGCATGAGGCAGATGAGCTCTGCACTGTAATGACACTGGAGGCCACCGACCAGAGAGCGCTTCCCAGGGAGAGGCCTGACTGGAGCGTGAACTGCCCTGACCAGAGGGAGGTGTTCTTCACCCAACCCCAATTCAGGTACCAGCGGCAGTGCGGCGGGGAGGCAGGCTGCCTCTCTGTGCTCTCTGCCTCCGCTGTCGCTCCTGGGGCTGGCCGGTACCTGTGGAAAGTGTTGTTTCTGCATTGAGCATTGAAAAGGGCAATTGATCGAAAGAAACAAGCTGTAACATATCCTTAGAAATAACTGACGTGGAAAGTAAGAATACTGTATACATCTTAGGAACATATATTAGGAACATAGCTGCCGAATTACCTAACAAACACTTTCTCACAAAGCTGCAATAGATTTTGAATGTTCTAACCAGTATGGGTATAGTATTCTGAACTAGGAGACATACTGTGAGGATGTTCATTAGAGCGGCAGAAGCCAAATACATCTAACAGACTTTCAAGGAGGCAGGGCCTTTACACAGAGCAGAACTGTCCCACTCTGTGGGAATGTTAGGATGCCATACACTGGCTCCAAGATACTCCCCTCTATCCTCCTCCTGAGCTTGTCTCTACACAGGGACAGATGGATGATCAGAACAGTGACCCAGTGTGAAAGGACACAAACGTTAGGGGGGTAATTAAACGATTGAGGCTGTGTCTATATGTCTATGTTTATGTTGTACAACTGACGTCCGAAAAGTTACCACCAAATGTTTGTTAAGAAAGCAATTGCTAGAAGTCAATTAAGCAATTAAGACATTTGTGTTTGGGCGGCAAAGATTTGTGTCTACTTGGCGTTTGTATGATTAGTATTGAAGCATCAGGAAAGAGTGTGAACCTGCATTACTCAGCCAATGAGGAACCAGGGATGAAAGAGATCAGCGGCAGGCAATAGGGGATCAAAGATGTAACAGTGTTTTGTCATAGAATCATAGAATCACCAAGGTTGGAAAAGACCTAAAAGATCATCCAGTCCAACCGTTCACCTATTCCCAATAGCTCCCACTAAACCATGTCCCTCAACACAACATCCAGCCTTTCCTTGAACACCCCCAGGCTCGTTGGCTCCACCACCTCCCTGGGCAGTCCATTCCACTGCCTGACCACCCTTTCTGAAAAGTAATACCTCCTCATGTCCAGCCTGAATCTCCCCTGCCATAGCTTGAAGCCGTGCCCTCTGCTCCTATCACTAATGACACGAGAGAAGAGGCCGACCCCCAGCTCACTACAACCTCCCTTCAGGAAGTTACAGAGAGCAATAAGGTCTCCCCTGAGCCTCCTCTTCTCCAGGCTGAACATCCCCAGCTCCTTCAGCCTCTCCTCCTAAGCCCTGTGCTCCTGACCCCTCACCAGCTTTGTTGCCCTCCTTTGAACACACTCCAGGGCCTCAATGTCTTTCTTGCAGTGAGGGGCCCAAAACTGGACACAGTACTCGAGGTGCGGCCTCACTAGTGCTGAGTACAGGGGAACAATCACCTCTCTGCTCCGGCTTGCAACACTGTATTGCCAAAACAATCTGCTTTCTCAGAGAAACCGTACTAGAAAATTATTTGGAAACTTCCAACATACCGCAGTCGCAAGGTGCCATTCCCCAGGCAGGACAGCCAGCCCTCGCCGCTGCGCCCTGCGGAGCCGCGTCCGGGAGCTCCGAGGCAGCTGACCGCCAGGGGCGGCGGCTGCATGCGCGGAGAGCAGGCTCGCAGGGCCAGCAGGGAAAAGGCGAGCAGCTGGAGCAGAAAAAGAAGCGTCGGCATGGCGGCACGACGGGCGAGAGAAAGCGCCGGCATGGCGGCGTGGCCAGCCGGTGGCTGCTTGTTGCGTAGTGCCAACTGTCAGCGAGCGACCTCGGCATTCTGAACGTTCTACGTGCAGACCGGTACCTGCCGCCCTTCTCCATGGCGCGGCTTGCCAAAAAACCACGTCGGCTTCGAAACGGCCCCTGGGACGGGCTGCCGAAAGGGGCCACGGACCGCACGGAGAGCGGCAGCAAGCGGCAGCACCGCGTGGCGCTCAGCGCGGAGGCTGGATCGGCAGGGCCGCCGCGCCGAGAGGAGGACCGGCCCCGCCCCGCCCCACAGAGCGGCCCGGCCCCTTCTCCTGCGTGCTGTGGGAAGCGCGAAGTCGCTCGGGCGAAGGCTGAGAGGGGCTTGTGGGACGGCCATGGCACCGCTGAGGGACTGCAAGGTACGGGCGGGCCGGAAGGGAGCGGCGCAACGACGGAGCCGAGCCGAGCCGAGGGGCCGTTGCGCGGCCGCAGGTGGCCGGGCGGCTGCGCCCGCTGTGCCCGCGGGTCCCGCAGCTGCCGGGAGAGTGGGCGGCGAGGGCGAGCAGGTCTCTGCTTCGGCCACCGCCGGGGAAGGAGCCCGAGCTTGGGAACTGCGGCGGCTGCGGCTGGGAGGGGCGCGGGAGGCCGGGCCTGGCGCCGTGCGGCCTCGTCCGGGGTCGTCCCGAGAGGCGCTGTTTGGGGAGCTTCGCTCGCCCTGGGGCTCGGAGGTGACCAACTCGTGGTTGCGTTGCCACCCTGTGTGGGAAAGCACTGCTCTGCTGTGAGGTGCAGAAAACCAGGGCCTTAATTCAGCATGTGACAGTTCCACGTGAGGTGTGCCTGCAGCAGAGGAACTTGTCAAAAGGGAACCATAATGAGTTGAGAATCATTCTTGCATTTGGAGGTCTGTAGGCCGTTAAGTTTTACCGTTTACAGTGTGTTGGTTCTTCCTCCCCACTGCTAAGCACAGCTAATGGAGTTGATTGTCATAACGTAATGTCACATGTAATTACGTCTGCAGAAAATGTTTCTGTGGCTGCCCAAGTTGTCTGTACAGCACAAGAACACAACAAGAAAACGTAGTTGAAAAGCGTCAGCAAATCATCGCTTTTGAAGTCTGCTGGCTGTGTGTGGGCAAGCAGGGCATGGAATAAGCAGTTCTTTTTTTGTTTATTGTGCAGGCCTGGCAGGACGCTGGACTTGGGCTGTCGACCACTAGCAACGAAGCCTGTAAGCTATTTGATGCTGCGCTAAGCCAGGTATGACATGAAGCAAAAATAAGAGAAGGAGGGTCTTGTGCACCAAGTAGTCTTTGCTGTAGCTGACTTTTGAATTTCTGACTGTCTGGAAGATGAGAAGATGGATGTAGTTTTATCGATTGAGGAAAGAACACTTAAGCAGTCACTGCTAGTGTGTACTTAGACGCACGCCCGTGATGCTTTCCCACAGCAGAGTCAAATCTAACAGGTGAGTTGTGGTCTCAGAGGTGTTACGCTCTTGCGCATTTTCTGGGAATAGGCTGAGGAACCAGAGCCTGAGGCTGAGTTCAGCCACTGGCTGTCAGCAGAAAACCCAGTTAGCAGGGAGCTCTGCTGAGTGTTGCAGCTGAGGGAAAAGCTTCATCTGGTGTGCTTATCACCCCTCACACTAGAGAATCATGGAGGAGACATATGCTGCTTAGAAACTGAAGATTGTTAGTTCTGCTGGTGGGCAGAGTACCTTAAAGAAGACATTTTCTCTGTTTTCTTCCTAAGTAAACTCAGTGTACTAAGTGTAAAGATTCTCTTTTGTGTTGCTTCCTTTAACTTTAACCTGCCTGGGATCCTGGGCTACCTGATCTAGTGCCTGTTTGACTGGTTGGCAACCCTGCCAGTGGCAGGGGGTTTGGAACTAGATGATCTTGGAGGTCCCTTCTAGCGCAAGCCATTTTGTCATTGTGTGGGAGAATGAGAAGATGCCCAGTGTCGTTGGCACTGTCTCTCCCTTTTGCAGTATGCAACGTGGCGCAACGATGAGAATCTAGGAGGTATTGAAGGGTGTCTTTCCAAGTTAAAGGCTGCAGATCCAAATTTTGGTAAGTGTAACCTTTAGCTGTTTGCACGGGAAGTGCTGGATGCTACGTAAATCACTGCAAAATAATGCCTCTTGTTTATTTCCATTTAACCTTCAATGGATTCTACTGCTATACCAACACTGGCCTCTAACGTTGTGGATCAGTGTAATAAAATGGGAGGTATTACTTTTGGAGCAGCCCTTCTACCCTGTTTCTTTGTGTTCACTGTACTTCATTTTGGCAAGTAGCACCTGGTGTGTGGGGTAGAATTCTGTAATTCGTCGTTAGAGGGGGGAGCAGGCTGTGGTGATGTTTCCGTGTTTTTCACTCAAGTCCTCTGTAATGCCTGTCCTGAAGGGCAATGAAAACTGGAAGCTTATGAGTCTTTGCTACAGAGGGGACCCATTTTCACCCAAGGCAACCCAAGCCTCTTCATGCTCTTGTAGAGATGAGTTACGTTCATTGCTGTACTGCTCATGATGTGACTTGTTGATTTCCATAGTCATGGGACATGTCATTGCTAACGGATTGGAGCTTATTGGCACTGGAAGCTCAGTGCGGCTCAACAGAGATCTGGGCAGTGCGCTGAAAACAATGATGACGCTGTCGAGATCTCAGCCTCTGACGGAGCGGGAGAAGCTTCACGTATTGGCCTTGGACATGTTTGCCAGTGGGTAAGTGGCTGGCCCTGTGGGGAAGGGGACAGTGGCTGGTTTTGTCATTCAGGGCCTTCTTGCTGTTGCAGCGTACTGCTGCCTTAGCTATGTGTTCTCCACTTTCTTCTCATGAAGAGTACTGTGAAGAGGATAAGCTATCAGAGGTGATGTTTTGTAGGGTTGTGTCCTAGCAGTCTAACCAGTCATGTAGCAGAGAATCAGGATCAGGTGTTTGTTATTGTTGTCAAATGTGTCTCCCAGAATTGTATCACGATCAGATTACCTCTCCCCTAGGAGGGGAAGTGCAGTATGGCCTCTGACATACCTTTAGCACTTCTTTTTTTTAAATCCATCTTAATTACATCAGTGGAGTAAAGGTTTAGAAATGGGATAGAATTATGTATAGCTACTCTAAGGTCTGGTGTAATATGATAAATTTTTTGAACCGCACAAGCAAATCCTCAAGCTTACTTTTCATGGAATTACAGGAGATGGAATGGACCACAAAAGACTGTTGAGTCCACCACCAGATGAGTCCAGATGAGTCTTGAATATCTTCATAAAAGGAGACTTTGCAGCCTCTCTGGGCAAGCTGTTCCAGTGCTCCTAGTGTCAGAAAGTGGAGTGGGAGATGCTGGTATCAGCAGTTGTGTAAAGCATTATTGTTCCGTTCAGTACGATGAATTTCTGTGCACTCTAGGGAAGTAATCATTCACTTTTATTGTTCATCAAACAAGTGAACGTGGCTTTACCTCATGTAATTCATAGCAAAGGTAAAGAGGAAGCTACCAAAGCCCTGCTAGTGTGGGTTCAGTTCCCACTGGAACAAAGGTATCTGTGTGCCTATGACTGTAGATTAATTATCAAATTATAGAATGGCTTAGCATGTGAAACATCTTCAAGATGATCAGGCTGAACTACCAAGTTCCATAACTATGTAACGTTCTCTAGTGTCAGGTCTACACATTTCTTAAATTCTTCTGGGAAGGGAGGGGCTGGGACTTCTCCACCTCCCAGGTGAGGCTCTGCCACACAGTGCAACACAGTAGTCAAGGTGCAGCCTCACTATTGCTGAGTATGGGCCCAATCCTTTTCCTCCTCTCATTGACCAGACTGTTTCTGATGCAGGCCTGGATGCCATTGGCCTTGCTGGCTGCCTGGGCACACTGCTGGCTCACATTCAGCTGGTTGTCAGCCAGCACCCACCGCCAGCTCTTTTTCTGCTGAGCAACTTTGCAGCCACTCGTGCCCAGGTCTGTACCACTGTATGGGGTTGTTGTGGCTCCAGTGTAGGACTGGGGGCTTAGCCCTGTTGAATGTCATGCAGTTGGACTTAGCCCTTTGATCCAGCCTCTCCAGATCCATCTGCAGAGCCTTCCAGCTCCCAAGCAGATAGCAGCAGATCTCTCTGTCCCAAGTTCACGTTCAATGTTGGGAAAATCTTTATGGTTCAGCTGGTCTCTTTTTCCTTGCCTTTTGCAGCTTTTGTAAGAGTACTTCTCATGTGATTTCCCAGTAAGTGCCCTGCTTAAACAATGTCATTGTTTCTCAAAGGAAAAAACAAACGTAACTAAAATTTGTTCAAGAAGAAAAAGGCATTTGCTGTTGAATCTTCTCTTTTTCAGAATAGGAGGAGTTTAGAACTGACAGCAGGGGCCGGTATGCATGTCTTCTTTCAACGATTAAAATTCTTGTTTATAGACAGCTTCCAAAAGCTTGTGATGTATGGGAACAGATTCTACAGAACCATCCGACGGACTTGCTAGCCCTCAAATTTTCCCATGACACTTATTTCTACTTAGGATATCAAATACAAATGCGAGATTCTGTTGCTCGGGTTTTTCCTTTCTGGACACCTGACGTTCCTCTGAGCAGGTAGGTCATGCTTCACTTTCAAAATTGCTCCGTATCTGATGTATGCATACTCTTTTGTTTTAGGTTCAACACATCTAAATGATAGGATTTGTTAGAAACAGGAGTGTAGACAAGATTAACAGCTTCTAGATGAAGTGGAGTGAATTATGGGTGACGCCAGCTCGATCATCTCCCCCGCATCCCTGCTGACACTGTTAGTGAGGTTGTTCTGTTCAGTTTTCAGAAGTGAGCAGTGGCTCACTCAGTGACTTTTGCTGTCAGATAAGGCTCGTGTCATGTAACGCCTAAGATGGAATGGTGCACTCACTGCAGGCGGGGGCAAAATGCCCTCAGGCTCTTGTGTGCCCATTTCCTTTTTCCTTTTGTTTCCTGTGGACAAACGCACTGTTGTCAGCAACTGCGAGACCCCCCATGGGATGTGATGCAATAGGCCCTCTCCCTGCTCTATGATTGATGCGTTGCACCTGTCCTTAGGGGCATAGTCGAAGCACATAGGTTATATAAGCTAGAGTTCACGTGTAATAAACGCCATTTTGCTGTTCATCATATTGGTGTGTGTGTGCAGTCATTTGGTCCTGGCCTGGTTTTAGGTCAGTTCCGTAGGAGGCAATGCAACATTGGTTCCCCGTTTGAGGAACCAGTGCGGAACCCACTTGTGAGGATCCCTCTTGCATGAGAAGCCAACTTGCGTTAAAGTCTCCTGCAAGCCTGCGGAATTTCCAATGCTGTAATGAAGTATCCAATGCTGTAATGAGGTAATTACGGGTTGGCCGTGGAAGACCGTATTCGCCTAAGGGCGTGCCTGCAGCAGCTGGCTGCTGTGGAAGTTTGAGGCTGGGGATAGCCTGTGGTTGGTGGCAGGCCGCTCTCGAATCGGGACATCAGTGCCGTGCTGGTGATGGATCAAGTTATTAAGTTGGTCCTTCAGTTCTGTAAGGACTATCACAGCAGGTATGCCCCTCCTAAGAAGGACATTTCCGTTGTACTTATTCGCCTGGAAAAGGAGTGGAATCTTCCCTCCTCTCAGGACATTTTAGATCCTGATAGATGGGATCAGTTTACATCCACGCTTGCGCAACGAGCAATGGAGGAACAAAAAGCGGCGGAACTTAAAATCTGGGGGTTAATTCTTGGGGCTCTTAAAGCCGCCAGAGAAGAAGGTAAAACCACAGAGGCTGCGCGTGCTATGATGGGTTTGGAATTTACTAACACCGAGAGAAGTGGCGCGGGAAGTGTACTTTCTTGCAGGTCCCCTGAGGAAGAGAACGCCCCAAATATGCCCACTAACTATGGCCACTAACATCTCGTCCGCACCTTCGGCACCCCCCTTCGCTCCCCCCTCGGCTTCAGCGTCGCATAAACAAGTAGAAGAAGACTGTGCTAAACTGTCTGCACTTTTATCATGCAACACCGGCCAAGTGCAGGAATCCAAGGTCGTTGAAACTCCCCAGCCGTATCCACGACAACCGCTGTATCCTTCTCTGTGTAATCCAATACCACCTGCGGGGGCAGGGAAAGAAGTGAGCTGGGATGGGACACTTGCTGTTTCCTCTGAGGAGGTGGAATGCAGTAGCACCCAGGGGGGTGGGGACTGCGGGCAAGGCTCGGGTACAGATTGGTCAAAAGTTAGAGAGGCGGTAGAAGAAAAAACAGCAGAGAGAAAGGGAAGCAATGTAACTAACAGGCGCTCGGATGATAATGTCCGGACAGCACTGTCCACCCTGATTGCGCCTGAAGGAGTAGGTAGCATCTGGCCAGCGCTGTCGGCTCAGGTTGCACCCGTAGGAGAAAGACAAAATGACGAGGGTCTCCGGACCCACTCCCTACCACAGCATTCAGACCCACTGATTCGACCCACATATCCTTTTACAAGATTGAGTGCGTATGCAACCAATCAGAAGCCTCTACAACAGTCAGTGCATGATCAAAGGGAGATGGGTCTGAGGGGAGGGGTGCGGAGCCCACAGCTTCCAGCTGTGGCTGAAAAAGATAATGAAAGGAGAGAGGTGAATTTGCATTTGGGAGTTAAGAGAGATGCACTAACAGATTGTGGGAAGTCTAGATCTAGCCTGATAGAGGAAGGAAAAGTACTGGAGATCTTCCTGGTAGTAGGGAACAGTAACAGAGGCCCAAAAGGGGTACCCCTCGATTCGAAAGACATCACACACCTGATAGATTGTGTAGAGAAACTGGGATTGAAATCACTCCTTGCTCTAAATGCATTAGAAGTCCTGACAGCATCAGGTCTTCTCTTTCCTCATGGTGTAATGAATCTGATGTGCATGGTTTTTAAACCAATCCAGTATACGATGTGGGCATCAGAATGGGTTCCCAGATTGAGGCCTGGGGAACAAGCAACAAGAATTTGCTTGTGAGAGCAATGCTCTCAAGGCTTCAGACATCTGCCTTGATATTGAACAAATGTTTGTCATTTTTGCGGTACATTCCAACAGGTACCTGAGACAATGTTGGTATACATTGGGAAAGGTTATGTTTGTATAAGGATCTTTGTAATTTCATACTCATAGATAGTGCCACTAGAGCTATCAGCAATCACTCTAATCAGTAATCTCTAATCTCTCTGTCTATAACTTTACCAGTATCATAGGCTTTAATTCCTATGTTCTGTTCTATTCCCTTGCCAACAGCTCGTAATGTAGTTCAGGCATGTCCATATTGCAATTCTGCCCCAACTATTGGTGCAGGTGTTAACCCCCGTGGCTTAAAGCCATTACAGATCTGGCAGACAGACTTCACGTGGGAACCCCGTATGGCCCCTCGTCCATGGCTCGCCGTTACTGTAGATACAGCTTCTTCTATGCTATCAGTCACTCAACATACAAAGTGCAATTCGACCGCAGCACAGAGTCATTGGGCCACTGCAATAGCTGCAATGGGGTTGCTCAGCCAGATAAAAACAGATAATGGGTCTTGCTTCATCTCAAAATCGACCCAGGAATGGCTGACAGCTTGGGGATATCTGATTCCACAGGAATCCCTGGCAACTCTCAGGGACAAGCAATGTCCCTGAACGTGCCAATTGCCTCCTCAAGGAAAAGTTACGCTTCCTGGGTGAGGGAGAAGGGTATCAGAGTGCAATTCCTGTTAAAAGACAAGCAGAGATTCTATCTAAAGCCATTTACTCATTGGATCACTTTGAACGTGGAGATTGCAGTAGAAGCCCTGTACAGAAACACTGGCAGCCCAAAGTTTTGAGCGAAGGGCCTCCAGTAAAAATAAAAGCAGACAGTGGGGAATGGGAGGCGGTATGGATACCATGGCGAAAAATTAAGCCAGACATCAGCAAGGAACTAACTGGAACGTAAGTCTTCCCATTTACAACATTGACTCCTGGGAAGGCCCAGACAACAGACAAGATCGGCGAAAGAACAAGAGAAGGAGTCGCTCCTGAGCAGCTTACCCACAAAAGAAAGGTGTTCGTGCTAAGGACATACCAACTGCTAAAACACATCAGAGGCAGTGGATAGAAAACCTTCATCACTGTTCACCACGACGCAAGAGAGAGCAAAGAAGGATGGAGAGCACCACTGATGGGAAGTGCTTCCTGGATGGTCCATCAATGCGACAGGAATGTTTAACTCTGTTTAACTTTATTCTATATTCAGTTATAGTTGCATAGGTCTAACATTAATACGCTTAGTGCTTATAGTCATATTATACATATAGGCATATAGGTATATAAGTATATAGTCATATTAGCTATATAGGTATATTACACATACATAGGTATAGTGTATGCTGAGACAAATGACTCGTATGGCAAATGCTAAGACGAACAAATCAGCATCATCTAAGAATGCAATATATAGTTTTATGTAGAACTCACATTTAAGACATTAGGATTGAACATCTGAACATCTGAACATGAGCTGACGGTGTGCCCAGGTGGCCAAGAGGGCCAACGGCATCCTGGCCTGCATTAGAAATAGTGTGGTCAGCAGGAGCAGGGAGGTTGTGGTGCAAAAGGGTCTGGCCTCTTCTCCCAGGAAAATAGTAGGACCCGAGGAAATGGCCAGAAGTTATACCAGAAGAGGTTTAGGTTGGATATTAGGAGTTTCTCCTAATGGGCTCTACTCACAGAGGATTATTAAGTTAATAGGTTGTCATTAGGTTAATAGGTTATAGGGTTATTAGGATAGGATTATTCTGCGAATCGGGATGTAACGGGGCAAGGCTTAACCGAGAGGACAATGGCATGTATAGGCGCAATGCGGGGATTTCGGGGTGTACGCGGTTAGGGTCCTGTAATAAACGCCATTTTGCTGTTCATCATATTGGTGTGTGCGTGCAGTCATTTGGTCCTGGCCTGGTTTTAGGTCAGTACCGTAGGAGGCAGTGCAACACTGTACCTCAATATCCAGGACAGAATGCTTTTCTCTTCCACAAACAGTGAAGACAGTGTAAGCTGAATATTAAGCTAGTAATGAAGCTATGGCATCGCGCAGTCTCACGGCTCAGAAGGCAGTGTCATTTTTCCATCAGTGTCAACTGATGGAAATGTGAAATCCTTTGTTCTTCTTACGTACGCTACTGGCATTTGTTGGGGAGGTGAGGCTTAGCAGCTTGGACTGGGCTTTTGTCAGTTTCCTTGGCACAAGAAGGTGTGTGCTACAGAGGGGCGTACAGTCTGTGGTCTAATTAATTGTGAAGCAGTGGGAAATACCCGTTTACCAAACTTTCCTTGTTATCTAAGAATCTGGCAATTATTTTGTGTCCTCAGACTGACAGGCATGTGGAGTTGCGTATGAATTTATACCTCTGCAAAAACTAAGTATATATTTAAAAACAAACAAACAACAAAACTGGACAACGCACCCAGAGGTCTTTATTCCTCAGGTGCAATATAATACTCCACATATTTTAGTAACATTTTTGCCTTCTGAGTTTGATACCAAAAGCTAAGCAGGTATTTTCAGAAAAAGAAGAATATCCTGTGGTGCTTGGCCCTCTATGATTCTGCAAATACAGTAGCAGTTAAACATTCCTTAAACTGACTGCATCGGGTACGTTCATAGGAGCATAGAACAGCCAAGCTTCCCTGTACATTGGGCCTTTATTGCTTAACGACGGTGCCTTTTGCTTTTACATTGTCTTCAACTGATTTGGAAAAGCCTCATTGCATGAAGGTGCTTGTGTATAGTGGGCAGTGAAGAAAGTGTGAAGACAGTGCAGATGGCTGCAGTCGTATGTGCTGCCTTTGGGTTTCTCCCCCTCACCATATTTGAAATGTAAATCTGAAATCACTTGTGGGTGCTTTCTGTTTCCTTTGTTGTTAAAATTCAATTTTAATTTAATTTTAATTTAATTTTAAGAACGGTTTTGAGTTAAATGCTGCTTCTAGTACATTTTTCAGTCCTTGCTTAAATCTAGTTCTGAATGAGTGTTCTTTTCTATTTTGCTTAGCTACGTGAAGGGCTTCTACTCTTTTGGACTCATGGAAACAAACTTTTTTGATCGTGCAGAGAAGCTTGCCCGTGAGGTAAACTGCCCGTTCTTGATGGTGAAATGTTTTTAGAGTTGTCAGTCATGTGCTCCCTATCTCTGAGTGATGTTTTGCACAAGTGCTGTAAACTGACAGTGAGCAGCTGAGTGTACAGTGTTCCTGGGGATCAAAATTAGTCTGCATATACCCTTTTTATAACGATAGAAGTTGTGTTTGATCTTCTGCAGTCTTCAGGATTATTGCTGTTACCTTGTGGTCTTGGACGGAGTTAATCTCTAATGAGTGTCTTGGCAAGGTTCTGTTGCATCTGGAACAGATGAAACTGCTACTGACTAATCTTACCAAATGGCTAAGATATAATAGAAATGGGTTATTTGCCAGTTTGAGAGAATCATCACGTTTTCCTTTTTTCACTCACAGGCTTTGGATATAGAGCGGACAGATGCGTGGTCTGTTCATACTGTAGCTCACGTAAATGAAATGAAAGCAGAGGTGGAGAAAGGGTTGGCGTTCATGAAGGAAACAGAAGACAACTGGAAGGTAAGCTTTGTCACAGCATGTCTGAAAAATATCTTTGTAGGTCGTCTTTGCCTGCTCCAGCCAAGTCCTGCAGTTCTTCATCTGCTTCCTTTCTGCCTGTGTATGTGTTACAAGCAATGCAAGTTTCAGAAATGAGTAGAAGACTTCACTTGAGGTGCTGTTATCCATGCTGATTTTGAAGCAAGAGGCAGAAAAATGTCCATTCTGAAGGGCACGTACTCTGGACCACTTCAAGCCATCTTTACTGAGATTACTCGGATGCCAAATTGCACAGGAGATTTAGTGCAGGTTTTCTTCACATGACAGTTTTTATTGTTCCTCTCACAGAAACGCAGTTGCCTATCATAGGATGTGAGTTTGAGCACAAAATCAGAGGGGTTACATCAGGTCAGCCGAGGGACCTCCGTGCTGGTGTGGCTTAGTCTTAAATGGGAATGTTTTTTCTCCAGAACTGTTGCAGTGAGTTCTCATAGCCTGTTTCTATTTAGTGATTTGAGCACCCTGGAATTTGCTTAGCAAATTCTTGCTTAGCAGTTTAATCTCATTCAGAACGACAAGTCAGAATCAGAAGAGGGGTTTTGTTTTTTTCAGTGAGGTAATCTCGTATTCTTACTCATGTGAAGTACAGGCTAGGGAAGAGCATTTGAACTCCTGGTGTCAGCTGGGAAGTATGGTGCAAGGTTGGTAATTGGTCAGGGAATATTCATCTCATCTGAGGAACTGCCCACGTATCTGGTATCTATTTTGGAGTCAGTAGTAAGGCATAAGTTTGAGAAGTGATCGCTCAGTCTGAGATGGAAATCTAGGTGAGTAGGAGGAATGGCCCTCATAAGGTGGGCCTTTCCTGCACACTGTCTAGCCACATTGCTTCAGTCAAGACCCTTACATGTTAGATGAGACAAATCCTACTCTTGTGATAGACAGTTTGTGGATTTTTTTCCGAAGGAGTGCTGCAGAAGGGTGAATTCTCCTGAGGCATCCAAGCGCAGTTCTTCTCTGGAAAAAGACTTGGGGAAACTTTGGTTTTTGTGGTGTCTGCCTGAATTGGAAAGGAGCGAGTGTAAGAGTGAGAGATTTCATGTAGGCCAGCAGATGTGAAGTTCTTGTCTGTCCTGTCTTTTGGAGCACTCGGCAGTTGAAGAGGAAAACCAAAATCTGCCTAGGTATGTTGGGATGAGAAGTTATTGTGTAAATCATAATATTTCTCTCCTTTTTCTTTTTTGCAGGGCAGTGATATGCTTGCTTGCCACAATTACTGGCACTGGGCTTTATACTTTATGGAAAAGGTATGAGATATTTTCATACTGACGATTTATGGTCCAGACAGAGAATTCATCCAATGCTAGTTAAAAGGCAGTCCTAGCATGTATAGGGATTTATAGGTTATTTCAAGGGATGCTGTTATAAAATAGCACTGTGATGTTTTTACAGGATAGTCCTGTAGTACCATTATTTTGGCAACTTTTAATTACACTGAACAAAGATCCATTATCTTTGCTAGAATGTTGGAGGATTGCTGTGAAATAATCTCACTGATTACACCTGGCACTATTATTTGATGGATATAAGAACTTGGATCACCTATTTTTAGACAACAAAATTACAGAAAGTTCTCTTCAAATTCAGTACAAAGCTGCTGACCTCAAAATTGACTGACTGAAACAAGACACTAATCTCTGTAGTTCAATCTCTGTAATTCAAGTGATTTAGGATCTAGTGAAACTCTTTTGTAACGATTGCAACTTGCCCAGCATATCAGGTAGCAGTGCAGAATTTCCTTGGAGGTCATAACGCTTAGCACTGGTCACATTTATCTCCTTAATGAATTGAGCCCAATGTCATTGCAGAGGTGCCGTCCTTTGGTCAGAACACAGTGTCAGTTGTTTATGCTTCGTAGTAATGACATAGAAAGCATAGCTCTCAACAGTAGTCTAGTACCTTGTTTGTTTTGCCACCTTCTGTCCATACAGATTTTTTTTACAGCTTGCTTAAGAAAGTGCATATGTTTTATGAAACAGTATTTTTTTTTGCAAAGAATCCTGAACGGAAGATGAGAAAGAGGTGAAACCTCATCTTTCTCCCTTGTGTGGAGCACACATCAGTATTTGTTCTCTTTATTAAATGGAAACTAAATATACTGGTTATTTTAGCTAGTAAATCCTGCTTTATCTTGGTCTTTTCTCTCTTTATGTTTGTTTATTTGTTTCTGAAATCATGAGACAAGGAAGTAATGTTATGGCATTTCTTAATTGTATTTATATCTTTGGTTGCTCCCCATCTCTCTTGCTTAGTCTTCCAGAATATTAATCACATGGTCCTTGTTTGCTTTTACAGGGGGAACATGAGGCTGCTTTGACAATTTATGACAACCATGTGAGTAGATAGCACTTCAGATATTCACAGAAGCAGGTCTTTGCATTTCTATTAATATGCTGTGGTTCTGTACTGTGTACATTTCAACACAATCTTAGTAAATAAAATCAAATTTGGTAGGATAGCACGTATTTGTAAGGACTGTAAAAGTAATATTGTCATTAAGAAAGTTGTTGTGCAGGCTCCTGTCTACTAACTCTGGCATAGTGAAGTAATATTTATGGCACAAGATTGGGAGGGAAAAAAAAAATGGGTGACCCTCTGTGCTTACGGAGTTGAACTGGATACCAGGTAAAACAAGACAAGTGAAGCAGCACGGAAGCGTTCTTCACTTCAGGTTGCTGTATTCGGGAACAGTGCAGTTAGCAGTGCAACTTTGAGACAGGTATTTTGGGTTGAATGAGAACATCAAGTTCCTTTTGTACAGTGCACATAAGTTGGATTATCTGAGTAATTTCCTGGTAGCACAGCTTATGAGCGCTTGTGATTACAGATAGCTCCCCGGTTCCTGTCAAGCGGAAGCATGCTGGATTTAGTAGATAGCTCTTCGATGCTGTACAGGCTTCACCTGGAAGGCAGGATATCCCACTGTAATTCTTTTTGAGCAGTGAGGGGAATGGCTGAACTTCCTGTCTGCCTGCCAATGCAGAGTGGTGAATGAATTTCTTATTCGGCTTGGCTCACACGCACTGCTTTTGTTTTACCTATTTCTCTGTCTTTATGTGATTCCGCAAGTTTTCTTACTTCTGCCCTTCTGATTCTTCTCCCCGTTGCAAATGTGGGGAGATCCTCCCATAATGCAATCTAGAGTATTGGTGATAAATTACTGACAGTCAGCGAACCCTTTGCCCGGATAAGGCAGGCTGTAACTAAACATTGCAGTATAATTTTGCCACGGCAGAGACTGTGTTTTTGAGTTCAGTAGCAGTGCTATCCATGGCACATGATGCTGATACATACTACTAAGCAATGCTCTTGCCCTTGGTGTTGTTATTTAAATAATATCTTTTACTGATAGGTGTGAAGCTTGGAGACAGGTGGGACAATGTCCTGAAGCGTGCAAAGCAGCACAGCAAAGACCACGTTCTTCTTTTCAATGATGCACACGTGTTGATGTCCTCACTTGGAGCCAAAGACCACAAAACTACGAATGAGCTTTTAACAACTCTTCAAGAACTTGCCAAGTAGGTTACGTGAACTAAAGTACTGTGTTGCATAAATATTTTGGCCTCTGAGCATCTGAGGGATGGTTTGTGTGGCTTGCAGAAGTGTTCCCACACGCTCCTCTCTGCTTTACTGCCTCCCTGGGTGAGGCCTGGTTTAAATAGAGCAGTGTCCATTTAGGTCATCCCTGTAATTGTTTTTGTGAGTTGATGTCGAGAGGAGCTTCTGTTCGTGGTAAGCAAGAATCTCTTGTGTTTGTCACAGCCCCTATGGAACGTTTGCCTTGTATTTTCTTGCTGTGTGTTCGTACTAAGTTACGTTATGTGCAGCGATAGAGGATTTCACCTGTATAACAATACGGACACTGTGCAGTGTGCCAGCTGTCTGTGCTGGTTCTTTCTGCTCTGTTTTAAAAGAAAGTAACAGTTAGCTGGTAGCCTTTCAGTAGCCTCCCTTAGGTGCTTTCATTATTAAGAGCCCTTGATTCGTGGAAAAGGGAACAAGCGAGCTGTGCTTGTGACTGAGTCCTGTTTGCCAGCACTTACCATAATAGTGTCAGCTATTCAAGGTGCCAAGAGGAAAACTTCACTTGGGGGCTGTTTTGTAACCAGCAGTACTTTCTCGGTTACTTACTAACAGATCTTGACTCACTTCTTTTTTCAGAGGGATATTTTCAGCCAGCTATTGATTCATGCTGCTTTAAATTGCAAATCCCAAGCCAAACAAAACCTCGCTAAGTGAGTATTTTTCCTGGTAATTTTTTCTTTCTGTGGTGATAGGACTGTTTTAAAGTCAGGATGTAGCAGAGTAGCTGCAAACAACTGCGTCCGTGCTGAAATTACACGCAAGCATTCGCGCTGAATGTAGTAACACTTAACTAAGATGAGAAGCGCAGTAGCTGTCTGTTCCAGAAGGGCAGTCTTACAGTATGGATGATTCGTTTGTGTTTGTTGAAGGGCAGTTGACTTTCAGATGTTCTGTCTTACCCTGTGGCATCTTGCCGCTCGGTTGTGTACTTGATGGACTGCTAAGGTTTGGTGACCTGCTGGAAATCAAGGTCACAGAATCACAGAATCACCCAGGTTGGAATGGACCTCAAGGACCATGTAGTTCCAACGCCCCTGCCTAGCAGGGCCACCAAACATACACATTTAGATCAGGTTGCCCAGGACCCCGTCCAACCTGGCCTTGAACACGTCAAAGGACGGGGCATCCACAACCTCCCTGGGCAGCCCGTTCCAGGGCCTAACCACTCTCCTAGTAAAGAACTTCCCCCTAACATCCAACCTAAATCTTCCCTCCTTTAACTTGGATCCATTTCCCCTAGTCCTGCTGTTGTCAGCCCTTTTGAAGAGTTTACTCCCCTCCTGGGTGTAGGTTCCCTTCAAGTATTGATAGGCTGCAATGAGGTCACCCCGCAGCCTTCTCTTCTCCAGGCTGAACAAGCCCAACTCCCTCAGCCTGTCCTCATAGGGGAGGTGCTCCAGCCCCCTGATCATCTTAGTCGCCCTCCTCTGGACCCTTTCCAAAATCTCTATGTCTTTCTTGTACTGAGGGCTCCACACCTGGACACAGTACTCCAGGTGGGGCCTCACAAGAGCCGAGTAGAGAGGGACAATCACCTCCCTGTCCCTGCTGACCACCCCTCTCCTGATGGAGCCCAGGATCCCATTTGCCTTTCGAGCTGCCAGAGCGCACTGCTGGCTCATATTCAGTCTCTCGTCCATCAGGACCCCCAGGTCCTTCTCTGCCGAGCTGCTCTCAAGGACCACTCCTCCCAGCCTGTACAGGTGCCTGGGGTTCTTCCGGCCCAGATGCAAAACCCTGCACTTTGCCGTGTTGAACCTCATTAGGTTCACCCGAGCCCAGCCCTCCAGCCTGTCGAGGTCCCTCTGAATGGCATCCCTTCCTTCCACCGTATCAACCGCACCACTCAGCTTGGTGTCGTCAGCAAACTTGCTGAGGGTGCACTCAATTCCCTCATCGATGTCATTAATAAAGATGTTAAAGAGCACCGGTCCCAAGACAGACCCTTGGGGGACACCACTTGTTACCGGCCTCCACCTGGACATAGAGCCATTGACCACCACCCTCTGTCTGCGGCCTTTCAACCAATTGCTTATCCATCGGGTCGTCCAGCCATCAAATCCACTTCCCTCCAGTTTGGAGATGAGGATGTGGTGGGGGACCATGTCAAAGGCCTTGCTCAGGTCCAGGTAAATGACATCGGTCGCCTTCCCTTTGTCCACCAATGCCGTCACTCCATCATAGAAGGCCACAAGATTAGTTAGGCATGACCTTCCTTTGGTGAAGCCGTGCTGGCTGTCTCGGATCACATGCTCATTCTTTATGTGACCGAGCATGTTGTCCAGGAGGATCTGTTCCATGATCTTCCCAGGCACGGAGGTGAGACTCACCGGCCTGCAGTTCCCCGGGTCCTCCCTGCTCCCCTTCTTGTATATGGGAGTGACGTGACCCTTCCTCCAGTCGTCCGGGACCTCACCTGACAGCCACGACTTCTCAAATATGATGGAGAGCGGCTCGGCAACCAGCTCAGCCAGCTCCTTCAGGACCCTGGGATGCACGCCATCCGGCCCCATAGACTTGTATTCATTCAGTCTAAGGAGGCACTCTCGGACTTGCTCTGCCCTTACAGTGGGGAGGGATTTACTTCCTTGGTCCCCACATAGAGGTTTGGGGATGCGGGGCTCAGGGACGTGAAAAAGACTAGAATCCTGGCCACCAGTGAAGACCGAGGTGAAGAACTCATTCAGCACCTCAGCTTTCTCTTCATCTGTTGAAGCCAGTTCTCCTTTTAAATTTACCAAAGGAGGTACGCCTGTTTTGGCCTGTCTCTTCTGGCCAATGTACCTGTAGAAGGTTTTCTTATTGTTTCTCACGTCCCTTGCCAAGTTCAGTTCTGCCTGCGCCTTGGCTTCCCTGATCCCATGTCTGCAAGTCAAGTCTGCAAGTCTGCAAGGTCATCCTAATGCTAGCAGCTGTTTTCCTGGCAAATAGGATGAACAGATTCTGATATGCCTGCTTGCTTTCGTGCAAATCACAAGAGTTTTGTTTAGTAGAAATCATAGGTGTTCCTCATTGTCCTGCTGAGAGTTCTGTTTAAATTTATTAACTGAGCCTGCTGTGCACATAAAGGAACGCCTGTCTCCTCAGGACAACGTGAAGCCTTGCCTGTTTGCCTCTTGAAGTCTTTTTGAAACACGAGTAGTAGATAGAATATCAGAACGACTGTTTTGTGCCCTCTGCGTGCTGGTTTTCAGTCTGTGTCAGTGTTGGAAAGAACTCTTCTGCCTGATCTGACTGCCAAGGCCAGATGTTTTCAGTGAAGGAAATCAAGAGCAGGTCTTTAGGTGTTGTCTTCCTGCTCTTGTAGGGCTGTTGCTGAGAGTCTTATGGGAAAAGCGATGTGCTCAGTGACTTTCTTCCCGTTTTCCTGCCACTTCTTCTCCTTTTTCAGGTGCCTCCTGAGAGAGCGTGATGTGATGAGACCAAATTCACCAATGACAGAGCGACTCATAAGGAGGGCAGCGGCTGTTCATTCAGTGGCATAAATCTGTCCTCACTGCTAGCAATAAGCTCATCAATCAAAGTCTGGGTGCTTTGGGTGGAGGGATGCAGTGCTGTAAAGCATGCTGGAGAACCCCTAGGAGCGAGAGACCTGATGACAGCTTACTTGGAAGATACAACCTGAAATGCAACAGCTTTAAATCCTGGATGATTCCACTAGGAAATTAGAAGCTTACCTGCTTGTAATGCGCAGCTACCTGAATCTTCCTGGGACACCGTTTTCTAGTAGAGTTTCTGTGCAGTTCCCTCTGAGCGTGCTCATATTCAGTACAGTAGCAGTGCCAGGCTTTCAGTCCTTCATTGGCCCAGTTTGTTACTTTGTGAAAATATGTTAAATAATCAGTAAACTTTCCAGACAATTCAAACGTTTATGTTACAGATTTAGACACACATCTTTTGAGACAGATACATACGTGTAAGCACGCTTAATAAGAAATTTAATTAGTGGTAAGAAAATTATGACTATCAGCAGGTGGGGGAAGAGGGCTTAGTGCTAAATTATTATGGTACATAGTTGCAGACTTCTTGGAGACAGCGTGGCTCATGTGTTAGCTGGTCGGTAAAAGGAAAAAACAGAAAGAGCAGGTAAAAAGAGTTCTCTTCAGCAGGCACTGAGAACAGGAGCGCTACAGAACACTCAATGGCCCCCTCTCTCTATATTCTGGAAAAATAAGTAATAATAAAATAAAAAAAAAATCCCCAGCCATCCCAACGTTTGCACTCTTTATGGCATGTTTGGTTCAGTGACTTTTTGGCAGTAAAAGTTCTGTTTCAGCAAAAAAGGGCAGTGCAAAGGTAATGCACAAGCTAGAAAGTTTCTTGTTCACTCTTGACTGCTTTAAAGAACCTGATCTTAAAGAGCAGCTTTAGTAATAATAATGCTAACCAACAAGATAACCTTTGCTGTAATGGCCAGTGAGAAAGTGAGCAAGTATGTAGAACCACTGACAGCCCCCTGTCATGTTATTTGCTCAAGTAACAATAAATTTCTCCTTTCTGGATAGAGTTGCTTTTGGGGTTGTGATGGAATATGTCCTTTCTAGTAGGTGATCTTGGATATTGCCAACTGCCCATTGCTGTCACAAGCTGCCAGGTCAGAAAGGTCACTGCGTGTGCACAGTGCTCGGGATATTTCTTCTCCCAAGTGCGTGCTCTGATGAGGAGCAGCAGGCGGTGGTGCCTGGCAGCTAGCAGATGAGGGCCATGTTGGGAGGAATGGGTTAAAAATGGAAGCTTGGTGAGAAGGATAGGATATCCTTGGAATGTTGGACAAGCAGAACATTCGTGTACGGACAATATAGGTGATTCTTATATGTGAAGTACCCTGTGGGATGTGCTGGACCTTTCCGTCTTGATGTGGAAAAGATCACAGCCTACTGAAGAGCAGGGCACAGTGGTAGACATCACTTGTGCAAACCCTTGATAAACAGGCATGAGCAGCAGACTGGTGACTCCCTGGAATGAGTGGATTTCAGTTGTTGCCTGTGTCTATGCTTGTGTGCCTCTGCCTGGGTGTTGCTTAGGGAATGCTCTGGTTAGAGAGGAATGGAAAAGAAACGTGTTCTTTTGTTTTCACTGTGGGTCTGTGATTGTTCCTGCTCCCTATCTGTGTTGACCCACCTGGGCAGGCAAGCAGTGCCCAATACATCAGATGACAGTGGTGGTGGCAAAGGCTGCCCAAGTTGTACAAGCTAAGCAGCATAGCTATCTAGTGCAATTGCAAAAATAAAAGCGAGGAATCTTTGGAGAATGGAAGAGAGAAAGTCACCACCACAGTTTCCAGCGTAGCTCATAGTTTTGCACTGATGCCAGGAGCTTGTCCAAATACCATGGGAATGGGAGAAAGCCAGGAAAGTTGGCAGCAAGCAAGGCACAGTGGGTTTTGTCCTAAGGGGTTTCTTACTCTTAGGGTATTCCTCCACCAGAGTGCTTTCTTTTCTTGGGGAATACCTCTCCACAGTACTTACGTGAGTGGGGACCTTTTATACCCTGCTTCTCAGTTCATTTTTTTCCTTCTTCTTTTCTCTCTGTTAGGGTCATGCTCCTGGCCCTCCAGATAAGCCAGCAGGGAGTGGTGCCTTTGATACCATGGACAAGCATTGCTGCTTTCTGCAGTGGTCGGCTCATTCAAGCCACACCCCAAAAAAGGCTCCTTGCCCCCCTTCTGCTTATCTCTACAATCATGACCACAAGTAATGTGGCACAGTAACACCTACCACTCGCCCCCCTAGAAAATTCCCAGTACTCAGATAGAGTCTTATCACCAAAACAGGCCTCACAAAGGGAGCGTTGAGCCAGGGAGAATAAAGAGAGGGGTTCAGAAATCCTCTTTCACAGACTGCAACCCACGTGTTGTTTTTTCCTTACTTTGCCATTCCAATTCCCTGCCCATCCTGCTGTATAGGCAGTGAGCAACCAAATAGCGGGGCGCTTACCTTCCCAGCTGGGTCAGCAGACTGCACCCCAGCAACATGTGCTGCTGAAATGGGTGCAAAATATCCTCTGCAGAATTTGTCTCTGCTGAGAAAATCTCAGTAACAAAAGTTTAAATCCTACAAAATCCATGAAAAAAAAACACAAGAAAATAATTTCAAACATTTATTTGAAACACAAGTGTTACAGACTAGAGGTGGTCTGGAAAATAGTATCTTGCTTTGCTCTTATTACAAGACAAACCATTTTTCCCCGTTTGCTTTTCTTTTCTCAAGGCCTGAATGTCACTGAACTCTCTTCTCAGCTTGCCCGTTGGGCACACCGTGGCAAAGATTGGGGTCACTTCTTTTGGCCGTTCTACAGATTGGAAAACACAGCATCTTTTTCATCCTTTGCAGGAGGAAAGCAACCGCTCTTGCTTCATCAGGTGGTTCTTCATAGACAAGTTGTTTCCTATCTCCGTAGGCAGACATAATAACAGCTTGGAAGAGGTTGATCAAAACACAGGTCATCACCAGCAGGAAGGAGGTGAGGAAAAAACCACCCAGCAGCCTGCTGGATGAAAATGCAGTATCTCTGAAAGCAGACACGCAGTAAGAGAATACGGTCTGAGCTGAGTGAATCATATTATTGTAATTCCATTCATGCTGGCCAAACACAAGGTAGCCAAAAGCCATAAAGATAGAGAAGTACACCACCACCACAGAGGCCATTGAGGAGATCCCAGGAAGGGCTGCCAAGATTGATCTTTGAGCCAGACGCACCTCATAAAACAACTGAGAATACTTTAGTGTCTTCAAAACTGCAAGAAATGCCAAAAAGCCCAAAGTATTCCTTAGATTCTGATCTAGATGAGAAACTGCGTGAAAAGGAATAAAATCGTTTGGATAAAGTAAGAAAAAATGAACAATATCAGCTCCCATCTTGAACTTTAAAACCTGGAAAGGAACAATCAGGAAGAATGCCCATTTTAAGATGAAGCTGATTGTCCTGGAAATACTTTTTTTTCCTTGGACCATGCTGTAGAGGCCGTCTGCAATGTACATGAGCAGAAAGGCAACAGCAGCTAGGAAAAACAATTGTCGACCTTTTGTTTGCTGATGGAAAATGGGGACAGCAAATGAGTGTACTGACAAAGTTGGTTTTATGATCCCAAAATCAGACAGTTCAAATATGACTGAGATGCTGCAAAAGAGATCTCCATCAGAGTTGAACGTAGTCAGTTCGATGATCACAGCCCAGGTCTTTTCATCAAGCCAGTTGCTCTCCTGCAGCAAATGCAGCCTTGTTGTTGAATTATGTCTTCCTTCTTCAGGGAAAAAGTAAAACGTGTATCCTCCTGGTCCATATGTGTGCAGATCTCCGTATGAGAAGTAAGTCCAGGGAGCCCTGTTTGGTTGGTAAGTAAACCCAGGGTAACTGCTGGTTTCCTTGGAAAAAGAACGGTTGGCGACTTTTGTCCACGTGCCAGCATAGTCACCTTTCTCTTCGAGGTCCCTGCCGTATTTGTGAAGGCAGTGGCTCTTACTGATTACAAATTTATTTACAAAGCTGTGAGGGTGGAAACACGTTTTCTCAGTACCTTTAGCCCGCACTTGCCTCATCCTAGGCAAACCGATGATTTTGGATGAGCTGTCGGTAAGAAAAGTTGGCTGAACGTCGTTGTGGATCAAAGGCAAGAAGGTGTCGTTCACCCACGTGTAAATATCTGCCAGCTTAACCACAGCAGGGAGTCTGGGAGAGAACTGGTTCCGAATAAATTGGTTGTAGTGGAAACTGATAGTGTTCTCAGTAGAATAAGCTAAGCATAAGACAACTGCTAAAACCACAAGGTGACCGATAACATCTTTTATGAAAATGAATGCCTTGGCCTTAATTTTTGCCGTTTCCAGCATCTTTGCAATTTCCCCATCTTTTAAAGGCTTGTACTGCTCGGTGTCTCTGATCTGGGCAAGCTTGAAGTGCTTCTCCCGCATCTCTTCTTCATTCATTGCTTCCTTTTCTGCTTTGATCTCAGAAGAGAGATCCTGGGTAAACCATGGAATGTTTTCACAGTATTTCGGACGAACTGTGTTCAAAGCTGAGTAACAACTGATTTTTATGATTGAAACAAAGAACACATTTTGAATAAAGGAAGTTGCCGACGCTAAAAGCCACTCCAGCGAAGTCTGGTAGCCGTAAGACAAACCATACAGTACAATGAAAAATGACGATACCCCACTTACAGTTATCACTAACACCCACGAGAGATAGACACACCACCAACAACAAACTATGGGTGGTCTCTTGCAAAAAGGCACAGAGCTAACGCTGAGTAGCTTGCTTTCTTCCTGCAAGTTACCTGCTTCCTTTGCACAGTTATTGCTGAAATTGGAATTTGACGGTAGTCTTCTCCGCCTGGCCTTAACCTTTGGACGGGAATTCTTTCCTGTTTGCTCCTTGTCTCCGGCGGTACTTGCACCTCCTTCAGAAACTGGGCAGTTACTGCTGTCCTGGGGAGCTCCCTGGCTTCTTGTCTTTCCCTCAGTTCTTCTCTTCAAGTTATGTGTCGGGCCCTGAGAATCGCTGTGAGCAGGAACGTTCTCTGGGGAACGAATGCTACCAGATTGTGCTGACGTTTCTGAACGTTTCCTTTTTTGCGAATGTACTCTCCAGGTTTTAAGATTCCCAGGAAGGAGAGTTAGACTTCTCTCTGGGTTCTTCTGGGAATACTTAAATAAGGCCATTATAATCATTTCCACAGGTATTGTAATCAAAGCACATTCAATGCCTATGGCAATTGATCTCAAGTATCTCAGGTGTCTTGGAGATTCTTCATCCCTGTCAGCATTAAAGAACATAATGTTAACGAACAGGTTTAATAATAATATTGTTAGACAGGAAGATAACCTTTGGAGCCTGCTATAAGTGCCAGTGAGAACCTGAGCAAAAACAGAGAGCCATAGATGGCCCTCTTTCAGACCACTGGCCAGATCAATCAAAAAATAATCCTTTCTGGATAGAGGTGCTTTTGGGTTGGTGACGGAAAATGTCCTTTCTAGTAAGCCATCTCCCTTGTCAAGGGCAAGCCATTTCCTGCACATAAAGAACCAGGTCTTCCGAGCGGACACGTGTTCAACTTTGGCTCTGCTTAAGAACCAGCCTGGCGATGGGCCTCTGTTGTTGTGCCAGACCCTGAAGGCGCGGATGTCTCCCAGGTCTTCTTTCGTAGTCAAGAGAAAACAGTCAGTGCTTCCTCGACGGAAAGCAGGAAACTGTGGAAGCCGCAAGCAGTGGACATCACTTGTGCCGTTCTGGCCGATGAGCTGAAGAAAAACATCTGCGCTGGTTCCAGCTCCCCAGCGACTGCCGGTGTACAAAGTGACCAAAAAGCTGACTTTATCAAAGGGGTCGTTGTCGGGCAGAACTATAATTTTGTCTTTGCTGACCATCTCAGCCCTGTCTTTCCGCACGGCCCAGAGAGACAAAAGAAAGTAGGCTGCAAAAATGAAGAGCACTGTTAGAAGGGTCACAGGGTTCTTAGGGATGTCCGCTATTAGGTTTCCTTTGAGATCTACTCTGTTGGGGGTCACAATGACTTTGGCTGCCAGGAACTTGATGTCAAGTGTGGATATATTTGAGGCAGTGAGGACTGACCGGCTCCTGTGACTCTGCTTCATGCTGCAGACACAGTGTACCCGTTGCCAGTTGGTCAGGGAACCAAGTCTGCACGTGTCCTCCCTCCACTGATTTTGAACTCCCCCCAGAAACAAGCAGTGATCGCTAAAAGTGTGTATGCTCACCAGCCTCATGTTTGGATACCTTGTGATGTAGGGGGTCAGCAAGACGATGGAAATGTTCTGACTCTGGGCACCGCTTCCTTGAGCTGCGATGTTCAGCACTGACTCGGTGAGGCAGATGATGTAAGGAGCCTTGATGTTACACTCTTCATCCACTGCCTTGGTTTTGCTTGCCACCGTTGTCATGTTGTGAAAAGCATCAAAAGAGGCTATGGGAAAATTCTGAGTGACATTAGTGCCAGCGAACACGAGCACCTGGAAAGCCACTTCTAATTTTGTCAGGATCTGGATGTATATGATCTTGGTATCTCTGTTCACCTCCAGACTAAATCCTCCGGTTGTGTAGGTTTGTGTTTTATCAGGTCCCATTGCTAACTGAAATGTTGATGATTTGGTATCTTTCCTAGCAATAAGGATGTTTGCTTCTTCAGGCAGGATCCCTAGCAGATCCCCATTAGCCTTGGTCTCTGCCATTTTGAAGCCCAAGATGGCTGTTGCAATTTCTGAAGTATAATTCAACCAAGGGAAAGGGTTTTCATCAAACTCAAACAGGGCAGTGGAAATGATGGCATCGTAAGACAACCTTGAAGAGTTTCCAGTTTTTAGTGTTGGATAGAAACAATTCCTGCAGGCTTCTGTGGTAGAGAAAGCATTTGCAACATCCCAGTTTTCGTCCTTCATCAAAGTGATTTTCCAGTTGCTGGTTTCCATGACAGTGTCTTCCTCCCCAGGGACTTTGCCTTGGAAAACAATCTCAGTTAAGTTTTCCATGATGGAGAAGACTTGCGTGACTGCACTAACATTGACCTTCCTGCGACGCAGAAGAGCAGCGCTTAGGATGTTGGACAAGCATTTTAGAATTCCACTGGTCTGAATTTCTGTTTGTTCAGACCAGCGGCTCTCATTCCTCTGTGTTTTCAACACCCCGGTTACTTCAGTCAGTTTTGTAATGGCAATCTCTTGCGATCGAGCATTCACTTCCTCAGGTTGCTCTGTGACTTGAAAAAGAGAGGCTACCACTTGGTTAATTTCCATCGTGCTCTCAACCGAAATATTCAGGGCTGCCTTAAGCAGGCTTTCCCTCAACTGAGCCTTGGGTATCGGGAGTGTTGGTGCGGCTTCAATGTAGTTTAGGACAGAAGCTGCAAGATAAGCCAAATAACCCGCATTAAAATAGTCTCCGGTCTGGAGATAAGCTGTCATGGGCGCACTTAAACCACTCACTGAGGCAAACAGTTCATGAAACACAACAGCTAGCGGTCGACTTCTCACTGGGTTCTGTGCTCTGACATGCAGACTCAGTTGGGTAAACGCCCCCAGAGAGTCACACACTTGAACGTACAGTGTCAGAGCATACCTCCGAGAGGGGACACCAACTGGGAGGGGAGATGGAGGCATTCTAGGCTGATAGCCAAAGTACACAATTGTGCCAAATGTGTTGTCCTCCACCGAGTTAATTTTGGCAGTTTTGGATTTGTCGGAAGCTACTATGACTTTGTAAGTCAGGGGTAAGTTGCTGTCCGAAAATCCACTGCACTGGACAACAAATTTTGTCAGGAAAGCTGTACCACGGTGTGGGCTGACGCTACACTTGCCAGCCTTGGGTGGAGAGTTTACTTTAAATGCATATCTGTAGAGGGATGACCTACCGCCCCAGGTAGTCACTTGTAGTAGCAGTATGTATGATTGATCTGCAGTACTGGTAAAAGTCAGAGCATGTATAGAAAGGTATGCACCAGACCTGCCCGTTGAGGTTCTGGAAGACCAGTCAAAGCTAATTTCTGTAGAATTTTCCATCCAAAGCGACCAGTGGTAGACTATCTGGCTGCTTGTTTGACAGTTGAGGCATCTGCCTGACAACGTAAACCTCTCTGTCGGAATTACAGCGCTGCCACAGTTTTCAAGGCACGCCACATCCAGGAGAGGTGAGAAGCCAGACTGCACGTTTACGCTTTGGTCGGCATAACTCTGTCTTCTATCCTTTTGAATGACTAAACGGAAGTGGTAGACAGTGTTTCCCGGGAGCGATTCCGGTGCTAGCACTTGAACAGCCCCTGAAGATGTCAGCCACCTCAAATCCCTCTGGGCTGGATGACATTTATTTCCCGCACTGATTCTCATGCTTTCATAGTCCAATAGCTTCTTAGTGCAGTACCAAGTAAACGTGAGTCCCTTTAGTCGTTCCGGTGAATCGGGGTCATAGGACACGGAGCCATCGAGAGTCCAATTATCAAAAAAGCCCACTGTCCGGAAGTTGCCTCCTGCAATACTTGCCACAAGATCACTTCTCTCTATCTCTACGAAAACCCTGTCTGTCTTACTGAAAGATCTTTTGGTCCCAAGTACGTATACTGAAGCAGTAAAGTAGACCTGATACATTCCATAATCCAAGGTCCAGCTGGGAACCGTTAGCTGTACTGTGTTGACACCATGCATCGCCGATGTATTTAAAGGTTGGTCCCAGTCTGGATTAGTTTTCATGTCCTTAACAGCATAGAATATCCACTGAGGCTTTATGGACACGTGGAGGTTGCAGTCCACTAGCACTCTGGCATACAGGTAAAACGTTGTCCCCTTTTTCTGACGTATGACAGAGGTATGAAGAGGAGGTTTTTGAATTGTAACCGAGTTTAATTTGCAGGCTGCTTCCTGGTGAAGCACTGCCAGCTCTGTTGCTTTTGAAGTGTCATCCCTGACGCTTGGGAGAGCCGGTGTCAGTCCATTTCGGGTGCTGCTCACTTTTGCCACGAACCCTTGGTGTTTCTCAGGATCCCCGGGGAAAGCAGAGCAATGGAACAAGCAGGTGGCACTTCTCGTGCCATCACGGTATGCATGTGAGCTCTTCTGGGCGGCCCACCTTGCTGACATCTCGACGCTCAAGTTGCGATAAAGGCACTCAGGTGCGGCGCATGAGGCAGATGAGCACTGCACTGTAATGAGACTGGAGGCCACCGGCCAGAGAGCGCTTCCCAGGGAGAGGCCTGACTGGAGCGTGAACTGCCCTGACCAGAGGGAGGTGTTCTTCACCCAACCCCAATTCAGGTACCAGCGGCAGTGCGGCGGGGAGGCAGGCTGCCTCTCTGTGCTCTCTGCCTCCGCTGTCGCTCCTGGGGCTGGCCGGTACCTGTGGAAAGTGTTGTTTCTGCATTGAGCATTGAAAAGGGCAATTGATCGAAAGAAACAAGCTGTAACATATCCTTAGAAATAACTGACGTGGAAAGTAAGAATACCGTATACATCTTAGGAACATATATTAGGAACATAGCTACCGAATTACCTAACAAACACTTTCTCACAAAGCTGCAATAGATTTTGAATGTTCTAACCAGTATGGGTATAGTATTCTGAACTAGGAGACATACTGTGAGGTTGTTCATTAGAGCGGCAGAAGCCAAATACATCTAACAGACTTTCAAGGAGGCAGGGCCTCTACACAGAGCAGAACTGTCCCACTCTGTGGGAATGTTAGGATGCCATACACTGGCTCCAAGATACTCCCCTCTATCCTCCTCCCGAGCTTGTCTCTACGCAGGGACAGATGGATGACCAGAACAGTGACCCAGTGTGAAAGGACACAAACGTTAGGGGGGTAATTAAACGATTGAGGCTGTGTCTATATGTCTATGTTTATGTTGTACAACTGACGTCCGAAAAGTTACCACCAAATGTTTGTTAAGAAAGCAATTGCTAGAAGTCAATTAAGCAATTAAGACATTTGTGTTTGGGCGGCAAAGATTTGTGTCTACTTGGCGTTTGTATGATTAGTATTGAAGCATCAGGAAAGAGTGTGAACCTGCATTACTCAGCCAATGAGGAACCAGGGATGAAAGAGATCAGCGGCAGGCAATAGGGGATCAAAGATGTAACAGTGTTTTGTCATAGAATCATAGAATCGCCAAGGTTGGAAAAGACCTAAAAGATCATCCAGTCCAACCGTTCACCTATTCCCAATAGCTCCCACTAAACCATGTCCCTCAACACAACATCCAGCCTTTCCTTGAACACCCCCAGGCTCGTTGACTCCACCACCTCCCTGGGCAGTCCATTCCACTGCCTGACCACCCTTTCTGAAAAGTAATACCTCCTCATGTCCAGCCTGAATCTCCCCTGCCATAGCTTGAAGCCGTGCCCTCTGCTCCTATCACTAATGACACGAGAGAAGAGGCCGACCCCCAGCTCACTACAACCTCCCTTCAGGAAGTTACAGAGAGCAATGAGGTCTCCCCTGAGCCTCCTCTTCTCCAGGCTGAACATCCCCAGCTCCTTCAGCCTCTCCTCATAAGCCCTGTGCTCCTGACCCCTCACCAGCTTTGTTGCCCTCCTTTGAACACATTCCAGGGCCTCAATGTCTTTCTTGCAGTGAGGGGCCCAAAACTGGACACAGTACTCGAGATGCGGCCTCACTAGTGCTGAGTACAGGGGAACAATCACCTCTCTGCTCCGGCTTGCAACACTGTATTGCCAAAACAATCTGCTTTCTCAGAGAAACCGTACTAGAAAATTATTTGGAAACTTCCAACATACCGCAGTCGCAAGGTGCCATTCCCCAGGCAGGACAGCCAGCCCTCGCCGCTGCGCCCTGCGGAGCCGCGTCCGGGAGCTCCGAGGCAGCTGACCGCCAGGGGCGGCGGCTGCATGCGCGGAGAGCAGGCTCGCAGGGCCAGCAGGGAAAAGGCGAGCAGCTGGAGCAGAAAAAGAAGCGTCGGCATGGCGGCACGACGGGTGATGGAAAGCGCTCGTCCTCCGGCGTGACCAGCCGGTGGCTGCCGGTTGCGTAGCGCCAACTGTCAGCGAGCGACCTCGGAAGCCAGAACGTGCAGACCGGTACCTGCCGCCCTCCTCCATGGCGCGGCTTGCCAAAAAACCACGTCGGCTTCGAAACGGCCCCTGGGACGGGCTGCCGAAAGGGGCCACGGACCGCACGGAGAGCGGCAGGCGGCAGCACCGCGTGGCGCTCAGCGCGGAGGCTGGATCGGCAGGGCCGCCGCGCCGAGAGGAGGACCGGCCCCGCCCCGCCCCGCCCCACAGAGCGGCCCGGCCCGGCCCCTTGTCCTGCGTGCTGTGGGAAGCGCGGAGTCGCTCGGGCGAAGGCTGAGAGGGGCTTGTGGGACGGCCATGGCACCGCTGAGGGACTGCAAGGTACGGGCGGGCCGGAAGGGAGCGGCGCAACGACGGAGCCGAGCCGAGCCGAGGGGCCGTTGCGCGGCCGCAGGTGGCCGGGCGGCTGTGCCCGCTGTGCCCGCGGGTCCCGCAGCTGCCGGGAGAGTGGGCGGCGAGGGCGAGCAGGTCTCTGCTTCGGCCACCGCCGGGGAAGGAGCCCGAGCTTGGGAACTGCGGCGGCTGCGGCTGGGAGGGGCGCGGGAGGCCGGGCCTGGCGCCGTGCGGCCTCGTCCGGGGTCGTCCCGAGAGGCGCTGTTTGGGGAGCTTCGCTCGCCCTGGGGCTCGGACGGCGGGCTGAGTGCTGCCCGCTTCCGTCTGGGGGAAGCCAGGTAACCCGTGATCTGCAGCCCTGCCTCGGCTGCTCTCTGGGCGATTTTCTGCTCGCTTCTTTCTGAACTCACGCTTGCGTGTTGTAAGAAAAGGAAAAAAGTTTGTGATTTGATATGGTCGAGTACTTCCAGGCGTGCCGTGTGAACTCTCTGGTACTTGAATGGTTGGAATGTGAGCCTTTAACGAAATTTCAGTGAGAAATCTTTAGAATATCGTTTTTAAAAAATGTATTCCAGTCTACCTAAAAGCTTTGACAATGAAGACACGAAATATGTGGACAAGATGGGAAAGGAAGCACCTGAGACTGTATCTCCCACCAGTTACAGGAGAGAGAGGAGATTGTTTCATATATATATATACCCTATATATATATATATATATATTCATGGAGAGAGAGAGAGAGAGAAAGAGAGATTGGGAAGGGATGACAGGCAATGGAAAGGAGATAGGAAATAAAAGCAAGGAAGGCAAGAGGGATAGTCAGTACCATGGGTCTAATGTAGCTTGTGACTGTTGATCCCCAGAACTAATCCAGTCATGATGAGAGATGGGAGAAAACTGGGAAGCCTGGCAACAAGTAAGGCCCAGGAGGTTCTTTCATAAGGCATGTGTTTTTCTCAGGAAATTTCTCTCCAATTAGCTTTGTTTAGTGGATACAATTTATCACCCACATTTCCACTTCTTTTTTTCTTCTTCATATCTTTCTGTTAGCTTGATACTCCTGGCCCTCCAGATCAAAAAAGAGTGGTGCCTTCGTTGCCATGCATGAGGATTATTGCATTTTGCAGTGGCCAGTTCTTTCAAGCAGGGCCTCCAACCCTCCTCCAAATTCTGCTTATCTTCACACTGATAATCAAAAGTTGTGGCATGGTGACATCCACCACTTGCCCTCCTAGCTAATTTGCAGTTGTCGGATAGAGCCTTATCGCCAAAAAGGCCTTATAAAGTGAGCTCTGAGCCAAGGTGTTAGGGCAGAAGGACCAGCGCAGTGGAAAACTGGTATGAAGAATGAGAATGCTCTCAGAAAAAAACTCCACAAAGGAGCAACCTTCACTAAGAGAGCATTTCTGAGTGGCAGTCAGCCCTTAATTTAGGTCCAAGAGGGTGGAGCCTGGCTTTCAGAGCTGATTGGGTCTTTTCTCCAAGTGCTCAATCAGTTCAGGTGGTGATTCAGCAGTTCACTTACACAAGGGGGTGAAGGGAGGGGAGGGAAAAAGAGTTGATCACAGATTGTGTGATGACAAACTTGTGGTTGTATTGCCATCCTGTGGGGGAAAGTGTCAGCAAATCATCGCTTTTGAAGTCTGCTGGCTGTGTGTGGGCAAGCAGGGCATGGAATAAGCAGTTCTTTTTTTGTTTATTGTGCAGGCCTGGCAGGACGCTGGACTTGGGCTGTCGACCACTAGCAACGAAGCCTGTAAGCTATTTGATGCTGCGCTAAGCCAGGTATGACATGAAGCAAAAATAAGAGAAGGAGGGTCTTGTGCACCAAGTAGTCTTTGCTGTAGCTGACTTTTGAATTTCTGACTGTCTGGAAGATGAGAAGATGGATGTAGTTTTATCGATTGAGGAAAGAACACTTAAGCAGTCACTGCTAGTGTGTACTTAGACGCACGCCCGTGATGCTTTCCCACAGCAGAGTCAAATCTAACAGGTGAGTTGTGGTCTCAGAGGTGTTACGCTCTTGCGCATTTTCTGGGAATAGGCTGAGGAACCAGAGCCTGAGGCTGAGTTCAGCCACTGGCTGTCAGCAGAAAACCCAGTTAGCAGGGAGCTCTGCTGAGTGTTGCAGCTGAGGGAAAAGCTTCATCTGGTGTGCTTATCACCCCTCACACTAGAGAATCATGGAGGAGACATATGCTGCTTAGAAACTGAAGATTGTTAGTTCTGCTGGTGGGCAGAGTACCTTAAAGAAGACATTTTCTCTGTTTTCTTCCTAAGTAAACTCAGTGTACTGAGTGTAAAGATTCTCTTCTGTGTTGCTTCCTTTAACTTTAACCTGCCTGGGATCCTGGGCTACCTGATCTAGTGCCTGTTTGACTGGTTGGCAACCCTGCCAGTGGCAGGGGGTTTGGAACTAGATGATCTTGGAGGTCCCTTCTAGCGCAAGCCATTCTGTCATTGTGTGGGAGAACGAGAAGATGCCCAGTGTCGTTGGCACTGTCTCTCCCTTTTGCAGTATGCAACGTGGCGCAACGATGAGAATCTAGGAGGTATTGAAGGGTGTCTTTCCAAGTTAAAGGCTGCAGATCCAAATTTTGGTAAGTGTAGCCTTTAGCTGTTTGCACGGGAAGTGCTGGATGCTACGTAAATCACTGCAAAATAATGCCTCTTGTTTGTTTCCGTTTAACTTTCAATGGATTCAAAGAGCACTATGGTGTTATTTGATGTGGCTCTTATTCTGCTACAAAACAGAATTTTTCAACATAGTGACCACTGCTAGCTATGGATTTTCTCCAGGGACGATCGAGAGCATGTGTGCCACGCTCGTAAAAATCTGCACTAGCAGAGGTGTCCTCTTGTTGGCTCTGCTGAAGTTATCACCTGCCAACTCGCTGTGTTGACACCCACTGTTTGGTCTCTATAAGTGTTCAGCAAGCGTCAGTAAGGTCAATAGTTGTCATTGCTTCCACGTGGAGGAATTCAGGGACACTACTTTGCTTCATATGCACCTCCATGTTGTGGATCAGTGTAATAAAATGGGAGGTATTACTTTTGGAGCAGCCCTTCTACCCTGTTTCTTTGTGTTCACTGTACTTCATTTTGGCAAGTAGCACCTGGTGTGTGGGGTAGAATTCTGTAATTTGTCGTTAGAGGGGGGAGCAGGCTGTGGTGATGTTTCCGTGTTTTTCACTCAAGTCCTCTGTAATGCCTGTCCTGAAGGGCAATGAAAACTGGAAGCTTATGAGTCTTTGCTACAGAGGGGACCCATTTTCACCCAAGGCAACCCAAGCCTCTTCATGCTCTTGTAGAGATGAGTTACGTTCATTGCTGTACTGCTCATGATGTGACTTGTTGATTTCCATAGTCATGGGACATGTCATTGCTAACGGATTGGAGCTTATTGGCACTGGAAGCTCAGTGCGGCTCAACAGAGATCTGGGCAGTGCGCTGAAAACAATGATGACGCTGTCGAGATCTCAGCCTCTGACGGAGCGGGAGAAGCTTCACGTATTGGCCTTGGACATGTTTGCCAGTGGGTAAGTGGCTGGCCCTGTGGGGAAGGGGACAGTGGCTGGTTTTGTCATTCAGGGCCTTCTTGCTGTTGCAGCGTACTGCTGCCTTAGCTATGTGTTCTCCACTTTCTTCTCATGAAGAGTACTGTGAAGAGGATAAGCTATCAGAGGTGATGTTTTGTAGGGTTGTGTCCTAGCATTCTAACCAGTCATGTAGCAGAGAATCAGGATCAGGTGTTTGTTATTGTTGTCAAATGTGTCTCCCAGAATTGTATCACGATCAGATTACCCCTCCCCTAGGAGGGGAAGTGCAGTATGGCCTCTGACATACCTTTAGCACTTCTTTTTTTTAAATCCATCTTAATTACATCAGTGGAGTAAAGGTTTAGAAATGGGATAGAATTATGTATAGCTACTCTAAGGTCTGGTGTAATATGATAAATTTTTTGAACTGCACAAGCAAATCCTCAAGCTTACTTTTCATGGAATTACAGGAGATGGAATGGACCACAAAAGACTGTTGAGTCCACCACCAGATGAGTCCAGATGAGTCTTGAATATCTTCATAAAAGGAGACTTTGCAGCCTCTCTGGGCAAGCTGTTCCAGTGCTCCTAGTGTCAGAAAGTGGAGTGGGAGATGCTGGTATCAGCAGTTGTGTAAAGCATTATTGTTCCGTTCAGTACGATGAATTTCTGTGCACTCTAGGGAAGTAATCATTCACTTTTATTGTTCATCAAACAAGTGAACATGGCTTTACCTCATGTAATTCATAGCAAAGGTAAAGAGGAAGCTACCAAAGCCCTGCTAGTGTGGGTTCAGTTCCCACTGGAACAAAGGTATCTGTGTGCCTATGACTGTAGATTAATTATCAAATTATAGAATGGCTTAGCATGTGAAACATCTTCAAGATGATCAGGCTGAACTACCAAGTTCCATAACTATGTAACGTTCTCTAGTGTCAGGTCTACACATTTCTTAAATTCTTCTGGGAAGGGAGGGGCTTGGACTTCTCCACCTCCCAGGTGAGGCTCTGCCACACAGTGCATCACAGTAGTCAAGGTGCAGCCGCACTATTGCTGAGTATGGGCCCAATCCTTTTCCTCCTCTCATTGACCAGACTATTTCTGATGCAGGCCTGGATGCCATTGGCCTTGCTGGCTGCCTGGGCACACTGCTGGCTCACATTCAGCTGGTTGTCAGCCAGCATCCACCGCCAGCTCTTTTTCTGCTGAGCAACTTTGCAGCCACTCGTGCCCAGGTCTGTACCACTGTATGGGGTTGTTGTGGCTCCAGTGTAGGACTGGGGGCTTAGCCCTGTTGAATGTCATGCAGTTGGACTTAGCCCTTTGATCCAGCCTCTCCAGATCCATCTGCAGAGCCTTCCAGCTTCCAAGCAGATAGCAGCAGATCTCTCTGTCCCAAGTTCACGTTCAATGTTGGGAAAATCTTTATGGTTCAGCTGGTCTCTTTTTCCTTGCCTTTTGCAGCTTTTGTAAGAGTACTTCTCATGTGATTTCCCAGTAAGTGCCCTGCTTAAACAATGTCATTGTTTCTCAAAGGAAAAAACAAACGTAACTAAAATTTGTTCAAGAAGAAAAAGGCATTTGCTGTTGAATCTTCTCTTTTTCAGAATAGGAGGAGTTTAGAACTGACAGCAGGGGCCGGTATGCATGTCTTCTTTCAACGATTAAAATTCTTGTTTATAGACAGCTTCCAAAAGCTTGTGATGTATGGGAACAGATTCTACAGAACCATCCGACGGACTTGCTAGCCCTCAAATTTTCCCATGACACTTATTTCTACTTAGGATATCAAATACAAATGCGAGATTCTGTTGCTCGGGTTTTTCCTTTCTGGACACCTGACGTTCCTCTGAGCAGGTAGGTCATGCTTCTCTTTCAAAATTGCTCCGTATCTGATGTATGCATACTCTTTTGTTTTAGGTTCAACACATCTAAATAATAGGATTTGTTAGAAACAGGAGTGTAGACAAGATTAACAGCTTCTAGATGAAGTGGAGTGAATTATGGGTGACGCCAGCTCGATCATCTCCCCCGCATCCCTGCTGACACTGTTAGTGAGGTTGTTCTGTTCAGTTTTCAGAAGTGAGCAGTGGCTCACTCAGTGACTTTTGCTGTCAGATAAGGCTCGTGTCATGTAACGCCTAAGATGGAATGGTGCACTCACTGCAGGCGGGGGCAAAATGCCCTCAGGCTCTTGTGTGCCCATTTCCTTTTTCCTTTTGTTTCCTGTGGACAAACGCACTGTACCTCAATATCCAGGACAGAATGCTTTTCTCTTCCACAGACAGTGAAGACAGTGTAAACTGAATATTAAGCTGGTAATGAAGCTATGGCATCGCGCAGTCTCACGGCTCAGAAGGCAGTGTCATTTTTCCATCAGTGTCAACTGACGCAAATGTGAAATCCTTTGTTGTTTTTATGTACTATTTATGCTAATGTCATTTGTTGGGAAGGTTGGACTTAGCAGTTTGGACTGAGCTTTAGTAAATTTTTTTTGGCACAGTTCTGCCAAAGAGCAAACTCTTATCCACTTAATTGGGTACAATTAAGGAGCATTAATCCCAGGAGCCTGTAACAGCCCAGTTTCTTTGTGCCTTTATTGCTTAATGATGCAACCTTTGCCACATTGCATTAAGGTACTTGCGTACAGTGGACAGTGAAGAAAGTGTAGATGGCTGCAGTCATATGTGTTACTTTTGAGATATTCAGGTAACTTTTGTGGCAGCACTTTCTTACTTCTGAGCATCTGATTTTTCATTTTTACAACTGCTCTGTGCACCTCTTAATTCCAGCTTATCCAAAAGGGTAAATGTCAGCAGCTCATAAATTATTGGTGGTATGCTTCTTGCCACTGATTCCCGTGATGGCTTTTTTGGGCCTCCCCTTTCCTACGAGGAGTAGCTCATTGTTCTGTACTCTGCAAGCTTGAATCCTGTGAGTCCTATAACAGCAATGTGGTTTGCCACCGCCACCAGCAGCAGCCTGACAGTGGATGTCTTTCATTTACAGCCTGGTGGGTTGAAGAAGCTGGGGTAGTCACTTTCACAAACCAGAGTGTGTATTGACACACTCCCACTCACCACATTTGAAATGTAAATCTGAAGTCACTTGTGGATGATCTGTTTCCCTTGTTGGTAAAATTCAAAGTTGAATTTGAAAAATGGCACGGCAGTGGTTGAGACTAACTGCAGGAATGGAGACACTGAGTCTAAATATTGTCTCCATTATCTACAGTTCAGCATTGGGAAAATTGTGTTCCCAGTTCCATGTTATGCTTCAGGCCATGCAATTAGTTTTTAGAATATCTGTTGGGCACGAGGGAGGGTTGATCTTTTGTTAAGTACACACATTTATAATAGGTAGGCTGTGAGCTCTTCCTGTTGGTCCGTATTGTGAAATACGTTGCAAGGACTGGTTTTAGTTAAATGCTGTTTCTAGTATGTATTTCATTCCTTGCTTAAATCTAGTTCTGAATGAGTGAAGTGTTCTTTTCTATTTTGCTTAGCTACGTGAAGGGCTTCTACTCTTTTGGACTCATGGAAACAAACTTTTTTGATCGTGCAGAGAAGCTTGCCCGTGAGGTAAACTGCCCGTTCTTGATGGTGAAATGTTTTTAGAGTTGTTAGTCATGTGCTCCCTATCTCTGAGTGCTGTTTTGCACAAATGCTGTAAACTGACTCTTCATTATTGCAATTTTTAGTAGAAGTAGGAAAGAGCTACTGGAAATGCTCAGTTTCATAGGAAACTGTTAATAACTATCCCTTAGTAGGATTCCTTCGTCTATGCCTTTTGCTGCATCCCCCTAAGTGTAGCTGGCTGTTAATTTCTAGTAAAGAATGTTAAATTGATTTATTGTAATCTGCTCTTGACAGTTCATTCTGTTTGGGTTCCCTCTCTGTGGGTTTTTTTTTCTTTTTTCCAGACACATAGTCATGGATTAGTGAGCAGCTGAGTGTACAGTGTTCCTGGGGATCAAAATTAGTCTGCATATACCCTTTTTATAACGATAGTAGTTGTGTTTGATCTTCTGCAGTCTTCAGGATTATTGCTGTTGCCTTGTGGTCTTGGATGGAGTTAATCTCTAATGGGTGTCTTGGCAAGGTTCTGTTGCATCAGGGGCAGATGAAACTGCTACTCACTGACCTTACAAAATGGCTAAGATACTGTGGCAATTGGAGCAAGAAGGAGTTATTTACTCTGTATTCAGTTCTGGCTGTGGTCTTGAAGAAAAAAGCACTTGCTTGCAAGGAACTGTTGTAGACTGTATTATGCCTGTGCATGCAACTCTTTCATGGCCAGTTCTGACGTATGTCTGTGGAATGAAATGTTGTTGGATAAGTTTCATTGAATCCTGCATTCTGAAGCTGTTTTGCACATGTTCACCTCTGTGCAGTAGAATTCAGGAAATTAACCAGAAAACTTTTTCTTCCTTTCTGTCCAAATCAGTCTTTCAGGTGTAGCTGGTTGGAGCAGGCCAGGGTTGTACCTAACATCCAGCCAGTGAAATTAGTCTCTTGTTTCCCTGTCACCAGTAATAAATGGTTATTTGCCAGTTTGAGAGAATCATCACGTTTTCCTTTTTTCACTCACAGGCTTTGGATATAGAGCGGACAGATGCGTGGTCTGTTCATACTGTAGCTCACGTAAATGAAATGAAGGCAGAGGTGGAGAAAGGGTTGGCGTTCATGAAGGAAACAGAAGACAACTGGAAGGTAAGCTTTGTCACAGCATGTCTGAAAAATATCTTTGTAGGTCGTCTTTGCCTGCTCCAGCCAAGTCCTGCAGTTCTTCATCTGCTTCCTTTCTGCCTGTGTATGTGTTACAAGCAATGCAAGTTTCAGAAATGAGTAGAAGACTTCACTTGAGGTGCTGTTATCCATGCTGATTTTGAAGCAAGAGGCAGAAAAATGTCCATTCTGAAGGGCACGTACTCTGGACCACTTCAAGCCATCTTTACTGAGATTACTCGGATGCCAAATTGCACAGGAGATTTAGTGCAGGTTTTCTTCACATGACAGTTTTTATTGTTCCTCTCACAGAAACGCAGTTGCCTATCATAGGATGTGAGTTTGAGCACAAAATCAGAGGGGTTACATCAGGTCAGCCGAGGGACCTCCGTGCTGGTGTGGCTTAGTCTTAAATGGGAATGTTTTTTCTCCAGAACTGTTGCAGTGAGTTCTCATAGCCTGTTTCTATTTAGTGATTTGAGCACCCTGGAATTTGCTTAGCAAATTCTTGCTTAGCAGTTTAATCTCATTCAGAACGACAAGTCAGAATCAGAAGAGGGGTTTTGTTTTTTTCAGTGAGGTAATCTCGTATTCTTACTCATGTGAAGTACAGGCTAGGGAAGAGCATTTGAACTCCTGGTGTCAGCTGGGAAGTATGGTGCAAGGTTGGTAATTGGTCAGGGAATATTCATCTCATCTGAGGAACTGCCCACGTATCTGGTATCTATTTTGGAGTCAGTAGTAAGGCATAAGTTTGAGAAGTGATCGCTCAGTCTGAGATGGAAATCTAGGTGAGTAGGAGGAATGGCCCTCATAAGGTGGGCCTTTCCTGCACACTGTCTAGCCACATTGCTTCAGTCAAGACCCTTACATGTTAGATGAGACAAATCCTACTCTTGTGATAGACAGTTTGTGGATTTTTTTCCGAAGGAGTGCTGCAGAAGGGTGAATTCTCCTGAGGCATCCAAGCGCAGTTCTTCTCTGGAAAAAGACTTGGGGAAACTTTGGTTTTTGTGGTGTCTGCCTGAATTGGAAAGGAGCGAGTGTAAGAGTGAGAGATTTCATGTAGGCCAGCAGATGTGAAGTTCTTGTCTGTCCTGTCTTTTGGAGCACTCGGCAGTTGAAGAGGAAAACCAAAATCTGCCTAGGTATGTTGGGATGAGAAGTTATTGTGTAAATCATAATATTTCTCTCCTTTTTCTTTTTTGCAGGGCAGTGATATGCTTGCTTGCCACAATTACTGGCACTGGGCTTTATACTTTATGGAAAAGGTATGAGATATTTTCATACTGACGATTTATGGTCCAGACAGAGAATTCATCCAATGCTGGTTAAAAGGCAGTCCTAGCATGTATAGGGATTTATAGGTTATTTCAAGGGATGCTGTTATAAAATAGCACTGTGATGTTTTTACAGGATAGTCCTGTAGTACCGTTATTTTGGCAACTTTTAATTACACTGAACAAAGATCCATTATCTTTGCTAGAATGTTGGAGGATTGCTGTGAAATAATCTCACTGATTACACCTGGCACTATTATTTGATGGATATAAGAACTTGGATCACCTATTTTTAGACAACAAAATTACAGAAAGTTCTCTTCAAATTCAGTACAAAGCTGCTGACCTCAAAATTGACTGACTGAAACAAGACACTAATCTCTGTAGTTCAATCTCTGTAATTCAAGTGATTTAGGATCTAGTGAAACTCTTTTGTAACGATTGCAACTTGCCCAGCATATCAGGTAGCAGTGCAGAATTTCCTTGGAGGTCATAATGCTTAGCACTGGTCACATTTGTCTCCTTAATGAATTGAGCCCAATGTCATTGCAGAGGTGCCGTCCTTTGGTCAGAACACAGTGTCAGTTGTTTATGCTTCGTAGTAATGACATAGAAAGCATAGCTCTCAACAGTAGTCTAGTACCTTGTTTGTTTTGCCACCTTCTGTCCATACAGATTTTTTTTACAGCTTGCTTAAGAAAGTGCATATGTTTTATGAAACAGTATTTTTTTTTTGCAAAGAATCCTGAAAGGAAGATGAGAAAGAGGTGAAACCTCATCTTTCTCCCTTGTGTGGAGCACACATCAGTATTTGTTCTCTTTATTAAATGGAAACTAAATATACTGGTTATTTTAGCTAGTAAATCCTGCTTTATCTTGGTCTTTTCTCTCTTTATGTTTGTTTATTTGTTTCTGAAATCATGAGACAAGGAAGTAATGTTATGGCATTTCTTAATTGTATTTATATCTTTGGTTGCTCCCCATCTCTCTTGCTTAGTCTTCCAGAATATTAATCACATGGTCCTTGTTTGCTTTTACAGGGGGAACATGAGGCTGCTTTGACAATTTATGACAACCATGTGAGTAGATAGCACTTCAGATATTCACAGAAGCAGGTCTTTGCATTTCTATTAATATGCTGTGGTTCTGTACTGTGTACATTTCAACACAATCTTAGTAAATAAAATCAAATTTGGTAGGATAGCACGTATTTGTAAGGACTGTAAAAGTAATATTGTCATTAAGAAAGTTGTTGTGCAGGCTCCTGTCTACTAACTCTGGCATAGTGAAGTAATATTTATGGCACAAGATTGGGAGGGAAAAAAAAAATGGGTGACCCTCTGTGCTTACGGAGTTGAACTGGATACCAGGTAAAACAAGACAAGTGAAGCAGCACGGAAGCGTTCTTCACTTCAGGTTGCTGTATTCGGGAACAGTGCAGTTAGCAGTGCAACTTTGAGACAGGTATTTTGGGTTGAATGAGAACATCAAGTTCCTTTTGTACAGTGCACATAAGTTGGATTATCTGAGTAATTTCCTGGTAGCACAGCTTATGAGCGCTTGTGATTACAGATAGCTCCCCGGTTCCTGTCAAGCGGAAGCATGCTGGATTTAGTAGATAGCTCTTCGATGCTGTACAGGCTTCACCTGGAAGGTAGGATATCCCACTGTAATTCTTTTTGAGCAGTGAGGGGAATGGCTGAACTTCCTGTCTGCCTGCCAATGCAGAGTGGTGAATGAATTTCTTATTCGGCTTGGCTCACACGCACTGCTTTTGTTTTACCTATTTCTCTGTCTTTATGTGATTCCGCAAGTTTTCTTACTTCTGCCCTTCTGATTCTTCTCCCCGTTGCAAATGTGGGGAGATCCTCCCATAATGCAATCTAGAGTATTGGTGATAAATTACTGACAGTCAGCGAACCCTTTGCCCGGATAAGGCAGGCTGTAACTAAACATTGCAGTATAATTTTGCCACGGCAGAGACTGTGTTTTTGAGTTCAGTAGCAGTGCTATCCATGGCACATGATGCTGATACATACTACTAAGCAATGCTCTTGCCCTTGGTGTTGTTATTTAAATAATATCTTTTACTGATAGGTGTGAAGCTTGGAGACAGGTGGGACAATGTCCTGAAGCGTGCAAAGCAGCACAGCAAAGACCACGTTCTTCTTTTCAATGATGCACACGTGTTGATGTCCTCACTTGGAGCCAAAGACCACAAAACTACGAATGAGCTTTTAACAACTCTTCAAGAACTTGCCAAGTAGGTTACGTGAACTAAAGTACCGTGTTGCATAAATATTTTGGTCTCTGAGCATCTGAGGGATGGTTTGTGTGGCTTGCAGAAGTGTTCCCACACGCTCCTCTCTGCTTTACTGCCTCCCTGGGTGAGGCCTGGTTTAAATAGAGCAGTGTCCATTTAGGTCATCTCTGTAATTGTTTTTGTGAGTTGATGTCGAGAGGAGCTTCTGTTCGTGGTAAGCAAGAATCTCTTGTGTTTGTCACAGCCCCTATGGAACGTTTGCCTTGTATTTTCTTGCTGTGTGTTCGTACTAAGTTACGTTATGTGCAGCGATAGAGGATTTCACCTGTATAACAATACGGACACTGTGCAGTGTGCCAGCTGTCTGTGCTGGTTCTTTCTGCTCTGTTTTAAAAGAAAGTAACAGTTAGCTGGTAGTGAGACTGTCATAGTCCCTCTCTGGGAAATTGATTTCTAAGCAGTGCTGGAATAGTTCTTGAGAATTTTGCTTTCGAGTTCACTTACTGGCATGAATTGTGCATTGAAGCTTTTCAACTTAACAGCGTTGTGTTTTTCACTCACACCTTGATCAGATTTAAAATCAGTGCAGAGTTCTCTGGCTTCTTCCCAGCCAAGGTGATATGTTGCAAAGGCTTGGGCTTGTGACGTGTGTGAATGTGTGCAGAATGAAATCTGATTGACTGATGAGTAATGATAGAATCATAGAGTCACAAGGTTGGAAACAGCATATAAGATCCTCTAGTCCAACCGTCTCTCATCACCATTGCCACCACAGGCACTACACCATAATAAAAAGGTACAAGTAAAATAACCTCAGCAAAAGTAACCGTGTAAGTATGGTACCTGAAATATCACGCTTGGTTGAGTCAAAAGTAATTCTGTCTGCAGGCAGTGCCAGGCTGGCATTAAATATGCGTATTTGTGATTTGATTTATGAGAGTTAATCGCTTTCTCATTGTACAGAGAACCTGGCGAAGACCACGAGCTTTCTCTGGCTCCCAGTGTGGGGTTGCCATTACTGCAGGCTTTGGTGGAGTTTGAGAATGGGAACTGTGACAAAGCTGTAGATCTGCTGTACCCGATCCGTTACCAACTGATCCAGCTAGGAGGCAGTAATGCTCAGGTAAAGGACATCAACAGAAGATGTGACCCGAGATGTGACTCGGTCCACTTTCAGTAGCCTCCCTTAGGTGCTTTCATTATTAAGAGCCCTTGATTCCTGAAAAAAGGGAACAAGCGAGCTGTGCTTGTGACTGAGTCCTGTTTGCCAGCACTTACCAGCAGTGTCAGCTATTCAAGGTGCCAAGAGGAAAACTTCACTTGGGGGCTGTTTTGTAACCAGCAGTACTTTCTCGGTTACTTACTAACAGATCTTGACTCACTTCTTTTTTCAGAGGGATATTTTCAGCCAGCTATTGATTCATGCTGCTTTAAATTGCAAATCCCAAGCCAAACAAAACCTCGCTAAGTGAGTATTTTTCCTGGTAATTTTTTCTTTCTGTGGTGATAGGACTGTTTTAAAGTCAGGATGTAGCAGAGTAGCTGCAAACAACTGCGTCCGTGCTGAAATTACACGCAAGCATTCGCGCTGAATGTAGTAACACTTAACTAAGATGAGAAGCACCGTAGCTGTCTGTTCCAGAAGGGGAGTCTTACAGTATGGATGATTCGTTTGTGTTTGTTGAAGGGCAGTTGACTTTCAGATGTTCTGTCTTACCCTGTGGCATCTTGCCGCTCGGTTGTGTACTTGATGAACTCCTAAGGTTTGGTGACCTGCTGGAAATCAAGGTCACAGAATCACCCGGGTTGGAAGGGACCTCAAGGATCATGTAGTTCCAACGCCCCTGCATAGCAGGGCCACCAAACATACACATTTAGATCAGGTTGCCCAGGACCCCTTCCAACCTGGCCTTGAACACGTCCAAGGACGGGGCATCCACAACCTCCCTTGGCAGCCCGTTCCAGGGCCTAACCACTCTCCTAGTAAAGAACTTCCCCCTAACAGCCAACCTAAATCTTCCCTCCTTTAACTTGGATCCATTTCCCCTAGTCCTACTGTTGTCAGCCCTTTTGAAGAGTTTACTCCCCTCCTGGGTGTAGGTTCCCTTCAGGTATTGATAGGCTGCAATGAGGTCACCCCGCAGCCTTCTCTTCTCCAGGCTGAACAAGCCCAACTCCCTCAGCCTGTCCTCATAGGGGAGGTGCTCCAGCCCCCTGATCATCTTAGTCGCCCTCCTCTGGACCCTTTCCAAAATCTCTATGTCTTTCTTGTACTGAGGGCTCCACACCTGGACACAGTACTCCAGATGGGGCCTCACAAGAGCCAAGTAGAGAGGGACAATCACCTCCCTGTCCCTGCTGACCACCCCTCTCCTGATGGAGCCCAGGATCCCATTTGCCCTTCGAGCTGCCAGAGCGCACTGCTGGCTCATGTTCAGTCTCTCGTCCATCAGGACCCCCAGGTCCTTCTCTGCCGAGCTGCTCTCAAGGACCACTCCTCCCAGCCTGTACAGGTGCCTGGGGTTCTTCCGGCCCAGATGCAAAACCCTGCACTTTGCCGTGTTGAACCTCATCAGGTTCACCCGAGCCCAGCTTTCCAGCCTGTCAAGGTCCCTCTGAATGGCATCCCTTCCTTCCACCGTATCAACCGCACCACTCAGCTTGGTGTCGTCAGCAAACTTGCTGAGGGTGCACTCAATTCCCTCATCGATGTCATTAATAAAGATGTTAAAGAGCACCGGTCCCAAGACAGACCCTTGGGGGACACCACTTGTTACCGGCCTCCACCTGGACACAGAGCCATTGACCACCACCATCTGTCTGCGGCCTTTCAACCAATTGCTTATCCATCGGGTCGTCCACCCATCAAATCCACTTCCCTCCAATTTGGAGATGAGGATGTGGTGGGGGACCATGTCAAAGGCCTTGCTCAGGTCCAGGTAAATGACATCGGTCGCCTTCCCTTTGTCCACCAATGCCGTCACTCCATCATAGAAGGCCACAAGATTAGTTAGGCATGACCTTCCTTTGGTGAAGCCGTGCTGGCTGTCTCGGATCACATGCTCATTCTTTATGTGACCGAGCATGTTGTCCAGGAGGATCTGTTCCATGATCTTCCCAGGCACGTAGGTGAGACTCACCGGCCTGTAGTTCCCTGGGTCCTCCCTGCTCCCCTTCTTGTATATGGGAGTGACGTGACCCTTCCTCCAGTCGTCCGGGACCTCACCTGACAGCCACGACTTCTCAAATATGATGGAGAGCGGCTCGGCAACCACCTCAGCCAGCTCCTTCAGGACCCTGGGATGCACGCCATCCGGCCCCATAGACTTGTATTCATTCAGTCTAAGGAGGCACTCTCGGACTTGCTCTGCCCTTACAGTGGGGAGGTATTTACCTCCTTGGTCCCCACATAGAGGTTTGGGGATGCGGGGCTCAGGGACGTGAAAAAGACTAGAATCCTGGCCACCAGTGAAGACCGAGGTGAAGAACTCATTCAGCACCTCAGCTTTCTCTTCATCTGTTGAAGCCAATTCTCCTTTTAAATTTACCAAAGGAGGTACGCCTGTTTTGGCCTGTCTCTTCTGGCCAATGTACCTGTAGAAGGTTTTCTTATTGTTTTTCACGTCCCTTGCCAAGTTCAGTTCTGCCTGCGCCTTGGCTTCCCTGATCCCATGTCTGCAAGTCAAGTCTGCAAGTCGGCAAGGTCATCCTAATGCTAGCAGCTGTTTTCCTGGCAAATAGGATGAACAGATTCTGATATGCCTGCTTGCTTTCGTACAAATCACAAGAGTTTTGTTTAGTAGAAATCGTAGGTGTTCCTCATTGTCCTGCTGAGAGTTCTGTTTAAATTTATTAACTGAGCCTGCTGTGCACTTAAAGGAACGCCTGTCTCCTCAGGACAACGTGAAGCCTTGCCTGTTTGCCTCTTGAAGTCTTTTTGAAACACGAGTAGTAGATAGAATATCAGAACGACTGTTTTGTGCCCTCTGCGTGCTGGTTTTCAGTCTGTGTCAGTGTTGGAAAGAACTCTTCTGCCTGATCTGACTGCCAAGGCCAGATGTTTTCAGTGAAGGAAATCAAGAGCAGGTCTTTAGGTGTTGTCTTCCTGCTCTTGTAGGGCTGTTGCTGAGAGTCTTATGGGAAAAGCGATGTGCTCAGTGACTTTCTTCCCGTTTTCCTGCCACTTCTTCTCCTTTTTCAGGTACCTCCTGAGAGAGCGTGATGTGATGAGACCAAATTCACCAATGACAGAGCGACTCATAAGGAGGGCAGCGGCTGTTCATTCAGTGGCATAAATCTGTCCTCACTGCTAGCAATAAGCTCATCAATCAAAGTCTGGGTGCTTTGGGTGGAGGGATGCAGTGCTGTAAAGCATGCTGGAGAACCCCTAGGAGCGAGAGACCTGATGACAGCTTACTTGGAAGATACAACCTGAAATGCAACAGCTTTAAATCCTGGATGATTCCACTAGGAAATTAGAAGCTTACCTGCTTGTAATGCGCAGCTACCTGAATCTTCCTGGGACACCGTTTTCTAGTAGAGTTTCTGTGCAGTTCCCTCTGAGCGTGCTCATATTCAGTACAGTAGCAGTGCCAGGCTTTCAGTCCTTCATTGGCCCAGTTTGTTACTTCGTGAAAATATGTTAAATAATCAGTAAACTTTCCAGACAATTCAAACGTTTATGTTACAGATTGTGACACACATCTTTTGAGACAGATACATACATGTAAGCACGCTTAATAAGAAATTTAATTAGTGGTAAGAAAATTATGACTATCAGCAGGTGGGGGAAGAGGGCTTAGTGCTAAATTATTATGGTACATAGTTGCAGACTTCTTGGAGACAGCGTGGCTCATGTGTTAGCTGGTCGGTAAAAGGAAAAAACAAAGAGCAGGTAAAAAGAGTTCTCTTCAGCAGGCACTGAGAACAGGAACGCTACAGAACACTCAATGGCCCCCTCTCTCTATATTCTGGAAAAATAAGTAATAATAAATTTAAAAAAAAAATCCCCAGCCATCCCAACGTTTGCACTCTTTATGGCATGTTTGGTTCAGTGACTTTTTGGCAGTAAAAGTTCTGTTTCAGCAAAAAAGGGCAGTGCAAAGGTAATGCACAAGCTAGAAAGTTTCTTGTTCACTCTTGACTGCTTTAAAGAACCTGATCTTAAAGAGCAGCTTTAGTAATAATAATGCTAACCAACAAGATAACCTTTGCTGTAATGGCCAGTGAGAAAGTGAGCAAGTATGTAGAACCACTGACAGCCCCCTGTCATGTTATTTGCTCAAGTAACAATAAATTTCTCCTTTCTGGATAGAGTTGCTTTTGGGGTTGTGATGGAATATGTCCTTTCTAGTAGGTGATCTTGGATATTGCCAACTGCCCATTGCTGTCACAAGCTGCCAGGTCAGAAAGGTCACTGCGTGTGCACAGTGCTCGGGATATTTCTTCTCCCAAGTGCCTGCTCTGATGAGGAGCAGCAGGCGGTGGTGCCTGGCAGCTAGCAGATGAGGGCCATGTTGGGAGGAATGGGTTAAAAATGGAAGCTTGGTGAGAAGGATAGGATATCCTTGGAATGTTGGACAAGCAGAACATTCGTGTACGGACAATATAGGTGATTCTTATATGTGAAGTACCCTGTGGGATGTGCTGGACCTTTCCGTCTTGATGTGGAAAAGATCACAGCCTACTGAAGAGCAGGGCACAGTGGTAGACATCACTTGTGCAAACCCTTGATAAACAGGCATGAGCAGCAGACTGGTGACTCCCTGGAATGAGTGGATTTCAGTTGTTGCCTGTGTCTATGCTTGTGTGCCTCTGCCTGGGTGTTGCTTAGGGAATGCTCTGGTTAGAGAGGAATGGAAAAGAAACGTGTTCTTTTGTTTTCACTGTGGGTCTGTGATTGTTCCTGCTCCCTATCTGTGTTGACCCACCTGGGCAGGCAAGCAGTGCCCAATACATCAGATGACAGTGGTGGTGGCAAAGGCTGCCCAAGTTGTACAAGCTAAGCAGCATAGCTATCTAGTGCAATTGCAAAAATAAAAGCGAGGAATCTTTGGAGAATGGAAGAGAGAAAGTCACCACCACAGTTTCCAGCGTAGCTCATAGTTTTGCACTGATGCCAGGAACTTGTCCAAATACCATGGGAATGGGAGAAAGCCAGGAAAGTTGGCAGCAAGCAAGGCACAGTGGGTTTTGTCCTAAGGGGTTTCTTACTCTTAGGGTATTCCTCCACCAGAGTGCTTTCTTTTCTTGGGGAATACCTCTCCACAGTACTTACGTGAGTGGGGACCTTTTATACCCTGCTTCTCAGTTCATTTTTTTCCTTCTTCTTTTCTCTCTGTTAGGGTCATGCTCCTGGCCCTCCAGATAAGCCAGCAGGGAGTGGTGCCTTTGATACCATGGACAAGCATTGCTGCTTTCTGCAGTGGTCGGCTCATTCAAGCCACACCCCTAAAAAGGCTCCTTGCCCCCCTTCTGCTTATCTCTACAATCATGACCACAAGTAATGTGGCACAGTAACACCTACCACTCGCCCCCCTAGAAAATTCCCAGTACTCAGATAGAGTCTTATCACCAAAACAGGCCTCACAAAGGGAGCGTTGAGCCAGGGAGAATAAAGAGAGGGGTTCAGAAATCCTCTTTCACAGACTGCAACCCACGTGTTGTTTTTTCCTTACTTTGCCATTCCTATTCCCTGCCCATCCTGCTGTATAGGCAGTGAGCAACCAACTAGCTGGGCGCTTACCTTCCCAGCTGGGTCAGCAGACTGCACCCCAGCAACATGTGCTGCTGAAATGGGTGCAAAATATCCTCCGCACAATTTGTCTCTGCTGAGAAAATCTCAGTAACAAAAGTTTAAATCCTACAAAATCCATGAAAAAAAACACAAGAAAATAATTTAAAACATTTATTTGAAACACAAGTGTTACAGACTAGAGGTGGTCTGGAAAATAGTATCTTGCTTTGCTCTTATTACAAGACAAACCATTTTTCCCCGTTTGCTTTTCTTTTCTCAAGGCCCGAATGTCACTGAACTCTCTTCTCAGCTTGCCCGTTGGGCACACCGTGGCAAAGATTGGGGTCACTTCTTTTGGCCGTTCTACAGATTGGAAAACACAGCATCTTTTTCATCCTTTGCAGGAGGAAAGCAACCGCTCTTGCTTCATCAGGTGGTTCTTCATAGACAAGTTGTTTCCTATCTCCGTAGGCAGACATAATAACAGCTTGGAAGAGGTTGATCAAAACACAGGTCATCACCAGCAGGAAGGAGGTGAGGAAAAAACCACCCAGCAGCCTGCTGGATGAAAATGCAGTATCTCTGAAAGCAGACACGCAGTAAGAGAATACGGTCTGAGCTGAGTGAATCATATTATTGTAATTCCATTCATGCTGGCCAAACACAAGGTAGCCAAAAGCCATAAAGATAGAGAAGTACACCACCACCACAGAGGCCATTGAGGAGATCCCAGGAAGGGCTGCCAAGATTGATCTTTGAGCCAGACGCACCTCATAAAACAACTGAGAATACTTTAGTGTCTTCAAAACTGCAAGAAATGCCAAAAAGCCCAAAGTATTCCTTAGATTCTGATCTAGATGAGAAACTGCGTGAAAAGGAATAAAATCGTTTGGATAAAGTAAGAAAAAATGAACAATATCAGCTCCCATCTTGAACTTTAAAACCTGGAAAGGAACAATCAGGAAGAATGCCCATTTTAAGATGAAGCTGATTGTCCTGGAAATAGTTTTAGTATTTTTTTTTCCTTGGACCATGCTGTAGAGGCCATCTGCAATGTACAAGAGCAGAAAGGCAACAGCAGCTAGGAAAAACAATTGTCGACCTTTTGTTTGCTGATGGAAAATGGGGACAGCAAATGAGTGTACTGACAAAGTTGGTTTTATGATCCCAAAATCAGACAGTTCAAATATGACTGAGATGCTGCAAAAGAGATCTCCATCAGAGGTGAACGTAGTCAGTTCGATGATCACAGCCCAGGTCTTTTCATCAAACCAGTTGCTCTCCTGCAGCAAATGCAGCCTTGTTGTTGAATTATGTCTTCCTTCTTCAGGGAAGAAGTAAAACGTGTATCCTCCTGGTCCATATGTGTGCAGATCTCCATATGAGAAGTAAGTCCAGGGAGCCCAGTTTGGTTGGTAAGTAAACCCAGGGTAACTGCTGGTTTCCTTGGAAAAAGAACGGTTGGCGACTTTTGTCCACGTGCCAGCATAGTCACCTTTCTCTTCGAGGTCCCTGCCGTATTTGTGAAGGCAGTGGCTCTTACTGATTACAAATTTATTTACAAAGCTGTGAGGGTGGAAACACGTTTTCTCAGTACCTTTAGCCCGCACTTGCCTCATCCTAGGCAAACCGATGATTTTGGATGAGCTGTCGGTAAGAAAAGTTGGCTGAACGTCGTTGTGGATCAAAGGCAAGAAGGTGTCGTTCACCCACGTGTAAATATCTGCCAGCTTAACCACAGCAGGGAGTCTGGGAGAGAACTGGTTCCGAATAAATTGGTTGTAGTGGAAACTGATAGTGTTCTCAGTAGAATAAGCTAAACATAAGACAACTGCTAAAACCACAAGGTGACCGATAACATCTTTTATGAAAATGAATGCCTTGGCCTTAATTTTTGCCGTTTCCAGCATCTTTGCAATTTCCCCATCTTTTAAAGGCTTGTACTGCTCGGTGTCTCTGATCTGGGCAAGCTTGAAGTGCTTCTCCCGCATCTCTTCTTCATTCATTGCTTCCTTTTCTGCTTTGATCTCAGAAGAGAGATCCTGGGTAGACCATGGAATGTTTTCACAGTATTTTGGACGAACTGTTTTCAAAGCTGAGTAACAACTGATTTTTATGATTGAAACAAAGAACACATTTTGAATAAAGGAAGTTGCCGACGCTAAAAGCCACTCCAGCGAAGTCTGGTAGCCGTAAGACAAACCATACAGTACAATGAAAAATGACGATACCCCACTTACAGTTATCACTAACACCCACGAGAGATAGACACACCACCACCAACAAACTATGGGTGGTCTCTTGCAAAAAGGCACAGAGCTAACGCTGAGTAGCTTGCTTTCTTCCTGCAAGTTACCTGCTTCCTTTGCACAGTTATTGCTGAAATTGGAATTTGACGGTAGTCTTCTCCGCCTGGCCTTAACCTTTGGACGGGAATTCTTTCCTGTTTGCTCCTTGTCTCCGGCGGTACTTGCACCTCCTTCAGAAACTTGGCAGTTACTGCTGTCCTGGGGAGCTCCCTGGCTTCTTGTCTTTCCCTCAGTTCTTCTCTTCAAGTTATGTGTCGGGCCCTGAGAATCGCTGTGAGCAGGAACGTTCTCCGGGGAACTAATGCTACCAGATTGTGCTGACGTTTCTGAACGTTTCCTTTTTTGCGAATGTACTCTCCAGGTTTTAAGATTCCCAGGAAGCAGAGTTAGACTTCTCTCTGGGTTCTTCTGGGAATACTTAAATAAGGCCATTATAATCATTTCCACAGGTACTGCAATCAAAGTATATTCAATGCCTATGGCAATTGATCTCAAGTACCTCAGGTGTCTTGGAGATTCTTCATCCCTGTCAGCATTAAAGAACATAATGTTAACGAACAGCTTTAATAATAATGTTGTTAGACAGGAAGATAACCTTTGGAGCCTGCTATAAGTGCCAGTGAGAACCTGAGCAAAAACAGAGAGCCATAGATGGCCCTCTTTCAGACCTCTGGCCAGATCAATCAAAAAATAATCCTTTCTGGATAGAGGTGCTTTTGGGTTGGTGACGGAAAATGTCCTTTCTAGTAAGCCATCTCCCTTGTCAAGGGCAAGCCATTTCCTGCACATAAAGAACCAGGTCTTCCGAGCGGACACGTGTTCAACTTTGGCTCTGCTTAAGAACCAGCCTGGCGATGGGCCTCTGTTGTTGTGCCAGACCCTGAAGGCGCAGATGTCTCCCAGGTCTTCCTTCGTAGTCAAGAGAAAACAGTCAGTGCTTCCTCGACGGAAAGCAGGAAACTGTGGATGCCGCAAGCAGTGGACATCACTTGTGCCGTTCTGGCCGATGAGCTGAAGAAAAACATCTGCGCTGGTTCCAGCTCCCCAGCGACTGCCGGTGTACAAAGTGACCAAAAAGCTGACTTTATCAAAGGGGTCGTTGTCGGGCAGAACTATAATTTTGTCTTTGCTGACCATCTCAGCCCTGTCTTTCCGCACGGCCCAGAGAGACAAAAGAAAGTAGGCTGAAAAAATGAAGAGCACTGTTAGAAGGGTCACGGGGTTCTTAGGGATGTCCGCTATTAGGTTTCCTTTGAGATCTACTCTGTTGGGGGTCACAATGACTTTGGCTGCCAGGAACTTGATGTCAAATGTGGATGTATTTGAGGCAGTGAGGACTGACCGGCTCCTGTGACTCTGCTTCATGCTGCAGACACAGTGTACCCGTTGCCAGTTGGTCAGGGAACCAAGTCTGCACGTGTCCACCAGGCATCCATCCATCGTGCTCTCAACCGAAATATTCAGGGCTGCCTTAAGCAGGCTTTCCCTCAACTGAGCCTTGGGTATCGGGAGTGTTGGTGCGGCTTCAGTGTAGTTTAGGACAGAAGCTGCAAGATAAGCCAAATAACCCACATTAAAACAGTCTCCGGTCTGGACATAAGCTGTCATGGGCGCACTTAAACCACTCACTGAGGCAAACAGTTCATGAAACACAACAGCTAGCGGTCGACTTCTCACTGGGTTCTGTGCTCTGACATGCAGACTCAGTTGGGTAAACGCCCCCAGAGAGTCACACACTTGAACGTACAGTGTCAGAGCATACCTCCGAGAGGGGACACCAACTGGGAGGGGAGATGGAGGCATTCTAGGCTGATAGCCAAAGTACACAATTGTGCCAAATGTGTTGTCCTCCACCGAGTTAATTTTGGCAGTTTTGGATTCGTCGGAAGCTACTATGACTTTGTAAGTCAGGGGTAAGTTGCTGTCCAAAAATCCACTGCACTGGACAACAAATTTTGTCAGGAAAGCTGTACCGCGGTGTGGGCTGATGCTACACTTGCCAGCCCTGGGTGGAGAGTTTACTTTAAATGCATATCTGTAGAGGGATGACCTACCGCCCCAGGTAGTCACTTGTAGTAGCAGTATGTATGATTGATCTGCAGTACTGGTAAAAGTCAGAGCACGTATAGGAAGGTATGCACCAGACTTACCTGTTGAGGTCCTGGAAGACCAATCAAAGCTAATTTCTGTAGAATTTTCCATCCAAAGTGATGAGTGGTGGACTGGCTGGCTGCTTGTTTGACAGTTGAGGCATTTGCCTGACAACGTAAACCTGTCTGTCGGAATTACAGCGCTGCCACAGTTTTCAAGGCACGCCACATCCAGGAGAGGTGAGAAGCCAGACTGCACGTTTACGCTTTGGTCGGCATAACTCTGTCTTCTATCCTTTTGAATGACTAAACGGAAGTGGTAGACAGTGTTTCCCGGGAGCGATTCCGGTGCTAGCACTTGAACAGCCCCTGAAGATGTCAGCCACCTCAAATCCCTCTGGGCTGGATGACATTTATTTCCCGCACTGATTCTCATGCTTTCATAGTCCAATAGCTTCTTAGTGCAGTACCAAGTAAACGTGAGTCCCTTTAGTCGTTCCGGTGAATCGGGGTCGTAGGACACGGAGCCATCGAGAGTCCAATTATCAAAAAAGCCCACTGTCTGGAAGTTGCCTCCTGCAATACTTGCCACAAGATCACTTCTCTCTATCTTGATGAAAACCCTGTCTGTGTTATTGAAGGATCTTTTGGTCCCAAGCATGTATACTGAAGCAGTAAAATAGACCTGATACATTCCATAATCCAAGGTCCAGCTGGGAACCGTTAGCTGTACTGTGTTGACACCGTGCATCGCCGATGTATTTAAAGGTTGGTCCCAGTCTGGATTAGTTTTCATGTCCTTAACAGCATAGAATATCCACTGAGGCTTTATGGACACGTGGAGGTTGCAGTCCACTAGCACTCTGGCATACAGCTCAAACGTTTTCCCCTTTTTCTGACGTATGACAGAGGTGTGAAGAGAAGGTTTTTGAATTGTAACCGAGTTGAATTTGCAGGCTGCTTCCTGGTGAAGCACTGCCAGCTCTGTTGCTTTTGAAGTGTCATCCCTGACGCTTGGGAGAGCCGGTGTCAGTCCATTTCGGGTGCTGCTCACTTTTGCCACGAACCCTTGGTGTTTCTCAGGATCCCCGGGGAAAGCAGAGCAATGGAACAAGCAGGTGGCACTTCTCGTGCCATCACGGTATGCGTGTGAGCTCTTCTGGGCGGCCCACCTTGCTGACATCTCGACGCTCAAGTTGCGATAAAGGCACTCAGGTGCGGCGCATGAGGCAGATGAGCTCTGCACTGTAATGACACTGGAGGCCACCGGCCAGAGAGCGCTTCCCAGGGAGAGGCCTGACTGGAGCGTGAACTGCCCTGACCAGAGGGAGGTGTTCTTCACCCAACCCCAATTCAGGTACCAGCGGCAGTGCGGCGGGGAGGCAGGCTGCCTCTCTGTGCTCTCTGCCTCCGCTGTCGCTCCTGGGGCTGGCCGGTACCTGTGGAAAGTGTTGTTTCTGCATTGAGCATTGAAAAGGGCAATTGATCGAAAGAAACAAGCTGTAACATATCCTTAGAAATAACTGACGTGGAAAGTAAGAATACCGTATACATCTTAGGAACATATATTAGGAACATAGCTACCGAATTACCTAACAAACACTTTCTCACAAAGCTGCAATAGGTTTGGAATGTTCTAACCAGTATGGGTATAGTATTCTGAACTAGGAGACATACTGTGAGGTTGTTCATTAGAGCGGCAGAAGCCAAATACATCTAACAGACTTTCAAGGAGGCAGGGCCTTTACACAGAGCAGAACTGTCCCACTCTGTGGGAATGTTAGGATGCCATACACTGGCTCCAAGATACTCCCCTCTATCCTCCTCCCGAGCTTGTCTCTACGCAGGGACAGATGGATGACCAGAACAGTGACCCAGTGTGAAAGGACACAAACGTTAGGGGGGTAATTAAACGATTGAGGCTGTGTCTATATGTCTATGTTTATGTTGTACAACTGACGTCCGAAAAGTTACCACCAAATGTTTGTTAAGAAAGCAATTGCTAGAAGTCAATTAAGCAATTAAGACATTTGTGTTTGGGCGGCAAAGATTTGTGTCTACTTGGCGTTTGTATGATTAGTATTGAAGCATCAGGAAAGAGTGTGAACCTGCATTACTCAGCCAATGAGGAACCAGGGATGAAAGAGATCAGCGGCAGGCAATAGGGGATCAAAGATGTAACAGTGTTTTGTCATAGAATCATAGAATCGCCAAGGTTGGAAAAGACCTAAAAGATCATCCAGTCCAACCGTTCACCTATTCCCAATAGCTCCCACTAAACCATGTCCCTCAACACAACATCCAGCCTTTCCTTGAACACCCCCAGGCTCGTTGACTCCACCACCTCCCTGGGCAGTCCATTCCACTGCCTGACCACCCTTTCTGAAAAGTAATACCTCCTCATGTCCAGCCTGAATCTCCCCTGCCATAGCTTGAAGCCGTGCCCTCTGCTCCTATCACTAATGACACGAGAGAAGACCCCCAGCTCACTACAACCTCCCTTCAGGAAGTTACAGAGAGCAATGAGGTCTCCCCTGAGCCTCCTCTTCTCCAGGCTGAACATCCCCAGCTCCTTCAGCCTCTCCTCATAAGCCCTGTGCTCCTGACCCCTCACCAGCTTTGTTGCCCTCCTTTGAACACATTCCAGGGCCTCAATGTCTTTCTTGCAGTGAGGGGCCCAAAACTGGACACAGTACTCGAGGTGCGGCCTCACGAGTGCTGAGTACAGGGGAACAATCACCTCTCTGCTCCGGCTTGCAACACTGTATTGCCAAAACAATCTGCTTTCTCAGAGAAACCGTACTAGAAAATTATTTGGAAACTTCCAACATACCGCAGTCGCAAGGTGCCATTCCCCAGGCAGGACAGCCAGCCCTCGCCGCTGCGCCCTGCGGAGCCGCGTCCGGGAGCTCCGAGGCAGCTGACCGCCAGGGGCGGCGGCTGCATGCGCGGAGAGCAGGCTCGCAGGGCCAGCAGGGAAAAGGCGAGCAGCTGGAGGAGAAAAAGAAGCGTCGGCATGGCGGCACGACGGGCGAGAGAAAGCGCCGGCATGGCGGCGTGGCCAGCCGGTGGCTGCTTGTTGCGTAGTGCCAACTGTCAGCGAGCGACCTCGGCATTCTGAACGTTCTACGTGCAGACCGGTACCTGCCGCCCTTCTCCATGGCGCGGCTTGCCAAAAAACCACGTTGGCTTCGAAACGGCCCCTGGGACGGGCTGTCGAAAGGGGCCACGGACCGCACGGAGAGCGGCAGGCGGCAGCACCGCGTGGCGCTCAGCGCGGAGGCTGGATCGGCAGGGCCGCCGCGCCGAGAGGAGGACCGGCCCCGCCCCGCCCCGCCCCACAGAGCGGCCCGGCCCGGCCCCTTGTCCTGCGTGCTGTGGGAAGCGCGGAGTCGCTCGGGCGAAGGCTGAGAGGGGCTTGTGGGACGGCCATGGCACCGCTGAGGGACTGCAAGGTACGGGCGGGCCGGAAGGGAGCGGCGCAACGACGGAGCCGAGCCGAGCCGAGGGGCCGTTGCGCGGCCGCAGGTGGCCGGGCGGCTGTGCCCGCTGTGCCCGCGGGTCCCGCAGCTGCCGGGAGAGTGGGCGGCGAGGGCGAGCAGGTCTCTGCTTCGGCCACCGCCGGGGAAGGAGCCCGAGCTTGGGAACTGCGGCGGCTGCGGCTGGGAGGGGCGCGGGAGGCCGGGCCTGGCGCCGTGCGGCCTCGTCCGGGGTCGTCCCGAGAGGCGCTGTTTGGGGAGCTTCGCTCGCCCTGGGGCTCGGACGGCGGGCTGAGTGCTGCCCGCTTCCGTCTGGGGGAAGCCAGGTAACCCGTGATCTGCAGCCCTGCCTCGGCTGCTCTCTGGGCGATTTTCTGCTCGCTTCTTTCTGAACTCACGCTTGCGTGTTGTAAGAAAAGGAAGAAAGTTTGTGATTTGATGTGGTCGAGTACTTCCAGGCGTGCCGTGTGAACTCTCTGGTACTTGAATGGTTGGAATGTGAGCCTTTAACGAAATTTCAGTGAGAAATCTTTAGAATATCGTTTTTAAAATGTCTCCCAGTCTACCTACTGGTTTTGACAAGGATGGAACTCAGTGTGTGATTAAGTTGGCAAAGGAAGCACCTGAGACCAACTCGTGGTTGCGTTGCCACCCTGTGTGGGAAAGCACTGCTCTGCTGTGAGGTGCAGAAAACCAGGGCCTTAATTCAGCATGTGACAGTTCCACGTGAGGTGTGCCTGCAGCAGAGGAACTTGTCAAAAGGGAACCATAATGAGTTGAGAATCGTTCTTGCATTTGGAGGTCTGTAGGCCGTTAAATTTTACTGTTTACAGTGTGTTGGTTCTTCCTCCCCACTGCTAAGCACAGCTAATGGAGTTGATTGTCATAACGTAATGTCACATGTAATTACGTCTGCAGAAAATGTTTCTGTGGCTGCCCAAGTTGTCTGTACAGCACAAGAACACAACAAGAAAACGTAGTTGAAAAGCGTCAGCAAATCATCGCTTTTGAAGTCTGCTGGCTGTGTGTGGGCAAGCAGGGCATGGAATAAGCAGTTCTTTTTTTGTTTATTGTGCAGGCCTGGCAGGATGCTGGACTTGGGCTGTCGACCACTAGCAACGAAGCCTGTAAGCTATTTGATGCTGCGCTAAGCCAGGTATGACATGAAGCAAAAATAAGAGAAGGAGGGTCTTGTGCACCAAGTAGTCTTTGCTGTAGCTGACTTTTGAATTTCTGACTGTCTGGAAGATGAGAAGATGGATGTAGTTTTATCGATTGAGGAAAGAACACTTAAGCAGTCACTGCTAGTGTGTACTTAGACGCACGCCCGTGATGCTTTCCCACAGCAGAGTCAAATCTAACAGGTGAGTTGTGGTCTCAGAGGTGTTACGCTCTTGCGCATTTTCTGGGAATAGGCTGAGGAACCAGAGCCTGAGGCTGAGTTCAGCCACTGGCTGTCAGCAGAAAACCCAGTTAGCAGGGAGCTCTGCTGAGTGTTGCAGCTGAGGGAAAAGCTTCATCTGGTGTGCTTATCACCCCTCACACTAGAGAATCATGGAGGAGACATATGCTGCTTAGAAACTGAAGATTGTTAGTTCTGCTGGTGGGCAGAGTACCTTAAAGAAGACATTTTCTCTGTTTTCTTCCTAAGTAAACTCAGTGTACTGAGTGTAAAGATTCTCTTCTGTGTTGCTTCCTTTAACTTTAACCTGCCTGGGATCCTGGGCTACCTGATCTAGTGCCTGTTTGACTGGTTGGCAACCCTGCCAGTGGCAGGGGGTTTGGAACTAGATGATCTTGGAGGTCCCTTCTAGCGCAAGCCACTTTGTCATTGTGTGGGAGAACGAGAAGATGCCCAGTGTCGTTGGCACTGTCTCTCCCTTTTGCAGTATGCAACGTGGCGCAACGATGAGAATCTAGGAGGTATTGAAGGGTGTCTTTCCAAGTTAAAGGCTGCAGATCCAAATTTTGGTAAGTGTAGCCTTTAGCTGTTTGCACGGGAAGTGCTGGATGCTACGTAAATCACTGCAAAATAATGCCTCTTGTTTATTTCCATTTAACTTTCAATGGATTCAAAGAGCACTATGGTGTTATTTGATGTGGCTCTTTTTCTGCTACAAAACAGAATTTTTCAACATAGTGACCACTGCTAGCTATGGATTTTCTCCAGGGACGATCGAGAGCATGTGTGCCACGCTCGTAAAAATCTGCACTAGCAGAGGTGTCCTCTTGTTGGCTCTGCTGAAGTTATCAGCTGCCAACTCGCTGTGTTGACACCCACTGTTTGGTCTCTATAAGTGTTCAGCAAGCATCAGTAAGGTCAATAGTTGTCATTGCTTCCACGTGGAGGAATTCAGGGACACTACTTTGCTTCATATGCACCTCCATGTTGTGGATCAGTGTAATAAAATGGGAGGTATTACTTTTGGAGCAGCCCTTCTACCCTGTTTCTTTGTGTTCACTGTACCTCATTTTGGCAAGTAGCAGCTGGTGTGTGGGGTAGAATTCTGTAATTCGTCGTTAGAGGGGGGAGCAGGCTGTGGTGATGTTTCCGTGTTTTTCACTCAAGTCCTCTGTAATGCCTGTCCTGAAGGGCAATGAAAACTGGAAGCTTATGAGTCTTTGCTACAGAGGGGACCCATTTTCACCCAAGGCAACCCAAGCCTCTTCATGCTCTTGTAGAGATGAGTTACGTTCATTGCTGTACTGCTCATGATGTGACTTGTTGATTTCCATAGTCATGGGACATGTCATTGCTAACGGATTGGAGCTTATTGGCACTGGAAGCTCAGTGCGGCTCAACAGAGATCTGGGCAGTGCGCTGAAAACAATGATGACGCTGTCGAGATCTCAGCCTCTGACGGAGCGGGAGAAGCTTCACGTATTGGCCTTGGACATGTTTGCCAGTGGGTAAGTGGCTGGCCCTGTGGGGAAGGGGACAGTGGCTGGTTTTGTCATTCAGGGCCTTCTTGCTGTTGCAGCGTACTGCTGCCTTAGCTATGTGTTCTCCACTTTCTTCTCATGAAGAGTACTGTGAAGAGGATAAGCTATCAGAGGTGATGTTTTGTAGGGTTGTGTCCTAGCAGTCTAACCAGTCATGTAGCAGAGAATCAGGATCAGGTGTTTGTTATTGTTGTCAAATGTGTCTCCCAGAATTGTATCACGATCAGATTACCCCTCCCCTAGGAGGGGAAGTGCAGTATGGCCTCTGACATACCTTTAGCACTTCTTTTTTTTAAATCCATCTTAATTACATCAGTGGAGTAAAGGTTTAGAAATGGGATAGAATTATGTATAGCTACTCTAAGGTCTGGTGTAATATGATAAATTTTTTGAACTGCACAAGCAAATCCTCAAGCTTACTTTTCATGGAATTACAGGAGATGGAATGGACCACAAAAGACTGTTGAGTCCACCACCAGATGAGTCCAGATGAGTCTTGAATATCTTCATAAAAGGAGACTTTGCAGCCTCTCTGGGCAAGCTGTTCCAGTGCTCCTAGTGTCAGAAAGTGGAGTGGGAGATGCTGGTATCAGCAGTTGTGTAAAGCATTATTGTTCCGTTCAGTACGATGAATTTCTGTGCACTCTAGGGAAGTAATCATTCACTTTTATTGTTCATCAAACAAGTGAACATGGCTTTACCTCATGTAATTCATAGCAAAGGTAAAGAGGAAGCTACCAAAGCCCTGCTAGTGTGGGTTCAGTTCCCACTGGAACAAAGGTATCTGTGTGCCTATGACTGTAGATTAATTATCAAATTATAGAATGGCTTAGCATGTGAAACATCTTCAAGATGATCAGGCTGAACTACCAAGTTCCATAACTATGTAACGTTCTCTAGTGTCAGGTCTACACATTTCTTAAATTCTTCTGGGAAGGGAGGGGCTGGGACTTCCCCACCTCCCAGGTGAGGCTCTGCCACACAGTGCAACACAGTAGTCAAGGTGCAGCCGCACTATTGCTGAGTATGGGCCCAATCCTTTTCCTCCTCTCATTGACCAGACTATTTCTGATGCAGGCCTGGATGCCATTGGCCTTGCTGGCTGCCTGGGCACACTGCTGGCTCACATTCAGCTGGTTGTCAGCCAGCACCCACCGCCAGCTCTTTTTCTGCTGAGCAACTTTGCAGCCACTCGTGCCCAGGTCTGTACCACTGTATGGGGTTGTTGTGGCTCCAGTGTAGGACTGGGGGCTTAGCCCTGTTGAATGTCATGCAGTTGGACTTAGCCCTTTGATCCAGCCTCTCCAGATCCATCTGCAGAGCCTTCCAGCTCCCAAGCAGATAGCAGCAGATCTCTCTGTCCCAAGTTCACGTTCAATGTCGGGAAAATCTTTATGGTTCAGCTGGTCTCTTTTTCCTTGCCTTTTGCAGCTTTTGTAAGAGTACTTCTCATGTGATTTCCCAGTAAGTGCCCTGCTTAAACAATGTCATTGTTTCTCAAAGGAAAAAACAAACGTAACTAAAATTTGTTCAAGAAGAAAAAGGCATTTGCTGTTGAATCTTCTCTTTTTCAGAATAGGAGGAGTTTAGAACTGACAGCAGGGGCCGGTATGCATGTCTTCTTTCAACGATTAAAATTCTTGTTTATAGACAGCTTCCAAAAGCTTGTGATGTATGGGAACAGATTCTACAGAACCATCCGACGGACTTGCTAGCCCTCAAATTTTCCCATGACACTTATTTCTACTTAGGATATCAAATACAAATGCGAGATTCTGTTGCTCGGGTTTTTCCTTTCTGGACACCTGACGTTCCTCTGAGCAGGTAGGTCATGCTTCACTTTCAAAATTGCTCCGTATCTGATGTATGCATACTCTTTTGTTTTAGGTTCAACACATCTAAATGATAGGATTTGTTAGAAACAGGAGTGTAGACAAGATTAACAGCTTCTAGATGAAGTGGAGTGAATTATGGGTGACGCCAGCTCGATCATCTCCCCCGCATCCCTGCTGACACTGTTAGTGAGGTTGTTCTGTTCAGTTTTCAGAAGTGAGCAGTGGCTCACTCAGTGACTTTTGCTGTCAGATAAGGCTCGTGTCATGTAACGCCTAAGATGGAATGGTGCACTCACTGCAGGCGGGGGCAAAATGCCCTCAGGCTCTTGTGTGCCCATTTCCTTTTTCCTTTTGTTTCCTGTGGACAAACGCACTGTACCTCAATATCCAGGACAGAATGCTTTTCTCTTCCTCAGACAGTGAAGACAGTGTAAACTGAATATTAAGCTGGTAATGAAGCTATGGCATCGCGCAGTCTCACGGCTCAGAAGGCAGTGTCATTTTTCCATCAGTGTCAACTGACACAAATGTGAAATCCTTTGTTGTTTTTATGTACTATTTATGCTAATGTCATTTGTTGGGAAGGTTGGACTTAGCAGTTTGGACTGAGCTTTAGTAAATTTTTTTTGGCACAGTTCTGCCAAAGTGCAAACTCTTATCCACTTTATTGGGTACAATTAAGGAGCATTAATCCCAGGAGCCTGTAACAGCCCAGTTTCTTTGTGCCTTTATTGCTTAATGATGCAACCTTTGCCACATTGCATTAAGGTACTTGCGTACAGTGGACAGTGAAGAAAGTGTAGATGGCTGCAGTCATATGTGTTACTTTTGAGATATTCAGGTAACTTTTGTGGCAGCACTTTCTTACTTCTGAGCATCTGATTTTTCATTTTTACAACTGCTCTGTGCACCTCTTAATTCCAGCTTATCCAAAAGGGTAAATGTCAGCAGCTCATAAATTATTGGTGGTATGCTTCTTGCCACTGATTCCCGTGATGGCTTTTTTGGGCCTCCCCTTTCCTACGAGGAGTAGCTCATTGTTCTGTACTCTGCAAGCTTGAATCCTGTGAGTCCTATAACAGCAATGTGGTTTGCCACCGCCACCAGCAGCAGCCTGACAGTGGATGTCTTTCATTTACAGCCTGGTGGGTTGAAGGAGCTGGAGTAGTCACTTTCACAAACCAGAGTGTGTATTGACACACTCCCACTCACCACATTTGAAATGTAAATCTGAAGTCACTTGTGGATGATCTGTTTCCCTTGTTGGTAAAATTCAAAGTTGAATTTGAAAAGTGGCACGGCAGTGGTTGAGACTAACTGCAGGAATGGAGACAGTGAGTCTAAATATTGTCTCCATTATCTACAGTTCAGCATTGGGAAAATTGTGTTCCCAGTTCCATGTTATGCTTCAGGCCATGCAATTAGTTTTTAGAATATCTGTTGGGCACGAGGGAGGGTTGATCTTTTGTTAAGTACACACATTTATAATAGGTAGGCTGTGAGCTCTTCCTGTTGGTCCGTATTGTGAAATACGTTGCAAGGACTGGTTTTACTTAAATGCTGTTTCTAGTATGTATTTCATTCCTTGCTTAAATCTAGTTCTGAATGAGTGAAGTGTTCTTTTCTATTTTGCTTAGCTACGTGAAGGGCTTCTACTCTTTTGGACTCATGGAAACAAACTTTTTTGATCGTGCAGAGAAGCTTGCCCGTGAGGTAAACTGCCCGTTCTTGATGGTGAAATGTTTTTAGAGTTGTTAGTCATGTGCTCCCTATCTCTGAGTGATGTTTTGCACAAATGCTGTAAACTGACTCTTCATTATTGCAATTTTTAGTAGAAGTAGGAAAGAGCTACTGGAAATGCTCAGTTTCATAGGAAAAATGTTAATGACTATCCCTTAGTAGGATTCCTTCGTCTATGCCTTTTGCTGCATCCCCCTAAGTGTAGCTGGCTGTTAATTTCTAGTGAAGAATGTTAAATTGATTTATTGTAATCTGCTCTTGACAGTTCATTCTGTTTGGGTTCCCTCTCTGTGGGTTTTTTTTTCTTTTTTCCAGACACATAGTCATGGATTAGTGAGCAGCTGAGTGTACAGTGTTCCTGGGGATCAAAATTAGTCTGCATATACCCTTTTTATAACGATAGTAGTTGTGTTTGATCTTCTGCAGTCTTCAGGATTATTGCTGTTGCCTTGTGGTCTTGGATGGAGTTAATCTCTAATGGGTGTCTTGGCAAGGTTCTGTTGCATCAGGGGCAGATGAAACTGCTACTCACTGACCTTACAAAATGGCTAAGATACTGTGGCAATTGGAGCAAGAAGGAGTTATTTACTCTGTATTCAGTTCTGGCTGTGGTCTTGAAGAAAAAAGCACTTGCTTGCAAGGAACTGTTGTAGACTGTATTATGCCTGTGCATGCAACTCTTTCATGGCCAGTTCTGACGTATGTCTGTGGAATGAAATGTTGTTGGATAAGTTTCATTGAATCCTGCATTCTGAAGCTGTTTTGCACATGTTCACCTCTGTGCAGTAGAATTCAGGAAATTAACCAGAAAACTTTTTCTTCCTTTCTGTCCAAATCAGTCTTTCAGGTGTAGCTGGTTGGAGCAGGCCAGGGTTGTACCTAACATCCAGCCAGTGAAATTAGTCTCTTGTTTCCCTGTCACCAGTAATAAATGGTTATTTGCCAGTTTGAGAGAATCATCACGTTTTCCTTTTTTCACTCACAGGCTTTGGATATAGAGCGGACAGATGCGTGGTCTGTTCATACTGTAGCTCACGTAAATGAAATGAAGGCAGAGGTGGAGAAAGGGTTGGCGTTCATGAAGGAAACAGAAGACAACTGGAAGGTAAGCTTTGTCACAGCATGTCTGAAAAATATCTTTGTAGGTCGTCTTTGCCTGCTCCAGCCAAGTCCTGCAGTTCTTCATCTGCTTCCTTTCTGCCTGTGTATGTGTTACAAGCAATGCAAGTTTCAGAAATGAGTAGAAGACTTCACTTGAGGTGCTGTTATCCATGCTGATTTTGAAGCAAGAGGCAGAAAAATGTCCATTCTGAAGGGCACGTACTCTGGACCACTTCAAGCCATCTTTACTGAGATTACTCGGATGCCAAATTGCACAGGAGATTTAGTGCAGGTTTTCTTCACATGACAGTTTTTATTGTTCCTCTCACAGAAACGCAGTTGCCTATCATAGGATGTGAGTTTGAGCACAAAATCAGAGGGGTTACATCAGGTCAGCCGAGGGACCTCCGTGCTGGTGTGGCTTAGTCTTAAATGGGAATGTTTTTTCTCCAGAACTGTTGCAGTGAGTTCTCATAGCCTGTTTCTATTTAGTGATTTGAGCACCCTGGAATTTGCTTAGCAAATTCTTGCTTAGCAGTTTAATCTCATTCAGAACTGCAAGTCAGAATCAGAAGAGGGGTTTTGTTTTTTTCAGTGAGGTAATCTCGTATTCTTACTCATGTGAAGTACAAGCTAGGGAAGAGCATTTGAACTCCTGGCGTCAGCTGGGAAGTATGGTGCAAGGTTGGTAATTGGTCAGGGAATATTCATCTCATCTGAGGAACTGCCCACGTATCTGGTATCTATTTTGGAGTCAGTAGTAAGGCATAAGTTTGAGAAGTGATCGCTCAGTCTGAGATGGAAATCTAGGTGAGTAGGAGGAATGGCCCTCATAAGGTGGGCCTTTCCTGCACACTGTCTAGCCACACTGCTTCAGTCAAGACCCTTACATGTTAGATGAGACAAATCCTACTCTTGTGATAGACAGTTTGTGGATTTTTTTCCGAAGGAGTGCTGCAGAAGGGTGAATTCTCCTGAGGCATCCAAGCGCAGTTCTTCTCTGGAAAAAGACTTGGGGAAACTTTGGTTTTTGTGGTGTCTGCCTGAATTGGAAAGGAGCGAGTGTAAGAGTGAGAGATTTCATGTAGGCCAGCAGATGTGAAGTTCTTGTCTGTCCTGTCTTTTGGAGCACTCGGCAGTTGAAGAGGAAAACCAAAATCTGCCTAGGTATGTTGGGATGAGAAGTTATTGTGTAAATCATAATATTTCTCTCCTTTTTCTTTTTTGCAGGGCAGTGATATGCTTGCTTGCCACAATTACTGGCACTGGGCTTTATACTTTATGGAAAAGGTATGAGATATTTTCATACTGATGATTTATGGTCCAGACAGAGAATTCATCCAATGCTAGTTAAAAGGCAGTCCTAGCATGTATAGGGATTTATAGGTTATTTCAAGGGATGCTGTTATAAAATAGCACTGTGATGTTTTTACAGGATAGTCCTGTAGTACCGTTATTTTGGCAACTTTTAATTACACTGAACAAAGATCCATTATCTTTGCTAGAATGTTGGAGGATTGCTGTGAAATAATCTCACTGATTACACCTGGCACGATTATTTGATGGATATAAGAACTTGGATCACCTATTTTTAGACAACAAAATTACAGAAAGTTCTCTTCAAATTCAGTACAAAGCTGCTGACCTCAAAATTGACTGACTGAAACAAGACACTAATCTCTGTAGTTCAATCTCTGTAATTCAAGTGATTTAGGATCTAGTGAAACTCTTTTGTAACGATTGCAACTTGCCCAGCATATCAGGTAGCAGTGCAGAATTTCCTTGGAGGTCATAATGCTTAGCACTGGTCACATTTGTCTCCTTAATGAATTGAGCCCAATGTCATTGCAGAGGTGCCGTCCTTTGGTCAGAACACAGTGTCAGTTGTTTATGCTTCGTAGTAATGACATAGAAAGCATAGCTCTCAACAGTAGTCTAGTACCTTGTTTGTTTTGCCACCTTCTGTCCATACAGATTTTTTTTACAGCTTGCTTAAGAAAGTGCATATGTTTTATGAAACAGTATTTTTTTTTTGCAAAGAATCCTGAAAGGAAGATGAGAAAGAGGTGAAACCTCATCTTTCTCCCTTGTGTGGAGCACACATCAGTATTTGTTCTCTTTATTAAATGGAAACTAAATATACTGGTTATTTTAGCTAGTAAATCCTGCTTTATCTTGGTCTTTTCTCTCTTTATGTTTGTTTATTTGTTTCTGAAATCATGAGACAAGGAAGTAATGTTATGGCATTTCTTAATTGTATTTATATCTTTGGTTGCTCCCCATCTCTCTTGCTTAGTCTTCCAGAATATTAATCACATGGTCCTTGTTTGCTTTTACAGGGGGAACATGAGGCTGCTTTGACAATTTATGACAACCATGTGAGTAGATAGCACTTCAGATATTCACAGAAGCAGGTCTTTGCATTTCTATTAATATGCTGTGGTTCTGTACTGTGTACATTTCAACACAATCTTAGTAAATAAAATCAAATTTGGTAGGATAGCACGTATTTGTAAGGACTGTAAAAGTAATATTGTCATTAAGAAAGTTGTTGTGCAGGCTCCTGTCTACTAACTCTGGCATAGTGAAGTAATATTTATGGCACAAGATTGGGAGGGAAAAAAAAAATGGGTGACCCTCTGTGCTTACGGAGTTGAACTGGATACCAGGTAAAACAAGACAAGTGAAGCAGCACGGAAGCGTTCTTCACTTCAGGTTGCTGTATTCGGGAACAGTGCAGTTAGCAGTGCAACTTTGAGACAGGTATTTTGGGTTGAATGAGAACATCAAGTTCCTTTTGTACAGTGCACATAAGTTGGATTATCTGAGTAATTTCCTGGTAGCACAGCTTATGAGCGCTTGTGATTACAGATAGCTCCCCGGTTCCTGTCAAGCGGAAGCATGCTGGATTTAGTAGATAGCTCTTCGATGCTGTACAGGCTTCACCTGGAAGGTAGGATATCCCACTGTAATTCTTTTTGAGCAGTGAGGGGAATGGCTGAACTTCCTGTCTGCCTGCCAATGCAGAGTGGTGAATGAATTTCTTATTCGGCTTGGCTCACACGCACTGCTTTTGTTTTACCTATTTCTCTGTCTTTATGTGATTCCGCAAGTTTTCTTACTTCTGCCCTTCTGATTCTTCTCCCCGTTGCAAATGTGGGGAGATCCTCCCATAATGCAATCTAGAGTATTGGTGATAAATTACTGACAGTCAGCGAACCCTTTGCCCGGATAAGGCAGGCTGTAACTAAACATTGCAGTATAATTTTGCCACGGCAGAGACTGTGTTTTTGAGTTCAGTAGCAGTGCTATCCATGGCACATGATGCTGATACATACTACTAAGCAATGCTCTTGCCCTTGGTGTTGTTATTTAAATAATATCTTTTACTGATAGGTGTGAAGCTTGGAGACAGGTGGGACAATGTCCTGAAGCGTGCAAAGCAGCACAGCAAAGACCACGTTCTTCTTTTCAATGATGCACACGTGTTGATGTCCTCACTTGGAGCCAAAGACCACAAAACTACGAATGAGCTTTTAACAACTCTTCAAGAACTTGCCAAGTAGGTTACGTGAACTAAAGTACCGTGTTGCATAAATATTTTGGTCTCTGAGCATCTGAGGGATGGTTTGTGTGGCTTGCAGAAGTGTTCCCACACGCTCCTCTCTGCTTTACTGCCTCCCTGGGTGAGGCCTGGTTTAAATAGAGCAGTGTCCATTTAGGTCATCTCTGTAATTGTTTTTGTGAGTTGATGTCGAGAGGAGCTTCTGTTCGTGGTAAGCAAGAATCTCTTGTGTTTGTCACAGCCCCTATGGAACGTTTGCCTTGTATTTTCTTGCTGTGTGTTCGTACTAAGTTACGTTATGTGCAGCGATAGAGGATTTCACCTGTATAACAATACGGACACTGTGCAGTGTGCCAGCTGTCTGTGCTGGTTCTTTCTGCTCTGTTTTAAAAGAAAGTAACAGTTAGCTGGTAGTGAGACTGTCATAGTCCCTCTCTGGGAAATTGATTTCTAAGCAGTGCTGGAATAGTTCTTGAGAATTTTGCTTTCGAGTTCACTTACTGGCATGAATTGTGCATTGAAGCTTTTCAACTTAACAGCGTTGTGTTTTTCACTCACACCTTGATCAGATTTAAAATCAGTGCAGAGTTCTCTGGCTTCTTCCCAGCCAAGGTGATATGTTGCAAAGGCTTGGGCTTGTGACGTGTGTGAATGTGTGCAGAATGAAATCTGATTGACTGATGAGTAATGATAGAATCATAGAGTCACAAGGTTGGAAACAGCATATAAGATCCTCTAGTCCAACCGTCTCTCATCACCATTGCCACCACAGGCACTACACCATAATAAAAAGGTACAAGTAAAATAACCTCAGCAAAAGTAACCGTGTAAGTATGGTACCTGAAATATCACGCTTGGTTGAGTCAAAAGTAATTCTGTCTGCAGGCAGTGCCAGGCTGGCATTAAATATGCGTATTTCTGATTTGATTTATGAGAGTTAATCGCTTTCTCATTGTACAGAGAACCTGGCGAAGACCACGAGCTTTCTCTGGCTCCCAGTGTGGGGTTGCCATTACTGCAGGCTTTGGTGGAGTTTGAGAATGGGAACTGTGACAAAGCTGTAGATCTGCTGTACCCGATCCGTTACCAACTGATCCAGCTAGGAGGCAGTAATGCTCAGGTAAAGGACATCAACAGAAGATGTGACCCGAGATGTGACTCGGTCCACTTTCAGTAGCCTCCCTTAGGTGCTTTCATTATTAAGAGCCCTTGATTCCTGAAAAAAGGGAACAAGCGAGCTGTGCTTGTGACTGAGTCCTGTTTGCCAGCACTTACCAGCAGTGTCAGCTATTCAAGGTGCCAAGAGGAAAACTTCACTTGGGGGCTGTTTTGTAACCAGCAGTACTTTCTCGGTTACTTACTAACAGATCTTGACTCACTTCTTTTTTCAGAGGGATATTTTCAGCCAGCTATTGATTCATGCTGCTTTAAATTGCAAATCCCAAGCCAAACAAAACCTCGCTAAGTGAGTATTTTTCCTGGTAATTTTTTCTTTCTGTGGTGATAGGACTGTTTTAAAGTCAGGATGTAGCAGAGTAGCTGCAAACAACTGCGTCCGTGCTGAAATTACACGCAAGCATTCGCGCTGAATGTAGTAACACTTAACTAAGATGAGAAGCACCGTAGCTGTCTGTTCCAGAAGGGGAGTCTTACAGTATGGATGATTCGTTTGTGTTTGTTGAAGGGCAGTTGACTTTCAGATGTTCTGTCTTACCCTGTGGCATCTTGCCGCTCGGTTGTGTACTTGATGAACTCCTAAGGTTTGGTGACCTGCTGGAAATCAAGGTCACAGAATCACCCGGGTTGGAAGGGACCTCAAGGATCATGTAGTTCCAACGCCCCTGCATAGCAGGGCCACCAAACATACACATTTAGATCAGGTTGCCCAGGACCCCTTCCAACCTGGCCTTGAACACGTCCAAGGACGGGGCATCCACAACCTCCCTTGGCAGCCCGTTCCAGGGCCTAACCACTCTCCTAGTAAAGAACTTCCCCCTAACAGCCAACCTAAATCTTCCCTCCTTTAACTTGGATCCATTTCCCCTAGTCCTACTGTTGTCAGCCCTTTTGAAGAGTTTACTCCCCTCCTGGGTGTAGGTTCCCTTCAGGTATTGATAGGCTGCAATGAGGTCACCCCGCAGCCTTCTCTTCTCCAGGCTGAACAAGCCCAACTCCCTCAGCCTGTCCTCATAGGGGAGGTGCTCCAGCCCCCTGATCATCTTAGTCGCCCTCCTCTGGACCCTTTCCAAAATCTCTATGTCTTTCTTGTACTGAGGGCTCCACACCTGGACACAGTACTCCAGATGGGGCCTCACAAGAGCCAAGTAGAGAGGGACAATCACCTCCCTGTCCCTGCTGACCACCCCTCTCCTGATGGAGCCCAGGATCCCATTTGCCCTTCGAGCTGCCAGAGCGCACTGCTGGCTCATGTTCAGTCTCTCGTCCATCAGGACCCCCAGGTCCTTCTCTGCCGAGCTGCTCTCAAGGACCACTCCTCCCAGCCTGTACAGGTGCCTGGGGTTCTTCCGGCCCAGATGCAAAACCCTGCACTTTGCCGTGTTGAACCTCATTAGGTTCACCCGAGCCCAGCCCTCCAGCCTGTCGAGGTCCCTCTGAATGGCATCCCTTCCTTCCACCGTATCAACCGCACCACTCAGCTTGGTGTCGTCAGCAAACTTGCTGAGGGTGCACTCAATTCCCTCATCGATGTCATTAATAAAGATGTTAAAGAGCACCGGTCCCAAGACAGACCCTTGGGGGACACCACTTGTTACCGGCCTCCACCTGGACACAGAGCCATTGACCACCACCATCTGTCTGCGGCCTTTCAACCAATTGCTTATCCATCGGGTCGTCCACCCATCAAATCCACTTCCCTCCAATTTGGAGATGAGGATGTGGTGGGGGACCATGTCAAAGGCCTTGCTCAGGTCCAGGTAAATGACATCGGTCGCCTTCCCTTTGTCCACCAATGCCGTCACTCCATCATAGAAGGCCACAAGATTAGTTAGGCATGACCTTCCTTTGGTGAAGCCGTGCTGGCTGTCTCGGATCACATGCTCATTCTTTATGTGACCGAGCATGTTGTCCAGGAGGATCTGTTCCATGATCTTCCCAGGCACGTAGGTGAGACTCACCGGCCTGTAGTTCCCTGGGTCCTCCCTGCTCCCCTTCTTGTATATGGGAGTGACGTGACCCTTCCTCCAGTCGTCCGGGACCTCACCTGACAGCCACGACTTCTCAAATATGATGGAGAGCGGCTCGGCAACCACCTCAGCCAGCTCCTTCAGGACCCTGGGATGCACGCCATCCGGCCCCATAGACTTGTATTCATTCAGTCTAAGGAGGCACTCTCGGACTTGCTCTGCCCTTACAGTGGGGAGGTATTTACCTCCTTGGTCCCCACATAGAGGTTTGGGGATGCGGGGCTCAGGGACGTGAAAAAGACTAGAATCCTGGCCACCAGTGAAGACCGAGGTGAAGAACTCATTCAGCACCTCAGCTTTCTCTTCATCTGTTGAAGCCAATTCTCCTTTTAAATTTACCAAAGGAGGTACGCCTGTTTTGGCCTGTCTCTTCTGGCCAATGTACCTGTAGAAGGTTTTCTTATTGTTTTTCACGTCCCTTGCCAAGTTCAGTTCTGCCTGCGCCTTGGCTTCCCTGATCCCATGTCTGCAAGTCAAGTCTGCAAGTCGGCAAGGTCATCCTAATGCTAGCAGCTGTTTTCCTGGCAAATAGGATGAACAGATTCTGATATGCCTGCTTGCTTTCGTACAAATCACAAGAGTTTTGTTTAGTAGAAATCGTAGGTGTTCCTCATTGTCCTGCTGAGAGTTCTGTTTAAATTTATTAACTGAGCCTGCTGTGCACTTAAAGGAACGCCTGTCTCCTCAGGACAACGTGAAGCCTTGCCTGTTTGCCTCTTGAAGTCTTTTTGAAACACGAGTAGTAGATAGAATATCAGAACGACTGTTTTGTGCCCTCTGCGTGCTGGTTTTCAGTCTGTGTCAGTGTTGGAAAGAACTCTTCTGCCTGATCTGACTGCCAAGGCCAGATGTTTTCAGTGAAGGAAATCAAGAGCAGGTCTTTAGGTGTTGTCTTCCTGCTCTTGTAGGGCTGTTGCTGAGAGTCTTATGGGAAAAGCGATGTGCTCAGTGACTTTCTTCCCGTTTTCCTGCCACTTCTTCTCCTTTTTCAGGTACCTCCTGAGAGAGCGTGATGTGATGAGACCAAATTCACCAATGACAGAGCGACTCATAAGGAGGGCAGCGGCTGTTCATTCAGTGGCATAAATCTGTCCTCACTGCTAGCAATAAGCTCATCAATCAAAGTCTGGGTGCTTTGGGTGGAGGGATGCAGTGCTGTAAAGCATGCTGGAGAACCCCTAGGAGCGAGAGACCTGATGACAGCTTACTTGGAAGATACAACCTGAAATGCAACAGCTTTAAATCCTGGATGATTCCACTAGGAAATTAGAAGCTTACCTGCTTGTAATGCGCAGCTACCTGAATCTTCCTGGGACACCGTTTTCTAGTAGAGTTTCTGTGCAGTTCCCTCTGAGCGTGCTCATATTCAGTACAGTAGCAGTGCCAGGCTTTCAGTCCTTCATTGGCCCAGTTTGTTACTTCGTGAAAATATGTTAAATAATCAGTAAACTTTCCAGACAATTCAAACGTTTATGTTACAGATTGTGACACACATCTTTTGAGACAGATACATACATGTAAGCACGCTTAATAAGAAATTTAATTAGTGGTAAGAAAATTATGACTATCAGCAGGTGGGGGAAGAGGGCTTAGTGCTAAATTATTATGGTACATAGTTGCAGACTTCTTGGAGACAGCGTGGCTCATGTGTTAGCTGGTCGGTAAAAGGAAAAAACAAAGAGCAGGTAAAAAGAGTTCTCTTCAGCAGGCACTGAGAACAGGAACGCTACAGAACACTCAATGGCCCCCTCTCTCTATATTCTGGAAAAATAAGTAATAATAAATTTAAAAAAAAAATCCCCAGCCATCCCAACGTTTGCACTCTTTATGGCATGTTTGGTTCAGTGACTTTTTGGCAGTAAAAGTTCTGTTTCAGCAAAAAAGGGCAGTGCAAAGGTAATGCACAAGCTAGAAAGTTTCTTGTTCACTCTTGACTGCTTTAAAGAACCTGATCTTAAAGAGCAGCTTTAGTAATAATAATGCTAACCAACAAGATAACCTTTGCTGTAATGGCCAGTGAGAAAGTGAGCAAGTATGTAGAACCACTGACAGCCCCCTGTCATGTTATTTGCTCAAGTAACAATAAATTTCTCCTTTCTGGATAGAGTTGCTTTTGGGGTTGTGATGGAATATGTCCTTTCTAGTAGGTGATCTTGGATATTGCCAACTGCCCATTGCTGTCACAAGCTGCCAGGTCAGAAAGGTCACTGCGTGTGCACAGTGCTCGGGATATTTCTTCTCCCAAGTGCGTGCTCTGATGAGGAGCAGCAGGCGGTGGTGCCTGGCAGCTAGCAGATGAGGGCCATGTTGGGAGGAATGGGTTAAAAATGGAAGCTTGGTGAGAAGGATAGGATATCCTTGGAATGTTGGACAAGCAGAACATTCGTGTACGGACAATATAGGTGATTCTTATATGTGAAGTACCCTGTGGGATGTGCTGGACCTTTCCGTCTTGATGTGGAAAAGATCACAGCCTACTGAAGAGCAGGGCACAGTGGTAGACATCACTTGTGCAAACCCTTGATAAACAGGCATGAGCAGCAGACTGGTGACTCCCTGGAATGAGTGGATTTCAGTTGTTGCCTGTGTCTATGCTTGTGTGCCTCTGCCTGGGTGTTGCTTAGGGAATGCTCTGGTTAGAGAGGAATGGAAAAGAAACGTGTTCTTTTGTTTTCACTGTGGGTCTGTGATTGTTCCTGCTCCCTATCTGTGTTGACCCACCTGGGCAGGCAAGCAGTGCCCAATACATCAGATGACAGTGGTGGTGGCAAAGGCTGCCCAAGTTGTACAAGCTAAGCAGCATAGCTATCTAGTGCAATTGCAAAAATAAAAGCGAGGAATCTTTGGAGAATGGAAGAGAGAAAGTCACCACCACAGTTTCCAGCGTAGCTCATAGTTTTGCACTGATGCCAGGAACTTGTCCAAATACCATGGGAATGGGAGAAAGCCAGGAAAGTTGGCAGCAAGCAAGGCACAGTGGGTTTTGTCCTAAGGGGTTTCTTACTCTTAGGGTATTCCTCCACCAGAGTGCTTTCTTTTCTTGGGGAATACCTCTCCACAGTACTTACGTGAGTGGGGACCTTTTATACCCTGCTTCTCAGTTCATTTTTTTCCTTCTTCTTTTCTCTCTGTTAGGGTCATGCTCCTGGCCCTCCAGATAAGCCAGCAGGGAGTGGTGCCTTTGATACCATGGACAAGCATTGCTGCTTTCTGCAGTGGTCGGCTCATTCAAGCCACACCCCAAAAAAGGCTCCTTGCCCCCCTTCTGCTTATCTCTACAATCATGACCACAAGTAATGTGGCACAGTAACACCTACCACTCGCCCCCCTAGAAAATTCCCAGTACTCAGATAGAGTCTTATCACCAAAACAGGCCTCACAAAGGGAGCGTTGAGCCAGGGAGAATAAAGAGAGGGGTTCAGAAATCCTCTTTCACAGACTGCAACCCACGTGTTGTTTTTTCCTTACTTTGCCATTCCAATTCCCTGCCCATCCTGCTGTATAGGCAGTGAGCAACCAACTAGCTGGGCGCTTACCTTCCCAGCTGGGTCAGCAGACTGCACCCCAGCAACATGTGCTGCTGAAATGGGTGCAAAATATCCTCCGCACAATTTGTCTCTGCTGAGAAAATCTCAGTAACAAAAGTTTAAATCCTACAAAATCCATGAAAAAAAACACAAGAAAATAATTTAAAACATTTATTTGAAACACAAGTGTTACAGACTAGAGGTGGTCTGGAAAATAGTATCTTGCTTTGCTCTTATTACAAGACAAACCATTTTTCCCCGTTTGCTTTTCTTTTCTCAAGGCCCGAATGTCACTGAACTCTCTTCTCAGCTTGCCCGTTGGGCACACCGTGGCAAAGATTGGGGTCACTTCTTTTGGCCGTTCTACAGATTGGAAAACACAGCATCTTTTTCATCCTTTGCAGGAGGAAAGCAACCGCTCTTGCTTCATCAGGTGGTTCTTCACAGACAAGTTGTTTCCTATCTCCGTAGGCAGACATAATAACAGCTTGGAAGAGGTTGATCAAAACACAGGTCATCACCAGCAGGAAGGAGGTGAGGAAAAAACCACCCAGCAGCCTGCTGGATGAAAATGCAGTATCTCTGAAAGCAGACACGCAGTAAGAGAATACGGTCTGAGCTGAGTGAATCATATTATTGTAATTCCATTCATGCTGGCCAAACACAAGGTAGCCAAAAGCCATAAAGATAGAGAAGTACACCACCACCACAGAGGCCATTGAGGAGATCCCAGGAAGGGCTGCCAAGATTGATCTTTGAGCCAGACGCACCTCATAAAACAACTGAGAATACTTTAGTGTCTTCAAAACTGCAAGAAATGCCAAAAAGCCCAAAGTATTCCTTAGATTCTGATCTAGATGAGAAACTGCGTGAAAAGGAATAAAATCGTTTGGATAAAGTAAGAAAAAATGAACAATATCAGCTCCCATCTTGAACTTTAAAACCTGGAAAGGAACAATCAGGAAGAATGCCCATTTTAAGATGAAGCTGATTGTCCTGGAAATAGTTTTAGTATTTTTTTTTCCTTGGACCATGCTGTAGAGGCCATCTGCAATGTACAAGAGCAGAAAGGCAACAGCAGCTAGGAAAAACAATTGTCGACCTTTTGTTTGCTGATGGAAAATGGGGACAGCAAATGAGTGTACTGACAAAGTTGGTTTTATGATCCCAAAATCAGACAGTTCAAATATGACTGAGATGCTGCAAAAGAGATCTCCATCAGAGGTGAACGTAGTCAGTTCGATGATCACAGCCCAGGTCTTTTCATCAAACCAGTTGCTCTCCTGCAGCAAATGCAGCCTTGTTGTTGAATTATGTCTTCCTTCTTCAGGGAAGAAGTAAAACGTGTATCCTCCTGGTCCATATGTGTGCAGATCTCCATATGAGAAGTAAGTCCAGGGAGCCCAGTTTGGTTGGTAAGTAAACCCAGGGTAACTGCTGGTTTCCTTGGAAAAAGAACGGTTGGCGACTTTTGTCCACGTGCCAGCATAGTCACCTTTCTCTTCGAGGTCCCTGCCGTATTTGTGAAGGCAGTGGCTCTTACTGATTACAAATTTATTTACAAAGCTGTGAGGGTGGAAACACGTTTTCTCAGTACCTTTAGCCCGCACTTGCCTCATCCTAGGCAAACCGATGATTTTGGATGAGCTGTCGGTAAGAAAAGTTGGCTGAACGTCGTTGTGGATCAAAGGCAAGAAGGTGTCGTTCACCCACGTGTAAATATCTGCCAGCTTAACCACAGCAGGGAGTCTGGGAGAGAACTGGTTCCGAATAAATTGGTTGTAGTGGAAACTGATAGTGTTCTCAGTAGAATAAGCTAAACATAAGACAACTGCTAAAACCACAAGGTGACCGATAACATCTTTTATGAAAATGAATGCCTTGGCCTTAATTTTTGCCGTTTCCAGCATCTTTGCAATTTCCCCATCTTTTAAAGGCTTGTACTGCTCGGTGTCTCTGATCTGGGCAAGCTTGAAGTGCTTCTCCCGCATCTCTTCTTCATTCATTGCTTCCTTTTCTGCTTTGATCTCAGAAGAGAGATCCTGGGTAGACCATGGAATGTTTTCACAGTATTTTGGACGAACTGTTTTCAAAGCTGAGTAACAACTGATTTTTATGATTGAAACAAAGAACACATTTTGAATAAAGGAAGTTGCCGACGCTAAAAGCCACTCCAGCGAAGTCTGGTAGCCGTAAGACAAACCATACAGTACAATGAAAAATGACGATACCCCACTTACAGTTATCACTAACACCCACGAGAGATAGACACACCACCACCAACAAACTATGGGTGGTCTCTTGCAAAAAGGCACAGAGCTAACGCTGAGTAGCTTGCTTTCTTCCTGCAAGTTACCTGCTTCCTTTGCACAGTTATTGCTGAAATTGGAATTTGACGGTAGTCTTCTCCGCCTGGCCTTAACCTTTGGACGGGAATTCTTTCCTGTTTGCTCCTTGTCTCCGGCGGTACTTGCACCTCCTTCAGAAACTTGGCAGTTACTGCTGTCCTGGGGAGCTCCCTGGCTTCTTGTCTTTCCCTCAGTTCTTCTCTTCAAGTTATGTGTCGGGCCCTGAGAATCGCTGTGAGCAGGAACGTTCTCCGGGGAACTAATGCTACCAGATTGTGCTGACGTTTCTGAACGTTTCCTTTTTTGCGAATGTACTCTCCAGGTTTTAAGATTCCCAGGAAGCAGAGTTAGACTTCTCTCTGGGTTCTTCTGGGAATACTTAAATAAGGCCATTATAATCATTTCCACAGGTACTGCAATCAAAGTATATTCAATGCCTATGGCAATTGATCTCAAGTACCTCAGGTGTCTTGGAGATTCTTCATCCCTGTCAGCATTAAAGAACATAATGTTAACAAACAGCTTTAATAATAATGTTGTTAGACAGGAAGATAACCTTTGGAGCCTGCTATAAGTGCCAGTGAGAACCTGAGCAAAAACAGAGAGCCATAGATGGCCCTCTTTCAGACCTCTGGCCAGATCAATCAAAAAATAATCCTTTCTGGATAGAGGTGCTTTTGGGTTGGTGACGGAAAATGTCCTTTCTAGTAAGCCATCTCCCTTGTCAAGGGCAAGCCATTTCCTGCACATAAAGAACCAGGTCTTCCGAGCGGACACGTGTTCAACTTTGGCTCTGCTTAAGAACCAGCCTGGCGATGGGCCTCTGTTGTTGTGCCAGACCCTGAAGGCGCAGATGTCTCCCAGGTCTTCCTTCGTAGTCAAGAGAAAACAGTCAGTGCTTCCTCGACGGAAAGCAGGAAACTGTGGATGCCGCAAGCAGTGGACATCACTTGTGCCGTTCTGGCCGATGAGCTGAAGAAAAACATCTGCGCTGGTTCCAGCTCCCCAGCGACTGCCGGTGTACAAAGTGACCAAAAAGCTGACTTTATCAAAGGGGTCGTTGTCGGGCAGAACTATAATTTTGTCTTTGCTGACCATCTCAGCCCTGTCTTTCCGCACGGCCCAGAGAGACAAAAGAAAGTAGGCTGAAAAAATGAAGAGCACTGTTAGAAGGGTCACGGGGTTCTTAGGGATGTCCGCTATTAGGTTTCCTTTGAGATCTACTCTGTTGGGGGTCACAATGACTTTGGCTGCCAGGAACTTGATGTCAAATGTGGATGTATTTGAGGCAGTGAGGACTGACCGGCTCCTGTGACTCTGCTTCATGCTGCAGACACAGTGTACCCGTTGCCAGTTGGTCAGGGAACCAAGTCTGCACGTGTCCACCAGGCATCCATCCATCGTGCTCTCAACCGAAATATTCAGGGCTGCCTTAAGCAGGCTTTCCCTCAACTGAGCCTTGGGTATCGGGAGTGTTGGTGCGGCTTCAGTGTAGTTTAGGACAGAAGCTGCAAGATAAGCCAAATAACCCACATTAAAACAGTCTCCGGTCTGGACATAAGCTGTCATGGGCGCACTTAAACCACTCACTGAGGCAAACAGTTCATGAAACACAACAGCTAGCGGTCGACTTCTCACTGGGTTCTGTGCTCTGACATGCAGACTCAGTTGGGTAAACGCCCCCAGAGAGTCACACACTTGAACGTACAGTGTCAGAGCATACCTCCGAGAGGGGACACCAACTGGGAGGGGAGATGGAGGCATTCTAGGCTGATAGCCAAAGTACACAATTGTGCCAAATGTGTTGTCCTCCACCGAGTTAATTTTGGCAGTTTTGGATTCGTCGGAAGCTACTATGACTTTGTAAGTCAGGGGTAAGTTGCTGTCCAAAAATCCACTGCACTGGACAACAAATTTTGTCAGGAAAGCTGTACCGCGGTGTGGGCTGATGCTACACTTGCCAGCCTTGGGTGGAGAGTTTACTTTAAATGCATATCTGTAGAGGGATGACCTACCGCCCCAGGTAGTCACTTGTAGTAGCAGTATGTATGATTGATCTGCAGTACTGGTAAAAGTCAGAGCACGTATAGGAAGGTATGCACCAGACTTACCTGTTGAGGTCCTGGAAGACCAATCAAAGCTAATTTCTGTAGAATTTTCCATCCAAAGTGATGAGTGGTGGACTGGCTGGCTGCTTGTTTGACAGTTGAGGCATTTGCCTGACAACGTAAACCTGTCTGTCGGAATTACAGCGCTGCCACAGTTTTCAAGGCACGCCACATCCAGGAGAGGTGAGAAGCCAGACTGCACGTTTACGCTTTGGTCGGCATAACTCTGTCTTCTATCCTTTTGAATGACTAAACGGAAGTGGTAGACAGTGTTTCCCGGGAGCGATTCCGGTGCTAGCACTTGAACAGCCCCTGAAGATGTCAGCCACCTCAAATCCCTCTGGGCTGGATGACATTTATTTCCCGCACTGATTCTCATGCTTTCATAGTCCAATAGCTTCTTAGTGCAGTACCAAGTAAACGTGAGTCCCTTTAGTCGTTCCGGTGAATCGGGGTCGTAGGACACGGAGCCATCGAGAGTCCAATTATCAAAAAAGCCCACTGTCTGGAAGTTGCCTCCTGCAATACTTGCCACAAGATCACTTCTCTCTATCTTGATGAAAACCCTGTCTGTGTTATTGAAGGATCTTTTGGTCCCAAGCATGTATACTGAAGCAGTAAAATAGACCTGATACATTCCATAATCCAAGGTCCAGCTGGGAACCGTTAGCTGTACTGTGTTGACACCGTGCATCGCCGATGTATTTAAAGGTTGGTCCCAGTCTGGATTAGTTTTCATGTCCTTAACAGCATAGAATATCCACTGAGGCTTTATGGACACGTGGAGGTTGCAGTCCACTAGCACTCTGGCATACAGCTCAAACGTTTTCCCCTTTTTCTGACGTATGACAGAGGTGTGAAGAGAAGGTTTTTGAATTGTAACCGAGTTGAATTTGCAGGCTGCTTCCTGGTGAAGCACTGCCAGCTCTGTTGCTTTTGAAGTGTCATCCCTGACGCTTGGGAGAGCCGGTGTCAGTCCATTTCGGGTGCTGCTCACTTTTGCCACGAACCCTTGGTGTTTCTCAGGATCCCCGGGGAAAGCAGAGCAATGGAACAAGCAGGTGGCACTTCTCGTGCCATCACGGTATGCGTGTGAGCTCTTCTGGGCGGCCCACCTTGCTGACATCTCGACGCTCAAGTTGCGATAAAGGCACTCAGGTGCGGCGCATGAGGCAGATGAGCTCTGCACTGTAATGACACTGGAGGCCACCGGCCAGAGAGCGCTTCCCAGGGAGAGGCCTGACTGGAGCGTGAACTGCCCTGACCAGAGGGAGGTGTTCTTCACCCAACCCCAATTCAGGTACCAGCGGCAGTGCGGCGGGGAGGCAGGCTGCCTCTCTGTGCTCTCTGCCTCCGCTGTCGCTCCTGGGGCTGGCCGGTACCTGTGGAAAGTGTTGTTTCTGCATTGAGCATTGAAAAGGGCAATTGATCGAAAGAAACAAGCTGTAACATATCCTTAGAAATAACTGACGTGGAAAGTAAGAATACCGTATACATCTTAGGAACATATATTAGGAACATAGCTACCGAATTACCTAACAAACACTTTCTCACAAAGCTGCAATAGGTTTGGAATGTTCTAACCAGTATGGGTATAGTATTCTGAACTAGGAGACATACTGTGAGGTTGTTCATTAGAGCGGCAGAAGCCAAATACATCTAACAGACTTTCAAGGAGGCAGGGCCTTTACACAGAGCAGAACTGTCCCACTCTGTGGGAATGTTAGGATGCCATACACTGGCTCCAAGATACTCCCCTCTATCCTCCTCCCGAGCTTGTCTCTACGCAGGGACAGATGGATGACCAGAACAGTGACCCAGTGTGAAAGGACACAAACGTTAGGGGGGTAATTAAACGATTGAGGCTGTGTCTATATGTCTATGTTTATGTTGTACAACTGACGTCCGAAAAGTTACCACCAAATGTTTGTTAAGAAAGCAATTGCTAGAAGTCAATTAAGCAATTAAGACATTTGTGTTTGGGCGGCAAAGATTTGTGTCTACTTGGCGTTTGTATGATTAGTATTGAAGCATCAGGAAAGAGTGTGAACCTGCATTACTCAGCCAATGAGGAACCAGGGATGAAAGAGATCAGCGGCAGGCAATAGGGGATCAAAGATGTAACAGTGTTTTGTCATAGAATCATAGAATCGCCAAGGTTGGAAAAGACCTAAAAGATCATCCAGTCCAACCGTTCACCTATTCCCAATAGCTCCCACTAAACCATGTCCCTCAACACAACATCCAGCCTTTCCTTGAACACCCCCAGGCTCGTTGACTCCACCACCTCCCTGGGCAGTCCATTCCACTGCCTGACCACCCTTTCTGAAAAGTAATACCTCCTCATGTCCAGCCTGAATCTCCCCTGCCATAGCTTGAAGCCGTGCCCTCTGCTCCTATCACTAATGACACGAGAGAAGAGGCCGACCCCCAGCTCACTACAACCTCCCTTCAGGAAGTTACAGAGAGCAATGAGGTCTCCCCTGAGCCTCCTCTTCTCCAGGCTGAACATCCCCAGCTCCTTCAGCCTCTCCTCATAAGCCCTGTGCTCCTGACCCCTCACCAGCTTTGTTGCCCTCCTTTGAACACATTCCAGGGCCTCAATGTCTTTCTTGCAGTGAGGGGCCCAAAACTGGACACAGTACTCGAGGTGCGGCCTCACGAGTGCTGAGTACAGGGGAACAATCACCTCTCTGCTCCGGCTTGCAACACTGTATTGCCAAAACAATCTGCTTTCTCAGAGAAACCGTACTAGAAAATTATTTGGAAACTTCCAACATACCGCAGTCGCAAGGTGCCATTCCCCAGGCAGGACAGCCAGCCCTCGCCGCTGCGCCCTGCGGAGCCGCGTCCGGGAGCTCCGAGGCAGCTGACCGCCAGGGGCGGCGGCTGCATGCGCGGAGAGCAGGCTCGCAGGGCCAGCAGGGAAAAGGCGAGCAGCTGGAGGAGAAAAAGAAGCGTCGGCATGGCGGCACGACGGGCGAGAGAAAGCGCCGGCATGGCGGCGTGGCCAGCCGGTGGCTGCTTGTTGCGTAGTGCCAACTGTCAGCGAGCGACCTCGGCATTCTGAACGTTCTACGTGCAGACCGGTACCTGCCGCCCTTCTCCATGGCGCGGCTTGCCAAAAAACCACGTTGGCTTCGAAACGGCCCCTGGGACGGGCTGTCGAAAGGGGCCACGGACCGCACGGAGAGCGGCAGGCGGCAGCACCGCGTGGCGCTCAGCGCGGAGGCTGGATCGGCAGGGCCGCCGCGCCGAGAGGAGGACCGGCCCCGCCCCGCCCCGCCCCACAGAGCGGCCCGGCCCGGCCCCTTGTCCTGCGTGCTGTGGGAAGCGCGGAGTCGCTCGGGCGAAGGCTGAGAGGGGCTTGTGGGACGGCCATGGCACCGCTGAGGGACTGCAAGGTACGGGCGGGCCGGAAGGGAGCGGCGCAACGACGGAGCCGAGCCGAGCCGAGGGGCCGTTGCGCGGCCGCAGGTGGCCGGGCGGCTGTGCCCGCTGTGCCCGCGGGTCCCGCAGCTGCCGGGAGAGTGGGCGGCGAGGGCGAGCAGGTCTCTGCTTCGGCCACCGCCGGGGAAGGAGCCCGAGCTTGGGAACTGCGGCGGCTGCGGCTGGGAGGGGCGCGGGAGGCCGGGCCTGGCGCCGTGCGGCCTCGTCCGGGGTCGTCCCGAGAGGCGCTGTTTGGGGAGCTTCGCTCGCCCTGGGGCTCGGACGGCGGGCTGAGTGCTGCCCGCTTCCGTCTGGGGGAAGCCAGGTAACCCGTGATCTGCAGCCCTGCCTCGGCTGCTCTCTGGGCGATTTTCTGCTCGCTTCTTTCTGAACTCACGCTTGCGTGTTGTAAGAAAAGGAAGAAAGTTTGTGATTTGATGTGGTCGAGTACTTCCAGGCGTGCCGTGTGAACTGTCTGGTACTTGAATGGTTGGAATGTGAGCCTTTAACGAAATTTCAGTGAGAAATCTTTAGAATATCGTTTTTAAAATGTCTCCCAGTCTACCTACTGGTTTTGACAAGGATGGAACTCAGTGTGTGATTAAGTTGGCAAAGGAAGCACCTGAGACCAACTCGTGGTTGCGTTGCCACCCTGTGTGGGAAAGCACTGCTCTGCTGTGAGGTGCAGAAAACCAGGGCCTTAATTCAGCATGTGACAGTTCCACGTGAGGTGTGCCTGCAGCAGAGGAACTTGTCAAAAGGGAACCATAATGAGTTGAGAATCGTTCTTGCATTTGGAGGTCTGTAGGCCGTTAAATTTTACTGTTTACAGTGTGTTGGTTCTTCCTCCCCACTGCTAAGCACAGCTAATGGAGTTGATTGTCATAACGTAATGTCACATGTAATTACGTCTGCAGAAAATGTTTCTGTGGCTGCCCAAGTTGTCTGTACAGCACAAGAACACAACAAGAAAACGTAGTTGAAAAGCGTCAGCAAATCATCGCTTTTGAAGTCTGCTGGCTGTGTGTGGGCAAGCAGGGCATGGAATAAGCAGTTCTTTTTTTGTTTATTGTGCAGGCCTGGCAGGATGCTGGACTTGGGCTGTCGACCACTAGCAACGAAGCCTGTAAGCTATTTGATGCTGCGCTAAGCCAGGTATGACATGAAGCAAAAATAAGAGAAGGAGGGTCTTGTGCACCAAGTAGTCTTTGCTGTAGCTGACTTTTGAATTTCTGACTGTCTGGAAGATGAGAAGATGGATGTAGTTTTATCGATTGAGGAAAGAACACTTAAGCAGTCACTGCTAGTGTGTACTTAGACGCACGCCCGTGATGCTTTCCCACAGCAGAGTCAAATCTAACAGGTGAGTTGTGGTCTCAGAGGTGTTACGCTCTTGCGCATTTTCTGGGAATAGGCTGAGGAACCAGAGCCTGAGGCTGAGTTCAGCCACTGGCTGTCAGCAGAAAACCCAGTTAGCAGGGAGCTCTGCTGAGTGTTGCAGCTGAGGGAAAAGCTTCATCTGGTGTGCTTATCACCCCTCACACTAGAGAATCATGGAGGAGACATATGCTGCTTAGAAACTGAAGATTGTTAGTTCTGCTGGTGGGCAGAGTACCTTAAAGAAGACATTTTCTCTGTTTTCTTCCTAAGTAAACTCAGTGTACTGAGTGTAAAGATTCTCTTCTGTGTTGCTTCCTTTAACTTTAACCTGCCTGGGATCCTGGGCTACCTGATCTAGTGCCTGTTTGACTGGTTGGCAACCCTGCCAGTGGCAGGGGGTTTGGAACTAGATGATCTTGGAGGTCCCTTCTAGCGCAAGCCACTTTGTCATTGTGTGGGAGAACGAGAAGATGCCCAGTGTCGTTGGCACTGTCTCTCCCTTTTGCAGTATGCAACGTGGCGCAACGATGAGAATCTAGGAGGTATTGAAGGGTGTCTTTCCAAGTTAAAGGCTGCAGATCCAAATTTTGGTAAGTGTAGCCTTTAGCTGTTTGCACGGGAAGTGCTGGATGCTACGTAAATCACTGCAAAATAATGCCTCTTGTTTATTTCCATTTAACTTTCAATGGATTCAAAGAGCACTATGGTGTTATTTGATGTGGCTCTTTTTCTGCTACAAAACAGAATTTTTCAACATAGTGACCACTGCTAGCTATGGATTTTCTCCAGGGACGATCGAGAGCATGTGTGCCACGCTCGTAAAAATCTGCACTAGCAGAGGTGTCCTCTTGTTGGCTCTGCTGAAGTTATCAGCTGCCAACTCGCTGTGTTGACACCCACTGTTTGGTCTCTATAAGTGTTCAGCAAGCGTCAGTAAGGTCAATAGTTGTCATTGCTTCCACGTGGAGGAATTCAGGGACACTACTTTGCTTCATATGCACCTCCATGTTGTGGATCAGTGTAATAAAATGGGAGGTATTACTTTTGGAGCAGCCCTTCTACCCTGTTTCTTTGTGTTCACTGTACCTCATTTTGGCAAGTAGCAGCTGGTGTGTGGGGTAGAATTCTGTAATTCGTCGTTAGAGGGGGGAGCAGGCTGTGGTGATGTTTCCGTGTTTTTCACTCAAGTCCTCTGTAATGCCTGTCCTGAAGGGCAATGAAAACTGGAAGCTTATGAGTCTTTGCTACAGAGGGGACCCATTTTCACCCAAGGCAACCCAAGCCTCTTCATGCTCTTGTAGAGATGAGTTACGTTCATTGCTGTACTGCTCATGATGTGACTTGTTGATTTCCATAGTCATGGGACATGTCATTGCTAACGGATTGGAGCTTATTGGCACTGGAAGCTCAGTGCGGCTCAACAGAGATCTGGGCAGTGCGCTGAAAACAATGATGACGCTGTCGAGATCTCAGCCTCTGACGGAGCGGGAGAAGCTTCACGTATTGGCCTTGGACATGTTTGCCAGTGGGTAAGTGGCTGGCCCTGTGGGGAAGGGGACAGTGGCTGGTTTTGTCATTCAGGGCCTTCTTGCTGTTGCAGCGTACTGCTGCCTTAGCTATGTGTTCTCCACTTTCTTCTCATGAAGAGTACTGTGAAGAGGATAAGCTATCAGAGGTGATGTTTTGTAGGGTTGTGTCCTAGCAGTCTAACCAGTCATGTAGCAGAGAATCAGGATCAGGTGTTTGTTATTGTTGTCAAATGTGTCTCCCAGAATTGTATCACGATCAGATTACCCCTCCCCTAGGAGGGGAAGTGCAGTATGGCCTCTGACATACCTTTAGCACTTCTTTTTTTTAAATCCATCTTAATTACATCAGTGGAGTAAAGGTTTAGAAATGGGATAGAATTATGTATAGCTACTCTAAGGTCTGGTGTAATATGATAAATTTTTTGAACTGCACAAGCAAATCCTCAAGCTTACTTTTCATGGAATTACAGGAGATGGAATGGACCACAAAAGACTGTTGAGTCCACCACCAGATGAGTCCAGATGAGTCTTGAATATCTTCATAAAAGGAGACTTTGCAGCCTCTCTGGGCAAGCTGTTCCAGTGCTCCTAGTGTCAGAAAGTGGAGTGGGAGATGCTGGTATCAGCAGTTGTGTAAAGCATTATTGTTCCGTTCAGTACGATGAATTTCTGTGCACTCTAGGGAAGTAATCATTCACTTTTATTGTTCATCAAACAAGTGAACATGGCTTTACCTCATGTAATTCATAGCAAAGGTAAAGAGGAAGCTACCAAAGCCCTGCTAGTGTGGGTTCAGTTCCCACTGGAACAAAGGTATCTGTGTGCCTATGACTGTAGATTAATTATCAAATTATAGAATGGCTTAGCATGTGAAACATCTTCAAGATGATCAGGCTGAACTACCAAGTTCCATAACTATGTAACGTTCTCTAGTGTCAGGTCTACACATTTCTTAAATTCTTCTGGGAAGGGAGGGGCTGGGACTTCCCCACCTCCCAGGTGAGGCTCTGCCACACAGTGCAACACAGTAGTCAAGGTGCAGCCGCACTATTGCTGAGTATGGGCCCAATCCTTTTCCTCCTCTCATTGACCAGACTATTTCTGATGCAGGCCTGGATGCCATTGGCCTTGCTGGCTGCCTGGGCACACTGCTGGCTCACATTCAGCTGGTTGTCAGCCAGCACCCACCGCCAGCTCTTTTTCTGCTGAGCAACTTTGCAGCCACTCGTGCCCAGGTCTGTACCACTGTATGGGGTTGTTGTGGCTCCAGTGTAGGACTGGGGGCTTAGCCCTGTTGAATGTCATGCAGTTGGACTTAGCCCTTTGATCCAGCCTCTCCAGATCCATCTGCAGAGCCTTCCAGCTCCCAAGCAGATAGCAGCAGATCTCTCTGTCCCAAGTTCACGTTCAATGTCGGGAAAATCTTTATGGTTCAGCTGGTCTCTTTTTCCTTGCCTTTTGCAGCTTTTGTAAGAGTACTTCTCATGTGATTTCCCAGTAAGTGCCCTGCTTAAACAATGTCATTGTTTCTCAAAGGAAAAAACAAACGTAACTAAAATTTGTTCAAGAAGAAAAAGGCATTTGCTGTTGAATCTTCTCTTTTTCAGAATAGGAGGAGTTTAGAACTGACAGCAGGGGCCGGTATGCATGTCTTCTTTCAACGATTAAAATTCTTGTTTATAGACAGCTTCCAAAAGCTTGTGATGTATGGGAACAGATTCTACAGAACCATCCGACGGACTTGCTAGCCCTCAAATTTTCCCATGACACTTATTTCTACTTAGGATATCAAATACAAATGCGAGATTCTGTTGCTCGGGTTTTTCCTTTCTGGACACCTGACGTTCCTCTGAGCAGGTAGGTCATGCTTCACTTTCAAAATTGCTCCGTATCTGATGTATGCATACTCTTTTGTTTTAGGTTCAACACATCTAAATAATAGGATTTGTTAGAAACAGGAGTGTAGACAAGATTAACAGCTTCTAGATGAAGTGGAGTGAATTATGGGTGACGCCAGCTCGATCATCTCCCCCGCATCCCTGCTGACACTGTTAGTGAGGTTGTTCTGTTCAGTTTTCAGAAGTGAGCAGTGGCTCACTCAGTGACTTTTGCTGTCAGATAAGGCTCGTGTCATGTAACGCCTAAGATGGAATGGTGCACTCACTGCAGGCGGGGGCAAAATGCCCTCAGGCTCTTGTGTGCCCATTTCCTTTTTCCTTTTGTTTCCTGTGGACAAACGCACTGTACCTCAATATCCAGGACAGAATGCTTTTCTCTTCCACAGACAGTGAAGACAGTGTAAACTGAATATTAAGCTGGTAATGAAGCTATGGCATCGCGCAGTCTCACGGCTCAGAAGGCAGTGTCATTTTTCCATCAGTGTCAACTGACACAAATGTGAAATCCTTTGTTGTTTTTATGTACTATTTATGCTAATGTCATTTGTTGGGAAGGTTGGACTTAGCAGTTTGGACTGAGCTTTAGTAAATTTTTTTTGGCACAGTTCTACCAAAGTGCAAACTCTTATCCACTTTATTGGGTACAATTAAGGAGCATTAATCCCAGGAGCCTGTAACAGCCCAGTTTCTTTGTGCCTTTATTGCTTAATGATGCAACCTTTGCCACATTGCATTAAGGTACTTGCGTACAGTGGACAGTGAAGAAAGTGTAGATGGCTGCAGTCATATGTGTTACTTTTGAGATATTCAGGTAACTTTTGTGGCAGCACTTTCTTACTTCTGAGCATCTGATTTTTCATTTTTACAACTGCTCTGTGCACCTCTTAATTCCAGCTTATCCAAAAGGGTAAATGTCAGCAGCTCATAAATTATTGGTGGTATGCTTCTTGCCACTGATTCCCGTGATGGCTTTTTTGGGCCTCCCCTTTCCTACGAGGAGTAGCTCATTGTTCTGTACTCTGCAAGCTTGAATCCTGTGAGTCCTATAACAGCAATGTGGTTTGCCACCGCCACCAGCAGCAGCCTGACAGTGGATGTCTTTCATTTACAGCCTGGTGGGTTGAAGGAGCTGGAGTAGTCACTTTCACAAACCAGAGTGTGTATTGACACACTCCCACTCACCACATTTGAAATGTAAATCTGAAGTCACTTGTGGATGATCTGTTTCCCTTGTTGGTAAAATTCAAAGTTGAATTTGAAAAGTGGCACGGCAGTGGTTGAGACTAACTGCAGGAATGGAGACAGTGAGTCTAAATATTGTCTCCATTATCTACAGTTCAGCATTGGGAAAATTGTGTTCCCAGTTCCATGTTATGCTTCAGGCCATGCAATTAGTTTTTAGAATATCTGTTGGGCACGAGGGAGGGTTGATCTTTTGTTAAGTACACACATTTATAATAGGTAGGCTGTGAGCTCTTCCTGTTGGTCCGTATTGTGAAATACGTTGCAAGGACTGGTTTTAGTTAAATGCTGTTTCTAGTATGTATTTCATTCCTTGCTTAAATCTAGTTCTGAATGAGTGAAGTGTTCTTTTCTATTTTGCTTAGCTACGTGAAGGGCTTCTACTCTTTTGGACTCATGGAAACAAACTTTTTTGATCGTGCAGAGAAGCTTGCCCGTGAGGTAAACTGCCCGTTCTTGATGGTGAAATGTTTTTAGAGTTGTTAGTCATGTGCTCCCTATCTCTGAGTGATGTTTTGCACAAATGCTGTAAACTGACTCTTCATTATTGCAATTTTTAGTAGAAGTAGGAAAGAGCTACTGGAAATGCTCAGTTTCATAGGAAAAATGTTAATGACTATCCCTTAGTAGGATTCCTTCGTCTATGCCTTTTGCTGCATCCCCCTAAGTGTAGCTGGCTGTTAATTTCTAGTGAAGAATGTTAAATTGATTTATTGTAATCTGCTCTTGACAGTTCATTCTGTTTGGGTTCCCTCTCTGTGGGTTTTTTTTTCTTTTTTCCAGACACATAGTCATGGATTAGTGAGCAGCTGAGTGTACAGTGTTCCTGGGGATCAAAATTAGTCTGCATATACCCTTTTTATAACGATAGTAGTTGTGTTTGATCTTCTGCAGTCTTCAGGATTATTGCTGTTGCCTTGTGGTCTTGGATGGAGTTAATCTCTAATGGGTGTCTTGGCAAGGTTCTGTTGCATCAGGGGCAGATGAAACTGCTACTCACTGACCTTACAAAATGGCTAAGATACTGTGGCAATTGGAGCAAGAAGGAGTTATTTACTCTGTATTCAGTTCTGGCTGTGGTCTTGAAGAAAAAAGCACTTGCTTGCAAGGAACTGTTGTAGACTGTATTATGCCTGTGCATGCAACTCTTTCATGGCCAGTTCTGACGTATGTCTGTGGAATGAAATGTTGTTGGATAAGTTTCATTGAATCCTGCATTCTGAAGCTGTTTTGCACATGTTCACCTCTGTGCAGTAGAATTCAGGAAATTAACCAGAAAACTTTTTCTTCCTTTCTGTCCAAATCAGTCTTTCAGGTGTAGCTGGTTGGAGCAGGCCAGGGTTGTACCTAACATCCAGCCAGTGAAATTAGTCTCTTGTTTCCCTGTCACCAGTAATAAATGGTTATTTGCCAGTTTGAGAGAATCATCACGTTTTCCTTTTTTCACTCACAGGCTTTGGATATAGAGCGGACAGATGCGTGGTCTGTTCATACTGTAGCTCACGTAAATGAAATGAAGGCAGAGGTGGAGAAAGGGTTGGCGTTCATGAAGGAAACAGAAGACAACTGGAAGGTAAGCTTTGTCACAGCATGTCTGAAAAATATCTTTGTAGGTCGTCTTTGCCTGCTCCAGCCAAGTCCTGCAGTTCTTCATCTGCTTCCTTTCTGCCTGTGTATGTGTTACAAGCAATGCAAGTTTCAGAAATGAGTAGAAGACTTCACTTGAGGTGCTGTTATCCATGCTGATTTTGAAGCAAGAGGCAGAAAAATGTCCATTCTGAAGGGCACGTACTCTGGACCACTTCAAGCCATCTTTACTGAGATTACTCGGATGCCAAATTGCACAGGAGATTTAGTGCAGGTTTTCTTCACATGACAGTTTTTATTGTTCCTCTCACAGAAACGCAGTTGCCTATCATAGGATGTGAGTTTGAGCACAAAATCAGAGGGGTTACATCAGGTCAGCCGAGGGACCTCCGTGCTGGTGTGGCTTAGTCTTAAATGGGAATGTTTTTTCTCCAGAACTGTTGCAGTGAGTTCTCATAGCCTGTTTCTATTTAGTGATTTGAGCACCCTGGAATTTGCTTAGCAAATTCTTGCTTAGCAGTTTAATCTCATTCAGAACTGCAAGTCAGAATCAGAAGAGGGGTTTTGTTTTTTTCAGTGAGGTAATCTCGTATTCTTACTCATGTGAAGTACAGGCTAGGGAAGAGCATTTGAACTCCTGGCGTCAGCTGGGAAGTATGGTGCAAGGTTGGTAATTGGTCAGGGAATATTCATCTCATCTGAGGAACTGCCCACGTATCTGGTATCTATTTTGGAGTCAGTAGTAAGGCATAAGTTTGAGAAGTGATCGCTCAGTCTGAGATGGAAATCTAGGTGAGTAGGAGGAATGGCCCTCATAAGGTGGGCCTTTCCTGCACACTGTCTAGCCACACTGCTTCAGTCAAGACCCTTACATGTTAGATGAGACAAATCCTACTCTTGTGATAGACAGTTTGTGGATTTTTTTCCGAAGGAGTGCTGCAGAAGGGTGAATTCTCCTGAGGCATCCAAGCGCAGTTCTTCTCTGGAAAAAGACTTGGGGAAACTTTGGTTTTTGTGGTGTCTGCCTGAATTGGAAAGGAGCGAGTGTAAGAGTGAGAGATTTCATGTAGGCCAGCAGATGTGAAGTTCTTGTCTGTCCTGTCTTTTGGAGCACTCGGCAGTTGAAGAGGAAAACCAAAATCTGCCTAGGTATGTTGGGATGAGAAGTTATTGTGTAAATCATAATATTTCTCTCCTTTTTCTTTTTTGCAGGGCAGTGATATGCTTGCTTGCCACAATTACTGGCACTGGGCTTTATACTTTATGGAAAAGGTATGAGATATTTTCATACTGACGATTTATGGTCCAGACAGAGAATTCATCCAATGCTGGTTAAAAGGCAGTCCTAGCATGTATAGGGATTTATAGGTTATTTCAAGGGATGCTGTTATAAAATAGCACTGTGATGTTTTTACAGGATAGTCCTGTAGTACCGTTATTTTGGCAACTTTTAATTACACTGAACAAAGATCCATTATCTTTGCTAGAATGTTGGAGGATTGCTGTGAAATAATCTCACTGATTACACCTGGCACGATTATTTGATGGATATAAGAACTTGGATCACCTATTTTTAGACAACAAAATTACAGAAAGTTCTCTTCAAATTCAGTACAAAGCTGCTGACCTCAAAATTGACTGACTGAAACAAGACACTAATCTCTGTAGTTCAATCTCTGTAATTCAAGTGATTTAGGATCTAGTGAAACTCTTTTGTAACGATTGCAACTTGCCCAGCATATCAGGTAGCAGTGCAGAATTTCCTTGGAGGTCATAATGCTTAGCACTGGTCACATTTGTCTCCTTAATGAATTGAGCCCAATGTCATTGCAGAGGTGCCGTCCTTTGGTCAGAACACAGTGTCAGTTGTTTATGCTTCGTAGTAATGACATAGAAAGCATAGCTCTCAACAGTAGTCTAGTACCTTGTTTGTTTTGCCACCTTCTGTCCATACAGATTTTTTTTACAGCTTGCTTAAGAAAGTGCATATGTTTTATGAAACAGTATTTTTTTTTTGCAAAGAATCCTGAAAGGAAGATGAGAAAGAGGTGAAACCTCATCTTTCTCCCTTGTGTGGAGCACACATCAGTATTTGTTCTCTTTATTAAATGGAAACTAAATATACTGGTTATTTTAGCTAGTAAATCCTGCTTTATCTTGGTCTTTTCTCTCTTTATGTTTGTTTATTTGTTTCTGAAATCATGAGACAAGGAAGTAATGTTATGGCATTTCTTAATTGTGTTTATATCTTTGGTTGCTCCCCATCTCTCTTGCTTAGTCTTCCAGAATATTAATCACATGGTCCTTGTTTGCTTTTACAGGGGGAACATGAGGCTGCTTTGACAATTTATGACAACCACGTGAGTAGGCGCCTTTTATATTTATTGAAGGGCATGCTGCAGATTGTGATATGTGTTTTCTTCCTTCTGCAAGAAATTGAAACCTACCATAATTTTGTGCAGTGCATGTAAGTTTAATTATCTGAGTAATTTCCTGGTAGCACAGCTTATGAGCACTTGTGATTACAGATAGCTCCCAGGCTCCTGTCGGGTAGAAGCATGCTGGATTTAGTAGATAGCTCTTCGATGCTGTACAGGCTTCACCTGGAAGGTAGGATATCCAACTGTAATTCTTTTTAAACAGTAAGGGGAACGGTTTTCTTTTTGCCTCCCCCTCCAACACACACCCTGGCATGTCAGGAAAGTGTTTAAAGACACTTAGAGAGCAAGCTTGGTCAGTGTTGCAGAAGAAATCTTGCCATTCTGCTCCTGAGAAAAGCCCCAGTGTGATATTTATAATAATAAGCTGAATTGGTTTGGGTGGAATAGAGTTAGTATCTCATTCAGCTTAATCTAACATGGGTCACGTATTTATTTATTTCAAAGTTCAGCTTACATTGTCCCTGGAGATGTGAGGATGAAAAATCAAGTATGTTAGCCTCTAAAAAAGCTATAGAGCTTTCTCTAAGCAAATTTCAAATTAGATACTTCATATTTTGATATTGATTAGCCTCTGGCTTTTGTGTACTCCTGTAACTCATTGGCATTTCTTCTTAATTTTCAAAGCTAAAATTTGTATTCCTGAACAAGGCAAAGAGGAGTGACTTTACTTGTATGCTACTGAAAGACCAATGGTGCATTGGGTTTATTTTTGAAATTCATTTTATGACTCTGCGTTATATGATTGCTGTGGGTGAATTGGAATGAACATCATCTCCAGGCAGATGGCAGCAATCTCTTAAAGAAGAGAGATCCTCCCATAATGCAATCTAGAGTATTGGTGATAAATTACTGACAGTCAGCGAACCCTTTGCCCGGATAAGGCAGGCTGTAACTAAACATTGCAGTATAATTTTGCCACGGCAGAGACTGTGTTTTTGAGTTCAGTAGCAGTGCTATCCATGGCACATGATGCTGATACATACTACTAAGCAATGCTCTTGCCCTTGGTGTTGTTATTTAAATAATATCTTTTACTGATAGGTGTGAAGCTTGGAGACAGGTGGGACAATGTCCTGAAGCGTGCAAAGCAGCACAGCAAAGACCACGTTCTTCTTTTCAATGATGCACACGTGTTGATGTCCTCACTTGGAGCCAAAGACCACAAAACTACGAATGAGCTTTTAACAACTCTTCAAGAACTTGCCAAGTAGGTTACGTGAACTAAAGTACTGTGTTGCATAAATATTTTGGCCCCTGAGCATCTGAGGGATGGTTTGTGTGGCTTGCAGAAGTGTTCCCACACGCTCCTCTCTGCTTTACTGCCTCCCTGGGTGAGGCCTGGTTTAAATAGAGCAGTGTCCATTTAGGTCATCTCTGTAATTGTTTTTGTGAGTTGATGTCGAGAGGAGCTTCTGTTCGTGGTAAGCAAGAATCTCTTGTGTTTGTCACAGCCCCTATGGAACGTTTGCCTTGTATTTTCTTGCTGTGTGTTCGTACTAAGTTACGTTATGTGCAGCGATAGAGGATTTCACCTGTATAACAATACGGACACTGTGCAGTGTGCCAGCTGTCTGTGCTGGTTCTTTCTGCTCTGTTTTAAAAGCAAGTAACAGTTAGCTGGTAGTGAGACTGTCATAGTCCCTCTCTGGGAAATTGATTTCTAAGCAGTGCTGGAATAGTTCTTGAGAATTTTGCTTTTGAGTTCACTTACTGGCATGAATTGTGCATTGAAGCTTTTCAACTTAACAGCGTTGTGTTTTTCACTCACACCTTGATCAGATTTAAAATCAGTGCAGAGTTCTCTGGCTTCTTCCCAGCCAAGGTGATATGTTGCAAAGGCTTGGGTTTGTGACGTGTGTGAATGTGTGCAGAATGAAATCTGATTGACTGATGAGTAATGATAGAATCATAGAGTCACAAGGTTGGAAACAGCATATAAGATCCTCTAGTCCAACCGTCTCTCATCACCATTGCCACCACAGGCACTACACCATAATAGAAAGGTGCAAGTAAAATAACCTCAGCAAAAGTAACCGTGTAAGTATGGTACCTGAAATATCACGCTTGGTTGAGTCAAAAGTAATTCTGTCTGCAGGCAGTGCCAGGCTGGCATTAAATATGCGTATTTGTGATTTGATTTATGAGAGTTAATCACTTTCTCATTGTACAGAGAACCTGGCGAAGACCACGAGCTTTCTCTGGCTCCCAGTGTGGGGTTGCCATTACTGCAGGCTTTGGTGGAGTTTGAGAATGGGAACTGTGACAAAGCTGTAGATCTGCTGTACCCGATCCGTTACCAACTGATCCAGCTAGGAGGCAGTAATGCTCAGGTAAAGGACATCAACAGAAGATGTGACCCGAGATGTGACTCGGTCCACTTTCAGTAGCCTCCCTTAGGTGCTTTCATTATTAAGAGCCCTTGATTCCTGGAAAAGGGAACAAGCGAGCTGTGCTTGTGACTGAGTCCTGTTTGCCAGCACTTACCATAATAGTGTCAGCTATTCAAGGTGCCAAGAGGAAAACTTCACTTGGGGGCTGTTTTGTAACCAGCAGTACTTTCTCGGTTACTTACTAACAGATCTTGACTCACTTCTTTTTTCAGAGGGATATTTTCAGCCAGCTATTGATTCATGCTGCTTTAAATTGCAAATCCCAAGCCAAACAAAACCTCGCTAAGTGAGTATTTTTCCTGGTAATTTTTTCTTTCTGTGGTGATAGGACTGTTTTAAAGTCAGGATGTAGCAGAGTAGCTGCAAACAACTGCGTCCGTGCTGAAATTACACGCAAGCATTAGCGCTGAATGTAGTAACACTTAACTAAGATGAGAAGCGCAGTAGCTGTCTGTTCCAGAAGGGCAGTCTTACAGTATGGATGATTCGTTTGTGTTTGTTGAAGGGCAGTTGACTTTCAGATGTTCTGTCTTACCCTGTGGCATCTTGCCGCTCGGTTGTGTACTTAATGGACTCTTAAGGTTTGGTGACCTGCTGGAAATCAAGGTCATGCTAATGCTAGCAGCTGTTTTCCTGGCAAATAGGATGAACAGATTCTGATATGCCTGCTTGCTTTTGTGCAAATCACAAGAGTTTTGTTTAGAAGAAATCATAGGTGTTCCTCATTGTCCTGCTGAGAGTTCTGTTTAAATTTATTAACTGAGCCTGCTGTGCACTTAAAGGAACGCCTGTCTCCTCAGGACAACGTGAAGCCTTGCCTGTTTGCCTCTTGAAGTCTTTTTGAAACACGAGTAGTAGATAGAATATCAGAACGACTGTTTTGTGCCCTCTGCGTGCTGGTTTTCAGTCTGTGTCAGTGTTGGAAAGAACTCTTCTGCCTGATCTGACTGCCAAGGCCAGATGTTTTCAGTGAAGGAAATCAAGAGCAGGTCTTTAGGTGTTGTCTTCCTGCTCTTGTAGGGCTGTTGCTGAGAGTCTTATGGGAAAAGCGATGTGCTCAGTGACTTTCTTCCCGTTTTCCTGCCACTTCTTCTCCTTTTTCAGGTGCCTCCTGAGAGAGCGTGATGTGATGAGACCAAATTCACCAATGACAGAGCGACTCATAAGGAGGGCAGCGGCTGTTCATTCAGTGGCATAAATCTGTCCTCACTGCTAGCAATAAGCTCATCAATCAAAGTCTGGGTGCTTTGGGTGGAGGGATGCAGTGCTGTAAAGCATGCTGGAGAACCCCTAGGAGCGAGAGACCTGATGACAGCTTACTTGGAAGATACAACCTGAAATGCAACAGCTTTAAATCCTGGATGATTCCACTAGGAAATTAGAAGCTTACCTGCTTGTAATGCGCAGCTACCTGAATCTTCCTGGGACACCGTTTTCTAGTAGAGTTTCTGTGCAGTTCCCTCTGAGCGTGCTCATATTCAGTACAGTAGCAGTGCCAGGCTTTCAGTCCTTCATTGGCCCAGTTTGTTACTTCGTGAAAATATGTTAAATAATCAGTAAACTTTCCAGACAATTCAAATGGACCTTCTGAGCATACGAACAGAAAAGTATGGGGCCAGAGCCAATAGAGTGTGTCAGGTTTTCAATCCACTAAGACTTGATTTACACTGGCTTTACCAATCTGTCTGCCTTCAGAATCTGTTTGTTGGTGCATATTTTTAAACACTCTCTTACAAGAGTAAGTTACATTTTTTTCCTTTCAGTATGTTCCCTCAGAGTTTCCTTTAATTACTAGGGGAATGAATCCAGACAATGGGGACAATAGCTAACTGCTTGTTTGGACTATTTTAATGTGCATAGTTGCTTAGCATTTTATCTTTTTTTTTTACTAGAAATTTTAAGCCTGGATTTCAGCTAAAACTGCGCGATCTCTGAGTGTTAGTTGTAGCTACAATCTTAGCACTTTCCTTAACTCTGGGAATGTCAGGCCTTACTACCATCTCGATAGTGCACATGCCATGTTAGCAAAGTAGTGTTTAAAACTATTTTTCATGCACTTGAGAGGGACATTGGGTATCTCAGTGCAGATAAAGATTGGAAGGAAGCTCTCATGGAAGGAGAGCTAATAGTAACCAACACAAAGCTTTATCCTGCCGCAAATGATTTATCAGGCTTTGATGCTGCAAATAAGGCGTGATATGAACTGTGAAGCTCTGAGAGTTTCTGGTGCCTCTGGATTTCTGCCTCTGCAGGGTAGCAGAGGTAACGTTGTCTTGGAGCAGTAATACAGAATTCCCTAATGGAAGGAAGATAGAGTTTCAAAGCAATTTTAAGGCCTTCTCTTGTTCCAGAAGAGAAATGCTTCTCTCTTTAACTACCTAAGCTCTGACATCTGCCAGCACTCCTGAACTCATGTGCCTACACCTCCTTCCTTCCAGTTCAGGCTCAGCCCCGTGTCCCACTGCAGTTTTCTCTCACATGTAATCCTTTTCATGCAAAGTGCTTCTGTAGCTGGTCGTGCACTTACCCTGGTGCTCCTACACATAGACTTGAAATGAGCAAGTGCCTTGCTGCCAGCCTTCTTCCTTCATTTAAGGAAAAATATTTTAGCTATAAATTGATGACAGTGTGAAATCATTTAAAGGCTTGCAGCCTTTTGAATCATAGAGTCATAGTTCCCAGCGTATCAGCTAAGTCAGTAGTTTATGTGCCCAGGCATGGTCCAACTCATTTTTAGTCTGTATTTCAAGCAGTGACTTCAGCAAATAAATTTTTACTCAATGAATGTCAGAAATCTTACTAGGCAACAAAAGCCTGGGAAATCTGCTGCCTGCTTACAAAATGTGTATCCTAAGTGATGAATTGCTATGCAAATCTAAGAATGACATTTTTAGTATTTCTGATACAGTATGATTTACAACCTTGTCTGCTTTGCATCAGTAAATTCAGAGATGAGCTCAGCTGAACAAGAAGCGTGTGACTTCTTTGCCTCTAAGGATGAATCTTCTAAATGGGTTATTCAACTTGAGTTTGTAAACCTATAAAATATGCTTTGTCTTTTTTTTCCATGAATGTGACTAAAAGCTTTTTCCATTCATTAGTGCTACGTTTTGCTATAAATGAGCACTTTTCTGTTTTTCTGCCCCATCTTTCTCTTCTTCCTTTTATTTGAAATGATCCAACTGGTCTTTCTGAACCATTTTTACTAACTGCTATGTGAAATAAACAACAAACACACATAGCTTGGTCAAGAACAGGAGGAGAAGCAGAGGAAGAACTTAACCAAAGAGCGTGCTGACTCCTAGAAGCTCCCCTTTTGAAATCTCAGTAGAACAGTTGAAAATCAGCTGTTACAAATATTATGTAAGCATTTGCTGTGATGCTTTTTTGCACAGATTGTGTATACACAAACGCATCCTTGCTCTTGTTTTATTTTTGCCGCTCACTCTGAAGTGAGCTACTACAGTGGCTCAGATACAATTGAATGCTGTGGCTTTGGATCAATCCAAAGACTTAAGCCCTTAGTGCCTTTTTAAGAGTCCCGGATGCGGGTAAGCCCCAACATTAATTTACCAGTATAAGGCAGGGCCCCGGGTGAACCTTTCATGCAGTTTGTTGATAAATTGAAAGGCAATCTGGTTAAACAGGTGGGAAATGAGGAAGCACGGGAAATATTGCTACAAAAGATGGCTATAAAAAACGCTACTGAGGATTGTCAGGGAGTTCTCCGCCCTCTGAATAAGGCTACCCTCTTACAGCTAATAGGCACTTGCAATAAAGTGGGCGCTATGCAGCATCAGTGCAACATGATGGCTGCAGCGTTTGCGGCGATGAAATCAAACTTTTCAGAATTACTTTGCGTGTTGTCAGCCAGGTCACTTGCACCGAAATTGTCCAAACAAAAAAGTCACTCAGCTGGCCACCCCGGGGCTGCCTCACAGCCCAGCATGGAGAGCTCCAGCTGCGAGAGTCTCGGCACCAGGCAGGCAGTGGCAGTGTGGCCTCCCAGCGCCATATTTAAAAGAGGTGTCTAATGAGCGGCTATTCACGTTACTGTATTCCCTTTTGTTTTTGATTAATAGCTGAAAGGAGTGTTACTTCATCGCACATATTTGGTCCCATACCATTTTGCCCAGACTGTTTGCAGAAGTTAAACTTGCAGATAAACTTGCAGATAAACTGGCAGGTGTTGTGGTTGTACCTAGTACGTTTGAACAGACGTAGTTATTGCATACCTTTTAACACCAAAATGTGAAAGCTTTGCTAATAACTGGGGGAAAAGGTTATGCTTGTGTTTCCACAGGCGCTGGTCCATGGTGGGTTCCAGCCAGAGTCATAAAGCCCTTCTTGACTGTACCATCAGCATCTTCGGATCCATAACAACCTTCTGTGGATCCGCTTGGTACAACTAGACTGCAAGTAATCTCTCAGCATCAAGCAATGTGACAGCTACCTCAGAAAATTTGTTTTGTGGGGCAAAAGCTACATGTTGAAAACTCATGGGGTTGGTTTGATGGGTGATATCAAGGTTTAGGACTGTGGGTCCAAAAGGTGGTGCAGACTAATGTGTCTTTTTGTTTTTGCATACTTGTTGGTAAGTATTCCTTATATTCAATCAAGTGGTTGTTGTTCAAACTAATAAAGAAGGGGGAGATGTGGGACCATACGAAAACAAAGCACTTTGATATGTAAAAGACCTTGGGATGAGTAAACAAGCTCAGCAGCTACTTGCACCAGACGTAAACGTGCATGAGGCGCCTGGCGAGTACACATGACCAAGGGTTTGTTGCAGGGGTATAAAAGGTTGTGAGTTCCTACAGTAAAGATCTTTGTCCTGCAATAGCAGCAGAATCCATGCTAGTTGCCACTGGCATTGATGTTTTATGGGGTCTGGCTCTCCAGCCAACTGTAGGAGAGTTCAGACTCTGTGAAAGGTGTGTTAGTGCCTGGGTGGTGCAGGTGATGTTGAGAGGCCATGTGAAGCATGAGAACCATGCTGGATTACTAATGTGAAGCAGTATAGACTCCCACAGCAGGGCAAGATGAAATATTGAGGACTGTGCTGGAATTAGAAAAAGCTGGGATCATAAGATCTGCACATAGCCTATATAATTCCCATATGGCCAGTATGGAAGTCATATGGCACATGGAGAATGACAGTAGATTACGGAGAATTAAATAAGGTCACACCGCTGTTCATGTAGCCATAACAAATATCGCTTCCCTAATGGACACATGGAGTAGGGAGATAAAAACTTTGTGTCTAGGACACCATTGTGGAATGCATTCTTCAGTATTCCAATTGGTGAAGAATCGTAGGACCAGTTTGCATTTACATGGGGAGGCAGGCAGTGGACCTTTCAGGTCCTGCCACAGGGGTTCATGCATTCACCAACATTTGCCATAACCTGGTGGCGCATGATGTGGCAAATTGGGGAAAACCTAGTAATGTTAACTTTTACTATTACACTGATGATTTCATGTTGATATCCGACTCACTGGAGGCATTGGGACAGGCAGCGGATTCATTGACCACCTATCTGCAGGGAAAAGAATGGGCTATAAACCCTCAGAAGATGCAAGGTGTGGGCCTGTCTGTAAAATTCCTGGGGTAGTTTGGTCAGAAAAGACTGAAGTACTACCCAGTGCTGTCATAGAAAAGGTTCAGGCATTTCCAGTCCCTACAGCATCAAAGCAGCTGCTGGAGTTCTTAGGTATATTGAGATACTGGCGTTCCTTTATACCTCATTCAGTGCAGCTGCTAAGGCCATTATACAGACTCTCAAAAAGGGGCAACTGGGGGAGAACGGAACATGAGGCTTTCCAACAGGCGAAACTGGCTGTTAAACAAGCCCAAGTGTTAGGTGTATTTGATCCTACCCTCCCAGCTGCATTGGACACCCATGTCACTAAGGGCAGCTTTGGCTGGGGTCTGTGGCAATGCTGGAATTCCATTCGGATCCCAGTAGGATTTTGGTCTCAGATCTGGCACAGAGCAGAAGAAAGGTACAATATGATTGAGAAGCAGTTATTGGCTGCCTATCCTACGTTGCAGGCGGTAGAGCCAATAACTCAAACAACCAAGACTGTGGTGAAAACAACACTGCCAATGCAGGGCTAGGTAAAAATCTAACCCACCTTCCTAAGATGGGGGTGGACCAAGCCCAGACTGTGACACACTGGGTCACCTACCTCAGCCAGCAGAGCAGTCTATATTCATCACTGTTGAAGGAAGATCTTCAGAAGCTTCTTGGCCCGGTGATGTACCATAGTGACATGCCAGAAGAGAAGATGGTCACTCCACCAGAAAGGAATCCCACCCAGGAAGGGAAATATTCCTGAAGATCCTTGGTATATGGACGGGTCCAGCAAAGGTAATCTGAGCAACTGGAGAGCAGTGGCACTGACACCATATGATTTGAAGAAGGGGGTGGTCAAAGTAGCCAATGGGCAGAGGTGTGAGCTGTGTGGATGGTTATCACCATGGAACCCAGTGACAGTGAACCAAACATCTGCACAGATGGTTGGGCTGTGTCCTGGGGTCTCACTCTTTGGATCGCAGTGGGCCACCCAAGACAAGACCATTCACACATGACAAATCTGAGGCAAGGAGATGTGGCTAGACGTATGGAATGTGGTTAAACACAGAACTGTATGTGTCTACCATGTTTCTGGACATCAACCCCTGCAATCACCAGGAAATGATGAGGCCAACACACTGGCTTGAGTATGGTGGATTGAGAACCCTCTTTCAGAGAACACTGCCCCTGACTACACCAGAAGCTGTGACATGCTGGACAGAAGATGATGGTGGGCAGCAGCCAAAGCATGGGGTCTGCCCATAACAATGTCAGATATCCAGGCATGTCATGATTGTGATGCTTGCTTGAGGATGAGACACCTGTGCCAGAGACGACTGCCCACCTTGCCAGAGAACATAACCCTCTCCAAAGGTGGAAAGTTGATCATATAGGCCCTCTCCTGCAATCTGAGGGGGCCAGATACGCATTAACTTGCATCAACATGGCAAGCAGACCGATGCAGGCCTATCTGGTACCAAAAGCAAACCAGGCCTATGCCATCAAGGCTTTAACCAAACTAATGGCAGCTCAGTTTTAACCAAATTAATAGGACTCTGCAGGTCGACAAGAGCAACCAGGGTACAGGCTTCACGGGTGTGATGCTATAACTTTGGGTGGAAGAGAACAACATTGAATGGCATTTTCATCTGCCATACAATCCAATGGGAGCAGGCCTCACTGAATGTTATAACAGCATCCTTAAGGCTGCTCTGAAGATAGATTCTCGGTCCCTGCAGGGGTGGATGAAGAGATTGCATGAAACCCTGTGGGACCTGAACAACAGACCTAGGGATGGCAAACCCAGTGCCCTCAAGATGCTTCAAATGACTTGGTACTCCCTTCTTAGGATCCAAATTGCAGGCATGACAACCAGGTACCACCCCAGATTGGCAATGAAAATAACCTTCTGCTCCCTGTCCCTGAGAAAATATAGAACCCAGTATCCATAGAATAGAACGGCTGTGGTAGAACGCCAAGTAGGACCAAAGTGGTGTGGTCTACTTTCATCTTGGGGGAGATTATTGGAGGTGGGGGTTTTGGTAGTCCCTCCAGTATTTGGTACATAGCCTACTGATACTGTGGTCAACACCCTGTTCTTCATTGCTGTGGGGACGCTAATCATGCCCCTATGACAGATCAGGACCCTCTATTTGGCGCTTCATACAGTTATGCAGTCACAGATATCTGGCCAAAGAGTGTAGTATGAATGGCCAGGACATGCCCCAGTAAAAGCCAAAGTCTTGACCCAGGACAGGAATAAGGCCTGTATTGAGGGCAGACCTCCTTCTCTTGGTACCACTGAAAAATCTGTACTACCTCCCACGAGTCTTTGGAGTTTCCAGGATCACCAGAAGAAGCAAAATATCAGCAAAGCTCTGCAGTGTCACCGTGAGATCAAGAACCTATGTGGGACTGATGGAACATAAGATGAACCTGCACCAAACAACTTCATGCCTCCAGTAACATCATTGAGCACTGGCCCATGATAGAACATGAACTTCAACCATGAACTGATTATCAATCATCTGACATTGTGTCAACCTACATCGTGATGGGCAATTGCATAAGCATCATGGTGTGTTGGATCTCAGTATCAGGGAAGGCTCACCCTCCAACTGGCTTAATCAGTGGCTCATGCTGAGTGTATGGGAACTGCTGACTCATGGCCGGAACCACTGACTGAGCACCTGGAGAAAAGACCTGGTCAGCCCTGAGAGCACAGGTAGAGGCAATTCAAACTCTTAGATGTCATTTTAGGACTCCACATTTAAGTGGAGTTTTTTCTGCAAGCCTAGATCTTTGGAGATGGATAAGCATCTTGCCGCTCGGTTGTGTACTTGATGGACTGCTAAGGTTTGGTGACCTGCTGGAAATCAAGGTCACAGAATCACAGAATCACCCGGGTTGGAAGGGACCTCAAGGACCATGTAGTTCCAACCCCCCTGCGTAGCAGGGCCACCAAACATACACATTTAGATCAGGTTGCCCAGGACCCCTTCCAACCCGGCCTTGAACACGTCCAAGGACGGGGCATCCACAACCTCCCTTGGCAGCCTGTTCCAGGGCCTAACCACTCTCCTAGTAAAGAACTTCCCCCTAACATCCAACCTAAATCTTCCCTCCTTTAACTTGGATCCATTTCCCCTAGTCCTGCTGTTGTCAGCCCTTTTGAAGAGTTTACTCCCCTCCTGGGTGTAGGTTCCCTTCAGGTATTGATAGGCTGCAATGAGGTCACCCCGCAGCCTTCTCTTCTCCAGGCTGAACAAGCCCAACTCCCTCAGCCTGTCCTCATAGGGGAGGTGCTCCAGCCCCCTGATCATCTTAGTCGCCCTCCTCTGGACCCTTTCCAAAATCTCTATGTCTTTCTTGTACTGAGGGCTCCACACCTGGACACAGTACTCCAGGTGGGGCCTCACAAGAGCCGAGTAGAGAGGGACAATCACCTCCCTGTCCCTGCTGACCACCCCTCTCCTGATGGAGCCCAGGATCCCATTTGCCTTTCGAGCTGCCAGAGCGCACTGCTGGCTCATGTTCAGTCTCTCGTCCATCAGGACCCCCAGGTCCTTCTCTGCCGAGCTGCTCTCAAGGACCACTCCTCCCAGCCTGTACAGGTGCCTGGGGTTCTTCCGGCCCAAATGCAAAACCCTGCACTTTGCCGTGTTGAACCTCATCAGGTTCACCCGAGCCCAGCCCTCCAGCCTGTCGAGGTCCCTCTGAATGGCATCCCTTCCTTCCACCGTATCAACCGCACCACTCAGCTTGGTGTCGTCAGCAAACTTGCTGAGGGTGCACTCAATTCCCCCATCGATGTCATTAATAAAGATGTTAAAGAGCACCGGTCCCAAGACAGACCCTTGGGGGACACCACTTGTTACCGGCCTCCACCTGGACATAGAGCCATTGACCACCACCCTCTGTCTGCGGCCTTTCAACCAATTGCTTATCCATCGGGTCGTCCACCCATCAAATCCACTTCCCTCCAATTTGGAGATGAGGATGTGGTGGGGGACCATGTCAAAGGCCTTGCTCAGGTCCAGGTAAATGACATCGGTCGCCTTCCCTTTGTCCACCAATGCCGTCACTCCATCATAGAAGGCCACAAGATTAGTTAGGCATGACCTTCCTTTGGTGAAGCCGTGCTGGCTGTCTCGGATCACATGCTCATTCTTTATGTGACCGAGCATGTTGTCCAGGAGGATCTGTTCCATGATCTTCCCAGGCACGGAGGTGAGACTCACCGGCCTGTAGTTCCCCGGGTCCTCCCTGCTCCCCTTCTTGTATATGGGAGTGACGTGACCCTTCCTCCAGTCGTCCGGGACCTCACCTGACAGCCACGACTTCTCAAATATGATGGAGAGCGGCTCGGCAACCACCTCAGCCAGCTCCTTCAGGACCCTGGGATGCACGCCATCCGGCCCCATAGACTTGTATTCATTCAGTCTAAGGAGGCACTCTCGGACTTGCTCTGCCCTTACAGTGGGGAGGGATTTACCTCCTTGGTCCCCACATAGAGGTTTGGGGATGCAGGGCTCAGGGACGTGAAAAAGACTAGAATCCTGGCCACCAGTGAAGACCGAGGTGAAGAACTCATTCAGCACCTCGGCTTTCTCTTCATCTGTTGAAGCCAATTCTCCTTTTAAATTTACCAAAGGAGGTACGCCTGTTTTGGCCTGTCTCTTCTGGCCAATGTACCTGTAGAAGGTTTTCTTATTGTTTTTCACGTCCCTTGCCAAGTTCAGTTCTGCCTGCGCCTTGGCTTCCCTGATCCCACGTCTGCAAGTCAAGTCTGCAAGTCGGCAAGGTCATCCTAATGCTAGCAGCTGTTTTCCTGGCAAATAGGATGAACAGATTCTGATATGCCTGCTTGCTTTCGTGCAAATCACAAGAGTTTTGTTTAGTAGAAATCATAGGTGTTCCTCATTGTCCTGCTGAGAGTTCTGTTTAAATTTATTAACTGAGCCTGCTGTGCACTTAAAGGAACACCTGTCTCCTCAGGACAACGTGAAGCCTTGCCTGTTTGCCTCTTGAAGTCTTTTTGAAACACAAGTAGTAGATAGAATATCAGAACGACTGTTTTGTGCCCTCTGCGTGCTGGTTTTCAGTCTGTGTCAGTGTTGGAAAGAACTCTTCTGCCTGATCTGACTGCCAAGGCCAGATGTTTTCAGTGAAGGAAATCAAGAGCAGGTCTTTAGGTGTTGTCTTCCTGCTCTTGTAGGGCTGTTGCTGAGAGTCTTATGGGAAAAGCGATGTGCTCAGTGACTTTCTTCCCGTTTTCCTGCCACTTCTTCTCCTTTTTCAGGTGCCTCCTGAGAGAGCGTGATGTGATGAGACCAAATTCACCAATGACAGAGCGACTCATAAGGAGGGCAGCGGCTGTTCATTCAGTGGCATAAATCTGTCCTCACTGCTAGCAATAAGCTCATCAATCAAAGTCTGGGTGCTTTGGGTGGAGGGATGCAGTGCTGTAAAGCATGCTGGAGAACCCCTAGGAGCGAGAGACCTGATGACAGCTTACTTGGAAGATACAACCTGAAATGCAACAGCTTTAAATCCTGGATGATTCCACTAGGAAATTAGAAGCTTACCTGCTTGTAATGCGCAGCTACCTGAATCTTCCTGGGACACCGTTTTCTAGTAGAGTTTCTGTGCAGTTCCCTCTGAGCGTGCTCATATTCAGTACAGTAGCAGTGCCAGGCTTTCAGTCCTTCATTGGCCCAGTTTGTTACTTTGTGAAAATATGTTAAATAATCAGTAAACTTTCCAGACAATTCAAACGTTTATGTTACAGATTTAGACACACTTCTTTTGAGACAGATACATACATGTAAGCACGCTTAATAAGAAATTTAATTAGTGGTAAGAAAATTATGACTATCAGCAGGTGGGGGAAGAGGGCTTAGTGCTAAATTATTATGGTACATAGTTGCAGACTTCTTGGAGACAGCGTGGCTCATGTGTTAGCTGGTCGGTAAAAGGAAAAAACAAAGAGCAGGTAAAAAGAGTTCTCTTCAGCAGGCACTGAGAACAGGAACGCTACAGAACACTCAATGGCCCCCTCTCTCTATATTCTGGAAAAATAAGTAATAATAAATTTTAAAAAAAAATCCCCAGCCATCCCAACGTTTGCACTCTTTATGGCATGTTTGGTTCAGTGACTTTTTGGCAGTAAAAGTTCTGTTTCAGCAAAAAAGGGCAGTGCAAAGGTAATGCACAAGCTAGAAAGTTTCTTGTTCACTCTTGACTGCTTTAAAGAACCTGATCTTAAAGAGCAGCTTTAGTAATAATAATGCTAACCAACAAGATAACCTTTGCTGTAATGGCCAGTGAGAAAGTGAGCAAGTATGTAGAACCACTGACAGCCCCCTGTCATGTTACTTGCTCAAGTAACAATAAATTTCTCCTTTCTGGATAGAGTTGCTTTTGGGGTTGTGATGGAATATGTCCTTTCTAGTAGGTGATCTTGGATATTGCCAACTGCCCATTGCTGTCACAAGCTGCCAGGTCAGAAAGGTCACTGCGTGTGCACAGTGCTCGGGATATTTCTTCTCCCAAGTGCATGCTCTGATGAGGAGCAGCAGGCGGTGGTGCCTGGCAGCTAGCAGATGAGGGCCATGTTGGGAGGAATGGGTTAAAAATGGAAGCTTGGTGAGAAGGATAGGATATCCTTGGAATGTTGGACAAGCAGAACATTCGTGTACGGACAATATAGGTGATTCTTATATGTGAAGTACCCTGTGGGATGTGCTGGACCTTTCCGTCTTGATGTGGAAAAGATCACAGCCTACTGAAGAGCAGGGCACAGTGGCAGACATCACTTGTGCAAACCCTTGATAAACAGGCATGAGCAGCAGACTGGTGACTCCCTGGAATGAGTGGATTTCAGTTGTTGCCTGTGTCTATGCTTGTGTGCCTCTGCCTGGGTGTTGCTTAGGGAATGCTCTGGTTAGAGAGGAATGGAAAAGAAACGTGTTCTTTTGTTTTCACTGTGGGTCTGTGATTGTTCCTGCTCCCTATCTGTGTTGACCCACCTGGGCAGGCAAGCAGTGCCCAATACATCAGATGACAGTGGTGGTGGCAAAGGCTGCCCAAGTTGTACAAGCTAAGCAGCATAGCTATCTAGTGCAATTGCAAAAATAAAAGCGAGGAATCTTTGGAGAATGGAAGAGAGAAAGTCACCACCACAGTTTCCAGCGTAGCTCATAGTTTTGCACTGATGCCAGGAGCTTGTCCAAATACCATGGGAATGGGAGAAAGCCAGGAAAGTTGGCAGCAAGCAAGGCACAGTGGGTTTTGTCCTAAGGGGTTTCTTACTCTTAGGGTATTCCTCCACCAGAGTGCTTTCTTTTCTTGGGGAATACCTCTCCACAGTACTTACGTGAGTGGGGACCTTTTATACCCTGCTTCTCAGTTCATTTTTTTCCTTCTTCTTTTCTCTCTGTTAGGGTCATGCTCCTGGCCCTCCAGATAAGCCAGCAGGGAGTGGTGCCTTTGATACCATGGACAAGCATTGCTGCTTTCTGCAGTGGTCGGCTCATTCAAGCCACACCCCTAAAAAAGGCTCCTTGCCCCCCTTCTGCTTATCTCTACAATCATGACCACAAGTAATGTGGCACAGTAACACCTACCACTCGCCCCCCTAGAAAATTCCCAGTACTCAGATAGAGTCTTATCACCAAAACAGGCCTCACAAAGGGAGCGTTGAGCCAGGGAGAATAAAGAGAGGGGTTCAGAAATCCTCTTTCACAGACTGCAACCCACGTGTTGTTTTTTCCTTACTTTGCCATTCCAATTCCCTGCCCATCCTGCTGTATAGGCAGTGAGCAACCAACTAGCTGGGCGCTTACCTTCCCAGCTGGGTCAGCAGACTGCACCCCAGCAACATGTGCTGCTGAAATGGGTGCAAAATATCCTCCGCACAATTTGTCTCTGCTGAGAAAATCTCAGTAACAAAAGTTTAAATCCTACAAAATCCATGAAAAAAAACACAAGAAAATAATTTCAAACATTTATTTGAAACACAAGTGTTACAGACTAGAGGTGGTCTGGAAAATAATATCTTGCTTTGCTGTTATTACAAGACAAACCATTTTTCCCCGTTTGCTTTTCTTTTCTCAAGGCCCGAATGTCACTGAACTCTCTTCTCAGCTTGCCCGTTGGGCACACCGTGGCAAAGATTGGGGTCACTTCTTTTGGCCGTTCTACAGATTGGAAAACACAGCATCTTTTTCATCCTTTGCAGGAGGAAAGCAACCGCTCTTGCTTCATCAGGTGGTTCTTCACAGACAAGTTGTTTCCTATCTCCGTAGGCAGACATAATAACAGCTTGGAAGAGGTTGATCAAAACACAGGTCATCACCAGCAGGAAGGAGGTGAGGAAAAAACCACCCAGCAGCCTGCTGGATGAAAATGCAGTATCTCTGAAAGCAGACACGCAGTAAGAGAATACGGTCTGAGCTGAGTGAATCATATTATTGTAATTCCATTCATGCTGGCCAAACACAAGATAGCCAAAAGCCATAAAGATAGAGAAGTACACCACCACCACAGAGGCCATTGAGGAGATCCCAGGAAGGGCTGCCAAGACTGATCTTTGAGCCAGACGCACCTCATAAAACAACTGAGAATACTTTAGTGTCTTCAAAACTGCAAGAAATGCCAAAAAGCCCAAAGTATTCCTTAGATTCTGATCTAGATGAGAAACTGCGTGAAAAGGAATGAAATCGTTTGGATAAAGTAAGAAAAAATGAACAATATCAGCTCCCATCTTGAACTTTAAAACCTGGAAAGGAACAATCAGGAAGAATGCCCATTTTAAGATGAAGCTGATTGTCCTGGAAATAGTTTTTTTTCCTTGGACCATGCTGTAGAGGCCGTCTGCAACGTACATGAGCAGAAAGGCAACAGCAGCTAGGAAAAACAATTGTCGACCTTTTGTTTGCTGATGGAAAATGGGGACAGCAAATGAGTGTACTGACAAAGTTGGTTTTATGATCCCAAAATCAGACAGTTCAAATATGACTGAGATGCTGCAAAAGAGATCTCCATCAGAGGTGAACGTAGTCAGTTTGACGATCACAGCCCAGGTCTTTTCATCAAGCCAGTTGCTCTCCTGCAGCAAATGCAGCCTTGTTGTTGAATTATGTCTTCCTTCTTCAGGGAAAAAGTAAAACGTGTATCCTCCTGGTCCATATGTGTGCAGATCTCCGTATGAGAAGTAAGTCCAGGGAGCCCAGTTTGGTTGGTAAGTAAACCCAGGGTAACTGCTGGTTTCCTTGGAAAAAGAACGGTTGGCGACTTTTGTCCACGTGCCAGCATAGTCACCTTTCTCTTCGAGGTCCCTGCCGTATTTGTGAAGGCAGTGGCTCTTACTGATTACAAATTTATTTACAAAGCTGTGAGGGTGGAAACACGTTTTCTCAGTACCTTTAGCCCGCACTTGCCTCATCCTAGGCAAACCGATGATTTTGGATGAGCTGTCGGTAAGAAAAGTTGGCTGAATGCCGTTGTGGATCAAAGGCAAGAAGGTGTCGTTCACCCACGTGTAAATATCTGCCAGCTTAACCACAGCAGGGAGTCTGGGAGAGAACTGGTTCCGAATAAATTGGTTGTAGTGGAAACTGTTAGTGTTCACAGTAGAATAAGCTAAACATAAGACAACTGCTAAAACCACAAGGTGACCGATAACATCTTTTATGAAAATGAATGCCTTGGCCTTAATTTTTGCCGTTTCCAGCATCTTTGCAATTTCCCCATCTTTTAAAGGCTTGTACTGCTCGGTGTCTCTGATCTGGGCAAGCTTGAAGTGCTTCTCCCGCATCTCTTCTTCATTCATTGCTTCCTTTTCTGCTTTGATCTCAGAAGAGAGATCCTGAGTAAACCATGGAATGTTTTCACAGTATTTTGGACGAACTGTTTTCAAAGCTGAGTAACAACTGATTTTTATGATTGAAACAAAGAACACATTTTGAATAAAGGAAGTTGCCGACGCTAAAAGCCACTCCAGCGAAGTCTGGTAGCCATAAGACAAACCATACAGTACAATGAAAAATGACGATACCCCACTTACAGTTATCACTAACACCCACGAGAGATAGACACACCACCAACAACAAACTCTGGGTGGTCTCTTGCAAAAAGGCACAGAGCTAACGCTGAGTAGCTTGCTTTCTTCCTGCAAGTTACCTGCTTCCTTTGCACAGTTATTGCTGAAATTGGAATTTGACGGTAGTCTTCTCCGCCTGGCCTTAACCTTTGGACGGGAATTCTTTCCTGTTTGCTCCTTGTCTCCGGCGGTACTTGCACCTCCTTCAGAAACTGGGCAGTTACTGCTGTCCTGGGGAGCTCCCTGGCTTCTTGTCTTTCCCTCAGTTCTTCTCTTCAAGTTATGTGTCGGGCCCTGAGAATCGCTGTGAGCAGGAACGTTCTCCGGGGAACTAATGCTACCAGATTGTGCTGACGTTTCTGAACGTTTCCTTTTTTGCGAATGTACTCTCCACGATTTAAGATTCCCAGGAAGCAGAGTTAGACTTCTCCCTGGGTTCTTCTGGGAATACTTAAATAAGGCCATTATAATCATTTCCACAGGTACTGCAATCAAAGTATATTCAATGCCTATGGCAATTGATCTCAAGTACCTCAGGTGTCTTGGAGATTCTTCATCCCTGTCAGCATTAAAGAACATAATGTTAACGAACAGCTTTAATAATAATGTTGTTAGACAGGAAGATAACCTTTGGAGCCTGCTATAAGTGCCAGTGAGAACCTGAGCAAAAACAGAGAGCCATAGATGGCCCTCTTTCAGACCACTGGCCAGATCAATCAAAAAATAATCCTTTCTGGATAGAGGTGCTTTTGGGTTGGTGACGGAAAATGTCCATTCTAGTAAGCCATCTCCCTTGTCAAGGGCAAGCCATTTCCTGCACATAAAGAACCAGGTCTTCCGAGCGGACACGTGTTCAACTTTGGCTCTGCTTAAGAACCAGCCTGGCGATGGGCCTCTGTTGTTGTGCCAGACCCTGAAGGCGCGGATGTCTCCCAGGTCTTCCTTCGTAGTCAAGAGAAAACAGTCAGTGCTTCCTCGACGGAAAGCAGGAAACTGTGGAAGCCACAAGCAGTGGACATCACTTGTGCCGTTCTGGCCGATGAGCTGAAGAAAAACATCTGCGCTGGTTCCAGCTCCCCAGCGACTGCCGGTGTACAAAGTGACCAAAAAGCTGACTTTATCAAAGGGGTCGTTGTCGGGCAGAACTATAATTTTGTCTTTGCTGACCATCTCAGCCCTGTCTTTCCGCACGGCCCAGAGAGACAAAAGAAAGTAGGCTGCAAAAATGAAGAGCACTGTTAGAAGGGTCACAGGGTTCTTAGGGATGTCCGCTATTAGGTTTCCTTTGAGATCTACTCTGTTGGGGGTCACAATGACTTTGGCTGCCAGGAACTTGATGTCAAATGTGGATGTATTTGAGGCAGTGAGGACTGACCGGCTCCTGTGACTCTGCTTCATGCTGCAGACACAGTGTACCCGTTGCCAGTTGGTCAGGGAACCAAGTCTGCACGTGTCCACCAGGCATCCATCCATCGTGCTCTCAACCGAAATATTCAGGGCTGCCTTAAGCAGGCTTTCCCTCAACTGAGCCTTGGGTATCGGGAGTGTTGGTGCGGCTTCAGTGTAGTTTAGGACAGAAGCTGCAAGATAAGCCAAATAACCCACATTAAAACAGTCTCCGGTCTGGACATAAGCTGTCATGGGCGCACTTAAACCACTCACTGAGGCAAACAGTTCATGAAACACAACAGCTAGCGGTCGACTTCTCACTGGGTTCTGTGCTCTGACATGCAGACTCAGTTGGGTAAACGCCCCCAGAGAGTCACACATTTGAACGTACAGTGTCAGAGCATACCTCCGAGAGGGGACACCAACTGGGAGGGGAGATGGAGGCATTCTAGGCTGATAGCCAAAGTACACAATTGTGCCAAATGTGTTGTCCTCCACCGAGTTAATTTTGGCAGTTTTGGATTCGTCGGAAGCTACTATGACTTTGTAAGTCAGGGGTAAGTTGCTGTCTGAAAATCCACTGCACTGGACAACAGATTTTGTCAGGAAAGCTGTACCGCGGTGTGGGCTGACGCTACACTTGCCAGCCCTGGGTGGAGAGTTTACTTTAAATGCATATCTGTAGAGGGATGACCTACCGCCCCAGGTAGTCACTTGTAGTAGCAGTATGTATGATTGATCTGCAGTACTGGTAAAAGTCAGAGCATGTATAGAAAGGTATGCACCAGACTTACCTGTTGAGGTCCTGGAAGACCAATCAAAGCTAATTTCTGTAGAATTTTCCATCCAAAGCGACCAGTGGTAGACTATCTGGCTGCTTGTTTGACAGTTGAGGCATCTGCCTGACAACGTAAACCTCTCTGTCGGAATTACAGCGCTGCCACAGTTTTCAAGGCACGCCACATCCAGGAGAGGTGAGAAGCCAGACTGCACGTTTACGCTTTGGTCGGCATAACTCTGTCTTCTATCCTTTTGAATGACTAAACGGAAGTGGTAGACAGTGTTTCCCGGGAGCGATTCCGGTGCTAGCACTTGAACAGCCCCTGAAGATGTCAGCCACCTCAAATCCCTCTGGGCTGGATGACATTTATTTCCCGCACTGATTCTCATGCTTTCATAGTCCAATAGCTTCTTAGTGCAGTACCAAGTAAACGTGAGTCCCTTTAGTCGTTCCGGTGAATCGGGGTCGTAGGACACGGAGCCATCGAGAGTCCAATTATCAAAAAAGCCCACTGTCCGGAAGTTGCCTCCTGCAATACTTGCCACAAGATCACTTCTCTCTATCTTGATGAAAACCCTGTCTGTGTTATTGAAGGATCTTTTGGTCCCAAGCATGTATACTGAAGCAGTAAAATAGACCTGATACATTCCATAATCCAAGGTCCAGCTGGGAACCGTTAGCTGTACTGTGTTGACACCGTGCATCGCTGATGTATTTAAAGGTTGGTCCCAGTCTGGATTAGTTTTCATGTCCTTAACAGCATAGAATATCCACTGAGGCTTTATGGACACGTGGAGGTTGCAGTCCACTAGCACTCTGGCATACAGCTCAAACGTTTTCCCCTTTTTCTGACGTATGACAGAGGTGTGAAGAGAAGGTTTTTGAATTGTAACCGAGTTGAATTTGCAGGCTGCTTCCTGGTGAAGCACTGCCAGCTCTGTTGCTTTTGAAGTGTCATCCCTGACGCTTGGGAGAGCCGGTGTCAGTCCATTTCGGGTGATGCTCACTTTTGCCACGAACCCTTGGTGTTTCTCAGGATCCCCGGGGAAAGCAGAGCAATGGAACAAGCAGGTGGCACTTCTCGTGCCATCACGGTATGCGTGTGAGCTCTTCTGGGCGGCCCACCTTGCTGACATCTTGACACTCAAGTTGCGATAAAGGCACTCGGGTGCAGCGCATGAGGCAGATGAGCTCTGCACTGTAATGAGACTGGAGGCCACCGGCCAGAGAGCGCTTCCCAGGGAGAGGCCTGACTGGAGCGTGAACTGCCCTGACCAGAGGGAGGTGTTCTTCACCCAACCCCAATTCAGGTACCAGCGGCAGTGCGGCGGGGAGGCAGGCTGCCTCTCTGTGCTCTCTGCCTCCGCTGTCGCTCCTGGGGCTGGCCGGTACCTGTGGAATGTGTTGTTTCTGCATTGAGCATTGAAAAGGGCAATTGATCGAAAGAATTAAGCTGTAACATATCCTTAGAAATAACTGATGTGGAAAGTAAGAATACCGTATACATCTTAGGAACATATATTAGGAACATAGCTACCGAATTACCTAACAAACACTTTCTCACAAAGCTGCAATAGGTTTGGAATGTTCTAACCAGTATGGGTATAGTATTCTGAACTAGGAGACATACTGTGAGGTTGTTCATTAGAGCGGCAGAAGCCAAATACATCTAACAGACTTTCAAGGAGGCAGGGCCTTTACACAGAGCAGAACTGTCCCACTCTGTGGGAATGTTAGGATGCCATACACTGGCTCCAAGATACTCCCCTCTATCCTCCTCCCGAGCTTGTCTCTACGCAGGGACAGATGGATGACCAGAACAGTGACCCAGTGTGAAAGGACACAAACGTTAGGGGGGTAATTAAACGATTGAGGCTGTGCCTATATGTCTATGTTTATGTTGTACAACTGACGTCCGAAAAGTTACCACCAAATGTTTGTTAAGAAAGCAATTGCTAGAAGTCAATTAAGCAATTAAGACATTTGTGTTTGGGCGGCAAAGATTTGTGTCTACTTGGCGTTTGTATGATTAGTATTGAAGCATCAGGAAAGAGTGTGAACCTGCATTACTCAGCCAATGAGGAACCAGGGATGAAAGAGATCAGCGGCAGGCAATAGGGGATCAAAGATGTAACAGTGTTTTGTCATAGAATCATAGAATCACCAAGGTTGGAAAAGACCTAAAAGATCATCCAGTCCAACCGTTCACCTATTCCCAATAGCTCCCACTAAACCATGTCCCTCAACACAACATCCAGCCTTTCCTTGAACACCCCCAGGCTCGTTGACTCCACCACTTCCCTGGGCAGTCCATTCCACTGCCTGACCACCCTTTCTGAAAAGTAATACCTCCTCATGTCCAGCCTGAATCTCCCCTGCCATAGCTTGAAGCCGTGCCCTCTGCTCCTATCACTAATGACACGAGAGAAGAGGCCGACCCCCAGCTCACTACAACCTCCCTTCAGGAAGTTACAGAGAGCAATGAGGTCTCCCCTGAGCCTCCTCTTCTCCAGGCTGAACATCCCCAGCTCCTTCAGCCTCTCCTCATAAGCCCTGTGCTCCTGACCCCTCACCAGCTTTGTTGCCCCCCTTTGAACACACTCCAGGGCCTCAATGTCTTTCTTGCAGTGAGGGGCCCAAAACTGGACACAGTACTCGAGGTGCGGCCTCACTAGTGCTGAGTACAGGGGAACAATCACCTCTCTGCTCCGGCTTGCAACACTGTATTGCCAAAACAATCTGCTTTCTCAGAGAAACCGTACTAGAAAATTATTTGGAAACTTCCAACATACCGCAGTCGCAAGGTGCCATTCCCCAGGCAGGACAGCCAGCCCTCGCCGCTGCGCCCTGCGGAGCCGCGTCCGGGAGCTCCGAGGCAGCTGACCGCCAGGGGCGGCGGCTGCACGCGCGGAGAGCAGGCTCGCAGGGCCAGCAGGGAAAAGGCGAGCAGCTGGAGCAGAAAAAGAAGCGTCGGCATGGCGGCACGACGGGCGAGAGAAAGCGTCGGCATGGCGGCGTGGCCAGCCGGTGGCTGCTTGTTGCGTAGTGCCAACTGTCAGCGAGCGACCTCGGCATTCTGAACGTTCTACGTGCAGACCGGTACCTGCCGCCCTTCTCCATGGCGCGGCTTGCCAAAAAACCACGTCGGCTTCGAAACGGCCCCTGGGACGGGCTGTCGAAAGGGGCCACGGACCGCACGGAGAGCGGCAGGAGGCAGCACCGCGTGGCGCTCAGCGCGGAGGCTGGATCGGCAGGGCCGCCGCGCCGAGAGGAGGACCGGCCCCGCCCCGCCCCGCCCCACAGAGCGGCCCGGCCCGGCCCCTTGTCCTGCGTGCTGTGGGAAGCGCGGAGTCGCTCGGGCGAAGGCTGAGAGGGGCTTGTGGGACGGCCATGGCACCGCTGAGGGACTGCAAGGTACGGGCGGGCCGGAAGGGAGCGGCGCAACGACGGAGCAGAGCCGAGCCGAGGGGCCGTTTCGCGGCCGCAGGTGGCTGGGCGGCTGTGCCCGCTGTGCCCGCGGGTCCGCGGCTGGGAGGGGCGCGGGAGGCCGGGCCTGGCGCCGTGCGGCCTCGTCCGGGGTCGTCCCGAGAGGCGCTGTTTGGGGAGCTTCGCTCGCCCTGGGGCTCGGACGGCGGGCTGAGTGCTGCCCGCTTCCGTCTGGGGGAAGCCAGGTAACCCGTGATCTGCAGCCCTGCCTCGGCTGCTCTCTGGGCGATTTTCTGCTCGCTTCTTTCTGAACTCACGCTTGCGTGTTGTAAGAAAAGGAAGAAAGTTTGTGATTTGATATGGTCGAGTACTCCCAGGCGTGCCGTGTGAACTCTCTGGTACTCGAATGGTTGGAATGTGAGCCTTTAACGAAATTTCAGTGAGAAATCTTTAGAATATCGTTTTTAAAATGTCTCCCAGTCTACCTACTGGTTTTGTCAAGGATGGAACTCAGTGTGTGATTAAGTTGGCAAAGGAAGCACCTGAGACCAACTCGTGGTTGCGTTGCCACCCTGTGTGGGAAAGCACTGCTCTGCTGTGAGGTGCAGAAAACCAGGGCCTTAATTCAGCATGTGACAGTTCCACGTGAGGTGTGCCTGCAGCAGAGGAACTTGTCAAAAGGGAACCATAATGAGTTGAGAATCGTTCTTGCATTTGGAGGTCTGTAGGCCGTTAAGTTTTACCGTTTACAGTGTGTTGGTTCTTCCTCCCCACTGCTAAGCACAGCTAATGGAGTTGATTGTCATAACGTAATGTCACATGTAATTACGGCTGCAGAAAATGTTCCTGTGGCTGCCCAAGTTGTCTGTACAGCACAAGAACACAACAAGAAAACGTGGTTGAAAAGCGTCAGCAAATCATCGCTTTTGAAGTCTGCTGGCTGTGTGTGGGCAAGCAGGGCATGGAATAAGCAGTTCTTTTTTTGTTTATTGTGCAGGCCTGGCAGGACGCTGGACTTGGGCTGTCGACCACTAGCAACGAAGCCTGTAAGCTATTTGATGCTGCGCTAAGCCAGGTATGACATGAAGCAAAAATAAGAGAAGGAGGGTCTTGTGCACCTAGTAGTCTTTGCTGTAGCTGACTTTTGAATTTCTGACTGTCTGGAAGATGAGAAGATGGATGTAGTTTTATCGATTGAGGAAAGAACACTTAAGCAGTCACTGCTAGTGTGTACTTAGACGCACGCCCGTGATGCTTTCCCACAGCAGAGTCAAATCTAACAGGTGAGTTGTGGTCTCAGAGGTGTTACGCTCTTGCGCATTTTCTGGGAATAGGCTGAGGAACCAGAGCCTGAGGCTGAGTTCAGCCACTGGCTGTCAGCAGAAAACCCAGTTAGCAGGGAGCTCTGCTGAGTGTTGCAGCTGAGGGAAAAGCTTCATCTGGTGTGCTTATCACCCCTCACACTAGAGAATCATGGAGGAGACATATGCTGCTTAGAAACTGAAGATTGTTAGTTCAGCTGGTGGGCAGAGTACCTTAAAGAAGACATTTTCTCTGTTTTCTTCCTAAGTAAACTCAGTGTAGTAAGTGTAAAGATTCTCTTTTGTGTTGCTTCCTTTAACTTTAACCTGCCTGGGATCCTGGGCTACCTGATCTAGTGCCTGTTTGACTGGTTGGCAACCCTGCCAGTGGCAGGGGGTTTGGAACTAGATGATCTTGGAGGTCCCTTCTAGCGCAAGCCATTTTGTCATTGTGTGGGAGAACGAGAAGATGCCCAGTGTCGTTGGCACTGTCTCTCCCTTTTGCAGTATGCAACGTGGCGCAACGATGAGAATCTAGGAGGTATTGAAGGGTGTCTTTCCAAGTTAAAGGCTGCAGATCCAAATTTTGGTAAGTGTAGCCTTTAGCTGTTTGCACGGGAAGTGCTGGATGCTACGTGAATCACTGCAAAATAATGCCTCTTGTTTATTTCCATTTAACCTTCAATGGATTCAAAGAGCACTATGGTGTTATTTGATGTGGCTCTTTTTCTGCTACAAAACAGAATTTTTCAACATAGTGACCACTGCTAGCTATGGATTTTCTCCAGGGACGATCGAGAGCATGTGTGCCACGCTCGTAAAAATCTGCACTAGCAGAGGTGTCCTCTTGTTGGCTCTGCTGAAGTTATCACCTGCCAACTCGCTGTGTTGACACCCACTGTTTGGTCTCTATAAGTGTTCAGCAAGCGTCAGTAAGGTCAATAGTTGTCATTGCTTCCACGTGGAGGAATTCAGGGACACTACTTTGCTTCATATGCACCTCCATGTTGTGGATCAGTGTAATAAAATGGGAGGTATTACTTTTGGAGCAGCCCTTCTACCCTGTTTCTTTGTGTTCACTGTACTTCATTTTGGCAAGTAGCAGCTGGTGTGTGGGGTAGAATTCTGTAATTTGTCGTTAGAGGGGGGAGCAGGCTGTGGTGATGTTTCCGTGTTTTTCACTCAAGTCCTCTGTAATGCCTGTCCTGAAGGGCAATGAAAACTGGAAGCTTATGAGTCTTTGCTACAGAGGGGACCCATTTTCACCCAAGGCAACCCAAGCCTCTTCATGCTCTTGTAGAGATGAGTTACGTTCATTGCTGTACTGCTCATGATGTGACTTGTTGATTTCCATAGTCATGGGACATGTCATTGCTAACGGATTGGAGCTTATTGGCACTGGAAGCTCAGTGCGGCTCAACAGAGATCTGGGCAGTGCGCTGAAAACAATGATGACGCTGTCGAGATCTCAGCCTCTGACGGAGCGGGAGAAGCTTCACGTATTGGCCTTGGACATGTTTGCCAGTGGGTAAGTGGCTGGCCCTGTGGGGAAGGGGACAGTGGCTGGTTTTGTCATTCAGGGCCTTCTTGCTGTTGCAGCGTACTGCTGCCTTAGCTATGTGTTCTCCACTTTCTTCTCATGAAGAGTACTGTGAAGAGGATAAGCTATCAGAGGTGATGTTTTGTCGGGTTGTGTCCTAGCAGTCTAACCAGTCATGTAGCAGAGAATCAGGATCAGGTGTTTGTTATTGTTGTCAAATGTGTCTCCCAGAATTGTATCACGATCAGATTACCCCTCCCCTAGGAGGGGAAGTGCAGTATGGCCTCTGACATACCTTTAGCACTTCTTTTTTTTAAATCCATCTTAATTACATCAGTGGAGTAAAGGTTTAGAAATGGGATAGAATTATGTATAGCTACTCTAAGGTCTGGTGTAATATGATAAATTTTTTGAACCGCACAAGCAAATCCTCAAGCTTACTTTTCATAGAATTACAGGAGATGGAATGGACCACAAAAGACTGTTGAGTCCACCACCAGATGAGTCCAGATGAGTCTTGAATATCTTCATAAAAGGAGACTTTGCAGCCTCTCTGGGCAAGCTGTTCCAGTGCTCCTAGTGTCAGAAAGTGGAGTGGGAGATGCTGGTATCAGCAGTTGTGTAAAGCATTATTGTTCCGTTCAGTACGATGAATTTCTGTGCACTCTAGGGAAGTAGTCATTCACTTTTATTGTTCATCAAACAAGTGAACATGGCTTTACCTCATGTAATTCATAGCAAAGGTAAAGAGGAAGCTACCAAAGCCCTGCTAGTGTGGGTTCAGTTCCCACTGGAACAAAGGTATCTGTGTGCCTATGACTGTAGATTAATTATCAAATTATAGAATGGCTTAGCATGTGAAACATCTTCAAGATGATCAGGCTGAACTACCAAGTTCCATAACTATGTAATGTTCTCTAGTGTCAGGTCTACACATTTCTTAAATTCTTCTGGGAAGGGAGGGGCTTGGACTTCTCCACCTCCCAGGTGAGGCTCTGCCACACAGTGCAACACAGTAGTCAAGGTGCAGCCGCACTATTGCTGAGTATGGGCCCAATCCTTTTCCTCCTCTCATTGACCAGACTGTTTCTGATGCAGGCCTGGATGCCATTGGCCTTGCTGGCTGCCTGGGCACACTGCTGGCTCACATTCAGCTGGTTGTCAGCCAGCACCCACCGCCAGCTCTTTTTCTGCTGAGCAACTTTGCAGCCACTCGTGCCCAGGTCTGTACCACTGTATGGGGTTGTGGCTCCAGTGTAGGACTGGGGGCTTAGCCCTGTTGAATGTCATGCAGTTGGACTTAGCCCTTTGATCCAGGCTCTCCAGATCCATCTGCAGAGCCTTCCAGCTCCCAAGCAGATAGCAGCAGATCTCTCTGTCCCAAGTTCACGTTCAATGTCGGGAAAATCTTTATGGTTCAGCTGGTCTCTTTTTCCTTGCCTTTTGCAGCTTTTGTAAGAGTACTTCTCATGTGATTTCCCAGTAAGTGCCCTGCTTAAACAATGTCATTGTTTCTCAAAGGAAAAAACAAACGTAACTAAAATTTGTTCAAGAAGAAAAAGGCATTTGCTGTTGAATCTTCTCTTTTTCAGAATAGGAGGAGTTTAGAACTGACAGCAGGGGCCGGTATGCATGTCTTCTTTCAACGATTAAAATTCTTGTTTATAGACAGCTTCCAAAAGCTTGTGATGTATGGGAACAGATTCTACAGAACCATCCGACGGACTTGCTAGCCCTCAAATTTTCCCATGACACTTATTTCTACTTAGGATATCAAATACAAATGCGAGATTCTGTTGCTCGGGTTTTTCCTTTCTGGACACCTGACGTTCCTCTGAGCAGGTAGGTCATGCTTCACTTTCAAAATTGCTCCGTATCTGATGTATGCATACTCTTTTGTTTTAGGTTCAACACATCTAAATGATAGGATTTGTTAGAAACAGGAGTGTAGACAAGATTAACAGCTTCTAGATGAAGTGGAGTGAATTATGGGTGACGCCAGCTCGATCATCTCCCCCGCATCCCTGCTGACACTGTTAGTGAGGTTGTTCTGTTCAGTTTTCAGAAGTGAGCAGTGGCTCACTCAGTGACTTTTGCTGTCAGATAAGGCTCGTGTCATGTAACGCCTAAGATGGAATGGTGCACTCACTGCAGGCGGGGGCAAAATGCCCTCAGGCTCTTGTGTGCCCATTTCCTTTTTCCTTTTGTTTCCTGTGGACAAACGCACTGTACCTCAATATCCAGGACAGAATGCTTTTCTCTTCCTCAGACAGTGAAGACAGTGTAAACTGAATATTAAGCTGGTAATGAAGCTATGGCATCGCGCAGTCTCACGGCTCAGAAGGCAGTGTCATTTTTCCATCAGTGTCAACTGACACAAATGTGAAATCCTTTGTTGTTTTTATGTACTATTTATGCTAATGTCATTTGTTGGGAAGGTTGGACTTAGCAGTTTGGACTGAGCTTTAGTAAATTTTTTTTGGCACAGTTCTGCCAAAGTGCAAACTCTTATCCACTTTATTGGGTACAATTAAGGAGCATTAATCCCAGGAGCCTGTAACAGCCCAGTTTCTTTGTGCCTTTATTGCTTAATGATGCAACCTTTGCCACATTGCATTAAGGTACTTGCGTACAGTGGACAGTGAAGAAAGTGTAGATGGCTGCAGTCATATGTGTTACTTTTGAGATATTCAGGTAACTTTTGTGGCAGCACTTTCTTACTTCTGAGCATCTGATTTTTCATTTTTACAACTGCTCTGTGCACCTCTTAATTCCAGCTTATCCAAAAGGGTAAATGTCAGCAGCTCATAAATTATTGGTGGTATGCTTCTTGCCACTGATTCCCGTGATGGCTTTTTTGGGCCTCCCCTTTCCTACGAGGAGTAGCTCATTGTTCTGTACTCTGCAAGCTTGAATCCTGTGAGTCCTATAACAGCAATGTGGTTTGCCACCGCCACCAGCAGCAGCCTGACAGTGGATGTCTTTCATTTACAGCCTGGTGGGTTGAAGGAGCTGGAGTAGTCACTTTCACAAACCAGAGTGTGTATTGACACACTCCCACTCACCACATTTGAAATGTAAATCTGAAGTCACTTGTGGATGATCTGTTTCCCTTGTTGGTAAAATTCAAAGTTGAATTTGAAAAATGGCACGGCAGTGGTTGAGACTAACTGCAGGAATGGAGACAGTGAGTCTAAATATTGTCTCCATTATCTACAGTTCAGCATTGGGAAAATTGTGTTCCCAGTTCCATGTTATGCTTCAGGCCATGCAATTAGTTTTTAGAATATCTGTTGGGCACGAGGGAGGGTTGATCTTTTGTTAAGTACACACATTTATAATAGGTAGGCTGTGAGCTCTTCCTGTTGGTCCGTATTGTGAAATACGTTGCAAGGACTGGTTTTACTTAAATGCTGTTTCTAGTATGTATTTCATTCCTTGCTTAAATCTAGTTCTGAATGAGTGAAGTGTTCTTTTCTATTTTGCTTAGCTACGTGAAGGGCTTCTACTCTTTTGGACTCATGGAAACAAACTTTTTTGATCGTGCAGAGAAGCTTGCCCGTGAGGTAAACTGCCCGTTCTTGATGGTGAAATGTTTTTAGAGTTGTTAGTCATGTGCTCCCTATCTCTGAGTGATGTTTTGCACAAATGCTGTAAACTGACTCTTCATTATTGCAATTTTTAGTAGAAGTAGGAAAGAGCTACTGGAAATGCTCAGTTTCATAGGAAAAATGTTAATGACTATCCCTTAGTAGGATTCCTTCGTCTATGCCTTTTGCTGCATCCCCCTAAGTGTAGCTGGCTGTTAATTTCTAGTAAAGAATGTTAAATTGATTTATTGTAATCTGCTCTTGACAGTTCATTCTGTTTGGGTTCCCTCTCTGTGGGTTTTTTTTCTTTTTTCCAGACACATAGTCATGGATTAGTGAGCAGCTGAGTGTACAGTGTTCCTGGGGATCAAAACTAGTCTGCATATACCCTTTTTATAACGATAGAAGTTGTGTTTGATCTTCTGCAGTCTTCAGGATTATTGCTGTTGCCTTGTGGTCTTGGATGGAATTAATCTCTAATGGGTGTCTTGGCAAGGTTCTGTTGCATCAGGGGCAGATGAAACTGCTACTCACTGACCTTACAAAATGGCTAAGATACTGTGGCAATTGGAGCAAGAAGGAGTTATTTACTCTGTATTCAGTTCTGGCTGTGGTCTTGAAGAAAAAAGCACTTGCTTGCAAGGAACTGTTGTAGACTGTATTATGCCTGTGCATGCAACTCTTTCATGGCCAGTTCTGACGTATGTCTGTGGAATGAAATGTTGTTGGATAAGTTTCATTGAATCCTGCATTCTGAAGCTGTTTTGCACATGTTCACCTCTGTGCAGTAGAATTCAGGAAATTAACCAGAAAACTTTTTCTTCCTTTCTGTCCAAATCAGTCTTTCAGGTGTAGCTGGTTGGAGCAGGCCAGGGTTGTACCTAACATCCAGCCAGTGAAATTAGTCTCTTGTTTCCCTGTCACCAGTAATAAATGGTTATTTGCCAGTTTGAGAGAATCATCACGTTTTCCTTTTTTCACTCACAGGCTTTGGATATAGAGCGGACAGATGCGTGGTCTGTTCATACTGTAGCTCACGTAAATGAAATGAAAGCAGAGGTGGAGAAAGGGTTGGCGTTCATGAAGGAAACAGAAGACAACTGGAAGGTAAGCTTTGTCACAGCATGTCTGAAAAATATCTTTGTAGGTCGTCTTTGCCTGCTCCAGCCAAGTCCTGCAGTTCTTCATCTGCTTCCTTTCTGCCTGTGTATGTGTTACAAGCAATGCAAGTTTCAGAAATGAGTAGAAGACTTCACTTGAGGTGCTGTTATCCATGCTGATTTTGAAGCAAGAGGCAGAAAAATGTCCATTCTGAAGGGCACGTACTCTGGACCACTTCAAGCCATCTTTACTGAGATTACTCGGATGCCAAATTGCACAGGAGATTTAGTGCAGGTTTTCTTCACATGACAGTTTTTATTGTTCCTCTCACAGAAACGCAGTTGCCTATCATAGGATGTGAGTTTGAGCACAAAATCAGAGGGGTTACATCAGGTCAGCCGAGGGACCTCCGTGCTGGTGTGGCTTAGTCTTAAATGGGAATGTTTTTTCTCCAGAACTGTTGCAGTGAGTTCTCATAGCCTGTTTCTATTTAGTGATTTGAGCACCCTGGAATTTGCTTAGCAAATTCTTGCTTAGCAGTTTAATCTCATTCAGAACTGCAAGTCAGAATCAGAAGAGGGGTTTTGTTTTTTTCAGTGAGGTAATCTCGTATTCTTACTCATGTGAAGTACAAGCTAGGGAAGAGCATTTGAACTCCTGGTGTCAGCTGGGAAGTATGGTGCAAGGTTGGTAATTGGTCAGGGAATATTCATCTCATCTGAGGAACTGCCCACGTATCTGGTATCTATTTTGGAGTCAGTAGTAAGGCATAAGTTTGAGAAGTGATCGCTCAGTCTGAGATGGAAATCTAGGTGAGTAGGAGGAATGGCCCTCATAAGGTGGGCCTTTCCTGCACACTGTCTAGCCACATTGCTTCAGTCAAGACCCTTACATGTTAGATGAGACAAATCCTACTCTTGTGACAGACAGTTTGTGGATTTTTTTCCGAAGGAGTGCTGCAGAAGGGTGAATTCTCCTGAGGCATCCAAGCGCAGTTCTTCTCTGGAAAAAGACTTGGGGAAACTTTGGTTTTTGTGGTGTCTGCCTGAATTGGAAAGGAGCGAGTGTAAGAGTGAGAGATTTCATGTAGGCCAGCAGATGTGAAGTTCTTGTCTGTCCTGTCTTTTGGGGCACTCGGCAGTTGAAGAGGAAAACCAAAATCTGCCTAGGTATGTTGGGATGAGAAGTTATTGTGTAAATCATAATATTTCTCTCCTTTTTCTTTTTTGCAGGGCAGTGATATGCTTGCTTGCCACAATTACTGGCACTGGGCTTTATACTTTATGGAAAAGGTATGAGATATTTTCATACTGATGATTTATGGTCCAGACAGAGAATTCATCCAATGCTAGTTAAAAGGCAGTCCTAGCATGTATAGGGATTTATAGGTTATTTCAAGGGATGCTGTTATAAAATAGCACTGTGATGTTTTTACAGGATAGTCCTGTAGTACCATTATTTTGGCAACTTTTAATTACACTGAACAAAGATCCATTATCTTTGCTAGAATGTTGGAGGATTGCTGTGAAATAATCTCACTGATTACACCTGGCACGATTATTTGATGGATATAAGAACTTGGATCACCTATTTTTAGACAACAAAATTACAGAAAGTTCTCTTCAAATTCAGTACAAAGCTGCTGACCTCAAAATTGACTGACTGAAACAAGACACTAATCTCTGTAGTTCAATCTCTGTAATTCAAGTGATTTAGGATCTAGTGAAACTCTTTTGTAACGATTGCAACTTGCCCAGCATATCAGGTTGCAGTGCAGAATTTCCTTGGAGGTCATAATGCTTAGCACTGGTCACATTTGTCTCCTTAATGAATTGAACCCAATGTCATTGCAGAGGTGCCGTCCTTTGGTCAGAACACAGTGTCAGTTGTTTATGCTTCGTAGTAATGACATAGAAAGCATAGCTCTCAACAGTAGTCTAGTACCTTGTTTGTTTTGCCACCTTCTGTCCATACAGATTTTTTTTACAGCTTGCTTAAGAAAGTGCATATGTTTTATGAAACAGTATTTTTTTTTGCAAAGAATCCTGAAAGGAAGATGAGAAAGAGGTGAAACCTCATCTTTCTCCCTTGTGTGGAGCACACATCAGTATTTGTTCTCTTTATTAAATGGAAACTAAATATACTGGTTATTTTAGCTAGTAAATCCTGCTTTATCTTGGTCTTTTCTCTCTTTATGTTTGTTTATTTGTTTCTGAAATCATGAGACAAGGAAGTAATGTTATGGCATTTCTTAATTGTATTTATATCTTTGGTTGCTCCCCATCTCTCTTGCTTAGTCTTCCAGAATATTAATCACATGGTCCTTGTTTGCTTTTACAGGGGGAACATGAGGCTGCTTTGACAATTTATGACAACCACGTGAGTAGGCGCCTTTTATATTTATTGAAGGGCATGCTGCAGATTGTGATATGTGTTTTCTTCCTTCTGCAAGAAATTGAAACCTACCATAATTTTGTGCAGTGCATGTAAGTTTAATTATCTGAGTAATTTCCTGGTAGCACAGCTTATGAGCACTTGTGATTACAGATAGCTCCCAGGCTCCTGTCGGGTAGAAGCATGCTGGATTTAGTAGATAGCTCTTCGATGCTGTACAGGCTTCACCTGGAAGGTAGGATATCCAACTGTAATTCTTTTTAAACAGTAAGGGGAGCGGTTTTCTTTTTGCCTCCCCCTCCAACACACACCCTGGCATGTCAGGAAAGTGTTTAAAGACACTTAGAGAGCAAGCTTGGTCAGTGTTGCAGAAGAAATCTTGCCATTCTGCTCCTGAGAAAAGCCCCAGTGTGATATTTATAATAATAAGCTGAATTGGTTTGGGTGGAATAGAGTTAGTATCTCATTCAGCTTAATCTAACATGGGTCACGTATTTATTTATTTCAAAGTTCAGCTTACATTGTCCCTGGAGATGTGAGGATGAAAAATCAAGTATGTTAGCCTCTAAAAAAGCTATAGAGCTTTCTCTAAGCAAATTTCAAATTAGATACTTCATATTTTGATATTGATTAGCCTCTGGCTTTTGTGTACTCCTGTAACTCATTGGCATTTCTTCTTAATTTTCAAAGCTAAAATTTGTATTCCTGAACAAGGCAAAGAGGAGTGACTTTACTTGTATGCTACTGAAAACCAATGGTGCATTGGGTTTATTTTTGAAATTCATTTTATGACTCTGCGTTATATGATTGCTGTGGGTGAATTGGAATGAACATCATCTCCAGGCAGATGGCAGCAATCTCTTAAAGAAGAGAGATCCTCCCATAATGCAATCTAGAGTATTGGTGATAAATTACTGACAGTCAGCGAACCCTTTGCCCCGATAAGGCAGGCTGTAACTAAACATTGCAGTATAATTTTGCCACGGCAGAGACTGTGTTTTTGAGTTCAGTAGCAGTGCTATCCATGGCACATGATGCTGATACATACTACTAAGCAATGCTCTTGCCCTTGGTGTTGTTATTTAAATAATATCTTTTACTGATAGGTGTGAAGCTTGGAGACAGGTGGGACAATGTCCTGAAGCGTGCAAAGCAGCACAGCAAAGACCACGTTCTTCTTTTCAATGATGCACACGTGTTGATGTCCTCACTTGGAGCCAAAGACCACAAAACTACGAATGAGCTTTTAACAACTCTTCAAGAACTTGCCAAGTAGGTTACGTGAACTAAAGTACTGTGTTGCATAAATATTTTGGCCTCTGAGCATCTGAGGGATGGTTTGTGTGGCTTGCAGAAGTGTTCCCACACGCTCCTCTCTGCTTTCCTGCCTCCCTGGGTGAGGCCTGGTTTAAATAGAGCAGTGTCCATTTAGGTCATCCCTGTAATTGTTTTTGTGAGTTGATGTCAAGAGGAGCTTCTGTTCGTGGTAAGCAAGAATCTCTTGTGTTTGTCACAGCCCCTATGGAACGTTTGCCTTGTATTTTCTTGCTGTGTGTTCGTACTAAGTTACGTTATGTGCAGCGATAGAGGATTTCACCTGTATAACAATACGGACACTGTGCAGTGTGCCAGCTGTCTGTGCTGGTTCTTTCTGCTCTGTTTTAAAAGAAAGTAACAGTTAGCTGGTAGCCTTTCAGTAGCCTCCCTTAGGTGCTTTCATTATTAAGAGCCCTTGATTCGTGGAAAAGGGAACAAGCGAGCTGTGCTTGTGACTGAGTCCTGTTTGCCAGCACTTACCATAATAGTGTCAGCTATTCAAGGTGCCAAGAGGAAAACTTCACTTGGGGGCTGTTTTGTAACCAGCAGTACTTTCTCGGTTACTTACTAACAGATCTTGACTCACTTCTTTTTTCAGAGGGATATTTTCAGCCAGCTATTGATTCATGCTGCTTTAAATTGCAAATCCCAAGCCAAACAAAACCTCGCTAAGTGAGTACTTTTCCTGGTAATTTTTTCTTTCTGTGGTGATAGGACTGTTTTAAAGTCAGGATGTAGCAGAGTAGCTGCAAACAACTGCGTCCGTGCTGAAATTACACGCAAGCATTCGCGCTGAATGTAGTAACACTTAACTAAGATGAGAAGCACAGTAGCTGTCTGTTCCAGAAGGGCAGTGTTACAGTATGGATGATTCGTTTGTGTTTGTTGAAGGGCAGTTGACTTTCAGATGTTCTGTCTTACCCTGTGGCATCTTGCCGCTCGGTTGTGTACTTGATGGACTCCTAAGGTTTGGTGACCTGCTGGAAATCAAGGTCATCCTAATGCTAGCAGTTGTTTTCCTGGCAAATAGGATGAACAGATTCTGATATGCCTGCTTGCTTTCGTACAAATCACAAGAGTTTTGTTTAGTAGAAATCATAGGTGTTCCTCATTGTCCTGCTGAGAGTTCTGTTTAAATTTATTAACTGAGCCTGCTGTGCACTTAAAGGAACGCCTGTCTCCTCAGGACAACGTGAAGCCTTGCCTGTTTGCCTCTTGAAGTCTTTTTGAAACACGAGTAGTAGATAGAATATCAGAACGACTGTTTTGTGCCCTCTGCGTGCTGGTTTTCAGTCTGTGTCAGTGTTGGAAAGAACTCTTCTGCCTGATCTGACTGCCAAGGCCAGATGTTTTCAGTGAAGGAAATCAAGAGCAGGTCTTTAGGTGTTGTCTTCCTGCTCTTGTAGGGCTGTTGCTGAGAGTCTTATGGGAAAAGCGATGTGCTCAGTGACTTTCTTCCCGCTTTCCTGCCACTTCTTCTCCTTTTTCAGGTGCCTCCTGAGAGAGCGTGATGTGATGAGACCAAATTCACCAATGACAGAGCGACTCATAAGGAGGGCAGCGGCTGTTCATTCAGTGGCATAAATCTGTCCTCACTGCTAGCAATAAGCTCATCAATCAAAGTCTGGGTGCTTTGGGTGGAGGGACGCAGTGCTGTAAAGCATGCTGGAGAACCCCTAGGAGCGAGAGACCTGATGACAGCTTACTTGGAAGATACAACCTGAAATGCAACAGCTTTAAATCCTGGATGATTCCACTAGGAAATTAGAAGCTTACCTGCTTGTAATGCGCAGCTACCTGAATCTTCCTGGGACACCGTTTTCTAGTAGAGTTTCTGTGCAGTATTATTATTATATTCAGTACAGTAGCAGTGCCAGGCTTTCAGTCCTTCATTGGCCCAGTTTGTTACTTCGTGAAAATATGTTAAATAATCAGTAAACTTTCCAGACAATTCAAATGGTCCTTCTGAGCATACGAACAGAAAAGTATGGGGCCAGAGCCAATAGAGTGTGTCAGGTTTTCAATCCACTAAGACTTGATTTACACTGGCTTTACCAATCTGTCTGCCTTCAGAATCTGTTTGTTGGTGCATATTTTTAAACACTCTCTTACAAGAGTAAGTTACATTTTTTTCCTTTCAGTATGTTCCCTCAGAGTTTCCTTTAATTACTAGGGGAATGAATCCAGACAATGGGGACAATAGCTAACTGCTTGTTTGGACTATTTTAATGTGGATAGTTGCTTAGCATGTTTTTTTTTTTTTTTACTAGAAATTTTAAGCCTGGATTTCAGCTAAAACTGCGCGATCTCTGTGTGTTAGTTGTAGCTACAATCTTAGCACTTTCCTTAACTCTGGGAATGTCAGGCCTTACTACCATCTCGATAGTGCACATGCCATGTTAGCAAAGTAGTGTTTAAAACTATTTTTCATGCACTTGAGAGGGACATTGGGTATCTCAGTGCAGATAAAGATTGGAAGGAAGCTCTCATGGAAGGAGAGCTAGTAGTAACCAACACAAAGCTTTATCCTGCCGCAAATGATTTATCAGGCTTTGATGCTGCAAATAAGGCGTGATATGAACTGTGAAGCTCTGAGAGTTTCTGGTGCCTCTGGATTTCTGCCTCTGCAGGGTAGCAGAGGTAACGTTGTCTTGGAGCAGTAATACAGAATTCCCTAATGGAAGGAAGATAGAGTTTCAAAGCAATTTTAAGGCCTTCTCTTGTTCCAGAAGAGAAATGCTTCTCTCTTTAACTACCTAAGCTCTGACGTCTGCCAGCACTCCTGAACTCATGTGCCTACACCTCCTTCCTTCCAGTTCAGGCTCAGCCCCGTGTCCCACTGCAGTTTTCTCTCACATGTAATCCTTTTCATGCAAAGTGCTTCTGTAGCTGGTCGTGCACTTACCCTGGTGCTCCTACACATACACTTGAAATGAGCAAGTGCCTTGCTGCCAGCCTTCTTCCTTCATTTAAGGAAAAATATTTTAGCTATAAATTGATGACAGTGTGAAATCATTTAAAGGCTTGCAGCCTTTTGAATCCTGGGGAGAGTCATAGTTCCCAGCGTATCAGCTAAGTCAGTAGTTTATGTGCCCAGGCATGGTCCAACTCATTTTTAGTCTGTATTTCAAGCAGTGACTTCAGCAAATCAATTTTTACTCAATGAATGTCAGAAATCTTACTAGGCAACAAAAGCCTGGGAAATCTGCTGCCTGCTTACAAAATGTGTATCCTAAGTGATGAATTGCTATGCAAATCTAAGAATGACATTTTTAGTATTTCTGATACAGTATGATTTACAACCTTGTCTGCTTTGCATCAGTAAATTCAGAGATGAGCTCAGCTGAACAAGAAGCGTGTGACTTCTTTGCCTCTAAGGATGAATCTTCTAAATGGGTTATTCAACTTGAGTTTGTAAACCTATAAAATATGCTATGTCTTTTTTTTCCACGAATGTGACTAGAAGCTTTTATCATTCATTAGTGCTACGTTTTGCTATAAATGAGCACTTTTCTATTTTTCTGCCCCATCTTTCTCTTCTTCCTTTTATTTGAAATGATCCAACTGGTCTTTCTGAACCATTTTTACTAACTGCTATGTGAAATAAACAACAAACACACATAGCTTGGTCAAGAACAGGAGGAGAAGCAGAGGAAGAACTTAACCAAAGAGCGTGCTGACTCCTAGAAGCTCCCCTTTTGAAATCTCAGTAGAACAGTTGAAAATCAGCTGTTACAAATATTATGTAAGCATTTGCTGTGATGCTTTTTTGCACAGATTGTGTATACACAAACGCATCCTTGCTCTTGTTTTATTTTTGCCGCTCACTCTGAAGTGAGCTACTACAGTGGCTCAGATACAATTGAATGCTGTGGCTTTGGATCAATCCAAAGACTTAAGCCCTTAGTGCCTTTTTAAGAGTCCCGGATGCGGGTAAGCCCCAACATTAATTTACCAGTATAAGGCAGGGCCCCGGGTGAACCTTTCGTGCAGTTTGTTGATAAATTGAAAGGCAAGCTGGTTAAACAGGTGGGAAATGAGGAAGCACGGGAAATATTGCTACAAAAGATGGCTATAAAAAACGCTACTGAGGATTGTCAGGGAGTTCTCCGCCCTCTGAATAAGCCTACCCTCTTACAGCTAATAGGCACTTGCAATAAAGTGGGCGCTATGCAGCATCAGTGCAACATGATGGCTGCAGCGTTTGCGGCGATGAAATCAAACTTTTCAGAATTACTTTGCGTGTTGTCAGCCAGGTCACTTGCACCGAAATTGTCCAAACAAAAAAGTCACTCAGCTGGCCACCCCGGGGCTGCCTCACAGCCCAGCATGGAGAGCTCCAGCTGCGAGAGTCTCGGCACCAGGCAGGCAGTGGCAGTGTGGCCTCCCAGTGCCATATTTAAAAGAGGTGTCTAATGAGCGGCTATTCACGTTACTGTATTCCCTTTTGTTTTTGATTAATAGCTGAAAGGAGTGTTACTTCATCGCACGTATTTGGTCCCATACCATCTTGCCCAGACTGTTTGCAGAAGTTAATAAACTTGCAGATCAACTGGCAGGTGTTGTGGTTGTACCTAGTACGTTTGAACAGACGTAGTTATTGCATACCTTTTAACACCAAAATGTGAAAGCTTTGCTAATAACTGGGGGAAAAGGTTATGCTTGTGTTTCCACAGGCGCTGGTCCATGGTGGGTTCCAGCCAGAGTCATAAAGCCCTTCTTGACTGTACCATCAGCATCTTCGGATCCATAACAACCTTCTGTGGATCCGCTTGGTACAACTAGACTGCAAGTAATCTCTCAGCATCAAGCAATGTGACAACTACCTCAGAAAATTTGTTTTGTGGGGGCAAAAGATACGTGTTGAAAACTCATGGGGTTGGTTTGATGGGTGATATCAAGGTTTAGGACTGTGGGTCCAAAAGGTGGTGCAGACTAATGTGTCTTTTTGTTTTTGCATACTTGTTGGTAAGTATTCCTTATATTCAATCAAGTGGTTGTTGTTCAAACTAATAAAGAAGGGGGAGATGTGGGACCATATGAAAACAAAGCACTTTGATATGTAAAAGACCTTGGGATGAGTAAACAAGCTCAGCAGCTACTTGCGCCAGACGTAAACGTGCATGAGGCACCTGGCGAGTACACATGACCAAGGGTTTGTTGCAGGGGTATAAAAGGTTGTGAGTTCCTACAGTAAAGATCTTTGTCCTGCAATAGCAGCAGAATCCATGCTAGTTGCCACTAGCATTGATGTTTTATGGGGTCTGGCTCTCCAGCCAACTGTAGGAGAGTTCAGACTCTGTGAAAGGTGTGTTAGTGCCTGGGTGGTGCAGGTGATGTTGAGAGGCCATGTGAAGCATGAGAACCACGCTGGATTACTAATGTGAAGCAGTATAGACTCCCACAGCAGGGCAAGATGAAATACTGAGGACTGTGCTGGAATTAGAAAAAGCTGGGATCATAAGATCTGCACATAGCCTATATAATTCCCATATGGCCAGTATGGAAGTCATATGGCACATGGAGAATGACAGTAGATTACGGAGAATTAAATAAGGTCACACCGCTGTTCATGTAGCCATAACAAATATCGCTTCCCTAATGGACACATGGAGTAGGGAGATAAAAACTTTGTGTCTAGGACACCATTGTGGAATGCATTCTTCAGTATTCCAATTGGTGAAGAATCGTAGGACCAGTTTGCATTTACATGGGGAGGCAGGCAGTGGACCTTTCAGGTCCTGCCACAGGGGTTCATGCATTCACCAACATTTGCCATAACCTGGTGGCGCATGATGTGGCAAACTGGGGAAAACCTAGTAATGTTAACTTTTACTATTACACTGATGATTTCATGTTGATATCCGACTCACTGGAGGCATTGGGACAGGCAGCGGATTCATTGACCACCTATCTGCAGGGAAAAGAATGGGCTATAAACCCTCAGAAGATGCAAGGTCTGGGCCTGTCTGTAAAATTCCTGGGGTAGTTTGGTCAGAAAAGACTGAAGTACTACCCAGTGCTGTCATAGAAAAGGTTCAGGCATTTCCAGTCCCTACAGCATCAAAGCAGCTGCTGGAGTTCTTAGGTATATTGAGATACTGGCGTTCCTTTATACCTCATTCAGTGCAGCTGCTAAGGCCATTATACAGACTCTCAAAAAGGGGCAACTGGGGGAGAACGGAACATGAGGCTTTCCAACAGGCAAAACTGGCTGTTAAACAAGCCCAAGTGTTAGGTGTATTTGATCCTAACCTCCCAGCTGAATTGGACACCCATGTCACTAAGGGCAGCTTTGGCTGGGGTCTGTGGCAATGCTGGAATTCCATTCGGATCCCAGTAGGGTTTTGGTCTCAGATCTGGCACAGAGCAGAAGAAAGGTACAATATGATTGAGAAGCAGTTATTGGCTGCCTATCCTACGTTGCAGGCGGTAGAGCCAATAACTCAAACAATCAAGACTGTGGTGAAAACAACACTGCCAATGCAGGGCTAGGTAAAAATCTAACCCACCTTCCTAAGATGGGGGTGGACCAAGCCCAGACTGTGACACACTGGGTCACCTACCTCAGCCAGCAGAGCAGTCTATATTCATCACTGTTGAAGGAAGATCTTCAGAAGCTTCTTGGCCCGGTGATGTACCATAGTGACATGCCAGAAGAGAAGATGGTCACTCCACCAGAAAGGAATCCCACCCAGGAAGGGAAATATTCCTGAAGATCCTTGGTATATGGACGGGTCCAGCAAAGGTAATCTGAGCAACTGGAGAGCAGTGGCACTGACACCATATGATTTGAAGAAGGGGGTGGTCAAAGTAGCCAATGGGCAGAGGTGTGAGCTGTGTGGATGGTTATCACCATGGAACCCAGTGACAGTGAACCAAACATCTGCACAGATGGTTGGGCTGTGTCCTGGGGTCTCACTCTTTGGATCGCAGTGGGCCACCCAAGACAAGACCATTCACACATGACAAATCTGAGGCAAGGAGATGTGGCTAGACGTATGGAATGTGGTTAAACACAGAACTGTATGTGTCTACCATGTTTCTGGACATCAACCCCTGCAATCACCAGGAAATGATGAGGCCAACACACTGGCTTGAGTATGGTGGATTGAGAACCCTCTTTCAGAGAACACTGCCCCTGACTACACCAGAAGCTGTGACATGCTGGACAGAAGATGATGGTGGGCAGCAGCCAAAGCATGGGGTCTGCCCATAACAATGTCAGATATCCAGGCATGTCATGATTGTGATGCTTGCTTGAGGATAAGACACCTGTGCCAGAGACGACTGCCCACCTTGCCAGAGAACATAACCCTCTCCAAAGGTGGAAAGTTGATTATATAGGCCCTCTCCTGCAATCTGAGGGGGCCAGATACGCATTAACTTGCATTAACTTGCATCAACATGGCAAGCAGACCGATGCAGGCCTATCTGGTACCAAAAGCAAACCAGGCCTATGCCATCAAGGCTTTAACCAAACTAATGGCAGCTCAATTTTAACCAAATTAATAGGACTCTGCAGGTTGTCAAGAGCAACCAGGGTACAGGCTTCACGGGTGTGATGCTATAACTTTGGGTGGAAGAGAACAACATTGAATGGCATTTTCATCTGCCATACAATCCAATGGGAGCAGGCCTCACTGAATGTTATAACAGCATCCTTAAGGCTGCTCTGAAGATAGATTCTCGGTCCCTGCAGGGGTGGATGAAGAGATTGCATGAAACCCTGTGGGACCTGAACAACAGACCTAGGGATGGCAAACCCAGTGCCCTCAAGATGCTTCAAATGACTTGGTACTCCCTTCTTAGGATCCAAATTGCAGGCATGACAACCAGGTACCACCCCAGATTGGCAATGAAAATAACCTTCTGCTCCCTGTCCCTGAGAAAATATAGAACCCAGTATCCATAGAATAGAACGGCTGTGGTAGAACGCCAAGTAGGACCAAAGTGGTGTGGTCTACTTTCATCTTGGGGGAGATTATTGGAGGTGGGGGTTTTGGTAGTCCCTCCAGTATTTGGTACATAGCCTACTGATACTGTGGTCAACACCCTGTTCTTCATTGCTGTGGGGACGCTAATCATGCCCCTATGACAGATCAGGACCCTCTATTTGGCGCTTCATACAGTTATGCAGTCACAGATATCTGGCCAAAGAGTGTAGTATGAATGGCCAGGACATGCCCCAGTAAAAGCCAAAGTCTTGACCCAGGACAGGAATAAGGCCTGTATTGAGGGCAGACCTCCTTCTCTTGGTATCACTGAAAAATCTGCACTACCTCCCATGAGTCTTTGGAGTTTCCAGGATCACCAGAAGGAGCAAAATATCAGCAAAGCTCTGCAGTGTCACCGTGAGATCAAGAACCTATGTGGGACTGATGGAACATAAGATGAACCTGCACCAAACAACTTCATGCCTCCAGTAACATCATTGAGCACTGGCCCATGATAGAACATGAACTTCAACCATGAACTGATTATCAATCATCTGACATTGTGTCAACCTACATCGTGATGAGCAATTGCATAAGCATCATGGTGTGTTGGATCTCAGTATCAGGGAAGGCTCACCCTCCAACTGGCTTAATCAGTGGCTCATGCTGAGTGTATGGGAACTGCTGACTCATGGCCGGAACCACTGACTGAGCACCTGGAGAAAAGACCTGGTCAGCCCTGAGAGCACAGGTAAAGGCAATTCAAACTCTTAGATGTCATTTTAGGACTCCACATTTAAGTGGAGTTTTTTTCTGCAAGCCTAGATCTTTGGAGATGGATAAGCATTCTTCTTTTTGTAACATCTTCTCATCGTGCTGGTCCTACTTCTGTTACATCCCACATACAGTCTAACTTCCCTCACCCTCACACAACAGTAACTGATGTCCCAAGCACCAGCTGTGACTCCCCACCTAGCACATTTCCTGCCGCGTGTTTGGAAATGCAGTCTTAACAATGTGAAAATTCAGCTTCCGCTCTTCTAGATTTGTGATTTGGGCTGACTTTGCCAGGGGGCAGAGGGATGGAAGTACATCACTGTGTGTTGCAGCGCTTAGTTCAGTTCTTTAGAAGTTACTCCTTTAGGTAAGCAAACACATCCTTAGAATAAGGGTGAATACACTTCCCACATTTTAAAAACAGTTCTGCTATGACATAGTAATTCTAGGTTTTACTAGGACTTCAAAGTAGTTGCTTACTAAGTGGAATCTAACCAAACTATCACAGTACTAAGGGACTACACCTCAGCTCAACTTTCATTTGTATATTGTCAAAGAATAGGACTGTATACTATGAGGGATGATCTGAAAGTAATGTCTCCTTTTTTTTTTATGTTGGCCCACAGCATCAGAGGTGGATGTTGGTGTATGACAGTAGAGGCTGAACTTTCCCACCTTTACACGTTGTTGCCATGTGACAGATGGCAGCAGAAGGGCAGTCTGACAAAATGGTGTCCAAGATGGAAGTGGGTATGAAGAAAAGGAGTGTCAATGAATTCCTCCACACAGAAAAAAGCTGCATCCGTTGACACTCACTGATGTTTGCTGAGCATTTATGGAGACCAAACAGTGGATGTGAGCACAGCGTGGCTGTGGCTGGTGTGTTTCAGCAGTGGAGACAGTGGGTCACCTCTGCTGGCACAGATTTTATAAGCATGGCATGCAGGCTCTTGCTCATTGCTGGTGAGAATGCATAGCTAATTCTGGTGGCTATACTGAAAAACAGGGTTTTGTAGCTGATAATTTGCTCTATCAAATATTCTGATAGTGCTCTTTGCATTTGTTGTAGTTTCTATGGTAATAAATAGGAGGTATTACTTTTGGAGTGACCTATGCATCTTTCATACTTACCTGACATCTGTACTAAAATGAAAACTACATCCAGTGGCTAGTTCACTAGGTCTGTTTAATTTTGTCATCTGTTTACATACGGAGACAAAATGCACACAAACAAGATGAAAAGTGACCAAAAACATTTTATTTGCGAAAATGGCAAAATGTGATTCAGTCAAAATGAAAGTGAGCGATCTTGAGAAGGCATCCTACTTTCCCTTTTAGTATGTTACTGACTTGTTCTCAATTTAGTTGTAAAACAGTCTTTCCTACATAGTAAGATTCCTAGTTTTAATTATTTCCCCATCCTCTTGGCAACTTTCCAAATTTGAGTACTACATGTGATTGGCAGGCTCCTGTTCAATATGCAAATAACTGGGAGGCTATTCATGTTATTGTAAAGCTTATCAGAAAGTGACAATTACTTTGGCCTCAGCAAGTTTCCCTCTCAACAGCTGGACTGCCTGAGTAAGGCATCTTTCTACAGATTTACTTACAAACTCATCAGTAAAATTCAACAGAAACTAACATTTTTCTTTTGGACCAAGAAAACTGTATAACTTCACAAAATAGGGCTTAACCATCATTTGTGGGGTTGTACTTTGCTGACCAAGACAACACAAGCTTATTTAAAAACAGACCTGGAAAAGCAGTATGCAGGATTACCCTAATCTCTAGCTCAGTGTACTAAGAGGAACTACACTTGTCAACAAATTCTCATGCAAACACACTGTGGGCAACGTGGAATACCTCAAGATAGCAGTTCAACCATTGGTCTTTCTTATTTTGGGAGAAGTGAAAATTAACGTATACAAGTAGGACAGAAAATACCAATGTTTCTTAAGCTGTTTCTCTTATCCTATAGCATTTGCTAAGCAAGTGTTCACATTAAGAAAAATTAATGGCCACATTCAATTAAAAGCCTATCTCATTGTGGCATAGCTTCTATGTGTACAGCTGTTAGCTGCAGCCAAATCACCAAAATTGTAGTTTAGCTTAATAACCTGTGACTTCCAGTTTCATTTCATCTGTATTTCTGAATAGGTCACTGAGCAAAATCTGCAAAAATAATTTCATACAACAGCTTCTGGATTCAAACTACAGCTGCCGTTGTACAGATGAAACTTTTCCACATGAGAACTTAGAACATGAAATTCAGCTGATCATTTCAGTCTTGAAACTAGTGCTGACATTAACAAAGAGCACACTGAAAAGTAAGTCAAGTCATTCTTACATACACTGACACGTTTAGATTTGTGGTAGACAAGAGGATCAAGTACAGTTGTACTCTGCGCTGAAAAGGATCTTCAGTTCTCCACAAAGCCTTCAGCGCTGCAGGACACCATAAGAAACTTGAGAACCATTAACAATACAAGTTTGCTTAAAAACTACCATACTGTTAATTTTTCTCTTGGAAATCTTATTCCCAAGAAAATGAGTTTACACTTACTTCCCCTCAGAAATTCTAATATTCAATTTCCTGTCCTACAGTTCTGATTTTTCTCCTATAGCTATCCAAATATCTAAGCTTCATTTGGAAGAGTAAAAGGAAAATGTAAGTCAATTAGTTTCAACAAATATAGCATTTGTTTTGCCAACACTCTTCAATATAGAAATTCTCTGGATTAACGTGTCAAAGTAGCGTATTAAAAAAGAAGTGTGAAGACATCTGCAATGCAGAAAATAACATGAGGGATACAAACAACTCTGATCACCCTAAGATATAATGCATTTTTGTTGCGCTTTCTTATACTCTATTAGATACTCTGGGTAAATTTGATTTTTTTCAAAGACAACAAAAATTGAAGGACTTGCCACGTTGTCCACACAACTATCATAAAGCCGAACCCCATCACCCGACTTTGCTGGGGGGCGAACATAGTCTGCCCTGCCTTTAGCATAATCTCCAACCAAAACACGAGCCATGAACATGGCAGTTGATTTTCCTGCAGACTGACAGTATCCATGAGAATAGGAAGCATCTCTAGCAAAGTAACTTCCTAGAAAATGACAAAGAAGGCATGGTTAAAAGGGATGTCTAAAAAAATGACCAAAAAAGTGAAAATTGAGCATCTCCTCATTTTTCAGGAGGAATTTAACCCAACTTTCAGGTCTCCTTTACTCAGCCTACATAACATCATATAATAATTTATTTATTCTTGCAAATGAAACAGCTACACCATAGAATTTCTATTTGGAATTTGTTATTGTAGGAATAATAGTTATAAAAAAAAACACAGCAAAACACACAAAATAAAAACAATATAAGTATTTGTGTGCTATTAAGAGAGGGAGAGACAAGAAAATGTGAAGACTTCCCACAGCCATACTGAGGGAACGCACACCTTCTAGTTCCCTGCCATGATTAAATGCCCTTTCCCTGTCAAGTTAAAATCATGACCATGAGCCTTCAGAAGATCTCACCTGTGGCAACAAGAGATTTTTGAAATCCCTAAATTAATTCCCTCAACACCCTGGGAAAGGGCATAGTCTTGAACAAAGCTCATTCTTGTCCTCTTCAGAGGGAAGAAAGATTCTAATGCCAATTCTTTTTTTTTTTTTTTTAATTTTGAAACTTTAATTGCCCTAGTGTCAGGGGAGTGTAAGATCTGATACACAGAGTCATATCTCCTACATACCCTTCCCATAGAGCTTTCCATTGCTCCCACAAGTTCTCCAGTCAAAGTTGTGACGGCAGATGTCTTCCAGGGGGCATCCCATGGTTCCGTGGAACAGAAGGCTTTCCTTTACTTCCTTCCCTCCACTTTGTCTCTTCATCTGCTCCTTTTGCCTAACAGAGAAAAAGGCAGTTAGAGAATGAACCACAGAAGGGAGAAAGGTGCAAATAAATAAATAAATAAATAAATAAATAAATAAATGTGCAGGATGTACATGTAAATACCAGCTGGATGAGATATTCACTCTACTTTCTCCTCTCTCAGCATGGGACACAGACTACCAGTATGATAAAAAACTACAAGACAAACAATCTACTGATACTACTGCCCATAAAATCTAGATAAAAATAGATGAAAGCCAGAATTAAGTAAGCACTGATACTACTACACACCTCAAAGCTTTTGCTCCTCTGAAGACTCCCACTACTTATGCTCCAGTGTCTCCTGTCTGTTCCCACACACCCCCAGATTCTGCACAGAGTGGAGGTCATACTGACCCCTAAGACTCTGTGCTTCAGTAAACCTAGATGTAGCTTGTTCTGCGTTCCCCTGGTAAACAGAAACTGCCATACATGAGGCCAGACATTCTACAAGAGGGAAGGGCTGTGCTGAAATGGGCATTCTGCACACACCTAACATTCCCTGTTATCATCTCTTCTGGTGTAACTCTCTGCCACCTGGAGCTCCTACCAGAGCTCCTCAGAAAAATCAGTTCAGCTGAGGAGACAGGAGATAAACTGGCCTTTTTCTCACCACTGAAGAACTTCATAATTTAGAGCCAGTACCAGACAGTGAGCTATGATCAGTAACAAAAGAGGAATCACAGTGGGAGACTTAACTATTATCTCCCATCACTGTAGCACAGCATCATGACTCTCCACAGCTTTTCAGAACCTTCTGAAGTAGATAACATAGTGATATTCTTCAGGAAGTTATCAGCTAAAAAGTTTACAGCCAAGTAGAGGGGAAATAGATCAACTGACTGAAATTTGTTTACGGACAACTTTGCAGCTATGTTAAACTCCGGTTAGCACAAACATCTCATTGGAGGAGGGCAAAAAGTACACAGTGAAGTGCCTAAGTTCTGCTAGATGAAAAGTTTTATCAAATTATGAACTTCCTGAATTGAGTCACTTTACAGGTCTAAATACGAAGCTCTTGAATACTAAGTATCTGTGCTTTTGTTTTAAACTAGACCACTGTTCTATGCAACAGCTCAGTCTGCTTGGACATTCATTTGAACATGGCCATTGTCCCTGCTGCCAGCTCTAATCTGCTGGTATGTATCTTAGCATAAATACTAAGAGTTTGATATCACTGATGCACATGTCGAAAAACAGAAAGGAGTTCTGCAAGACAGAGATCATTAACTTAAAGCATAAGGATTCATTCTCAGTGAATACTCAAGCAGATGTACTCAAGCTTTTGAATAAGCCTTAAAAAATCTGACTGGAACAAAGGGGCTCAAGTACATCCTTACCTTTGCCCACTTTTTTCCTCACACTGAATCAAACAGAATCATTGGGCTTGGTAGGGCCCTGTGTAGGACACCTGGTCCCACCCTTACCCAAGCAAAGCCACCCAGAGCAGGTTCACAGACCCACATCCAGCTTCTAAAGATCCCCAAGGAGGAGACTCCACAACCTCTGGGCAACCAGAGCTCTGTCACCCGCACAGCACAGAAGTGCTTCCTGACGTTCAGAGGGAACCTCCCATGCTCCAGTTGGTGCCCATTGCCTCTTGGGACCAACAGGTTTTTTAACAAGTACTTTGTATACTGTAATGGATAAACAGTTACAACAGAATGCACCTGAAACAGGCAATTACTGTTCTGACAATACACTATTCGACTCCACTTTGGATATCCTCATCCTGCTGTGTCACTTCACATCTTTCTGTCTCCTTCACATTCTAAGGAGTCATGCAGAAGACAGCTCCCCCTGGAGCATGGACAATCTTAAACTGATAGGTCTTAGCCACTTCATTTCACTCTTGAAACTGCCTCTAGGAAGGAAATACTAGTTAAAGCACAGGTGGCAATCTCTTTCCCTCCCTAGGACGTAGATTTAGAACATCAGTTCTTGGAAACTCCTTGCCTTTAAGGATGACAAAACAAATACTGACCACTGAAACACTTTCCAGAGGGATGGATTCTGAATCCTGAGTACTTTAATGATGATGTAGTTTGTCATAGTCTGCTCAAACTGCTTCTTTATTTCTTGGTATTCAGAGGAAATATTACTGATCTCCACTTCCTATAAAATATAAACCAAAGCAGAAGACATGAGGCTTCAGTTAGCTCATATTCCACACAGAAGCCTGTCTGCAGCAGATTGCATTCAGAATGGCCCTCCAAATAGGCCTCCAAACTATGCTTTTGGAGGCCTATTTAATGCTTTAAATTGTTGCAAATAATGAGGACAAACAATTAATGTGTAAATCAGTGTGTCACTCCTGCTCTGCAAGAACCCCTCACCTCTCTTCAGAAAGGACACTGAAAGTGAGGAGGTCAATTAAATATTTATCACCTCCAAGTAGGAGTTGACACTTGTAACCATAAATCCCAATGAAAGAGTAATCTCAGAAAGAAAACTTAGACTGATAATAAAATTAAGTACAAAGATATTTGATAACATTATTACTTGTTACACACACAATTTCTGAGCATCATAACTCCTTAACTTTTCAAAGATAAAAGTTGAAAACGTTAAAATATAGGCTTAAAAATAATTTTAAAAAGAGCTACATTTCTAAGCATAAGAGAGTAATTAAGATTCTAATAAGAATGTTGCAGTAAATACACTCTTAAATTCATCTTAATTAATTTTCCAATTTTGTCCTTCATCTTCTAGAATTGGTACTCTAACAGTGTAGACTGAAAATGCCTAATGCTAGCAGACTAATGTCATGTGGTAACGCTCCTCTTTATTGCTGCTTAACCAACTGAAAGTCACCTATGAGATGACGTATTTTAAGATGGAAAGCTGAGGTCATCCTAGGAGGTAACATGAGATCAATATTATCTTTCAGTCAAAAGATGCACATTTTAGAAGGCTGAGTTTGGAGAGAAGATAAAATAGGACTTAAATTTCACAGCTGCATATATATAAGGGAATGTTTCCCTAGACATCGTGTCCGGTTTGAGCATTCAGTACTTACTGAAGAAGAGGCTTATGACAGGAAAGGATCGCAAGGAGTAAAGAATAAAGTCAGCCGCACAAGGAAGAATTACTTTTCTGAATTTATTAAAAAGTTTTTACAAGGTTGAATGACATGTTGTCTATCTGTCCACACAAGAATATTTTGCAAATCCTGTTTACAATGCAACACAAAATAATTTGGACAAGATAGAATTTGCTATCTGCCTGCTTTTTAACAGAACAGTTCACCACCACCTGCAAGATGAAAATAACGTCAATATATTTTAGTACTACATCTGCTATGAATACATAAGAATTGTTCATGCAGACAGCAAAATGTGCTTTTGCTACGTAACATCTTTTGCTGAAAAACTGTAATCGTCCTGGGTAAAAGAGAGACAGCAACATGATACAAGGCCTATTGCTGTAAGACAGGTACTTCAATTATTTTACAATAGAATGGCCTATAAGCAACAAAGCCACTTCTATTTTGCACAGAATCTCCACGGAGATTGTTTTTATTTCCTCAAAGATGCTGATGAAGAGTAACACCACCTTGCTACTGCAAGTTAATGCTTCACAACAGCAGAACTTCTTAAGCTTCTTTCATCTCTAGACTTAAGGAGGAAAATTTAGAGAGGATAAGCATTTGCTAATCCACAGTCAATGGAGTGGAATTTCTTAAGCAGAGAAAGAATCACTGCTTAAGACACTGACAATAATTTATTATTAGCATATGACTGCACGAGTTCAGTACAAAAGGACATCAAACTTTGGTATTTCAGTAACTTAGGCTTTGGAAGCAAAACAGTTTCTAATAGTTACATTGACCCAAGTAGAACTAATGCTTAAAAAGTATATGGACAGACTTTTTATGATGCATCATCTCCCAACCTTGTTACAGCACAGCAATCTTCAGTTCTTGTCAGGATTCAGCAGCTGTATGAATACTAATCCTCTTGACACAAAAGCCTATTGCCTTCATCCCACATATTTCTCAGTTCTCCATTAAAGATGCAATTTAAACTAAGAAGTTCCAAGATAATAACAATTTATTTTTTATGTTTTTTGCCAACTGCTAACTCCACTCTATCTGCAAAACAAAGACAGGAGACTCGTGCCAATTTTCCAAATGGTGTTTGCTACTAATGTCTAATAAGCTTTTCATTTACACTACTTTCCATACAACTATGATATCACATGAATTACAGATTTAGACACTTCAACACTCAAAAAATAAGCAATGTTACCAAAGCAGAGCTGCTCTTTTTAAAGAAGGAAATTTCCTCCCTATCTCATAGGTCTTCCTTTTTATAATTGATCACTTTCAGTGCAGGGAAGCTAGCTGGGATTAAATGTCAGAGTCTGAAGAGAAGGGAATTCATCAAGTCGTAATTGTCAGATGTTACGATGGTCACCACACGCGTGCAGAATCCCAGCCAGTCCCAATATTACCTACTGCAAAAAAACATGCTTAGGTTCCCAGATAAATAACTTAATCTAGCTCAGGTTTTTATTTTTAGTAACAAAGAGTATTGAGGGCCTTTTTTAGATAGAGTTAACTTTTCCTTTCATATGAAAGGCACTCAGTTTACAAGGTAAGAGACAGTTTTCTTAGGTTCCAACTCAGCAAGCAAAACGAGCTGTAGGAAGCAAGATGGCTTTTTTTCCCCACATATCCCCACCAGTACCACCAGAGGTACCATGGATCTGCAGGTCACGTTCCAAAGCCTCTCACAATTCACCCCAAACATTTCAGAGTACACAAAGGAAGCACTAAGTACACACAATTCATAGACATATAAGGAACTGAGCTACCTATCTTCTGATTATTCTTTTGAAACATTCAAGCTTACATTACTCGGCTAAGCTACTAATAAGCAGTTAGCTGTCTCCTTCAGTAACTGTGACAGAGCTCAAGATATCAGAGGTGCAAGTCTTCAAAAGGTCTGTCTGCCTGGTTCCCTCGCAAACTCTTACTACTGAAATCAGCAGGTGCTAGACTCCTGAAATTTTCTGGAGTCTGGCAAAAGAAGGTTTGTTGTTTTTCTACTAATTGTGAAAATAACAACTATTTGAAGAAAGCTTACATATAAAGCAACTAATTGATTTTTTTCAGCAGAATTCTATTTAGACTAATTTGTTGTACCCACATTGCTAGAAAATAGTATTACATTGAGTAAGGCAAAATCCAACAGAAGAAGGTAGTAAGCATAAAGTGAAACATCCAAAGCAAAACTCAGTAACATAAACCAGCCCAAGGAAGCAAAGAAACACAGTATTTTTGGTTCTCATGCCACTCCAATGCAACAACACTAGGAAAATCAAGTGCAAGAAGAAAGAATAACAATGAATCTCTTTGTCAATCGAAAGTAGCTAGAAAGAATCCTCAGTCTGGAAACACATTACTTTTGTCCTGCCTTTAGGCATCAGTATGCCTGTGCCAACGTAGCTTGATCAGCATCACACAGGATTTTTTTTTAAGAGTCAACAAGTGAAGGCCCTCATGCTAAACCTCATGCACTGTTCCTTAATCAGGGTCAAAACCACTATATGAAAGAACAAATCTAACAGTGAAATGCATTTTTTTAGCATGCTGTAGGATTTCTCTGTGTTTTTCTTCCTAAAGGACAACTTCTTAGTATCACTACGATGAGTAATATAGAACAACTAAACATTTTTGGTCTTGCTGCACCAAATAGGTCCATAGACTTTGGGCTGGCAGATTCCCTTAAGTTCCCAGTCAAAACTTTACCCAACAACAATCACAACAGTATTAATATTGGATTTTTTTCTGCCTACACAGAAGGAGTTTGACCTCAGCCCAGCTTCTGGTGAAGAAGTTTTACATGCTTCATAGAAGCCCCTTGCTTAACTGGTCCATCAAGTTACCAAGGAAATTTATTAGTACAGTTTTGTCTTGAATTTGATGAGTTTTGTTTTTGCAAAAAACAAACAAACAAACAAACAAACAACGCAAAACAAATGAAGTTCATGAGAATTTGTCACCTTCTTCCTTCTTCTGGGCCTTTTAGAAGAGCATTTAGATCCTGAGTACAATCACTCAAGATACCATTATTATTCTTTTTTAGAATTTACCCAGTTACAATTTTACCCAGTTACAATACAAATTTACCCAGTTACAATAGTCTCTTCTATTCCTCCTTTTAATCATGATTTCAATCAGAATTGGGAAAAAAAAAAAAAAAAAAAAGGGGAAAAACAAGGAAGATACCTTGTATCCAAAGTCAGGCAGTGCAGATTGATCCCAGTGAGGTGGACAGGCTTGATTTGAAATAGAATCATCCCTCTGACCTCTTGCAAACAGAAAAAAAAAAAAAGCAGGTGTTACTAATTCTAGTCCTGCTATGAATATTCAAATTGTCAGTTTCCCCTTTAGCCAACTAATACATTTTAAAATAAACAAAACAAACCATAAAGTCACTGGGAAACTGCTTCATCCTATATGCTGGGCTACGTATGCTGACATTCAATTGTCACAGTCCTCTTTCATTTTCTAATTCAAGATATGGATGTATCTCAGAAATTAGGTGATACACAAAGAAGACTGTTCACAATATAATCAAGTGGATATGTTTTCTCTTAGTAATAGGTGAATTTTTTGCAAATTTGTTACCAACACTTACTGCCATTTTGCCTTATAATTACTTTTAAAACACAAATGAAGCAACTGAAGAGCATAATTTACCTTTCCTTTATCTTCTGCACTTCTTCATAAGACACAAACTTTGGTCGCCTGCAGACCTGTCTTTTTGTTTTGGAAGTGGTGTTTAATTGGGTCATTTCTAGACAGAAAAAGAGAAACAGAAAGGAAAAAAATGTAGTAAGTCCAGCAGATGGGGTCATTAATTCACGACAATCATTAACAAAAAATGGCGTATTTATTGTCCATTATATCTCCTGAAGAACAGTTGTACAAAACCTTTGTAAGCTTCTTATTCTTCTCTGAAACGCTGTTATTTACTCTGTGCCTACTTTGTTTGCTGCTCCCTTGTGTAATTTATGCTCTTCAAAAGTTGCTCCAGCAGTACAAAAAGACACCTTATTTTTAAGGGAATTACCTTACTTTAGATTTACCATGAATTCTTTGAAGACTTTCATCATTTAATTTCTGCTCCTATGTGAGTCTAGACAGCATCAATGAGTAAGCAGGAAAAGTACTTTTGCAAGGAATATCTTCATTTCCATCATTATCTCGCTCCCACTAAGTAAATCTGGTAACACTAGTAAAGTAAGTCATAGATTTGAAAAGCTGAGATAGCTTGCAAGTCATTCTTTGTAAAGCAGTTCATCTGTAAATAAGAACCTTCAAAGTGTGTACCTTTAAAACTGAGTTGGTAATAATACAAGCCAACTTGGAATTGTATACTGGTTTCTGGATCTGCCAGATACAAATTCTCAAGTATGTCAGATGATGGCGAATTCCCAATATTCTGTTCTCCCTTCAGGGGGGAAAAAAAAAAAGAAGAGAGAGAGAAAGAAGAGTAATTAGTAAACAGAGACAAAACTAGACCAGATAACTAGTATGGGTTAAGGGAAAGAGGGTCCAGTCAATAGTCTGGTCTAGTGTGATTACCAAACACAATACCAGACATGAAAATACATAATACTGGACATGCATGTGTCCCATTTAGATTTCCATAACAAGTATAGTTACTTAATGTACAAGCCAATGTAAAACGTTCCATTTAAGCCGCCTGTTGAAATAAACTTTGCCAGAACCACTATAAACATAATCCTCACATCTTTAGGTTAGATATTAGATATATTAGGAGGAAGTTTTTCACACAGAGGTTGGTGACGCACTGGAACAGGTTGCCCAAGAAGGCTGTGGATGCCCCATCCCTGAAGGCATTCAAGGCCAGGCTGGATGTGGCTCTGGGCAGCCTGGTCTGGTGGCTGGTGACCCTGCACACAGCAGGGGGGTTGAAACTAGGTAATCTTAGAGGTCCTTTTTAACCCAGGCTACTCTATGATTCCTCTGCCATTCCCACTTTCTCATTCCCTGAATCACTTTTGTGTTCTGCCAAGAAAACCATCTGTGCAGCTGCTAAGGAAGAAGAAGAGATGCCTTACTTATTTATTTTCCTGCATTTCTATGACTTGTACCCACTCCTGACACTGTTAATATGGTTAATACAATCAAGGACATTTTTGTAAAGCAAGCAGCCATTATCTATAAGAGAGCTCCTCACATATCAGCTGTCTTCCCCGTACTCACTGGCCTTGAAGGTTTTGGGTGCCAGGCTCAGCTCTTTCCTCCCTTCTGGACTGGAAGGTCCTGGGCATCAGATGAACATTTCCCTCCCTACCAGCCTTGAAATTTCCAGGCACCCAGCCAAACAGGATGCACTGTCTCAAACAACAGCACAGGGAAGCATAACAGCACACAGGCACTGTTTATAAAACCAAGCAGCTACAGGTCTTGAGCTGCTGCTGGACAGCAAAACCCATGATTCTTCATTGGCCTGGGACACCTCTGCCACCGTATGCTTCCTCCAAGGACTCAGTGAACAACTTCTACTGCTTTACATGTATTCCAAGTTTATTGCATGCCAAATGTTAAGAGTTGACCTGATCTGCAGAAGGTCAAGGTGATTAGAATAAACACTAAATAATTATCAGATATGCTGATTCTAAAATACTAGAGTATACTAATCAGAAGGTAATGCTTCCATGCCTTATTTGACGCTAAAATTAAAGCACAAGTATTTACTTAATCAACCTAGTTTGAGTCAAGGGAAGAGAAGAGGCTCCACACATTTCTTCAGGAGTGATTCAAAACACATGATGAAGAACACATGTACAGGATGTGGACTCACCTGTGTTCCATATTCAGTCCACTGGCCTTGGTCATTCTTCCAATACCAAATCCACTTTGTAGTCAGTACAAATGTGGGGTTTACAACAGATGATGGTGTAGAGAGGCGCCGAACCAAAGACGAGCAGCAGGTCATCGTCTGGAAATTAATACTCATATCTGCTATACTGTAAGAACAAATTCAGAAGTTTATTATAGTTACCAGTATAGATTTTATCCTCTAATCCTCAGATTAAATAGGTGCTATTTTCTTTAGTATAATCTGACTGTATAAGCTCAATGAGGCCTGAAATAGGAATATTTTCCACAGTACATGTGACAGCTCAGAAAATTGTTTCCAATGTTCAGAAGCAAACTATGGCCCATGAGGGACTGACTATCTTCTCTAGCACAAGCCAGATGACTGACTTTACAGACATGCTACAGGCACAAGACAGCAAAAGATATTTGTACAGTAAATAAATACACACAGCAATGTATCCCAGTAGAAAAATAAAAATTGGTAAGTACTTGACAGTTTGACAAAAACATCTGCAGCTTATCGCTCTGTTCTTTTGTCTGTGGTAACAGAGGACACAATCACAGCTGTGAGCTCTGGATATCATCTTCATTCCTGGAGCTACATGGACTTCTATTTCTCACAGGCTTGAAAAATTAACTCTTCCTCCTCAGGCAGGAAGGCTTTGATAGCAACCTCATCTGGGAAATGTTACTTGTGATTTGCACTATACAGCAGCAAATCAAAATATCTGCTGCCTTAAGAGGCAAGAACCAAAATAACAATGTCAAGGCCAAGCTTGTGGTCCCCTATCAATCCAGTCAACTTACAACATGGCTTTCAGAAAGGAGTTAAAGGGAAAATGAATGACCCTAGCATACATCCCCTTTAAAAGAAAACAAAAAAAAAAAAGAAAAAAAGAAAGAAAAAAAAGGCTGCCAGCACAAGGGGCCTTTCATGAAAGTTTTCTAGGCACATTCTAGATACTAGCTGTCTTAGGAAAGGAAAAACCATACGAAAGATTAGCTCCACACTGCTGTTAAGAGACCTAACCATTATTTAAAACAAGTTAAAATAGTCTAAGCCACGAATTCCACCCTCCTCTTATAACCCTGCTGAGAGTTTTAAATGCAAGATACCGGCACGTTATTCTTCAGAAGATAAAACCAGGGTAATATTTCCATGCAGCTACCTTTACTTTTTAAAAAGAAAAAGCAACTCATTTTGTACATCCTCACACATTATGAGAAGCTCACAAATTAGAAATTACGGAATTCAGGGATCTCTAAGAGGAAATCAAGAATTTTCTATCAGAGGCTCAAACACAGCACTTTAAGGAAGCAGTCTGCCACCAGTATACCTGCTGTTTTTTGGGTCACAATAGGCCTTTTCAATTTCTTCCATCATGGATAGGTCATTCCAGGTGATCCCATTATATACTTGCCATCTGTATGGCAAATGGTAATGAACTGATTTGCATTGCTCTGTAACAAGATCAGACATAGTTAAGAGCTCTGCAACCACAGAAGAGCCAGACAAGATGAGAAAAAAGGAACACTTTTTTACACTCTTTGGTATGAGCAATAAAGACAGATCACTGTAACTAGAAATGCATTGGAACAACAGAGGTTTTGTGTTTCTCTGGTCCTATCTAGGAAAGCAACGTAAGCACTCATACTGTCAAGCACATTTTAAAAAACAGTTCACAACCTTCTCTTTGCTAAGACACTGCCTTGGCAGCTGGGAAAGCAGTGCCACAGACTGCAAGTTTGTGTTTATGCGTCACATTATCATATTTCTCAGCTGTAAAAAGTCAAGTCTATGGGTGCATAAACATTAGCATTCCAATATATTTGTTTCTCATTTCCACTAGCTCCTTAGAGATGATGGGCTGGTTAACAAAATGGATCGTTGAAGGCCTGAACCTTTTCTTCAGGTCCACCTCAATTAATAAGACAGCATAAAGGACTGCAATACTCTAAAGAACATCCTGCAAAAGAGACTCTACGTTCATCCCTGAACAGGCAGCACTCTGCCCTACCTACCAGACTGCTAGGCACTATTGAAATTCATGAAATCATAGAATGGCCTGGGTTGAAAAAGACCACAATGATCATCTAGTTTCAAACCCCCTGCTATGTGCAGGGTCACCAGCCACCAGACCAGGCTGCCCTGAGCCACATCCAGCCTGGCCCTTGAATGCCTCCAGGGATGGGGCATCCACAGCCTCCTTGGGCAACCTGTTCCAGTGTGTCACCAACCTCCGTGTGAAAAACTTCCTCCTAATATCTAAACTAAATCTCCCATCTTAGTTTAACACAATTCCCCCTTGTCCTATCACTATCAACCCATGTAAATTGCTGCTCTGCTCCTCAGAAAATGGGAATGCAACAACTTCAGTTGCCTTGCATGCAAGATCTGCAGCAGTTACACATACCTTTACACAGAACAAGGAAGACTTCTAATTTTTCTTATCTATGGAATATTATCTATATATATTATATCTATATATTTCATCTGTGCTTTTAATGTATTTAGGTCTGCACATTTTAGTGCTTATCATCCCTGTAGGAGCACAAGCCTCCCATCCTTCCAGGCCTCCCTGTCAAGGCAGATGCTCTATACTCCACATCTGAGCAGGGACCAAGCCTCTCATTCACAACTTTTGAGCCAAACATGGTATGGCCAAACACACTAATTCTCCAGGCTATTTGAGTTTAGCTATTTGGTGGTCACAGTAGAGTTGCTTTGAGCCTGGGTGCATAATTCATAGAATGCATATCCAAAAGTTCATAACCTTGAAAGCCAAGTTTCATCCTAAAAAAGCAGAGAGAGCCTGAGACATGTGATACAAGACTGGGGTAGCTGCTGCACAGAACTAAAAAATTTCATCATTCTTTTCCCTTAATGTTTCTGATCACAGAACATACGGCAACTAATCACAGTTATTAAGTCATTGTAATTCACTCCTTCCTTCCTTTTTTCGATTTCTCTGTTGATAGGGATGGAACATATCCTTTCTTGAGAGCATTATGCTTAAGTTAACTTAAAAACTTGTAGACAAAACTATACTTGGTCTCTCTTGGCCAGATTTCATTTTTATGGTTCATAAAATATTCATAAAATATACCATTTATTTTTCAAATACTGGCTCTCTTCCAAGCAATAGTGAAAAAAAGGTATTATAAAAGCCCTAGAGTGGGAAAGAGTATTTTACTCATCTCATTCAGAAAGGATCTTCTGAAGGAAGAACTGCATATTTATATCAAATGCACTACAGAAATGCTAAACACATCCAAATATCTGAGACCAAACAAACAATTATCAAGCAACTTACTATTCACTTCCTAAGTGAAAAGTGACAAAGTGACCAGGTGGCCAGAAAGGGAGTAGAACTTCAGAAATTGACTGGACAAGTTGACCACAAGAAAAATCTAATGATACCTCTTCAAAACCAAGGAAACTTAAGTCACTTGAGGGTTAAGAGACTGTTCTGGGACAGTCTCTGAGTACAAATGCTTATATTTTCCATAGACCTTTTTTAGTGGCCACAGCCACAGACAGAGGATGGATGAAAACCATTTTTATCTTAGCTGGTATAACTACTGTGTTTTCTTAACATTCTGTAACATCACTTTTTAAAGTACTTAACGGACAAGGAATGTGGCCATTATCAGATGTACACAGAATACAACAGGAACAAAGGAGAGGAGAGAGGGTTTACGTGTATCCACCTGACTTCACTCTGATAATGTTTGCAGTTTTCAAAGGATTTGTTAGTGACTTACAAAGCAAACAAATGAGAAGACACAATCACCACTGCCAGTCCTGAGATGCTGACACTCCACATGCCACCATACTCTGAGCCATTGAGTGGGCAGCACCTCTGCATATAATACACTCCAAAGATACTTCATATAAGGCTTACCGTTATGTTTGCAGTACTTCCAGACATAGAACAAGCATATCTCGTCACACTTATCTTCTTTATTGTCCTTCAAAGAGCTTGCAGAGGAATCATCTTTTTTACCTACAACAAGAAACACATCAGTCCTTTCATCCTTCTGAAACTACAGCTCCAAAAGAAAGGTGTTGCATTTACCATTTCATCCCATAATTAACAAGAAGTTGACTGTAGTAGCCAAGTTAAACACTTCCAGGATATGACTATCTCAGTATTAAGAGTTAGGACTTTGAAGCCAACACTCTTCTGTCCAGAAGGGCAGGACATTTAAGTGTTCCTATTCACATGATAGAATGTGTATCAACACAACTGACAAAGCTATATCCATTCTCTGGGAACAGAAGGTAAGGAAAGGTTTTCACACACCTACAATAATATGTTGTTTCTAGGAAGGAAGCAAATAGTCCAGAACAGTATCAGAGATCAGTCTCAGACTGCTCCCCAGACTGAACACACACGTATTATGCTGCTCAGTGCTTGGACAGAAATATCAGTATTCCCTTGAAGGCTGATACTCTGATTTTCAACATATAGGTAGGGTAAAGACATAAGCTCCTTTCCCATCATCAAAGGAACAGTAAGACTGTATATGAAATCAAATCCCAATTAGAACCACTGATTTAAAGATGGAGGGTCAAAAACCATACCTTCGACTTTACTTCTGGTGCCTGTTAGCAAGTGAAGTTTGCTCTGATGAGTTTTGTTGCTGCTGGGATCTGCATGAGAAGGCTGAATGAATAGCACTGTTGGACCAGAACATCAGCTAGCCTGCAACACTCAATTTGTGCATTGACAATTATGTCCATCACACATCATTTTACAGGGCACTCCACTGCTGACAGATCAGCAGTAACAGTTACAAATCCCAGCTAGTCATATTATAAACAGCCACCCAGTAGCAATATTGCATGCAATAGGAACACAGCTCTCCCTCCCACATGACTTAGCCAGGACTCCATTCCTGAAGGCAGATCAACAGCAAGAGGAAAAAAAATGCATCTGTTGCAAGAGGGAAAAACAGGAAAGATGATTCCATGTGGAAGAAATTGGTACTTATTTAGTCACCTTCTGAAGTTGGCACATGCACTGTGGAGACCTCAGCTGTTTCAAAAGATGGCTTCTGTTCTTCGCTACTTTTATTTGTTAGGTTTTCCTCTGAAGTTTCCCTTGGTTTGTAGACAGGATGATGGTGATAAGCTGTGAGTTAAGAAAAAAAAAAAAAGGCTCCTACTTCTGTCAAACTCAAAATTCTACTTAAACCTACTTTTTCTTACAACTTACGTTTTTCCTTTTTGTGGAGCTCCGCATGTTTATGATCATATATATTCTGGATGTTTAAAGCCATCTTCTCATCAATGCCTCCATTTTTCAACAGTCTCAGTGCATGGGAATCCAAAAAGTTATGGGACCTCTTGCATGGAAAAAATTTACATCCACCATGGAGAAAGTGTCGACAAATATGAAGCTTGCTGCAGTTGTATGTCTCGCTGCATCTATTAGACTTGTTGTTGTAAAATTGGCAGACCTAGAAGCAAGCAGGATAGATACAATATAAAACAGAAAAACGTATTAGAATCCATTTTTTAAATTTTCTGCCTCCACAGCAGAAAAACTGACTAAAACATATGCATTCTCTGTGACTACAGTAATCTGACCAGATTTCTTGCAGAGAACAGCAGGCATGAGAGTGAATTCATGCACAGTTTCACCCAAGAAGAAAAAGAGAAGAGCCAATCCAACAAGCACTAATTTTTGGTACTCCTGAGCAAGACAGTTACATAAGAGCTTACCAGTTTAGTTACTCCTTTTAAAAACAAATAAATAAAGAACAAAGAACAAGCTTTGCCATGCAAATATGTATATAGGGTCAAATGTGGTGGTATTTCACTGAGCTAAAACTGTCTTTTTGAAAAGATTGCACTTCTAAAAAAGGATAAGAAGTACACTCTGAGATTAGAGATTTATATATTTAAGCTTAGCTGTGGCACAAAATATTACTGGGGTCCTACAGTGCATATTGGGTGTAGGTGTGGAATTGCTGGAAGCAAGGGGGGCCACAAGAGAGACCTCTCTGGGAAGAAGCCAGGGGCTGCTCACTGCCAGATACAGATGGTTTCAGTGGACCCACCATAGGACACAGCTGAAGCCAAGCTAGTGACAATGCTAGGAAAATGTATTTAACGAATGGCAGAATGCAACACTGCAACACAGTGAGAAAGAATCCCTGAGACACTTGCGTCAAGAGAAGAAGGAGCCACAGCAGGCCAGAGCAGAGATTCCCCTGTATCCTGAAGAGATCACACTGGATCAGGGGAAAGCGTGAAGAGGCAGGAATGGCAGAGAAGGAATGTTAAGGTCTGATCCCACAACCCTCATCCCCATGCACTGCTTGGGACAGAGGTTCAAAGAGATAGGGAGACTGGAAATGGAGGAGTTGGGTCTGGGCGAAAGGGTAGGGAGCATGTTGTTGTTTTAGCTTTGTCTTCATCAGCACCAAGTAGCAACACATTAGATAATACTCCCCACGGTAAGTTTGACATGCCCATGACAGTAACTGGTAGATCTCTCTGTATTTATCTTGATCTATGAGCTTTTAAGCTTTCTCATGTTATTTTCCTCATCTTCTTGAGCAGAACAAGAGAGTGGCTGGAGGGCACCTGGACTAGGCCAATACACTACACAATATTAAAAATGTTTGTATGCTGTTACTGGCTATGCTATTCTTATGTCCAGGTTTGTGACAGACAAATACTAATTGATCTTGCTTAACATATTTAATTTTAGGCCTCTGCCCTGGCTACAGCTGTCTTCCCCAGTAAAAGCACACAACTGACAGTGCAGAAATGACACAGAAGTGGGGAAAGAGACCCTTCAACTCCCATATTGTTTCATTCTGGTAATGAAATCCTATACTGATGTGTATCTGTTAAATGTTTTAAAGTTCCATTTTATTGTTGTAAGGTCTAATAAAGATAAAATTGCATAGGATGTTCACAGAATCACAGCATGGCTGAGGTTGAAAGGATCTCTGGGTCCACCTGACCCAATCTCTGCTCAAGCAGAGCTACCCAGAGGAGGGCCCTCACACTCATGTGCAGACGACTTTGAAAGATCCCCAAGGAGGAGACTCCACAGCACAGAAATGCTTTCTAGTGTTCAGAGAAAGCCTCTTGTGCTCCAGTTTGCGTCCACTGCCTCTGGTCCTGGCAAAGGACATCCCTGAAAAGAGCTCATTTCTGATCTACATGCACCTTCCCTTCAGGTGTTTGTAAGCAATGAGATCTCCCTGGGTCTACTCTTCTCCAGGCTGATCAGGTCCAGCTCTCTCAGCCTCTGCTCATAGGAGAGATGCTTAAGTCCATTCACCAGTTTCATGATTCTTTGCTGAACTTCTTCCAGTACCTCCTTCTCTCTCTTATACAGGCAAAACAAATTCTGAACCTGTTTTTAGCTTACGTATTCATCACTGCAGAGGACCACAGTGGAAGACACTGTAAAGAGAAGACAGTGACTTCACACAAACCTATGCAACATTTACCTGCGGGGATTGGCTGTAGAGGCTCGTGTGACATCGTTAAGCAACAGCCATTCAGCAGGAGTGCAAGCCATGACCATGGACTGCCTTTAACAGTACAACCTGTACATACAGTTTCTAAGAGCACACTCCACGGAGACGGAAAACAGCACAATGCTTGTTCAGTGAACCTTGGCGTATCATGGCAATCAGGGGAAGTCCCTGATGACTGGAAAAAAAGGCAATGTCACAAATATTTTAAGAAGGGTAGAATGGACAACCCAGGGAACTACTGACCTGTCAGCCTCACCTCTGTTCTGTGATCTTCCCCTGCACAGAGATCCTCCTGAAAGCCATGCTAAGGCACATGGAAGACAGGGAGGTGACACAAGACAAGCAGAATGATTTCACCAAGAGAAAGTCCTGCCTGACCAGCATAGTGGCCTAGTATTTTAGAAAAACACTACGGAGATGTAAAGAATAGCAAGAGTGTTGAACCTCACTGTGGATGGGGATTCTGCACAGCATAATACAGCACCTCTAAAGAGGTTTGTCTGATGCTGTACTTTAGTGGGTTCCCACAGCACCAGAAGGGAGACATAAGATTTGTCCTTCTTATAACCATTACAATAAACTCCAAAACCAGAAGAAAGTATTGCCCTAACTACATTGGGAATGCATTATTTAGCTGCAGCAGGAAAGCAAACTACCCCCTGCATTTGCCAGAAAAAGAAGAGGCTGAGAGAGGGTGATGGAAAATACAAGAAAATCCTGATTCTGGACTACATTCTAATTCAGACCACAGAAAAAAAATATATTCCTTTTACCTGAGGATTTTTGTTTGTCAGCATGCACAGACCCAGTTAGCATTTATAAACACGAACAGCAAAGCAGGCTTCTACACCTTCACCTCAACTCTTGGGTTTATAAATGGCTTGCAACGGGCTGCAACAGCCTGCACTGTTTCACTCCATAACAGAAGTTACAGTGCTCTATTGGAAGGGCCAATTAATGATGTTCACAAGCAATGAGATCTGAACAGATAGTTTTTGAGTAGTAATAGCTATCATTGACTATTTGCTCATTTATTACTACCTGGGAGTAACTAAACAAGAGACACATAAGTTTTAGATGCAGCTGAGATAGATAAAGATTATTATGCCTCCTTGTTTGTCACCACTATGCTCCTAAAATGTGCCAGCAAAACATACTTTAAAATACTACAAAAAATGCTCTATTCACTTGAAGTCCATCGCTGTCAAAGCAGAAAGAAAGAAAATAATAGAACTGTTAGGATAACATCTGTGGAGACCATAAATTCCAAAAGACTAGAGCAAAGGCAGTGCTCTGCTCATTTGTTAACCAGGAACAGCTGTAGGCAGAATAAGATACAATTGGCTTTTGAAATAGAACCTCGATTGCACTGCCAAGAAGGAGACTGGATTGTTCAGCCAAACTTAACAAAATCAATTAATTGCATAAAAAACAAATAAAGCTCTGTAGGAAATTTATGTACAAAAGCCTTAGCGCACTTTGGAGAGGGCGGATTTTACACAGAACTGACTGCTGTCGGTTGGTCATTTTCTCATGATTTTTTTCTCATGCCTGTGAGCATCAAAATATGTAGGTTGGACACCGAAAGGGGCACTCACTTCCCAGACTCTACTATCTCTAGGCTAAGAGCCAACAATTTTTTTTTTTGCTGGCTATTTTTTGTAAGGCCTTTTATACCTTCTAAGCATGTATGATGATTGTGAACTTTGACCTCCATCTTCCTTACGTGACCATCTGTAAATCTCTGGTGAATTTGCTTACATTTTTTGTTTGCTTGCTTTGAGTAAGTCTCTGGCTGTGCTTCTGCACTAACAGAAATAAGAATAACACACAGAACAGAATGGAACTTTATTGTCAACTTCCTGCTCTTTTCCGCTGACAAGTAATACATGACACGTCCTTACCTAAGCGTAGGTCTTCTGGTATTTAAGCAGACAAAATCCTCCTTGATATTTAATATTATTATTTCTGTCATGGTTTTTTGGGTTGTGGTTTTTTTGTGGTTTTTTTTTTTTTTTTTTTTTTTAACATCTATAGTTATCAGTACATGGCACTTTTACACGTCTTACACTATATTATTTCTTCTGATGCTTTCACACACAGCCATTCCCATTTATAGTTAATTCAAGCCAATCTTTATATTTCTGATTAACTTAAGAGCTTGAAATTAATATCAGTTCTCTGTCTTCTTTCTTGCCCTTTCCCATTCCATATAAACAAAAGCTTAAGTAATCAGTACAACTCACATCAGGAAGAAGGAAAGGGTCATTTTGGAGAAGCAGGATTCGCAGCTCACTCTCACTTAGGCGAGATAACTCATGAGTCTTCAGAACTTTTTTGTTCTCTGCACTGGTGATGTCATGAGAGTACTTACAATCTCTGCAAGAAAATGGACAGAAACAACAGATGTTTCAAGTCAAGTTGATTTAAAGAGCCTCAGGTAGTGTGCAACTTCAGAAAAAACATGGACAGAAAGGCACTTTGGCAAAAGTCTCTGTGAACAAGTAGATAGTCTCTGTCACTTCATAATAAGCTAGATTATGAAACAAGCAGTATAAGCACTGTGAAATACAGTTGTTTTATTATACTAATTTTAAACATAAATGTAGATAGACCATTTATCAGACAGCACAAACTCAAAACCGCTTCTGTATGCAGCAGACCAAGTCACACAATCTGACTAGCTGGAGAGAATACTGATTTTAGAGGATATACATCAGCTAATGGTTGAAGTAGCAATGGCCTTGATTTTACGCATGCAAGAGATTGTTGTCCTAGGGGTGGTATGTCAAGAATGTTGCAACAGTTTGAGAGCCCCAGATAAAGAGATAATGAAACTAAACACAAGTGGGAAGTTAAAAAAAAATTTAAAGAAGTTAATGAACTCCAAGTTTTGGATGAAGATGATTAAACAGCACTAGTAAAAATGTTGGTGCCAATTAGTAACCCAGGACAAACCTGTTAAGAGAATATAATTACAAAGTGGGGGAGATTATAATTTCTTTGCATCTCTTTGAAAATATATTTCAATGTCACTGATAGGAAAAGAAACATGGTTTATATTTATAAAAATGTGGTAAAATAGTTTCCTGACTTCTCGCTCTTCAAAAGCATGATTCAATATTCAATATAGCATTACCATTAGGTATACTCAATAAAAGAGCCTGCTACTCTATCAGGCTTGCATTTCTGCTTTGTTTATCCTGTTAGCCCCTAGTTAACTAGTGAAACTTCTGATAACATTTTACTTCATGCTGTGTTTGATCCATCTGCAACAGACTTTTATGCAGACATTTCACCACCACTCCCATGTGTCAGTGCATTTCTTTGTAAGAAAATAAATAAAAATGCAAGGTTTGAGGGGCAGAAATAAACTATTTTTGGTCTGGAGAAGTGGTTTCCTAAGGATACTGGATTCTGCAGCCACTTGATTAATGGCTATGAAAGTAGTGGAACTGCAGATTACCCCAGGTGAGAGCCAATCAGTTTTCCCTCACAGCTAGCGTCACGTTCCACCAGCAGTCACATGGTGATCTGTCACCTGAACACATATTTCTAAGTCAAAGGTTGAAATGAAATAGTCTACAAATATTAGTGATGAATAATCAACTGTGTTAAGTAATACATTTATTAAAAAAAGAAAGCTACTGTTAGGACAGATGCAAGTTAAAAACAAGTTCAATTTGAATAAAACCCCTGATATCTCTGAACAGGAAGACTCCAGTACAGACAAATTTCTCTCCAACAAAAGAGGATGCAAGATCTAGAAGCAAGTCTTGACTCTTTCCTATCAATTAAAAATGATTCTGTTTCGATCCATGTGGTCCACTCTTTCTGTCCCCTCATTTTAACCGATCTCCCTTCTTTCCAGGTCCTTACCCTGAAAGGCATTTTCTTCTGTTTATCTGTTATTAATACACAAAAGCAATGTTACATGCACAGCACTACTGAGAGGGCAGAACAGCTCATTGTTGCAGCACTACAAAGGAAATCGTTGCACTTTTTAGTTCATACAGTGGTAAGCCAACATATATTCAAATGTATCCTATGTAACCCTAACTTACTGAGTCAGCAAAGCAACAGAATTTTATCATAGAATCATAGAACGGCCTGGGTTGAAAAAGATCATAATGATCATCTAGTTTCAGGCCCCCTGCCAGGCCAGGGTTGGCAACCACTGGACCAGGCTGCCCAGAGCCACATCCAGCCTGGAATCTGCTATTCTGCTTGTACCATTTGCAGACACAAAAGGTCCTTTCCCCCCAGCTCCTTCAGCTCTGAGTGCTGAGGAATTATTTGGTGGAGCAGAATAGCAAGAGGCCTGGCACAGCACCAGGCAGCAGAATGAGTGAGATGCAGCTCACAGGGGTGTGGCAGGACAGTCTGTAGGAGATCGCTGCTGCTGTGGATTCTTGTCAAATGCTTTTGATTTTCATTTTTGCATTTGTGGGTTTTTGGGTTCCCCCCCCCGCTTACTTTAATTTCTTTTTGCAATAGGAGCCACCTTCAGCTAGCCTGGAAAATAAAGAGACTGTTCCCAGAAGGGCCGTGCGGCCAATCCTTCCTTCAGTGAGGCAGAACACAGAGAGCGATGCCAATAGGAAGTAGGTACTGGCTGCTACAGATACGGCTGTGAGCAAAGCGGTGAGTTTCCGCGAACATCAAGCGCTCCTAACTATCGAGATTAACAACAGATGGCACGCAAACACTTGGCTTTTTCCTTCGGAAAGAAACATTTCTGAGTTATTTCAGCGATAGAGGGGAGAAGCCCGCGGGAGGGATCCCTGCCGCCACCTCACCTGTCGCGCCGGCCGCACCTGCCCATAAGGTGCAGCTTGCAGAGGTGCAGGCGGTCGCAGCCCTCGCACTGCTTGCGCGGACAGACCCGCACGGCCGTCAGGGCCAGCACCTCCGGCTCTTTCCTGGAGCCCGTCAGCAGCAGGAAACGCTCGGGACCCGCCGCTTGCAGAGTCTCTCGCAGCTGCTGCTCCGAGAGGCCGACGTGCTGTTGGAGTTCTGCGAGCCCCAGCCGCCCACCCTTGACGCACAGGGTCTCGGTGAGGTAGCTGCACACCCCCGGGTCGAGCATGGCCGCCTCTCCGCCTCAGCCTGCCTCGGCGTGGCGGGACGGGACGGGACGCGGCAGGAATCGAAACTGAAGGCGCGGGGCGGAGCGGTCGAGGGGCACGGATCCGCCTCCTGAGCGCTTTCGTGTTTCTGTTTGTTAAGGGAAAAAAAAATCTTTGCGTGCTCACATAATCTCAGCGTTCACGCAACAGTGCGGCTACTTCCCTTCCCCCAGGCTGGCAGTTAGATACTTACTTGTTAATACCAGCGGCCACGGTTGTGTCCCTGCAGAGGGTCTGAAACTGAGAAACGATTCCTGCTAATGCTGACATAGGGCTGGGGAAGGAGAAGGGGTTGTAAACTAAAGGAGATTAAATTTAGATTAAATGTCAGGGAGGAGTTTTTCACGGGGAGGGTGATGAGGCGCTAGCATGGGCTGCCCAGAGAAGTTGTGGATGCCCCATCCCTGGAAGCGTGCAAGGCAGGCTAAGTGGGCCCAGGGCAGCCTGGCTTAGTGTTTGAGCTAGTGTTTGGAAGCTCTGCCTGTGGTGGGGGGATTGAACTGGATGATATTTGATGTCCCTTCCAACCCAAGCCGTTCTGTGGTGCTGTCTTTCTACAGCTGTGGTGCAGGCAAAGTGCTGCAAGCAGTGGATCAGAAAGGGCTCAGTGTTAAAGCCATATGAGACCGAATTCAATCTTCAGACTCTTTGGCAATGCAAGCCAAAAGAAAAGTAAACACCATGTACATGCTCTACATCAGGAAGTTACCCTGAAAGAAAAATGAGTGCCAGCCTGCATTGCCTTGTACACACTCTTGCTGTGTGAGCATTTCCTATGCAGGTTGCAGAAAGAGAATCACCTCAAAGAACAGGACTGAGGTGGTACAATGATTTGAAGAAGGAGGCCACAGTATATTTTGTGTTTTTAGAAGTAGCTGATTTGAAAAAGTAGATATACCTATATTTTAGTAGAGTATTTTTAGAAATGTAGTTGTTGAATTGTTGTGTTATGTGATTAGTTCTTGCTTGCAAAATGGTAGTAGCTTTTAGAATAGTTACAGATGTAGCATTATAGAGTGAAAAGCTTGTTTTGACAGGAGATCCTCAGCAAAAGAAGCACAATAATGAAAGCCAGGACCTCCACACAAAAGGCCAGATTATCTCACTCTGGGTTTAGGTTGAGATGCAACATGCAGACATCAAGATACTCCTCTCTATCCTCCTTATCTTCTAACACACCAGTATATATCACTGAAAGACATGTTGCCAAACTTATCTCTATCCGAAGACAAGCGGATGTCCAGAAATAATGGCTGAGTGCTGAGTAAGCAAATGTTACAATTTTGGTACCTATCAATTAGCCACAGTAGGCGTTCTCCTACTGAGCATGTTTCAATGAAGAAAGTTCATCTAGAGGGCAAGCAAGGAAGACCACTGGATGAAGTGAAAAGACTATGGGTTGGACTGTCATGATGCTAAAAGGACACTAGATGGTAGAACAGACCATGGAATAGAAGACTGGAACCCTCATAAATCACTGCCTGAGATAGGTGTGTGTATGTTAATTGTCTCGTGCGTAATTGATGAATATGTACTACTATCTGTGGAAATATAATCAACTCTGAATCATGTAATCTTTGAAGTGCTTATGGTGGAGATATCCCCAGCGCTTCCTGGTGCTACTAATAAAGAATACACGCCTTAACATTACCAAAACCATGCTTGCCCTCTTGTTCTGATTTTTGAACAAATTAAGTAATTTAAATAAAACAGTAGAGAAGGAAGGGTAGAAGGAGGGGAATGTATGATACTGATTCCAGGTAGATGTATTGAAACATTCTGATGGGAAGATACAGGTAATGGAAACAATACCTTGGAAAAAAGGGAGTATTGTCTGTGGTTAATGAACTTGAATGTAGAATACTTTGATCAAGTACTTCTTATACTAATACAGAATGTCTTAGCCATTGATGTAATCTGACTAATCAAAGGATGATTGCTCTCTTTGGAAAACTGGCAAGAGGAGAACTGCTGAGCTTAGGTGACCACATAAGGATAAAAAAAAAAGGGGGAACATTCATGAAATGACCAGTGAGAGACTCGTAAGAAGCTCAAACAATCTCACACAAGGGCAGGCAGCTGGGAAAGAAGCCCTAAGAGGATGGTGTATCATTGCTTTACTGTATGAATATGTTGTAGTTGATGTTTCTTCTATATTAGATAGTTCTCTTCCAAATACACTTAAAACAGTAAAGCTGATAGTTGTGACATTCTAGGTATTTGCTGGTTTTCTTACTATGAAAGCTTGGATAACAATAAATTAATGCAAATGCTTAATAACTCTCTGTAAATAAATGTATCACTTTATGAACTCACTTGTAGCCGTCAGGGAAATCAATTGCCTGCTACACAGATTAATGTATTCTGCTACGTGACATTCTCCATCTTCTCCAGAAGCATCAGTATATAGCAGTGGCTAGACTTATGGTGACCATGACCCTAAGAGAAATAAGGGCACAGGGGGCAGGGTGGGCATGTTTGAGGGACAGCATGACAGGTGAGGCACACACTTCCCCTGTAGAAGCAGAACAGTGTGATGCTCAGCTCTAGTACACTGAGGAGCACACAGCACGAGGAGCAAACAGGAGGGATCTGAAAACCATGTACGGTTGCAGAGCTCTGACCCTATCGAGACTACAGAGACATGGTGGGATAGTTCTCCTGATTTAGAGCACTGCAATGGGTCAGTATAAGCCCTGTGGAACAGACTGAGTAGGAAGCTGAGGAGAAGTGGTTGTATTCCGTGTGAAGTCGGAACTTGAGCATATGGAAATTCATCCAGGAACAGGTGCCAGACTAGCAAAGGCCATAGGTAAAACTCAGATGACATCTCGCACAGGTGATTTTGTAATAGGTTTCTGCTGCAGAACACCTAAGAAAGAAAAGGAGACTGATTAAAAATTCTTTAAGCAGCTGGATAAAACCTCACAGCTGAAGACCTAGGTGCTAAAGGAGAAATTTAACCACTACAACATCAGCTGGAAGGGCCATATGTGTAGGTGCAACTAGTCCCACAGATTTTTGGAATGTATTGCTGATAATTTCATGCTGAAGGTGATTGATGAACAGGATACAGGGGGTGTTTTGTTGAACCTGATATTTTGGGAAGAATCAGTTTAACATGTCTAGAACAGCCTCTTCTACACCAAACACAACATTCCAGAGTTCAATATCCTGAGAGGAGTGAGCAAGATAAATAGCAGAATTGCAGCCATGGGCTTCATAAGAGAAGATTTTGGTCTGTTCAGATTCCTGCTTGGCGGGATCATTAGTGAAACTGCCCTGGAGAGCACAGGAGGCCAAGAGATTTTATTGTTCACCAAGCCCAGCTTCCTCAGTGCCCATAAACTGTCCATTACAATGTGCAGAAAGCTGAATAGTCACAGCAAAAGAGCACCATGAGTGAACACTGATCTCCAGACTGACCCGAGACATGAACTTCAGAAGAGCAGATTTTGGTCTGTTCAGGTTCCTGCTTGGCAGGATCATGAGTGAACGGGAGTAATATAAACATGTAGAAATGCAGTCATGGATGGCAAGGCTCACATGGAGATGGAACTAATAAAGGAAGTGAAGAGCACATAGGATTTCTGTAATGACAACAGTGCAAAAAGGAAGGGTAATAAGCTTAGCACAATTTCTGGTCATTGTGAAAGGTTTCATGCAAACCCAAACCTGTAGCAGGGTCTGAACACCCTATCAGACTTGGCGAATTCAAGCAATAGAATGTATGCTGGGGCTTTCGCCAAGGGAAAGGAGATTCTCTCTCTAAGTGTATTTTGTACACACATATTTGTATACCAAACTCAGTAGGTAGTTCATGCTCAATACACTTGTAGATATTTTTCTGTGGGAATTTAGTAGCATAGGAGCACTGCACCTTAGTATTATGTCACTAGATGAACAGTGTTGTCAAAGAAGGGAGGGTTACCATTCAGAAGAACCTGGACAGACTCAAAACCTGGGCACACAAGAATCATATCTCTCTTTAGTTACTGGTTATATCTAATTTTTGTGATTGAGTGCACCACCAGGCAGTTTGTTGATGGCACCAAGCTGAGTGGTGTAGTTGATACAATAGAAGGGAGAGACGCCATCTGGAGGAACTTGGACAGACTCAAAACCTGGGCACGTGAGAATCTAATGAGGCTTAACAAGACCAAGTGCAAAGTCTTGCTCTAGGGTCGAGGTATTCCCAGATACGTGTACAAACTGGGAGCAAAATTCATTGAGAGCAGCCCTGCAGAGAAGGACTTGAGGGTTCCGATGGATGAGAAGTGGGACATGAGCCAGCTGTGTGCTCTTGCAGCCTGGAAGGCCAACAGTATTCTGGGCTGCATCAAAAGAGTGGCAGCCAGCAGCGAGAGGGAACCGACTGCCCCCCTGTACTCCACCCTTGTGAGGCCCCATCTGCAGGACTGCGTCCAGGCCTGGGGCCTCCAGTACAGGAGAGATGAGGAGCTGTTGGAGTGGGTCCAGAGGAGGGCCACTACGGTGATCAAAGAACTGGATCACCTCTCTTACAAAGAAAGGTTGAGGGATTTGGCCTTTTTTCAGCTTGCAGAAGGCTCTGGGAGACCTAACCGAGGTCTTCCAGTACTTGAAGGGAGCTTACAAGCAGGGAGGGGACTGAATTTTTACACAGTCTTGATAGTGATAGAACAAGGGGAATGGCTTTAAACTGAAAGAGGGGAGACAGTAGGAGGAGCCAAAGACGTCAGACATTTCTGTGGGTGCTGTCCCCACTAGGGTGTTGTCCCTAGGAACTGTTTAAACTGGCAGCTGTGTCCCCTACCCTTGGTGGAGCTAAGATGCAGCTGCATTGCAGCCGCGCCCATGCCTGGCCACAGGCCAGACCCTGACCCAGATCCACAGGCTGATTTCCCTGCTTGACTTTGGATCTCTTTCGTCACTACAGACCCACCTTGCACTCTGAACTCTCGGTTGAGCCTGGTTACTGTTGTCAGATTGGCCATGCTCCAACTGAGTCCTTGAGGACTATATTTGGTGCCTGGCTCCCTGCCTGCGCAGAGCGCCTTGTAGCACCTCAGTACCCAAGTGTTAGCAATCAAATGGGATGCAGAAACTGCTAGTGATGGGGCTCCAGCTGCTGCATTGCATTGCTGGTATCAAGGTGGCAGCTCCTGGAGGAGAAGGAAAATTATGAACGAAGAGGAGAAGCAAAACTGCCTCTCAATTCACGTGTGTTCAGATAGTGTGACTTTGATGTAAGCTTACTCCAGAGCTGCTTTCACTCCTTTGGCACTCTTCATTGCTTATGGTTATCCAGAGTTCTTGCCTAACATTGACTGGATTTTCCTGAATATCCTTCTAGAAATCCCCAATCCTTGTTCTTGCTATAGTCTGTGAAATGACCAAGCTCCAAGCCTGTTGCAACCTACTTTGTGTTGTACTGTGGTGGCTTGTGTGAGTGTGAACAGGCAAAGTTTGGCTACTGCTCACACCTTATAACAATGAATGAGTGTGGAATTCTTTGTTGTTTGCAGCTTTTGTAAGTCAGTCCCAGGAGTCAGTACTTAAAATCAACCCCAGTGTTTGAACCACTGCATGAGTGAATATGAAATGTCTTGGGCCACACAGACAGAAATTGCTCTGAAAGTAATGCCTCCTATTTATTTCCACGGAAACTAAAGCAGATACAAAGAACACAATAACAGTATTTGATAAAGCAAATTCCCAGCTACGAAACACTATTTTTCAACATAGTCCTTGCCATTAACTATGCACTTTCACCAGTAATGAACAAGAGCTTGCATGTCGCACTAGTAAGGATCTGCACCAACAGAGGTGTCCCACTGTTGCCAATTGTGTAACACACCACCCATAGCCTCAGTGTTCTCACATCCACAGTTCGGTCTCCATAAACATTTAGCAAGCTTCAATGAATGTCAGCGGGTACAATTTTTTCCCATATGGGGGAATTCAGTGACACACCTTTGCTTCATATGCACTTTTGTATCAGATGCCATTTTGTCAGACAGCCCCTCTGCTGTCATCTGTCATATGGCAACAAAATGCAATGAAATGTTGTGGCAAGGTTCAGCTTGTACTGCCATACCACCAACATCCACTTTGGACTTTGTGGGCCAACTCAATCAAACAGGAGGCATTACTTTCAGAGCAGTCCTCATAAAATACATGATATAGTTACTATACAAGCAACAAAACATTCAAGTTTTTAATATTTTTCTTAAAGTGTATAAAAGAAAGAGAGGAACAAGAACATAAAACTAGTGGGACATTTGAGCTTTTTTTTTTTTTTTTTTTTTTTTTTTTGTGAAACCAAAGCATCAGTCTCGCTCATTGGCAGTGGCTGTGATTCTCTGAGGTCTCAAGGTGTTAATCAGAGATTATTTTACAAAATTTTACTCTTCCTGTATTTCATCCTTGAAAATAGTTGTCCCCAAATATATATACTGCCAAAAAGCAATTTCACGAGTAAGGAGAGTCTGTGAAGTGAGGGATATTTCTCTCTGGTAAGACAGGGATTATGAAAGTCTTCACCAGCAAGAACTCTAGCTGCACCACTGAAGTTGCAGAAAGCAAAGGTAAGAACTGAGGGTGGTGAGACGCTGGAACACATTGCCCAGAGAGGTTGTGGATACCCTCACCCTGGAGATGTTCAAGGCCAGGCTGGATGGGGTTTTGAGCAATCTGATCTAGTGGGAAGTGTCCCTGCCTATAGCAGTTTGGAACTAGATGATTTTAAGTTCTCTTCCAATCCTAAACATGCTATGATTCTATGAAAGTCTGATAAAAAGACATAGAATTTTTAGTTGAATATTTGATGGCAACTCTGTACAATCCATTTGAAAATTTGCAGGTGCTGTTTTTTTAACAACAGAAAATAGCGTTGTAAACATGAATTAATGATTTTGTTTGCAATCTTGAAATCTATTTTCTAATTCGTTTACCAAAAGTGAAAGCACAGCTGCAAAATCTTCACAGTTCAGAGCCCTATGTTAAACCAGCATAGCACAATTCATACAGTTATTTGCCATCACTTGAATCAGCACTGCACAGTACTGCCCTCCCCACACCGTGGATTCAGTTGACACAGCGTTGTCATCAACATTCAGTTGATGATGTACTGATGATGTGGTTATTGCTGAGTGATGGGTGGGTGCCTGAAGCCAGTCTGCTGGGAAGAGCAGCCACCTTTATAGCACAAGGTGGCCTGCAGGCTGTGGGTTGGACGTGCTTACACTAGTGAGTCAGCATTGAGTCGCCTGGGGATATTCTTCCATTATGTCTGGGGATCCCTCACATCAAACTTATCCTTTTGACAGTTCCTAGGCTGGATTCAATCCATCCAAGCCACTCTGTTTTATTCTCTAAAAAGCTTCCTATCCCATCTCTCCCATGCCCTGGGACATCTCTTGTGCCTGACACAGCCCTGTCACTACTGTGCTTCTGTACCTGTACTAGGCTTATAGAGCTAGGAGCTGTCACGTCAACTGTGGCTGTTCAGTGCATCCTCTGTGAGAAAAAAAGGAAGCAATACCACATGCAAAATGAAGTCCAGATGAAAAATTCACCAAAAGAGGAGAATTAACCATATGGCCCTCAAATGCAAGGCTGATCAGGTGCTATGGCAGCCATAATTGATTTTTTTCATTCCCTTTGTTGTTAATAAAGAAGAGTCACTCTTTTCAGCAAACTCAGCTTTCTGCAGAAGTAAGTATAGTGTTACGTAAAGCATACACTTTTTGAGAAGTCTGGAGACTACACAAGGAGCCTGACCTGATTGAAATTTCAAATTAGGTGAATACAGGCAAATGAAATACTTTGATTTGTGTCTGGCTGAAATAAACTGTTAGATGAAGTTCCCTCCTCATCTATCCAGCCTACACCAACATTGTTTCACTGTATTTAGATTCTGTTGTTATTGTTTGGGGATTTTCATTTTCTTTTTTAAGATGAAGGCAGACAAATTACAGAGACTCAGTAGCAATGTTTGTAGCCACATTTATTAATAACACTCTTAGCACTCTTAGCCTGATTGCTGCACTGAATGCTTTCTATCAGAGAAGGCTGATATCATTGCTAGGAGGTCAGTGCACTTGGGCTAATCTGTGCTGCGAGGGGTCTCTCAGAGAAGAAGTGCTCAGTTCAAATTATTTAAATCAAAATCAGAACCACAAGGGCTTATAAATTTACTAATTGCACATTTAACTGGCGATCAGTGAACTATACATTTAGGAGCAATATTGGTGATGCGACAGATAATCCACACTATTAGGCACTCATGAAATCTCAGTAACTACCTATTCACTTGTAAACACTTTCATTAATTTAAAGATGATCTGTTTGCACACAGACACACACAGAGGGGCACACAGGTTTATGCAAACCTCTCTTGCTTCACAGATCAGGCAATTCCCCCATCATCCTTCTGGGAGTAAGGGTTCCCCTGCTTGTACTTAAGTTGTTCAAGCCTCATGAGTACTCATGCCACCTCCTACAACTCACTGGCCCACACACCAGGAAGAATCATAGAATATCCTGAGTTGAAAGAGACGCACAAGGATCAGCAAGTTCAGCTCTTCTCTTCACACAGGATCATCCAAATTTCAAATTCTATATCTGAGAGTGTTTTCCTTGAACTCAGGCAGCTTGGGGCTGTGACTGCTGTCCTGAGGAGCATGTTCCAGTGCCTGACCACTCTGTGAAGAACCTTTTCCTACTACTGAACTTGAAACTCCCTTGATGCATCTCCATGTCCCACAGGTTCACTTATGCACTCCAAGAGTGGGTCGCTCTGGCTGTACCTGTGCTGTGACTCTGCTAACTGGGTGCAGGACCCTCAGCATTCATCAATTCTAAGCAGGATCCAAAAAGCCAGCGGATTGACTTCTAGCAGTGCCTAACCAGCTTTTGACTGCTGACGATTCTAGAGCAATGTCTCTCCTCTTGTTACAAATTTTCCTGCTTCTTTTTCATGCTATGTCTTTGTTTAAAAATTTTGGGCACCTACCTTCCGAGTAGTTTTTCTATTTAATCTATACACACTCTATTTTTATTCTAATAGGTGAGCTTCTTCAGGTTGTTTGTCAAGGCCGGGCCAGGTGCATCCCCAAAAGAATCTTGCTATCAGTATTGCAGCTGCAAATCCTCCCATTAAGCTTATGCCAGCCAAAGGGGAATTTCTGCTAGAATTAAAACAGAAACTTTTTTTCCTCTTTTTGGTATTGTGAGAAGAGGGGAGAAGTTTTTCAGCCCAGTGTTTTCTCAATGCTTCTGAACAAAGAGTGGAGTAAACATTCCTGGAAATTAATTTAACATAATGGTTAAAATCTTTGTTAATGACTTGATTGATGGGACAGAGTTTAAAAATTTTGGAGAGTGGAGAGTACGCAAGCAGAAGCTGAGAGGAGCAATGGCTATGCAGAAAAGTAGCCCTGTCATTCAGAGGGACCTGTCATTTAGTTTTTGTTTTAGTTTTGTCAGTATTTTAGCCCAGTTGAGTTGAGCTAGATATTTGCTCCCCACCTGCTGGTCACACTCTGCATTCTTTGAATTTCATGTGCCCTTTGCCCTTGCACATTTCCACAGAGGCTTTTCTACTAAGGGGCTTTGGTCAGTGAGTTACGCTGTGCCCCTTGGTGCTTGTTCAGTAATATAGGCTCAGGGAAGGTACCTTCCCAGGTCTCATTTGACTTCTGTGTCCAATTCTGAACTCCTCAGTACAAGAATACTGACATACTGGCACAAGTGTAATGGGAAACCACCAGGAGTTAACTGAAGTTCTGGCATGTGCTGTACAAGAAAAATCTGAGAGTTGAGTCTATCCAACCTGGAGAATAGAATGTGAAGTATTGTACTATCAGAAGTGTGGAGGGAGGTGGTTACACAGAAGTAGTCAGATTCCCAAGATGCACAGGGAATAGGCAAGAGGCAACAGATACAAACAAGAGAGATTCTAATTAGGTATGTGGAAAAAAGCTACCCTCACCCATTGAGGATGGCCACACACTGGGACAAATGCCCAGAGAGTTTTGTTGGCTCTCCATCCTTGGTGGTATTCAGAGGCCAACTAGGCAAGTTCCTGAGCAAAATTCATCTAACCTCAAAGATAGATCTGCTGTTGCTGGATGGTTGGATGATCTGTCCCCTCCAACCTGAATTATTCTGTCATTTTAAAAGAAGGAGAGGAGAAATGATAACAGCTTCCACTCTCCATTAAAAATTTCAGCTTGAAGCCTCAGCTGGTCTGTGTCTGCGACCCTTCAGTGACACCACAGGTGCATAGGGGATGGTGTGAAAGGACATGTTCTCATTTGTGCTGTCACGTTCCGTGTTTTGAGAGAAGGTTCAATGCTTCTAGTGCTGCCTTTTGCCCTCTCCAGCATCACATCCACATCTGTCCTTTGCTGTGTTGCAATGCCTCCAGGCTCTTTATAGCTCTCTATGATCTGCCCTGTAGCAGATACCTTCTTTCTGGTCTTCCAAGGTCTCAACTGACTTTGTATCCTGCTCTTCCTATCTGTCTGTCTGTCTAACTATCTATGTCTATCTATATATCTATCTGTTTATTAACTTCTGAAGGACAGACAGACTGACCTTTGTATTCCAGTGTTATTAGCCATGCCCCTTTTTTCCGCTTTACTCAAAAATACAAATTCCTCCTCGCATTCAAGTTTTTCACAGGCCAAAACCTTCCAGCCATCAGCTAAAGATGCTTATTACAATGACCTGCATGCTCTGCTGCTGACATTTTAGTACCATTTTATTTATTATCATTCACTCTACTGGTAATCTCTACAAACATTACTTAATATTTAGGCATAAGCCTGAATTCACAAGAGTTATAGTAAAGAGATGGCAGGAAGGAGAGTTTCCTGAGCACCTCAGTCTGTTCTCAGCAATGCCCCTTGCTGTGAGATTGTGGGAAGCTAAAAATCTGCAGGAGTTGCTTGCAGTGCTTTCACATAGATGAGAGATTATTGCCATTTAGGTCCTGTGGTGTAAGCTAATAGTAGAGGAATATGACAAGAATTTAAAGAGAAGGAAAAATGGAGTGAATGAAAATGAAACTAACTTTCAACCCCAAATAAATGTTGAGATTATTTTTCACAAAATTATAATATGTATATTGCTACATAATATTTATTATACGTATTATATATAATATAAATATACGATAAACACTGTATTATATTATAGTATATAATTATACTGTATATATAATGTGTATGTCTTATAATTAACAATTAAAAAAAATAATTCACAAACATTCCAGTCACAAAGGATGAAAATTGAAGAAAAAAAATAATGCAAAATAATAGAATAATAGAATGATTTGGGTTGGAAGGAACCTTAAGATCATCTAGTTCCAACTCCTCTGTCTTCCTACTAGACCAGGTTGCTCAAAATCCCATCCAGCCTGGCCTTGAACAACTCCAGACTGGAGACATTTACAACCTCGTTGGGCAACCTGTTCCAGTGTTTCACCACCCTCACAGGAAAGAATTTCTTCCTAATATCTACACTAAATCTACTCTCTTCCCGTTTAAAGCCATTTCCCCTTGTCACTACGTACCCTTACAAAAAATCTCCCCCTAGCTTTCCTGTAGGCCCCCTTCATGTACTGGAAGGATGCTATAAGGTCCCCCTGAAACCTTCTCTTCTCCAGACTAAAGAGCCCCAGTCTGTACCAGAAGGGAAGTTGCTCTAGCTCTCTGCTAATCTTTGTGGCACTCTTCTCAATTTGCTCTAACAATTTGATGTCCTTGTGTTAGGGGGCCCAGAACTGGACACAGTACTCCAGGTGGGATCTCATGAGAGCAGAGTAGAGGTGCAGAACCACCCCCCCTTGACCTGCTGGTCACACTTCTCTTGATGCAACCCAGGATACAGTTGGTATTCTGGTCTGGCTTGTGATGAGACTTTTATCAAGCAACACCCCCAAATCCTTTTCCTCAGGGCGGCTCTCAAGCCATTTTCCGCTTGGGATTGCCCAAACTCAGGTGCAGGACCTTGCACTTGGCCTTGTTGAACCTCATTAAGTTGGCATGGGCCTACATGTCAAGCCTGTCCAGGTTCATCTGGATGGCATCCCTTCCCTCTAGTGAATCAACTGCACCACTCAGCT